>NC_135235.1:505357927-505969927 GCF_051348905.1 Ranitomeya variabilis
GCTGGTGGGGTTTGTGTGGCATTGCTCCTTTTTTGTCCCAGTCCGGCCCTGGACAGCTCTGCAGGGAGGCTGCCATACTTTGTACTGGTTTTACTCCCTGCATATTGTGGGGCAGCTGAAGGGTTCAGGTAGCAGTGTCATCGCCCTGTGTTGTTCTGTAGCCCACATCCCCACACTGACTATATACAGTGGGCAACTAAGGGGTAGACAGCAGTTCCTTATGAATAGTAGGGTCAGTGGGTAAATGTGTCTACCTGTTTTACAATGGTATGGCCCAAATGTGAGCTGAGGTAAAACATTGCCAGAAGCTAAGAGGGACCAAACTTTCTTCTCTCTAGCCTCTGACATGTCCATACACAGGCACTAATGCCCTCACACATAATCGTCTTATCACACCTGTCTGCCTTACTTCCTTGAGGAGGGACGGGAACCAAAGTTGACGTGTTCTAATATTGAAATCCCATTTCCCAGCTCTGGAAATTCACCACTTACGGTTGGCGGATTGGCAGTGATTGCATGGTTTAGAGGAGCACACTTCCATTTATAAGGGGTTGTCCCCGTCAGGCTGGGTTTACAGGAGGGATACCCTCCGCGAGGCTGGAGGTTGTGGTGCGTATACAGAATGTAAACTTCACTCTTGTGAACCCAGCCTACAACTAATTATGTAATGGTGCATGTATTACTAATGCAGATGACGTTTGCGTGTGTCGCCATTTCTAATTCATCTATATATTTTACTATATTATACTGCTCTGTAGTAAGCTCCGTTCTGCGCCCATATGTCTGTAGTAAGCTCCGTTCTGCTCCCATATGTCTGTAGTAAGCTCCGTTCTGCTCCCATATCTCTGCAGTAAGCTCTGTTCTGCTCCTATATCTCTATAGGAAGCTCTGTTCTGCTCCAATATCTCTGTAGTAAGCTCGGTTCTGCTCCTATATCTCTATAGGAAGCTCTGTTCTGCTCCAATATCTCTGTAGTAAGCTCGGTTCTGCTCCCATATCTCTGTAGTAAGCTCGGTTCTGCTCCCATATCTATGCAGCAAGCTCAGTTCTGTTCCCATATCTCTGTACCAGCCTGTTTTTAAAGCCTGTTATGTCTGCTGCTTTAATGCAATGGCCAAAAGTAAGCAGGGAAAAGGAGGGCCACCGCAACTCGAGGGCCACTGCCTTGTGATTGCCCCCCAGGCTGAAAAGTGCCAGCCAGCCCCTGATTGAGGGTGCCATGTCACATTGGCAGAGCTCCTCAGGACCAGAAAAGCAGAACCCTCCATAAGTGACCTCAATTTACAAACTACATCTTCAGGTGTGTCACAGAATTTTATGCCATTTGCAGAAAAAAATAAGTACATTATTGCTACAAAAAATGCTATAGTAGACCCAGATTTTAGATTTTCACATAGGAAAAAGGGTGAAAATGGCACCAAAATTTGTCACATAATCTCCGGTTATTGTGGCAATACCCCATATGTGGCTGTAGAGTACTGCTTAGCCATACTGCAAGACTTGGAACGGAAGGAGCCCTATTTGACCCTTGGAAAACAAATTAAAGTAGAATAGTTTGTGGACTCTATGTACAGAGCCCCTAAGGCTATGTGCACACGTTCAGGATTTCTTGCAGAAAATTCCTGAGAAATTTTCTGCAAGAAATCTGCATGCGTTTTTGCCCCGTTTTTGGTGCGTTTTTTTCCGGACATTTCCCTAAGGCTGTGTGCACACGTTGCTGATTTTTCGCAGTTTTTTCACGTTTTTTCGTGATAAAAACGCTATAAAACCGCAAAAAAACAGCATACAATATGCATCCCATCATTTAGAATGAATTCTGCAATTTTTGTGCACATGATGCGTTTTTTTCAGCGAAAAAAACGCATTGCGGTAAAAAACGCAGCATGTTCATTAATTTTGCGGGTTTTTTTTGCGGATTTCCCACTATAAAATGCATTGGGAAATGTCTGGAAAAAAACGCACCAAAAACGCGGCAAAAACGCATGCAGATTTCTTGCAGATTTCTTGCAGAAAATTTCAGGTTTTTCTCAGGAATTTTCTGCAAGAAATCCTGAACGTGTGCACATAGCCTTATAGTGGGAAATCCGCAAAAAAACCGCAAAATTAATGAACATGCTGCATTTTTTACCACGATGTGTTTTTTTTCACGGAAAAAAACGCATCATGTGCACAAAAATTGCGGAATTCATTCTAAATGATGGGATGCATATTGTATGCTGTTTTTTTGCGGTTTTATAGCATTTTTATCACGAAAAAACGTGAAAAAAACGAGAAATCAGCAACGTGTGCACACAGCCTAACTGGCAGAACAGCAGAATTCCCTCTCAAGTAACCCCATTTTGGAAACTACACCCCTCTCGGAATTTATCTACAGGTGTAGTGACAATTTTGACTCCATGGTTGCTTGTCAGAAACAAGCAGCAAGGAATGCTGAGTGAAAATTGCAAATCTACAATTGTAGTGTAAGGCTATGTGCACACATCAGGATTTCTTGCAGAAATTTTCCTGACAAAAACCGGACATTTCTGCCAGAAAACCGCATGCGTTTTTTTTGCGGTTTTTCATGCGTTTTTGACACGTTTTTTGTGCGTTTTTTTCCAAATGCATAGAATTGCAGGAAAAACGTGTAAAATCCGCAAAATTAATGAACATGCTGCTTTTTTTACCGCGATGCGTTTTTTTCGTGGAAAAAACTCACCATGTGCACAAAACATGCAGAATGCATTCTAAATGATAGGATGCATAATGTATGCATTTTTAATGCGTTTTTATAGCGTTTTTATCGCGAAAAAAAACGCGAAAAAAACATGAACGTGTGCACATACCCTAAGATGACAAATGCACTAGCAGGATGCCGCAGGCCCCCACTGTAAAGACGGGCAGCACAGGTGCAAACTACTGATAGAAACAGCCACCCACACACCTACCAAATTATACATGCACCCCACAGGGACAGACGCCCTAGTACACCAAGCCAACAAAAAGGGGCCTGGCTGCATCCTGCAAAAAATGATAAAAAGTGCAATAAATGATGAAAAAAAGTATAGAATTTCTTTAAGCTCATTGCTTTCCACACACTGGGGTTCACAATTAAGAATATTTGTGTTTCTCATATAATTTAATCTACTGTTTGTTTTTTCAGAATTGCCCACGTTTCCTCCTCCTCTTTCCCATCATGGAGAATTATAGTGATTGTGGAGGAAATAGTAGAGAATACAGTAATAGAGGAACTCATCCTACATAAAAAGTGTAGCTATATTCCAAATTGAGCCCAGGAGGACATGCACATGTACAAATACCACAAATAGAAGCAGATAGTAGGAAATTCTGTACATTCCTGTCACTATTGTCACATCCTCTGTTTATCATAATCGAATACGTACTAACGCCTAATATCTAGACTGCAATTCTGTCCTTCTATCATCAGTGTAGTTTGTACACAATCATATGCAATGTACTTTTCACAAGGAACCAAAGGTCACTTCTTGTTTACGGTGACTGATCTTCTCCGCCTGTAATATCAGTCTGACCTGAATAACTATTTCAATAGGCATTGAACAGAAAGAGGCAAAGTTGTATCCCAGGCTGGCCGCATTGTGCTCTAAGCTAACCATCAGATTTATAATACCAATCATTTCATGTTGAGGTTAAACACTATTACGGGAAGCGGTTAATTGATTACATTGGAGCACAATTTTTTGTTTTCCATAAACCGGTGGAACAAAACTTGGCCTGACAGCATCCATCAAAATGTTGCTCTGCCATCTATTGTTGAGGGACAGTCACATAAATATGTTTTAGCCCATGCACAAACCGGAGGGACCAGTCCAGTGAATAGTGAACACTGAATAGCAGTCAGCTTTTGCACCTGGTCGCCCCACGGGCTAGGGGTACTCGGTACCGGGTCCTGCTGTTTCACAGGGGGATGTCACGGTGGCTACAACCCGGTCCGTGGCCCTGGGCACCCATGTAAAAGGGAAAAGTCTTTAAAGGGATAGAGTTTATGTTCGTGAAGCCACCTGTGGTATTCGGTCACGGTGACCAACGCTGCTTTAAGGGGTCCGCTGGGATGATGTTATGGCAGCTAGATGGTATACCTTCCCACAGGTGAAGTATGTCCCCAGGGTGTCCCAGTGTGTAGAGGGTGAATGGTGAGAGGTGCAGAGAAGAACGGGGACACAAGGTTGCAGTCTCTTTACCTTTACTGAAGGCCTCAGCATCCACAGTCCGGGGCACCAGATCACGGGGCCGGCAGAGTCCGGCCAGTTTGGAGGCAAGTCCAGAGTTCCCTTGTCCAGGTGGAAATCAGTAGCCTTCCCTTGCGCTGCGGTGGTGTAGTCCCCTACTGCCTATGGCTTCACATAAGGGTCTCACAGATGTGGTGTTTTGTTCTCTCTGTCCCCCATATAGGATAGGACAAAACCCGTATGACTGGTGACTTGAGCCTGTTTATAGGGTCTCTTAGACAACCCGGCTCTGTAGGTGTCACCGTGCCTCCTGGGTGTAAGTGCGGACAGGTAACCTGCAATTAGCTGTCCTGCCAGTCTCTGAAATAAGGCGTAGAGGTCCTTACTCCCTCGGTGTTCCGGCTACCGGGATTCTGCGCCTCAGAAGGAGGCAGCCTAAGCGGGGCTGGTCCCCTTCTGGTATCCTCTCCTTTGCTTCGATTTCCTTCACGCTCGCTGCAATTCAATTCTGCCTTTCAATGTCTCTTTCTGGGAGCTGCAGCTCTGAGGGCATGCACAGCTCCATTAACCTTCTGTCCACCTCAGACTCTGGTCTGGAATGAACTAACAGAACTCCTGTCTGGAGCTCTGCCAGGAACTGGCTAACTTTCTCTACAGACTACCAGTTATATATATATGGGGAGTGACCTAATAAATAGGAGCAGAAGCTCCCCCTGGTGGTCTGGAGTGTGAAATGTGTTGCATGTTTGTGATACCTGGATGCAGTTATCCTTTCTTGCCTCCAAACGTAGCATCACTCTCCCCGAGAGGAAAGCAATATCACTGTGACGACCAGGACCCTGGGGCGCCGCACACCCGTCCACTATACGGAGAAGCACAGGCACATGTAGCCGGTCATGTTCGCAATTTGCAAATTTGACTGGTCCAATGAGTTCAGCACTTTTCTGAACTTAGGCTAAAGATCCCATACGCATTAGATGACCATCACCTGAAAGGCTGTTTTGAAAAAAGCTATCTCTTAAATCCACAGGCAGACACAGACAGAAGAGGGCCCCCTTGCAAAAACATTATATGGGCCCTTTGCCGTCCAATAACTTTTCATAATGCACAATTCCGCCTGTTATGTAAGTGGCAGTAGCGTAGCTACCAGGGGGGCAGAGGGGGCGGTCGCCCCGGGCCCTGTGCTCTGAGGGGGCCCACCCGGAGTTACGCTACTGTCAGGGCCGGTGTTAGGGGCCCCTGCCTCCGGTCAATGATTATCTTTTATTTCCCTTGCGTTTGTACTGTGTATGTATGTAAAGTAACATGCACGGTACAAACATGATCACAGAGAGTCAGAGAGAAGGAACAGAAAGCCTCCAATCAGAGTGCAGGGAGTGAGTCATGTGATCGCTCTTCTGCAGTCTGTGTGGAGGAGAGGGGGAAGGGAGGCCACTCACCCAATCCCGGCTGCTGCAGAGAAGTGATCAGCTCCAGCAGCAGCCGGGACACAGGGGAACTCACTATCTACACATGTGTGCATCTGACCAGAAGGAGCCTGAGAGCCGAGGAGCAGCAGCCAGGACCAGAGGACACACTCCACACAGCATGTGGACTGATGAGTATTCTGGCACTTGGCATTTACTAGGTGCTATGTCTGAACTGTTGCTTTGAATACATACATACAGGCACAGTATATAAAGCAATAAAGGTTCTTAAACTTGTATATCATGTTTAACCTGCAAGCTGGACAGACACTAAAACTGATCAATATGTGTCTTGGCACATGTAATTTATTTTATGTGTTTACAATAGCACAAAGGTATATTAGATCTGTAGGTGGGAATTTACACATTCTAGTTTTTGGAACTTTTCTTGCCTGACATAACACTGAAAGACTGACATGTGGACTGACAAGTATCTTGGCAGATGACATTTATTATATGTAGGCAGACCAAAGCATAAATAGATATATCTGATCTGTGTATAGGCATATAAGTTCAGTAACCATCTTGCTTTTCAGTTTTATAGGTTTTGCCTATCATGCAAGCCCCATCTGGCGGGTTATGTTATATATACATCCACTAACTTACATTAAAGGGAACCTGTCACCCCCAAAATGGAAGGTGAGCTAAGCCCACCGGCATCAGGGGCTTATCTACAGCATTCTGTAATGCTGTAGATAAGGCCCAGATGTATCCTGAAAGATGAGAAAAACAAGTTAGATTATACTCACCCAGGTCCAATGGGCGTCACGGTCTGGTCCAGCTCCTCCCATCTTCTTACGATGATGTCCTCTTCTTGTCATCACGCTGCGGCACAGGCGTACTTTATCTCCCCTGTTGAGGGCAGAGCAAAGTACTGCAGTGCGCAGACGCCAGGAAAGGTCAGAGAGGCCCAGTGCCTACGCACAGCAGTACTTTGCTCTGCCCTCAACAGGGGAGATAAAGTACGCCTGTGCCGGAGCCGCAGCCTGAAGACAAGAAGAGGACGTCATCGTAAGAAGATGGGAGGAGCTGGACCAGACCGTGACGCCCATTGGACCTGTGTGAGTATAATCTAACCTCTTTTTGTCATCTTTCAGGATACATCTGGGCCTTATCTACAGCATTACAGAATGCATTACAGAATGCTGTAGATAAGCCCCTGATGCCGGTGGGCTTAGCTCATCTTCCATTTTGGGGGTGACAGGTTCTCTTTTAAAGGGAGCCTGTCACCATATAAGGTCCGGCATCTGTACGCCCTCACATAGTGTTCTAGAATGCTCTCTATAGCTCCTAAATCCTCTATGCAAGGCACAACAAAGAGCTTTTATATTACTCACGGATGGCGCGGTCCGGGTGTCTCTAGTCTTGATCCGGCACCGTCCCTCTTCTTGTGATCGCTGTCCCGCTTTGTGTGGAAGATGCGTCCTACATTCTGCATTCAGTGTCCTCTATCACACTCCCGTGCAGGCGCACTTCTCTTTGCCCTGCTGAAGTCAGAGCACAGTATTGTAGTGCGCATGCGCCAGCTTTATTTCCAGGTAATCAGCGCCCTTTGGCCTTTCCCAGCACATATGCACTACAGTACTTGGCTCTGCTTTCAGCAGCTCAGAGAGAAGTGTGCCTGCACAGGAGCGCAATGGGTGACACTGTGTGGATGACGTAGGATGTGTCATCCAGATGAAGCAGTAATGGAGGATGGCGATCTTAAGTCAAGACCAGTTATGCCTTTGTGAGCGCCGTTGGTGAGTATAATGAGAGGCTATTTTTATGCCTTGCAGAGGGGATTTTGGACAGATTTACAGCATTTCATATAGAGGCTGCCTATGGGGATGCATTATACTATATGGAGGCCTATGGGGAATGTATTATACCATATTGAGGACTATCTGGTGTATTATGCTATATCGAGGCTATCTAGGGGGCCATCATTCAGTGTGGAGATTACAGTGATGGGGCCATCATACAGTGCTGGAGCCAGTTTGGGGGATATTAAGGGGTCAGTATATACAGTGAGGGGGCATCATACTGTGCATAGAGGAGCTATAAAGGGGGATACTCTGGACTTTATTAAATGTAAAGTGGGCACTTATTCTTATAGGGGAACTCAGGTTACTGTGACTATCAAAGGGGCACACAGGGCAATATTACTTTCTAGGGGGCAAAATGTGGGCACTGTTTTCTAGGGCACTTGCACCCGGCATTACTATATTATAGAGGGGTGCTTTAGAATTTAGAGGGCACAGAGAACTACACAGCAGGTGCATTAATGGGAACACATACAACAGCAGCGGCTCAGTATTGGGTTATCAGGTGCAGTATTAGGGACACATGCGGCAGCTCAGTATTGGGCTATCAGGTGCAGTAATAGGGACACATACGGCAGCAGCGGCTCAGTATTGGGGTATCAGGTGCAGTAATAGGGACACATACGGCAGCAGCGGCTCAGTATTGGGGTATCAGGTGCAGTAATAGGGACACATACGGCAGCAGCGGCTCAGTATTGGGGTATCAGGGGCAGTAATAAGGACACATACGGCAGCAGCGGCTCAGTATTGGGGTATCAGGTGCAGTAATAGGGACACATACGGCAGCAGCGGCTCAGTATTGGGGTATCAGGTGCAGTAATAGGGACACATACGGCAGAGGCTCAGTATTGAGGTATCAGGTGCAGTAATAGGGACACGTACGGCAGCAGCGGCTCAGTATTGGGGTATCAGGTGCAGTAATAGGGACACATACGGCAGCAGCGGCTCAGTAATGGGGTATCAGGTGCAGTAATAGGGACACATACGGCAGCAGCGGCTCAGTATTGCGGTATCAGGTGCAGTAATAGGGACACATACGGCAGAGGCTCAGTATTGAGGTATCAGGTGCAGTAATAGGGACACGTACGGCAGCAGCGGCTCAGTATTGAGGTATCAGGTGCAGTAATAGGGACACATACGGCAGCAGCGGCTCAGTATTGGGGTATCAGGTGCAGTAATAGGGACACATACGGCAGCAGAGGCTCAGTATTGGGGTATCAGGGGCAGTAATAGGGACACATACGGCAGCAGCGGCTCAGTATTGGGGTATCAGGTGCAGTAATAGGGACACATACGGCAGCAGCGGCTCAGTAATGGGGTATCAGGTGCAGTAATAGGGACACATACGGCAGCAGCGGCTCAGTATTGGGGTATCAGGGGCAGTAATAAGGACACATACGGCAGCAGCGGCTCAGTATTGGGGTATCAGGTGCAGTAATAGGGACACATACGGCAGAGGCTCAGTATTGAGGTATCAGGTGCAGTAATAGGGACACATACGGCAGCAGCGGCTCAGTATTGGGGTATCAGGGGCAGTAATAGGGACACATACGGCAGCAGAGGCTCAGTATTGGGGTATCAGGTGCAGTAATAGGGACACATATGGCAGCAGCGGCTCAGTATTGGGGTATCAGGTGCAGTAATAGGGACACATACGGCAGCAGAGGCTCAGTATTGAGGTATCAGGTGCAGTAATAGGGACACATACGGCAGCAGAGGCTCAGTATTGGGGTATCAGGTGCAGTAATAGGGACACATACGGCAGCAGAGGCTCAGTATTGGGGTATCAGGTGCAGTAATAGGGACACATACGGCAGCAGCGGCTCAGTATTGGGGTATCAGGGGCAGTAATAGGGACACATTCGGCAGCAGCGGCTCAGTATTGGGGTATCAGGTGTAGTAATAGGGACACATATGGCAGCAGTGGCTCAGTATTGGGGTATCAAGTGCAGTAATAGGGACACATACGGCAGCAGTGGCTCAGTATTGGTGTATCGGGCAGTAATAGGGACACGTACGGAAAAATGAATAATACGGGCGACAAAAAATGAATGGCACAAGGAGCATAGTCCCGAGGAGAGGATACCTTTTCTGTCGGATCCAACTATCGACATGCGGTGATACGTCCCACTGGTAGTAAGGTGCTCTGCATATATGCAAGTAGTTTATTCAATCTTCAGGTCAAGAGAAAAGAAAAATATGCGGCACTCACCCAGCTTGCGTGGTATCGTAGCCTTTATTGCACCAAGATTTCGGTTACAAACATTTCATTCAGCTCGGCAGGTTACGTGGGGGTGCGGGGAGTGTGGAGGGGAAGACGGCCGTTTCGCGATCAGCACTTCCACGGGTCCATCATACGGGGGACCCGTAGAAGCGCTGATCGCGCGAAACGGCCGTCGTCCTCTCCACACTCCCCGCACCCCCACGTAACCTGCCGATCTGAATGAAATGTTTGTAACCGAAATCTTGGTGCATTAAAGGCTACAATATCACGCAAGCTGGGTGAGTGCCGCATATTTTTCTTTTCTCTTGACATGAAAAATTAATAATATGTTCTGTAGGGCTGGTATTTACCACTGACCATATGGCAGTACTATCAGTGTTGCTGTTTGTATAGAGATTATTTTCAGCAGCAGCACGGTCATCTGCTGAGGTTCTCCTCCTCTATTAGGCTATGTGCACACGTAGGTGGGATATCTGTGGATTTTTTCGCTCCTGTTTTTGTAAATCCGGAGGTAAACAGCACTTCGGATTTACCACGGTTTTTGTGCGTATTCCACCTGCGGATTCCTATTGTGAAACAGGTGTAAACCGCAGCGGAATCCACACAAAGAATTGACATGCTACGGAATAAACAACGCAGTGTTTCCGCATGTTTTTTTCCGCAGCATGTGCACTGCGGATTTTGCTTTCCATAGATTTACATGGTACTGTAAACTCATGGAAAACAGCTGCAGAGCCGCAGCGTTAAAACCGCTGCGGATGCGCAGCAGAATACGCAGCGTGTGCACATACCCTTAGGGTGCGCCACTGAATTGTAATGAAGGTTACCTGGTTAGGGGCCCATTGACAAGTTTCGCCCCCCCTGACCCAAAACCCTAGCTACGCCCCTGGTAAGTGGAAATGGACCCCCATATCTCATGGGTCCCTATGCGGCTGCACAGGTTGCACCAATGATATGTCCACCTCTGCTTAAGTTCCTGTACACAGAAACTTTTGGCTCAGGCGTGTTTACTAGGAGAGACACACTACTGGACTCCACTTATGGCAGCTTTTCTCCTGGAAGAACAAAAGTTGCTGAAATGTAGAGAGTTGGGAGGCTTCCATATGTATTAGGCCGGGATCACACATGTGAGAAAGACGTCCGTGTCTCGCTTGTGAAACCCAAGCTCTGGCGCCGGCACTGTGGAGCGGAGCGTGCGGCCGCATAGGAACACATGGAGCTGCACGCTCCGCTCCCAAGTGCCGGCGCCAGAGCTTGGGTTTCACATGCGAGACACGGACGTCTTTCTCGCATGTGTGATCCCGGCCTTAGACTGATGGTCTGTCCTACCAATATCTTAAGTTATTTCACTGGAGCGAGGCAGAGGGTGTAGTTAGGGGTTCAACATAAGAGTGGGGGTAAAACACATCGGAGTTGACTCCTTAACTAGGTAACTGTGCTTACAACTATTGGGGCACACCCTAATCAGCTAAGGACCATGCTGTTACTGAAAAGAAATCACTTTACAAATACCAGGACCGATATTACCTCTATACAATGACCATATAGTGCTAAATACCAGTTCTGCAAAACATTGTATATATATATATATATATACAGTGACTTATTCCTCACGTTTTTTTCTATTCTATTTTCCCATCGTTTCCATCTTTCCCAGACCTACATGACATTTTCTTCCAGCCACGACTCGTATGCAGAGTTTACAACAAAGACAAATTTGACTTCTCACATGTCCAGCATCATCATTATCTATTTCCAGCCTACACAAACTCACCATCCTACTGTTACCTCAATGCTGAGCCGCTGCTGCCATATTTGCTCCTATCACTGGACTTGCTGTGTAGCATGATAACAGTGCTTCTATTAGTGCCATATAACTGTCTAACATTGTGCCTAGACATAGAAAAATGCCCCCTTTCTGCCCTGTAGATGGTAAATTGCCCCTTAGAAATTATTATTTCCTTGTGCAAGTAGATTAGAAAGTATTAGTGCTTACATTTTGCCCCTTCCCCAAAAAGTTTACTATCTTCTTTGTGCCCTTTGATGTTTACAAGACCCTGAATGCTACTATAATGTAGTAATAACTCTTGAGTGCCCACATAAATAACTCTTGCGTGCCCACTTAACATTTACTAAGGTCCCCTAGGTGCTCTTAAAGGGTAACAATGTCCCCTGATATTCCAACAGATCCCCACACACAGTATGATTCCCCACAGTCCTACCCACCTAGTAAGATGGCCCCACAGCCCTCTCATAAAGTATGATGGCTCATTAGTCCCTCCCTCCACATACACACAGTATGATGGCTTATCAGTGCTCCTTCAACGCCCCACACACAGTATGATAGCTTGTTAGCGCTCCTTCAACCCCCCACACACAGTAGCACAGTATGATGGCCTCACAGCCCTCCCATAAAGTATGATGGCTCATCAGCTCTCCCTCCCCCCCCCCCACACACATAGTACGATGGCCCCCACAGAGCAACACACACATTCCAGTAATAAGTTTTTCTCCAAAAAGTTCCCTGAAGATTGACATGAACTCTATCAATAAGGCCTGTTTCACACATCAGTTTTTAGCCGTCAGGCACAATCCGGCTAATATTGAAAAAAACGGATCCATTGCAAATTGTGAAAAACTGATGCGACGGATCCGTTTTTCTGTTGGATCCAACGGGGGCGGGGGCTAAGAGAGAGAGAGAGGGAGATTTTCCAGAATGGAAAAATGCATGATTTGTGTAAAAAAATGGATTTGGTCGCCAGATTCGGTCATTTCACCTCACGTTTCATACGTTCTTTGCCAGATCAGTCACTGTGCGGTTTTTCGCCAGACAGAAAAAACGTTGCTCTAATTTTGGACGGATCCGGTAAAAAAACAGATGAAACGTGAGGCCATCAGGCGCAATCCGGCGCTAATACAAGTGTATGAGAAAAAAATTGATCCGGCAGCTACTTTTGCCAGATCGTTTTTTTTTAAATTCGCCGGATTGTGCCTGACGGCAAAAACCTGATGTGTGAAAGGGGCCTAAGAGACAATACTTCCATTATTCCCTGTTTGTCTACTACTGTATTTGAACTCTGAGGGTATGTGCACACGTTCAGGTTTTTTCGCGTTTTTTCGCGATAAAAACGCTATAAAAACTCATTAAAAACGCATACATTATGCATTCTATCATTTAAAATGCATTCTGCATGTTTCGTGCACATGGTGCATTTTTTTCCGCGAAAAAAACGCATCGCGGTAAAAAAAGCAGCATGTTCATTAATTTTGCAGATTTTCCGTGTTTTTCCTGCGATTCTATGCATTTGGAAAAAAAAGCACAAAAAAGCGTCAAAAACGCGGTAAAAACACGGTAAAAACGCATGCAGATTTCTGGCAGAAATGTCCGGTTTTTGTCAGGAAATTTCTGCCAGAAATCCTGACA
Organism: Ranitomeya variabilis; assembly: GCF_051348905.1. NCBI lineage: Eukaryota > Metazoa > Chordata > Amphibia > Anura > Dendrobatidae > Ranitomeya > Ranitomeya variabilis. Next base: position 505,371,034 of record NC_135235.1, read on the forward strand.
TGTGCACATAGCCTGAGTGTGATTTTTCCCCTTATCCAGTCTCAGCATGGGTCAATCAGAGATGTAAGACATCTAATTAGGTCAATAGCTCTAATGTTGCGTTAAAAATTAGCTAGAATACAGGCTGGCAACAATCGTTAAAAGCAGGGATAACAGCCTGTTACTGTCCCATTCTCATCCATATTAATGTCTTTCCTCAGAAACCAGAATGCAATGAGCAAATAATAGTTCTCCTTATCATTGTTGCAGTAACTGGTGTGCAGCTAATGTTTCCTCTAGGGCATGTTAGGGAACAAAATCTAAGAATCATTAACCAGTTAGATGCTAGGGCACCATAACTGCTATGTTATATAAGACAAGGTTACAGAGTTTTGCATCTGTTTTGCTCATGTTGATCATTCATGACTTACCTGGGCACTGACACAAAACTGGTCAATATGAAAGAAAACATGCCTACAATCAATCTGTAATACCAAGCAGTTTTTTTCCGAGTAGTGACTTATGCATGTAACACTTGTGTTCTTCAACCCTGTATAGCAGAGCACCCAGAGTCCATATACAGTCATGGACGAAAGTGTTGGCAGCCTTGGAAATTATTGCAATGTTTAGTGTTACGTTTTGTTACACACATGTTTATGTATTTTGTGTGTACTGGAAGAACACAAAAAAGAGAAAAAAAGGCAAATTGGACATCATTTCACACTAAACACCCCAAAATAGGCCGGACAAAATTGCTGGCACCCTCAACATATAGTATTGAGTTCCACACCTTTTAGAGTAAATAACTGAAATCAATCATTTCCTATAACCATCGGCAAGCTTCTTACACCTCTCAACTGCAATTTTGTAAACTTTTTCAGGTCTCTCATATTTGAAGGGTGCTTTCTCCCAATAGCAATTTTAAGATCTCTCCACAGATATTCAATTGGATTTAGATCTTGATTACTGGCCACTTACGAACTCTACAGCACTTTGTTTCCATTCATTTCTGGGTGCTTCTTGAAGTAAGTTTGTAGTCATTGTCCTGCTGGAAGACCCATGATCTTGGACGCAAACCCAGCTTTCCAACACTGAGCACTACATTGCGACCCAAAATTGGTAATTTTCAGATTTCATTACGCTTTGGCACCCGGTGTCAGAGGCATCAAAACAACCCCAAAACATCTTTGAACCTCCAACATATTTGACTAAAGGTACTGTGTTCTTTTCTTTGTGTGCTTCATTCTGTTTTTGGTAAACCAAAAAGCTCTATCTCGGTCTCATCTGTCCACAAACGCTTTCCCAGAAAAATTTGGCTTACTCACATACATTTGGGCAAGCTACAGTCTAGCTTTGTTATGTCTCTATGTCAGCAGTGGAGTCCTCCTGGGTCTCCTGCCATAGCATTTCATTTGAATCAAATGTTGACAGATAGTTTGCGCTGACAGTGATGCACCTGAGCCTGCAGGACAGCTTGAATTTCTTTGAAACTTGATTGGGGCTGTTTATCCACCATTCAGAATGTCCTGTGTTGCAGCCTTTCATCAATTTGTCTGTGCCATCCACATCCAGGGATATTAGCTACAGTACTATGGGTTCTAAACGTCTTGATTATGTTGTGCACCGTGAACAAAAGAACATCAAGATCTCTGGAGATGGATTTGTAATAGTGATGAGTGAGTATACTCGTTGCTCGGGTGGTCTCAGTGTATTTTGGCGTGCTCGGAGATTTAGTTTTTGTTGACGCAGCTGCATTATTTGCGGCTGCTAGACAGCTTTACTACATGTGGGGATTCCTGTTACGATCCGGTGACCTTGGAGCCGCATGAAAACTTTCTCTGGAGTTGGTGGAACCTGTACTGACCCCAAATCCTGAACTAACACCGCAACTAGAAGTAGCCGTGGGGTGTGCCTAACAAACCCTAGACACCTCGACACAGCCGGAGGACTAAATACCCCTATAGATGGAAATAGGAATGCTATCTTGCCTCAGAGCAGACCCCCAAAGGATAGGCAGCCCCCCACGAATAATGACTGTGAGTAGGAGAAGAATAGACACACGCAGGTAGAAAACAGGATTTAGCAAAGGAGGCCACTCTAGCTAAATAGGAAAGGATAGGACAGATCACTAGGCGGTCGGTATTAAAACCCTTCCAAAAATATCCACAACAGATAATACAAAAAGTTCCACAATCTAACTAAAGACATGGAATGAATATCTGCCACTCCAGAGAATCCAGCAAGACTGAGAAAATACTGACACAATCTAAGCTGGACAAGAAAACACAAAGAATAGCACTGAATTGTGAAGCACACAGCATGTGTGCCACAGGAAAAAAAAACAGACACTTATCTTTGCTGATTTGGCAGAATGACAGGAGGAACCAGGCAGAGGTCCAACACCTCCCAACAACAATTGACAACTGGCAAGGACTAATGAATCCTGCACACCTAAATACCCCAGTCAGAACTGCAATCAGCAGACACACCTGACCAGGACTGCAACCCAGAGACAACTGCATTACCACCTACTACCACCGGAGGGAACCCAAAAGCAGAATTCACAACAGTACCCTCCCCTTGAGGAGGGGTCACCGAACCCTCACCAGCGCCCCCAGGCCGATCAGGACAAGCCAGATGAAAGGCACGGACCAGATCAGCAGCATGGACATCAGAAGCAAAAACCCAAGAATTATCCTCCTGGCCATAACCCTTCCATTTGACAAGGTACTAAAGCCTCCACCTCGAACAACGAGAATCCAAAATCTTCTCAACCACATACTCCAGCTCCCCATCAACCAAAACAGGGGCCGGAGGATCAACAGAGGGAACAACGGGCACCACATATTTCCGCAATAAAGATCTATGGAAGACATTATGGATAGCAAAAGAGGCCGGAAGCGCCAATCGAAAAGACACTGGATTAATAATCTCAGAAATCCTATAAGGACCAATAAACCGAGGCTTAAACTTAGGGGAAGAGACCTTCATAGGAACATGACGGGAAGACAACCAAACCAAATCCCCAACCCGAAGCCGGAAACCAACACACCGACGACGGTTAGCAAAACGTTGAGCCTCCTCCTGAGACAACACCAAATTGTCCACCACATGAGCCCAAATCTGCTGCAACCTGTCAACCACAGAATCCACACCAGGACAGTCAGAAGGCTCAACCTGCCCAGAAGAAAAACGAGGATGAAAACCAAAATTACAAAAAAAAGGCGAAACCAAAGTAGCCGAACTAGCCCGATTATTAAGGGCAAACTCGGCCAATGGCAAAAAGGCCACCCAATCATCCTGATCGGCAGACACAAAGCATCTCAAATAAGTCTCCAAAGTCTGATTAGTTCGCTCGGTCTGGCCATTTGTCTGAGGATGAAATGCGGAAGAAAAAGACAAATCAATGCCCAACCTAGCACAAAAGGCCCGCCAAAACCTAGAAACAAACTGGGAACCTCTGTCGGACACAATATTCTCCGGAATACCATGCAAACGAACCACATGCTGAAAAAACAACGGAACCAACTCTGAAGAGGAAGGCAATTTAGGCAAAGGCACCAAATGAACCATCTTAGAAAACCGGTCACAAACAACCCAGTTAACCGACATCCTCTGGGAAACCGGAAGATCCAAAATAAAATCCATAGAAATATGCGTCCAGGGCCTCTCAGGGACCAGCAATGGCAAAAGTAACCCACTAGCACGGGAACAACAAGGCTTGGCCCGCGCACAAGTCCCACAGGACTGCACAAAAGAACGCACATCACGTGACAACGAAGGCCACCAAAAGGACCTACCAACCAAATCTCTGGTACCAAAAATACCAGGATGACCAGCCAACACAGAACAGTGAACCTCAGAAATCACTCTACTAGTTCATCTGTCAGGAACAAACAATTTCCCCACAGGACAGCGGTCAGGTCTATCAGCCTGAAATTCCTGAAGAACCCGCAGTAAATCAGGGGAAATGGCAGAAAGGACCACCCCTTCTTTCAGAATGCCGACCGGTTCAAAGACCTCAGGAGAATCAGGCAAAAAACTCCTAGAAAGGGCATCAGCCTTAATATTCTTAGAACCCGGAAGATACGAAACCACGAAATCAAAACGGGAAAAAAACAAGGACCATCGAGCCTGTCTAGGACTCAGCCGTTTGGCAGACTCGAGGTAAATCAAATTCTTATGATCGGTCAGGACCACAATACGGTGCTTAGCTCCCTCAAGCCGATGTTGCCACTCCTCAAACGCCCACTTCATAGCCAACAACTCCCGATTGCCGACATCATAATTGCGTTCAGCAGGCGAAAACTTGCGGGAGAAGAAGGCACACGGTTTCATCAAAGAACCAACAGAATCCCTCTGAGACAAAACGGCCCCTGCCCCAATCTCAGAAGCATCAATCTCAACCTGAAACGGAAGAGAAACATCTGGTTGGTGCAACACCGGAGCAGAAGTAAATCGGCATTTAAGCTCCTGAAAGGGAGAGACAGCCGCAGAGGACCAATTCGCCACATCAGCGCCTTTTTTCGTCAAATCAGTCAAGGGTTTAACCACGCTGGAGAAGTTAGCAATGAACCGGCGATAAATATTTGCAAAACCCAAACATTTCTGAAGGCTCTTCACGGATGTGGGTTGAATCCAATCATGAATGGCCTGAACCTTAACCGGATCCATCTCCATAGATGAGGGAAAAAAATAAAGCCCAAAAAAGAAACCTTCTGCACCCCAAGGAGACACTTAGACCCCTTCACAAACAAAGCATTGTCACGAAGGATCTGAAATACCATCCTGACCTGTTCCACATGAGACTTCCAATCATCGGAAAAAATCAAAATATCGTCCAAATATACAATCAAGAATTTATCAATATAAGTCCGGAAGATATCATGCATGAAGGATTGAAAAACAGATGGAGCGTTAGTGAGCCCGAATGGCATCACAAGGTATTCAAAATGGCCTTCGGGCGTATTAAACGCAGTTTTCCATTCATCACCCTGCTTAATACGAACAAGATTATATGCCCCCCGAAGGTCAATCTTCGTAAACCAACTAGCCCCCTTAATCCTAGCAAACAAATCGGAAAGCAAAGGTAAAGGGTATTGAAACTTGACCGTGATCTTATTCAAGAGGTGATAATCAATACAAGGTCTCAAGGAGCCATCCTTCTTAGCAACAAAAAAAAACCCTGCTCCCAACGGTGAAGAAGATGGCCGAATATGCCCTTTCTCCAAAGACTCCTTAACATAACTCCGCATGGCGGTATGTTCAGGCACAGACAGGTTGAAAAGTCGTCCCTTAGGAAACTTACTGCCTGGAATCAACTCAATCGCACAATCACAGTCCCTGTGCGGTGGAAGGGAACTGGACTTGGGCTCATCGAATACATCCTGAAAATCAGACAAAAACTCTGGAATTTCAGAAGAGGAAGAAGAGGAGATTGACATCAAAGGAACATCATTATGAACCCCCTGACAACCCCAACTAGTCACAGACATAGATTTCCAATCCAACACAGGATTATGTACCTGCAACCACGGGAAACCCAGCACGATAACATCATGCAAATTATGCAATACCAGAAATCGACAATCTTCCTGATGGGCTGGCGCCATGTGCATGGTCACCTGTGTCCAAAACTGGGGCTTATTTTTAGCCAAAGGTGTAGCATCAATCCCCCTTAAAGGAATAGGGTTTTGCAAAGGCTGCAAGGGAAAACCACAACGCCTGGCAAACTCAAAATCCATTAAGTTCAAGGCGGCACCTGAATCCACAAACGCCATGACAGAAAATGATGACAATGAGCAGATCAAGAACACCGATAACAGAAACTTAGGTTGTACAGTACTGATAGTAAATGAACTAGCGATCCTTTTTGTCCGCTTAGGGCAGACTGAAATGACATGAGAAGCGTCGCCACAATAATAACACAACCTATTCTGACGTCTGAATCCTTGTCGTTCCGTTCTAGACAAAATCCTATCACACTGCATTGGCTCAGGACTTTGCTCTAAGGACGACGCCACAGCGCGCACAGTTTGACACTCCCGCAAACGCCGATCAATCTGAATGGCCAGAGACATAGAATCACTCAGACCGGAAGGCGTGGGAAACTGTTGTGAATTTGCTTTTTGGCTCCCTCTAGTGGTTACTAGTGATTTGACTCTGGGTATGTCAGTCATCCCTTGTATGCTCACCTGGGCCGTTAGTTCAGGGGTGTTGCTATATAAGCTCCATGGACCTTCAGTTCAATGCCTGGCAACGTTGTAATCAGAGCTAATCTGTTGTGCTCTTGTCTACTGATCCTGGTTCCTGCTAGATTAAGCTAAGTCTGCTTTCTTGCTTTTTGCTATTTGTTTTTGTTTGCATTTTTGTCCAGCTTGTACATAATCTGTATCCTAACCTTGCTGGAAGCTCTAGGGAGGCTGGAGTTCTCCCCCCGGGCCGTTAGACGGTTCGGGGGTTCTTGAATTTCCAGTGTGGAATTTTGATAGGGTTTTCGTTGACCATATAAGTTATCTTACTACATTCTGCTATTAGTAAGTGGGCCTCTCTTTGCTAAACCTAGTTCATCTCTGTGTTTGTCATTTCCTCTTACCTCACCGTTATTATTTGTGGGGGGCTTGTATCCAACTTTTGGGGTCTATTATCTGGAGGCAAGAGAGGTCTTTGTTTTCCTCTTCTAGGGGTAGTTAGTCCTCCGATTCCTGAACTGTTTTCCGGAGACCGATTTAAATTTAGAAATTTCAGGAATAATTGTAAATTGTTTTTGTCCCTGAGACCCTGTTCATCTGGAGACTCCGCTCAGCAAGTGAAAATTGTTATTTCTTTTTTACGGGGCGACCCTCAGGATTGGGCCTTCTCGCTGGCGCCAGGAGATCCGGCATTGGCTGATATTGATGCGTTTTTTCTGGCGCTCGGTTTGCTTTATGAGGAACCCAATCTTGAGATTCAGGCAGAAAAAGCCTTGCTGGCTATGTCTCAGGGCCAGGACGAGGCTGAAATGTATTGCCAAAAATGTCGGAAATGGTCCGTGCTGACCCAGTGGAACGAGTGTGCATTGGCTGCAAATTTCAGAAATGGTCTTTCTGAAGCCATTAAGAATGTGATGGTGGGTTTTCCCATTCCCACAGGTCTGAATGATTCCATGGCCCTGGCAATTCAAATCGACCGGCGGTTGCGGGAGCGCAAAACCGCAAATTCCCTCATGGTGTTGTCTGAACAGGCACCTGATTTAATGCAATGTGATAGAATCCTGACTAGAAATGAGCGGAAAATTCATAGACGCCAGAATGGCTTGTGTTACTACTGTGGTGATTCTACACATGTTATCTCAGCATGCTCTAAACGTCTTACTAGGGTTGTTAGTCCTGTCGCCATTGGTAATTTGCAACCTAAATTTATTCTATCTGTAACTTTGATTTGCTCACTGTCATCGTATCCTGTCATGGCGTTTGTAGACTCAGGTGCTGCCCTGAGTCTGATGGATCTGTCATTTGCCAAGCGCTGCGGTTTTGTTCTGGAGCCATTAGAAAATCCTATCCCTCTTAGGGGTATTGATGCTACGCCTTTGGCAAAAAATAAACCGCAGTTTTGGACACAGGTTACCATGTGCATGACTCCCGAACATCGGGAGGTGATACGTTTTCTTGTTCTGCATAAGATGCATGATTTGGTTGTTTTGGGTTTGCCATGGTTACAGACCCATAATCCAGTCTTGGACTGGAAGGCAATGTCGGTGTCAAGTTGGGGCTGCCATGGAATTCATGGAGATTCCCTGCCCTTGTCTATTGCTTCTTCTACGCCTTCGGAAGTTCCGGCGTATTTGTCGGATTATCAGGATGTCTTCAGCGAGTCTAAGTCCAGTGCACTGCCTCCTCATAGGGAATATGACTGTGCTATAGAATTGATTCCTGGCAGTAAGTTTCCTAAGGGGAGACTGTTTAATTTGTCGGTACCTGAACATACTGCGATGCGTTCATATATCAAGGAGTCTCTTGAGAAGGGGCATATCCGTCCTTCTTCTTCCCCTCTTGGTGCGGGATTCTTTTTTGTGGCCAAAAAGGACGGATCTTTGAGGCCTTGTATTGACTATCGGCTTTTAAATAAGATCACTGTCAAATTTCAGTATCCTTTGCCGCTGTTGTCAGACTTGTTTGCCCGGATTAAAGGTGCCAAGTGGTTCACCAAGATAGACCTTCGTGGTGCGTACAACCTTGTGCGCATTAAGCAAGGCGATGAATGGAAAACCGCATTCAATACGCCCGAAGGTCATTTTGAGTACTTGGTGATGCCATTTGGGCTCTCTAATGCACCTTCAGTTTTTCAGTCCTTCATGCATGACATTTTCCGGAAGTATCTGGATAAATTTTTGATTGTTTATCTGGATGATATTCTGGTTTTTTCTGATGATTGGGACTCGCATGTGGAGCAGGTCAGGATGGTTTTTAAGATTTTGCGTGAAAATTCTTTGTTTGTTAAAGGCTCAAAGTGTCTCTTTGGTGTACAGAGGGTTCCCTTTTTGGGGTTCATTTTTTCCCCTTCTGCTGTGGAGATGGACCCAGTCAAGGTCCGAGCTATTCATGATTGGACTCAACCCTCGTCAGTTAAGAGTCTTCAGAAGTTCTTTGGTTTTGCTAACTTCTACCGTCGTTTTATCGCAAATTTTTCTAGCGTTGTTAAACCATTGACGGATATGACCAAGAAAGGCTCTGATGTAGCTAACTGGGCTCCTGCTGCCGTGGAGGCTTTCCAGGAGTTGAAACGCCGGTTTACTTCGGCGCCTGTTTTGTGCCAACCTGACACCTCACTTCCCTTTCAGGTGGAGGTGGATGCTTCGGAGATTGGGGCAGGGGCCGTTTTGTCGCAGAGAGGCCCTGGTTGCTCTACTATGAGACCTTGTGCCTTTTTCTCCAGGAAGTTTTCGCCGGCAGAGCGAAATTATGATGTGGGCAATCGGGAGTTGTTGGCCATGAAATGGGCATTTGAGGAGTGGCGTCATTGGCTCGAGGGTGCTAAGCATCGTGTGGTGGTCTTGACTGATCACAAAAATCTGATGTATCTCGAGTCTGCTAAACGCCTGAATCCTAGACAGGCCCGCTGGTCATTGTTTTTCTCCCGTTTTGACTTTGTGGTCTCGTATTTACCAGGTTCTAAGAATGTGAAGGCCGATGCTCTGTCTAGGAGCTTTGTGCCTGATGCTCCTGGAGTCGCTGAACCTGTGGGTATTCTTAAGGAAGGAGTTATCTTGTCAGCTATTTCTCCTGATCTGCGGCGTGTGTTGCAGAGATTTCAGGCTGGTAGGCTCTTTTGTCCATCTGACAGATTGTTTGTGCCTGCTAAATGGACCAGCAGAGTCATTTCCGAGGTTCATTCCTCAGTGTTGGCAGGGCACCCGGGAATTTTTGGCACCAGAGATCTGGTGGCCAGGTCCTTTTGGTGGCCTTCCTCGTCAAGGGATGTGCGGTCATTTGAGCAGTCCTGTGGAACTTGTGCTCGAGCTAAGCCTTGCTGTTCTCGTGCCAGCGGGTTGCTCTTGCCCTTGCCTGTCCCGAAGAGACCTTGGACACACATCTCTATGGATTTCATTTCTGATCTTCCGGTGTCTCAGGGCATGTCTGTCATCTGGGTGATATGTGATCGTTTCTCCAAGATGGTCCATTTGGTTCCTTTGCCTAAGCTGCCCTCCTCTTCTGATCTGGTTCCTGTGTTCTTCCAGAACGTGGTTCGTTTGCACGGCATTCCTGAGAATATTGTGTCGGACAGAAGATCCCAGTTTGTTTCCAGGTTCTGGCGATCCTTTTGTGGTAGGATGGGCATTGATTTGTCGTTTTCATCCGCTTTTCATCCCCAGACTAACGGACAAACGGAGCGAACTAATCAGACTCTGGAGGCTTATTTGAGGTGTTTTGTCTCTTCTGATCAGGAGGATTGGGTGACCTTCTTGCCGTTGGCTGAATTTGCCCTTAATAATCGGGCTAGTTCCGACACCTTGGTTTCGCCATTTTTCTGCAACTCTGGTTTCCATCCTCGTTTTTCCTCGGGACATGTGGAGCCTTCTGACTGTCCTGGGGTAGATTCCGTGGTGGATAGGTTGCAGCAGATCTGGAATCATGTGGTGGACAACTTGAAGTTGTCACAGGAGAAGGCTCAGCGTTTTGCCAACCGCCGCCGCGGTGTGGGTCCCCGACTTCGCGTTGGGGATTTGGTATGGCTGTCTTCTCGATTTGTTCCTATGAAGGTCTCCTCTCCCAAATTTAAGCCTCGCTTCATTGGTCCTTACAAGATATTGGAAATCCTTAATCCTGTGTCCTTTCGCCTGGATCTTCCGGTGTCGTTTGCCATTCACAACGTATTTCATAGGTCCTTGTTGCGGCGGTACGTTGTGCCTGTGGTCCCTTCTGCGGAGCCTCCTGCTCCGGTGTTGGTTGAGGGCGAGTTGGAGTACGTGGTGGAGAAGATCTTAGATTCTCGTCTCTCCAGGCGGAGGCTTCAGTACTTGGTCAAGTGGAAGGGCTATGGTCAGGAGGATAATTCCTGGGTGGTCGCCTCTGATGTGCATGCGGCCGATTTGGTTCGTGCCTTTCACGCCGCTCATCCTGATCGCCCTGGTGGTCTTGGTGAGGGTTCGGTGACCCCTCACTAAGGGGGGGGGGTACTGTTGTGAATTTGCTTTTTGGCTCCCTCTAGTGGTTACTAGTGATTTGACTCTGGGTATGTCAGTCATCCCTTGTATGCTCACCTGGGCCGTTAGTTCAGGGGTGTTGCTATATAAGCTCCCTGGACCTTCAGTTCGATGCCTGGCAACGTTGTAATCAGAGCTAATCTGTTGTGCTCTTGTCTACTGATCCTGGTTCCTGCTAGGTTAAGCTAAGTCTGCTTTCTTGCTTTTTGCTATTTGTTTTTGTTTGCATTTTTGTCCAGCTTGTACATAATCTGTATCCTAACCTTGCTGGAAGCTCTAGGGAGGCTGGAGTTCTCCCCCCGGGCCGTTAGACGGTTCGGGGGTTCTTGAATTTCCAGTGTGGAATTTTGATAGGGTTTTCGTTGACCATATAAGTTATCTTACTACATTCTGCTATTAGTAAGTGGGCCTCTCTTTGCTAAACCTAGTTCATCTGTGTTTGTCATTTCCTCTTACCTCACCGTTATTATTTGTGGGGGGCTTGTATCCAACTTTTGGGGTCTATTATCTGGAGGCAAGAGAGGTCTTTGTTTTCCTCTTCTAGGGGTAGTTAGTCTTCCGGATGGCGCGAGACATCTAGCGACCAACGTAGGCATGTTCCCCGGCTACTTCTAGTGTTGGCGTTAGGAGTAGATATATGGTCAACCCAGTTACCACTGCCCTATGAGCTGGATTTTTGTACTTCGCAGACTTACTTGTTCCTCTGAGACCCTCGCCATTGGGGTCATAACAGGAAACCCCACCATAACATCTATAACGGATTCAGAAAGACCCTTTCTGAAAATTGCCGCCAAAGCATCATCATTCCATTTAGTCAACACAGACCATTTTCTAAATTTCTGACAATACAATTCGGCCGCCTCTTGACCCTGAGATAGGACCAACAAGGTTTTCTCCGCTTGATCCACAGAATTCGGTTCATCATATAATAATCCTAAAGCCTGAAAAAAGGAATCTACATTAAGCAAGGCCGGATTCCCAGATTCTAGGGAAAATGCCCAATCCTGTGGATCGCCACGCAGCAGGGAGATGACAATTTTAACCTGCTGAATGGAATCACCGGAGGATCACGGTCTCAGAGCAAAAAACAGTTTCCAATGTTTTTAAAACCCCAAAATTTGGACCTATCACCAAAAAACAAATCAGGAGTAGGAATCTTTGGCTCTAAAGCAGGAGTCTGAACAATATAATCAGAAATATCCTGTACCCTAGCAGCAAGCTGGTCTACACTGAATTCCTGAACATCCATGCTGGCACAAGACTCCTCAGCCACCCATAAATAAAGAGGGAAGAGAAGACAAAACAGACTGCAGAAAAAAAAATGGCTCAACACCTTTCTTCCCTTCTTCTGAGATGCATTTAACTCATTATTGGCCAGTTGTACTGTTATGATCCGGTGACCTTGGAGCCGCATGAAAACTTTCTCTGGAGTCGGTGGAACCTGTACTGACCACAAATCCTGAACTAACACTGCAACTAGAAGTAGCCGTGGGGTGTGCCTAACAAACCCTAGACACCTCGATACAGCCGGAGGACTAAATACCCCTATAGATGGAAATAGGAATGCTATCTTGCCTCAGAGCAGACCCCCAAAGGATAGGCAGCCCCCCACGAATAATGACTGTGAGTAGGAGAAGAATAGACACACGCGGGTAGAAAACAGGATTTAGCAAAAGAGGCCACTCTAGCTAAATAGGAAAGGATAGGACAGATTACTAGGCGGTCAGTATTAAAACCCTTCCAAAAATATCCACAACAGATAATACAAAAAGTTCCACAATCTAACTAAAGACATGGAATGTATATCTGCCACTCCAGAGAATCCAGCAAGACTGAGAAAATACTGACACAATCTAAGATGGACAAGAAAACACAAAGAATAGCACTGAATTGTGAAGCACACAGCATGTGTGCCACAGGAAAAAAAAAACAGACACTTATCTTTGCTGATTTGGCAGAATGACAGGAGGAACCAGGCAGAGGTCCAACACCTCCCAACAACAATTGACAACTGGCAAGGACTAATGAATCCTGCACACCTAAATACCCCAGTCAGAACTGCAATCAGCAGACACAACTGACCAGGACTGCAACCCAGGGACAACTGCATTACCACCTACTACCACCGGAGGGAACCTAAAAGCTGAATTCACAACAGATTCCCTTACAAACAGGGAACCCCCACATGTATTCAAACTGTCTAGCAGCCATAAATCATGCAGCTGCGTCGACAAAAACTAAATCTCCGAGCATGCCGAAATACTTGGAGACCACCCGAGCATGCTCGGGAAAACCTGAGTAACGAGTATACTCGCTCATCACTAATTTGTAACTTTGAAATTATTGGTATTGTTCAACAATTTTGGTTCGAATGCCCTCAGACAGTTTTTGTCTCCTCTTTCTGTTCCCCATTCTTACTGTGGCACACACAGACACACAATGCAAATATTGAGTCAACTTCTCCCCTTTTTAACTGGTTTCAGGTGTGAATTTCATATTTCCTACACCTGTTACTTGCCACAAGTCAGTTAAGTGAGCATCACATGCTTGAAACAAAGATGTTTTCCCATAATTTTATAAAGGTGCCAACAATTTTGTCCTGCCCATTTTTGGGGTTTTGTAGGAAATTTGCTAATTTTTCTGTTTTTTGTTTTGTTCCAATACACACAAAGGAAATAAAAATGTGCATAACAAAACATTTATAACTACAATAATTTTGTGGCAGAAACACTTAATTTTCTAGAACAATTTCAAAGGTGCCAACCAGTGTTGGACTGGGATGTCTGGGGCCCAAAGGAGTAATTGACTCTAAGGGCCCACCCTACAGCTATATGCAAATATCTGTTAGTCGTTATCCTCGTTATAGTGGAGCATTGACTGTAAGACAAAGGCGGCTCCTGCACATCTACTGTGCACAACCATAACTGGGATGTACAATAATGGTAGTTTGCACTAAAGGGGTTCTTTGTTTAAAACACTTCATTCCATGGTCTACACAGGAGAGGTGATAACTTATTGAATGTTTGGGTTTGACCATTGGAAACCACACCTATCATAAGAATGGGGAACTTTCTTCCCTGACAGGACACTTTTGTCCCTATGTTAAATTGGAGTGGCAGGTTGGATGTCTGACCACATCTCCATTCATCCTCTTTGGGGCTGCCAGTAAAAAACAATTGCAGAGCTCAAAGCCACTGAGGGAATGAATGGATCAGTGGTGAAGTTGCACATACTAATCCAGTCTAATGGGGATAAAAGCTGTACAAAAAAAACACCAGTACACAGGCAGAGATGCTTACCCGTCCAAGGCCTCCAACAATTGCACTAACCAAGGTGCAGCGGACCCAAGTTAAGATGGCAAACGCACAGGTGCAATAATACCGATAAGGGTCCTTACATTGACGCGGGTTGGCAGCTTAAATATTGTGGCCATAATATCGACCAATACCTTGCATACATTGTTATGTTTTTGGTGCACTGTATATTTTTACATGGTGCGGCTGGGCCCTAGATGGCTCTGTACACTGTGGCCTCTGTTCACACAGGTGAGCCCGCTACATGGCGTCATTAATAGGCTTTGAGCCATATACTTTGCATTCCTGTGTAAACACACCACATACAGACTATTTGTTTGCACAGGTGCACCAAGCGGCCAATTCCTGATTGTACTGTGGCTGCCTTATCGGTATTATTGCACCTGTGCGTTTGCCATCTTAACTTGGGTCCGTTGCACCTTGGTTAGTGCAATTGTTGGAGGCCTTGGACAGGTAAGCATCTCTGCCTGTGTACTGGTGTTTTTTTGTCTAGAATAGTGGAGGTCTTTCCTGTTATCGTGTTTTTTTTTATAAAAGCTCTACATTATGCCGATAGACAGACTAAAACCAATCAATAACATCACTTATCCTGTGAAGAGGTAATTACTTGTTTTCAACGGAGAATCCTTGTAAGTGCATCTTGTTCGAAGCATTTAATCACCAATGGAAGCAGAGAATCTTCTCCTAATTAATATCAAAGAGAACAAATTACTGCCATGCACAACACAATCTACTATACCAAGACCAATAATACCACATACAAGTGAGAAATACCGCCACACCATCACTGGACTACATATTACCACCATATAGTGACAGAATGATACCACATACTGTACAAGGGAGAAATACTGCCACACAATGACCAGACCGCATATTACCACTACATAGTGATCCAATAATAACACATACAGAAGACAAAAAATGCCACACCATGACCAGACCACATATTACCACCACATAGTGACCAAATAATGCAACATAGAGGGATAAATACTGCTACACCATGACTGGATGACATATTGCAACATAGTGACTGAATATTACTATACTGATCATTAATAAAAGCGATACCACTAACAGTATTGTTATTACTGCTGGCTACAATATACACAGGAGCTTACATATAGTATGTAACGTACAGGTAATACATTGAGCACCAATAACATTACACAGAGGAGCCCTGTATATAGTATATAGTGTACAAGTAACACAGGGATCACCAGTGACATTATACATAGGAGTTCTGCATATACTATATAGTGTATACACTGATTCACCGGTGACAATGAAAATGGCCACTGAAATATGAGAGGTTGGCAACTAATGTCAGAGTACCCAGGTGGCACATGACAGTGACGTCATATGCCAGCGACGTCTCCGATGAGCGCATGGACATTAGTCACCGGCCTCTGATACGTTGGCGGTCATTGTTAACCGCAGTACATTTAAACTGAATGTGCATCCAATGACGCACACTCAGCTGAAACCAGCGGCCCCCTCTACATCCTGCTCAGATGCCCGCCTAGGACCCAGGGCCCACAGTAGAATCATCCAGTGTCCCGGTGCTCCAGTCCGACCCTGGTGCCAACACTTTCAGCCATGACTGTAGGTGTTATGGACCTATTGGTATTATGTTACCTCAAGAAGATTGTGTGTTTAATTACATCATGCCTTATTTAAATTTTTTTTAGATTTGATTAAGAGACATACTGAGATAAAATATAGCAAGCTATATGCACTTTATTATTTATCTGTACAGCATGAATCCATACTATACAATATGTGCTATAAACTAAAGGAAATATGCAGCTTCTGTCAATAAATTAATAATCATGCTTCTATATAAGTAGATCCTCTCACTAAACTTTCCTCACTCCAGTCTTTCCTGAATACAGCAGCCAGGTTCATATTATTGTCCAGCTTCTGCACCAATGTCTTCATCCTGTACAAGTCATTGCACTAGTTGCTCATCCACTTTGGAATATAACATATACTTGTCAGTCTCAGCCACAAAGCTCTCCATAGTGCAGCACCACCCTACATCTCCTCTTCAGCTCTGTCTACCATCCTAAAGGAGCTCTCTTTTCTGGATATGATCTGAGACAGTTCGAGCGCCCCCAGATGCAGGGCCGCGGGGTACTTGGTACCGGGCCTCTCTGTCTCGGTCCTGGGTTTGTCACGGTGGCTAGACCCGGTCCGTGACCCTGCTAAGGGACGTCCAATGAAAGGTATGATGATGGTGCGTGGTGCACGTCGCGATGAATAACGAGGACACAAGGTTGCAGTCTCTTTACTGAAGGCTTCAGGATCCTCAATCCAGAGTACTGCTAACAAGGCTGGCTGAGACCGGCCAGTCCGAAGGCACATCCAGAGTTCCCTTTGCAGGTGGAAATCAGTGCCTACCTTCTAGCGCCTGTGTGTTGTAGTACCTCCCTGCTGAGCACCACGGGATAGTCCTCACAACTGTTGTGTCTGTTTCTGATGTTCTTCTCTCACAACTCGTATCTGTTCTGATGTTCTTTCTCTGTCCCCCAGATGATATGGATAGGACGCACCCGTATGACGGGTAGGCCTGGAGTTCTTCCGGGACCCTAGCGACGCCCCTCTCCCACAATTGCCCCCTATGTCTGCTTAGGTGATTTAGGTGAGACAGCCAACCTAAAATTAACTGTCGTGCCGCTGTTTGAAGCATTGCTTGGAGCCTAATGCTTCCTCGGCGTTCCGGCCACCGGCTACGCGCCTCAGTAGGATGTTGCCTCGATCTTACGGCACGACTCCTACTGGCTTTATCTCCTGTTTGCTGCGATCTCGTTTCTCACTTCTCCACAATAAACCTCGCTTCTTTTCCTTTCTTAGGATGCCACCGCATTCGAGTGCAGGCGCGGCTCCGTAACGTTCTGTTCCGTTCGCTAGGCCACTGTCAGGATCCCACCCCTGACAGAGACCCCCTTGAATCTTCCCCTGCAACACCCTCTTCCACAGGATCTTGCCTGGATCCAACCCAGTCAGCTTCTGACTAACTTCCTATCCAGCCCCCAGTTTTACCAGAGTGTGAGGAGTCGCCTAATACATAGAACCCTTTGCTCCCCCTGGTGGCCAGAATGTGAAGTGTAAAGTGTGACTGTGATACCTGGTCAGGTGAACTCCTTAAGTGCCATCAGACGTACCATCACTCCCCTTAGCGGCGGAGCGTCAGTACTGCAACGACCAGGACTCTGGGGCGCTGCACAAACATACAGTCATGGCCAAACGTTTTGAGAATGACACCAAAATTATATTTTCACATGATCTGCTGCCCTCTGGTTTTTATTAGTGTTTGTCTGATGTTTATATCACATACAGAAATATAATTGCAATCATATTATGAGTACCAATAGGTTATATTGACAGTTAGAATGAGTTAATGCAGCAAGTCAATATTTGCAGTGTTGACCCTTCTTCTTCAAGACCTTTGCAATTCTCCCTGGCATGCTCTCAATCAACTTCTGGACCAAATCCTGACTGATAGCAGTCCATTCTTGCATAATCAATGCTTGCATTTTGCCTGAATTTGTTGGTTTTTGTTTGTCCACCCGTCTCTTGATGATTGACCACAAGTTCTCAATGGGATTAAGATCTGGGGAGTTTCCAGGCCATGGACCCAAAATCTCTATGTTTTGTTCCATGAGCCATTTAGTTATCACCTTTGCTTTATGGCAAGGTGCTCCATCATGCTGGAAAATGCATTGTTGGGCGCCAAACTGCTCTTGGACGGTTGGGAGAAGTTGCTCTTGGAGGACATTCTGGTACCATTCTTTATTCATGGCTGTGTTTTTAGGCAAGACTGTGAGTGAGCCGATTCCCTTGGCTGAGAAGCAACCCCACACATGAATGGTTTCAGGATGCTTTACAGTTGGCATGAGACAAGACTGGTGGTAGCGCTCACCTCTTCTTCTCCGAATAAGCTGTTTTCCAGATGTCCCAAACAATCGAAAAGGGGATTCATCAGAGAAAATGACTTTGCCCCAGTCCTCAGCAGTCCACTCCCTGTACCTTTTGCAGAATATCAGTCGGTCCCTGATGTTTTTTCTGGAGAGAAGTGGCTTCTTTGCTGCCCTCCTTGAAACCAGGCCTTGCTCAAAGTGTCTCCGCCTCACAGTGCTTGCAGAAGCACTCACACCAGCCTGCTGCAATTCCTGAGCAAGCTCGGCACTGCTGGTAGTCCGATCCCGCAGCTGAAACAGTTTTAAGATACGGTCCTGGCGCTTGCTGATCTTTCTTGGGCACCCTGGAGCCTTTTTGACAACAATGGAAGCTCTCTCCTTGAAGTTCTTGATGATGCGATAGATTGTTGACTGAGGTGCAATCTTTGTAGCTGCGATACACTTCCCTGTTAGGCCATTTTTGTGCAGTGCAATGATGGCTGCATGTGTTTCTTTAGAGATAACCATGGTTAACTGAAGAGAAACAATGATACCAAGCACCAGCCTCCTTTTAAAGTGTTCAGTGATGTCATTCCTTTTTAATCATGACTGATTGATCGCCAGCCCTGTACTCATCAACACCCACGCCTGTGTTAATGGATCAATCACTAAAACGATGTTAGCTGCTCCTTTTAAGGCAGGACTGCAATGATGTTGAAATGTGTTTTGGGGGTTAAAGTTCATTTTCTGGGCAAATATTGACTTTGCAAGTACAGTAATTGCTGTTAAGCTGATCACTCTGACATTCAGGAGTATATGCAAATTGCCATTAGAAAAAATGAAGCAGTAGACTTTGGAAAAATTAATATTTGTCTCATTCTCAAAATTTTTGTCCATGACTGTACTCCATAAAGTGAACCTCCAAACTCCAAGACTTTTCTGACTCTGCGCCAGTTGTCTGGAATGCACTATGCCAGATAATATGGTTGATTCCAAGTGTTCACCCTTATTTAATACTAGATGGTGGCCCGATTCTAACGCATTGGGTATTCTAGAATATGTATGTAGTTTATTTATGAAGATTTCAGAATAATGCAATGAATGCACAGGATTCGTCCGGCCGGGCGCGACCAATTAGCGAAGCGTGGTTCAAATCCCGCGCCAATTCATGGCGGGACTGCATCTGTCGCTGATTGGTCGTGGCTGGGCGCGACCAATCAGTGAAGCCAGGGCCAGCTCCAGGTTTTTGAGGGCCCCGGGCGAAAGAGTCTCACAGCTCACGTAGCATATAACACAGCCCACGTAGTATATAGCACATCCCTGTAGTATATAGCACAGCCACATAGTATATAGCACAGCTACATAGTATATAACACAGCCATGTAGTATATAGCACAGCCACGTAGTATATTGCACAGCCACGTAGTATATAGCACAGCCATGTAGTATATAGCACAGCCCACCCAGTATATAACACAGCCCATGTAGTATATAGCCACGTAGTATATATCACAGCCACGTAGTTTATAGCACAGCCCACGCAGTATATAACACAGCCCACGCAGTATATAACACAGCCCACATAGGATATAGCACAGCCCACGTAGTACATAGCACAGCCCACGAAGTATATAACACAGCCCACGTAGTATATAACACAGCCACGTAGTATATAGCACAGCCACGTAGTATATTGCACAGCGACGTAGTATATTGCACAGCGACGTAGTATATAGCACAGCCCATGTAGTATATAGCACAGCAACGTAGTATATAACACAGCCCACGCAGTATATAATAGCCCAATCAGTATATAAAACAGCCCACGTAGTATATAACACAGCTCACGTAATATATAGCAATGTGGGCACCATATCACTGTTAAAAAAAGAATTAAAATAAAAAATAGTTATATACTCACCTTCCGGCGGCCCCTGGATCCAGCCCAGGCCTTTAGCGATGCTCCTCACGACGCTCCGTTCCCAGTAATGCCTTGCGGCAATAACCCGTGATGATGTAGCGGTCATCTGGGGTCATTGCCGCAATGCATTCTTGGGATCGAAGCGTCGCAAGGAGCGGGAAAGGCTGCCGTGGACGCCGGAAGGTGAGAATATAATGATTTTTTTTTATTATTATTATTTTTAACATTATGTTTTTACTATTGATGCTGCATAGGCAGCATCAATAGTAAAAAGTTGGTCACACTTATAGGGTTAATGGCAGCGTTAACGGACTGCGTTACACCACGTTATGCCGCGGTGTAACGCAGTCCATTTAACGGGCTGCTAAAACGCTATGTGGGCGCTGACTGGAGGGGAGTATGGAGAGGGCACTGACTGGAGGGGAGTAGGGAGGGGCCAATTCACGGTCGGACTGTGCCTGTCGCTGATTGGTCGCGCCCAGCCAGAAGGCAGTCATTTACACACTCCACAAGGAGGGTAAGCCACAAAAGGTCATTGTGGTAGAAAAAGGTGCACAAGCAACCGGGATAACCGCAGCCTTTAAAGGATTGTTAAGAAAATGCCATTCAAAAATTTGGGAGAGATTCACAAGGAGTGGACTGCTGCTGGAGTCATTTCTTCAAGAGCCATTACACACAGACGTATCCAGGACATGGGCTACAAGTGTCGCATTCCTTGTGTCAAACCACTCATGACCAATAGACAACGCCAGGAGCATCTTACCTGGGCCAAGGAGAAAAAGAACTGGACTGTTGCTCAGTGGTCCAAGGTGTTTTCAGATGAAAGTAAATTTTGCATTTCATTTGGAAATCAAGGTCCCAGAGTCTAGAGGACGATTGTAGAGGCACACAATCCAAGCTGCTTGAGGTCTAGTGTGACGTTTCCACAATCAGTGATGGCTTGGGGAGCCATGTCATCTGCTGGTGTAGGTCCACTGTTTGTTATCAAGACCAAAGTCAGCACAGCTGTCTACCAGGAAATTTTAGAACACTTTGATGCTTCCCTCTGCAGACAAGCTTTTTGGAGATGGAAATTTCATTCTCCAGCAGGACTTAGCACCTGTCCACACTGCCAAAAGTACCAATACCTGGTTTAAAAACAAAAGTATGACTGTGCTTGATTGGCCAACAAAGTCACCTGACCTTAACCCCATAGAGAATCTATGGGGTATTGTAAAGAGGAAGATGAGAGACACCAGACCCAACAATGGAGATGAACTGAAGGCTGCTATCAAAGCAACCTGGGCTTCCATAACACCTCAGTATGCCACAGGCTGGTTGCCTCCACGCTGCATTGATGCAGTAATTGATACAAAAGGAGCCCCGACCAAGTATTGAGTGCATTTACTGAACAGACATTTCAGTAGGCCAACATATCGGATTTTAAAATCATTTTTCAAGCTGGTGTTATAAAGTATTCTAATTTACTGAGATAATGACTTTTGGGTTTTCATTGGCTGTAAGCCAATCATCAATATTAACAGAAATAAACACTTCTGTTTATTTCTGTTTAAGAACTGAAATAAATTAACTTTTGATGATATTCTACTTTTGTGAGAAGCACCTGTATATGTACAGCACCACAGAATCAATGGTGCGCTAGAAATAAATAATAATACTTGCCGATCACCAGAATAAAGGGGCAGAACGGCACTGTGATGGTAGAGCAGCTATATACTAGGGATATATCTTCCCCTATTTCCATCGGCATAGCCCGGTAACCCATCATCTGGTCAGGCAAACAGATTACGATTCCAGTGACCTATATTAGAAATAACTGAAATATCCTAGTAAGAGTAATTACAGCCACATTCACAGTCTCCAGGCCTAGTAGGCCAGGGACCTCAAAGTTATTAGAACTAACCAGGCTGTGACATGTCTTTATTGATCCATTTTGTCTTCACAGACTCAAGAGAAACAAGTGCGAATCTCTAGCAGGTCAGTGCGAATGAGAGGAGCAGCACCCAGCTGTCTGACCCCACCATTAAATTAGCCCCAGTCAGGAACCAGTGTCTGGAGACTTGTGAGGTGGTGACACAGGCACAATGGCACAATGGCTTCTGTCCAGATTTTGATGAGATGCAATTCAAGGTCTCAACAATATGTCCAGTCATACATTATGCATCAGGGTCTGTAATGCTGTATAGTCTGCACTCTGTGCTGATGTATGAAATCTGTAACTCAGAGCAAAGTACGTTTTGAGATTTCTATAATTAATATTTCTGTACACTCTTAATATTCCACAATTGTCACATTAAATTGTCAGACAATTTCTGCTGTAAAATCTGATGTTTCATACATAAAAACATGAGACTACTGTGACCAGGGGCAGATTAAGGATAGCCATGGTTCCGATCAGTTTAGGGTACGCGGGCCCCTCAGCACCCAATGTGTCATGTGACATGTCAGATGATAGTTGTGAGACGTCATGTGATAGGTCACATAATAAACACACAGATGTCCTGGTGCACATCTGCAGACATAAGGAGTGAGACCATGCGCCCTACAGCAAATTTTGTCCCCTACGTACTGTGCTAAACATAACAATAGAGGATACTATGTAATCAGGTTATAGAAGGGATGCTATGACATAAGGGCAGCACTGAACATAACAAGAGAAGACCCTATATACAGTACTAAGGGACAATACTTTACTTAATAAGGGTAGGTGTACCTGACTATTTTCTCTCCATCTGAGAAAAACGATCCGATTATTCTGATCAGAGTTTGATCAGAGGGGCTTCAGTTTTTCTCAGAGATGGAGGAAATAAAAAAAGTTTCTCCACTTTCTTTATTCTGTCAGTCCGTTAAAATCGGACTGCACTCGTTTGTTATCCGAGTGCGACCCGGTGTTTTCTACAGATTCAAAAACTTGCAGTGCCATTTTTGACCCGACACTCGAATCAAAATCAGATATGTCAACGATTCTTTCCTCAGACCAAGGAAAAATTAGACATGTGCATCATGAGTACATGTGATATCAGTGAAATCCATGGATAGCACTCGTCCGATATAATCAGTCCTGTGCATTAGCCCTGAGGGAGTTTATTTTGCAAACAACAGTATTACTTCCATCATCTCTCTGCAAATAAAGCTGCAATTACACAGCAAGATAATCATTGAACATGCATTCTTAAGATATGTTCTTTCAGTATTAACAGGGTGCTGACGTCCTGATGAATGAGTAAATTACTTGTTCATCAAGTAAAATGATCTTTTGCGCAGCATAAAAGATCACCGTTTCCTGCTGTGCATCGTCCTCTGTAAGGCCACGATCACACGTTCAGTATTTTGTCAGTATTTTACCTCAGCATTGGGAAGGCATAACCAGGAGTGGGTGAAAAATGCAGAAGTGGTGACGTGTTTCTATTATTTTTTCTATACTTTTCCTCTGATTGTTCCACTTACAATTCCTGATGTAAAATACTGACCAAATACGGAACATGGGAACGTGGCCTAAACAAGGTTCGCCCTGCCGTGAACCTGGCAGCCTTTGTGCAATGAACAATTTATTAAAGATCGCTAAGTGTGCATTAATTACTGTTGTTTGACTGTGCAAACTGACTATTAAATAACCACGGTTCGCTCATGGTTTACCAATCAGCTGTAGTTTAGTGCCACCTTTGAATGGTGCAGAAAGAGAATAAATATTTGCAACCAGTAACTTACCACTAATGTCTCATTTTCTTCTCCATCTTGTCAAACCTTCTTTTTGACTTCCTAAAGCCATGATGTAGTCATTTGTCGCACTGTTCAAAGTACCCCTAAAAAAAAAGGTCACATATACTGTATATATATATGTATATATATATATATATATATATATATATATATATATATACACACATTTGTTTCTCAAGAAAAGAATTCCCACACTGCATCACTAAATGCAGACATGCACCCACCCAGGGCCGGCTCCAGGTTTTCATGGGCCCTGGGCAAAAGAGTCTCAGTGAACCCCTTTAACACATATCACCATTCATCTTACACAGATACGGCAGAGAAATATAGGTGTAGTACAATGCCAAAGATTTCACTTACTTCTTATATTACACGAGTGATATTGTAAATTCTACAGTAGCTCAGAAACCAGACAGTACAGGCCTCCATACAGTATTATGGCCACCACATAGCGCTCCAAACAGTATAATGAGCCCCATATATTTTTCCATATAGAATAATGGACCCCATATATTGCTCCATACAGTATAATGAGCCACATTTATTGCTCCTTTCAGTATTATGGGCACCACATAGTGCTGCATACAGTATAATGAGCCCCATATATTGCTCCATACAGAATAATGGACCACACATAATGCTCCACACAGTATAATGGACCCCATATATTGCTCCATACAGAAAAATGGACCCCATATAATGCTATACCTGATTGCCCAGCCTGTGATATACAGATCAAATGACTAGTGATAGTGCATATTACAGAGAGATTATACATTTCACTTATTAGTGAGTTGGATATAATTTGAAAGCATGTCTGTTACAATATACACAGTTATAACATCTTAATATGCCTTCGTATATGCACATATCAAGGATAAAGCAATTGCCTAAATATTAGTGCACTTTAATCAGTTATAAACAATTGTGGCATTGGTCCTACCAATTTTGTAATGGATATATGAAATCCAACTGTTTATTATAAGGACCATGGTTGAGATTATATCTAAAATAATCTAATTATCTCTGTGGTCAATCTTCTATCGGGAATTAGTGGTGAATATTATATAACAACACCATCAACTGTGACCCAATATTCAGTACATGTTTAATTTAGATGTATGTCACTTCTTTTATAAATTCAATTACGATATATTACAAAAATTAAATAAAAGTAAATTTGTATTCACATTTCCCCTTTCCCTTCCCCTATATTAGCTCTGTGTAAGGTCTGAGACTACGGAGAGAGAGAAACTCCTAAAGTGAACCCGCAGGACCGCGACAACGAACCTCCCAAGGGTGAGCGGGCCTAGTGGACCACCCCCTATATAGGGACCGTCAACGGCAGGCCCAGGGGAGATTATTGCCGCTTAAGCTGATACTTGGGGACAGATGGTAGGAGTCACAGGTATAGGCGGACGAGGAAATGAGTAGCGGAGACTGGGGACTACAGGAAAGGGCTACTAATGGTCCGACAAGGGAAGAGGGTAGTAGGACATGCAGGGGACACGAGACTGACAAGGAGCTGATGGAGACGAACGAATGGTGCTAAGAGGGCAAACAGGGAGGTAACGGGGTAGACGGCACAGGAAACAAAGCAGGACAAGGTACAGGACTAACTAGCAGGTAGACAGAGAAAAGCAGGAAAGCGAGGGACCTGAATCAAGCGAGAAACACAATTGACAATCAGGCAAGGAACAGGGGGAGAGGCTAACTGATATAGGAGGAGTACCACAGGACTTCTGTGTCAGGAACTTCCAGGATCAAGGAAAGGAGGAACGGAGCGAGCGAGAACCAGCCTGTGGAGGTGCGCGTGCGCCACAGAAGCTACTGTAGAAGGCGAAGTGCGCATGCGCACCCGACGGGAGTCAGGAGACGGCGAAGAGGCCGGAAGAGAGGAGGACGGGCGACACGCACACACGCCGGGTGCGCGCAGGGAGGAACGCCAGGAGCCGGAGGAAGACCCGGAAGATGCGCAGCAGCAGGAGCACGCAAGGCCGGGTAAGTATGTCGGCGGTCAGGAGGAGAAGTGACAGGCGCGAAACTCTGCATCGGACTCCTCAGCGTCGCTTTCTTCTGGCTCTCTGCACTGTGACTGTTCAGAGCAGAGAGTGTGCTACAGTGCACCCTCTGACCCGAAACGTCACAGTCAGAAGACGCAGAAGACACCACAGCTGAGGAACGGTGAAAGGTAAGTATTGCAAGTACCGGGGCCCAGAGCATGGTGCTGACACCGGGCCCTCATAGCACACCGATGTCCCCGACAGCGAGTGGGCCCCACCCCGCCTGCTCAGGGCCCCAGCACTTGCCCAGGTGCGCTGGGTGCTGACACCGGCTCTGCACCCACCATTAATATAAATTAGCCATTGTACTACCCACCTACCAAAATATTAATTGATAAGTCACCATTGTGCCTCCCGTTAACTATAATTAGCCATTTTTTCCTCTACCAATAAATATGTAAATTAATAAACCTCTGTACTCTACCCCCAGTTCATTACCAGTCACTCTCCTGTGTCCTCATTGCCCCACTACTGTGCTCCTCCCGCTCACCCTATTCACTATACTTACATGTTCTCCCTCCAATTCATTATACAATGTACTCTTTAACACCCCCAGTCCCAATTGATTATAATACTCTGTACTCTTTCTCCCACTCACCTACCTTATATCCCCAATTCATTATCATAATTGTGCTCTTTCTCTAACCCCCCAATTCATTATCATGCTCTGTGTTCTTTCTCCCACCACCCCTCCCCAATTGAGTATCATGCTCTTTGCTCTCTCTCCCCCCATTCATTATCATACTCTGTATTTCTCCACCACCACCCTAAGGTCATTCATTTATAAAAAAAAAAAAAAGCACCTTATCTATCCTGGTGTTTAACTGTTGTTCTGCATCCTTCCTCTTCTTGCCCGTATGTACTGTAGATGCTGAACAAAGTACCAGCATGATAATAAATAATAATAATCTTTATTTTTATATAGCGCTAACATATTCCGCAGCGCTTTACAGGTTGCACACATTATCATCGCTGTCCCCGATGGGGCCCACAATCTAAATTCTCTATCAGTATGTCTTTGGAATGTGGGAGGAAACCAGAGTACCCAGAAGAAACCCACACAAACACGGAGAGAACATACAAACTCTTTGTAGATGTTGTCCTGGGTGGGATTAGAACCCAGGACTCCAGCGCTGCAAAGCAACAGTGCTAACTAGGGTTGAGCGAAACGGGTAAGCCATTTTCAGAAGTCGCCGACTTTTGGCAACCGACCCCTGTGTGGGGTCGGCCATGAGGTCGGCGATCTTCTGAATCTGGTATCGGAATTCCGATACCGAGTTCCGATATGTTTGCGATATCGGGAATCGGTATCAGAATCCATATTTAAGTGTTAAATAAAGAATCAAAATAAAAAATATTGATATACTCACCCTCGGACACGCCCTGGTACTAACCGGCAGGCTTCCTTCCTAAGAATGAGCGCGTGAAGGACCTTAGATGACGTTGCGGCTTGTCCATGTGACCGCTCGCGACCAATCACAAACCGCGACGTCACCGCAGGTCATTCACGCGCTCATTCTTAGGAAGGAAGCCTGCCAGTTAGTACCAGGGCACGTCCGAGGGTGAGTATATCAATATTTTTTATTTTGATTCTTTATTTTACACATTAATATGGATCCCAGGGCCTGAAGGAGAGTTTCCTCTCCTTCAGACCCTGGGAACCATAGTATCCCATTGCACTGCATTGGGTTTCGCGTTTCGGTCGACCCCGACCCCGACTTTTTTATAGGATCGGCCGATTTCACTCGACCCGACTTTTGAGAAAGTCGGGTTTCGTGAAACCCGACCCGATCCTATAAAAATAAAAGTCGCTCAACCCTAGTGCTAACCACTGCGCCACCATGCTGCCCATGATGTCATCGCACCAACTGTGTCATAGAGAAAGCGACAGACAGGAAGCCAACAGTTTGCCTTCCTGCATGCAATTAACCCCTCTCTGACCTCGGACGGGATAGTACGTCCGAGGTCAGAAGCCCTGCTTTGATGCGGGCTTCGGCGGTGAGCCCGCATCAAAGCCGGGACATGTCAGCTGTTTTGAACAGCTGACATGTGCCCGTAATAGGCGCAGGCAGAATCGCGATCTGCACGCGCCTATTAACTAGTTAAATGTCGCTGTCAAATGCAGACAGCGGCATTTAACTACCGCTTCTGGCCGGGCGGCCGGAAATGATCGCATCGCCGACCCCCGTCACATGATCGGAGGTCGGCGATGCTTCAGAATAGTAACCATAGAGGTCCTTGAGACCTCTATGGTTACTGATCCCCGGCAGCTGTGAGCGCCACCCTGTGGTCGGCGCTCATAGCACACCTGCAATTCTGCTACATAGCAGCGAACATCAGATCGCTGCTATGTAGCAGAGGCGATCGCGTTGTGCCTGCTTCTAGCCTCCCATGGAGGCTATTGAAGCATGGCAAAAGTAAAAAAAAAGTAAAAGAAAATGTGAAAAAAATAAAAAAAATATAAAAGTTTAAATCACCCCCCTTTCGCCCCATTCAAAATAAATCAATAAAAAAAAATCAAACCTACACATATTTAGTATCACCACGTTCAGAATCGCCCGATCTATCAAGAAAAAAAAAGCATTAACCTGATCGCTAAACGGCGTAGCGGGAAAAAAATTTGAAACTCCAGAATTACATTTTTTTGGTCGCCGCGACATTGCATTAAAATGCAATAACGGGCGATCAAAAGAATGTATCTGCACCAAAATGCTATCATAAAAAACGCCAGCTCGGCACGCAAAAAATAAGCCCTCAATCGACCCCAGATCATGAAAAATGGAGACGCTACGAGTATTGGAAAATGTCGCAATTTTTTTTTTTTTTTTAGCAAAGTTTGGATTTTTTTTTCACCACTTAGATAAAAAATAACCTAGTCATGTTAGGTGTCTATGAACTTGTACTGACCTGAAGAATCATAATGGCAGGTCAGTTTTAGCATTTAGTGAACCTAGCAAAAAAGGAAAGCAAAAAACAAGTGTGGGATTGCACTTTTTTTTGCAATTTCACCGCACTTGGAATTTTTTTCCCGTTTTCTAGTACACAAAATGGTAAAACCAATGATGTCATTCAAAAGTACAACTCGTCCCACAAAAAATAAGCCCTCACATGGCCAAATTGACGGAAAAATAAAAAAGTTATGGCTCTGGGAAGGAGGGGAGCGAAAAAATGAACACGGAAAAACGGAAAATCCCAAGGTCATGAAGGGGTTAAACTTTGCATCTATTGCTGGCAGTGGAGCAACAGGAACAATCCCTGTCAGCGAATGGTAGCGCAAACAATATTATGATGAGGGCAGTCAGGCCATGGGCCCCTCCGGTGGCTTGGACCCCAGGTAGGAGCCCAGTTTGCCTTCATTTTAATTCACCTATGACTGTTAGGGTACCGTCTCACAGTGGCACTTTTGTCGCTACGACGGCACGATCCGTGACGTTCCAGCGATATCCATACGATATCGCTGTGTCTGACACGCAGCAGCGATCAGGGACCCCGCTGAGAATCGTACGTCGTAGAAGATCGTTTGGAACTTTATTTCGTCGCTGGATCTCCCGCTGTCATCGCTGGATCGGTGTGTGTGACACCGATCCAGCGATGCATTCGCTTGTAACCAGGGTAAACATCGGGTTACTAAGCGCAGGGCCGCACTTAGTAACCCGAAGTTTACCCTGGTTACCATCGTAAATGTAAAAAAAACCAAACAGTACATACTCACATTCCGGTGTCCGTCAGGTCCCTCGCCGTCTGCTTCCCGCACTGACTGACTGCCGGCCGGAAAGTAAAAGCAGAGCACAGCGGTGACGTCACATAATATTGTAAATGAAAATATTATACTGTACATGTGTAAAATAGTAAACTAAAATAATATACACATATAACATAGTAAAGTAATATACAGTTATATGAAAAAGTTTGGGCACCCCTATTAATCTTAAGCTTAATGTTTTCTAAAAATTGTTTTTTTTTGCAACAGCTATTTCAGTTTCATATATCTAATAACTGTTGGACACAGTAATGTTTCTGCCTTGAAATGAGGTTTATTGTACTAACAGAAAATGTGCAATCTGCATTCAAACTAAATTTGACAGGTGCATAAGTATGGGCACCCTTATCATTTTCTTGTTTTAAATACTCCTACCTACTTTTTACTGACTTACTAAAGCACTTTTTTTGGTTTTGCAACCTCATTAAGCTTTGAACTTCATAGCCAGGTGTATGGAATCATGAGAAAAGCTACTTAAAGTGGCCGCTTGCATGTTGTTCTCCTGTTTGAATCTCCTCTGAAGAGTGGCATCATGGGCTCCTCAAAACAACTGTCAAATAATCTAAAAACAAAGATTATTCAACATAGTTGTTCAGGGGAAGGATACAAAAAGCTGTCTAAGAGATTTAACCTGTCAATTTCCACTGTGAGGAACATAGTAAAGAAATGGAAGAACACAGGTACAGTTCTTGTTAAGGCCAGAAGTGGCAGGCCAAGAAAAACATCAGAAAGGCAGAGAAGAAGAATGGTGAAATCAGTCAAGGACAATCCTCAGACCACCTCCAGAGAGCTGCAGCATCAACTTGCTGCAGATGGTGTCACTGTGCATCGGTCAACTATACAACGCAAGGAGAAGCTGTATGGGAGAGTGATGCGAAAGAAGCCGTTTCTGCAAGCACGCCACAAACAGAGTCGGCTGAGGTATGCAAAAGCACATTTGGAGAAGCCAATTTATTTTTGGAAGAAGGTCCTGTGGACTGATGAAACCAAGATTGAGTTGTTTGGTCATACAAAAAGGCGTCATGCATGGCAGCAAAAACACAGCATTCCAAGAAAAACACTTGCTACCCACAGTAAATTTGGTGGAGGTTCCATCATTCTTTGGGGCTGTGTGGCCAATGCTGGCACCGGGAATCTTGCTAAAGTTGAGAAACACATGGATTCCTATCAGTATCAGCAGATTCTTGACAATAATGTTCATGAATCAGTGACAAAGTTGAAGTTACGCAGGGGATGGATCTTTCAGCAAGACAATGATCCAAAACACAGCTCCAAATCTACTCAGGCATTCATGCAGAGGAACAATTACACTGTTCTGGAATGGCCATCCCAGTCCCCAGACCTGAATATCATTGAACATCTGTGGGATCATTTGAAGAGTGCTGTCCATGCTCGGCGACCATCAAACTTAACTGAACTGGAATTGTTTTGTAAAGAGGAATGGTCAAAAATACCTTCATCCAGGATCCAGGAACTCATTGAAAGCTACAGGAAGCGACTATAGGCTTTTATTTTTGCAAAAGGAGGATCTACTAAATATTAATGTCACTTTTCTGGTGAGGTGCCCATACTTATGCACCTGTCAAATTTTGTTTGAATGCAGATTGCACATTTTCTGTTAGTACAATAAACCTCATTTCAAGGCAGAAACATTACTGTGTCCAACTGTTATTAGATATATGAAACTGAAATAGCTGTTGCAAAAAAAACAATTTTTATAAAACATTAAGCTTAAGATTAATGGGGGTGCCCAAACTTTTTCATATAACTGTATAATATAGCAAGGGCCAAAACAGAAACACATACGTATAATGAATAAACACAAACACACAAGAAAACAAAATAATTAATACATTTAATACATATTATATAGGGTAATTCCTTTTAAAACATAAGAAAAAGCAGTAAAATATTATATATATAAGATAAACAAATACTTTGAGGAGCTGAAGAAGGAGAGTTGTCAGACTACTTTCATGGAAAGACTTAAGGTACCTTCACACTCAGCAACTTTACAACGAGAACGACAACGATCCGTGACGTTGCAGCATCCTGGATAGCGATCTCGTTGTGTTTGACACGCAGCAGCGATCTGGATCCTGCTGTGATATCGCTGGTCGGAGCTAGAAGTCCAGAACTTTATTTGGTCGTCAGATCGGTGTGTATCGTCGTGTTTGACAGCAAAAGCAACTATGCCAGCGATGTTTTACATGGAGCTAACGACCTGCGAGAACGATAAGTGAGTCGCCGTTACGTCACAGGATCGCTCCTGCATCGTTCTGGAGCTGCTGTGTTTGACGTCTCTACAGCGACCTAAACAGCGACGCTGCAGTGATCGGCTCGTTGTCTATATCGCTGCAGCGTCGCTGAGTGTGACGGTACCTTTAGGAACATGAGACAATAAAAGAGTTAATGGGAGCTCAGTAGGAGACCTGCTGTAATCTCTCACATGAGAGGGATGTGATTGTGTAATTTAGTCACCTCCATCTTGGCTTACGGTACCTTCACACTAAACGACGCTGCAGCGATACAGACAACGATGCCGATCGCTGCAGCGTCACTGTTTGGTCGCTGGAGAGCTGTCACACAGACAGCTCTCCAGCGACCAATGATGCCGAGGTCCCCGGGTAACCAGGGTAAACATCGGGTTGCTAAGCGCAGGGCCGCGCTTAGTAACCCGATGTTTACCCTGGTTACCAGCGTAAAAGTAAAAAAAAACAAACAGTACATACTCACCTTCGCGTCTCCCGGCGTCCGCTTCCTGCACTGACTGAGCGCCGGCCCTAACAGCAGAGCAGTGACGTCACCACTGTGCTGTGCTTTCACTTCACGGCCGGCGCTCAGTCAGTGCAGGAAGCGGACGCCGGGAGACGCGAAGGTGAGTATGTACTGTTTGTTATTTTTACTTTTACGCTGGTAACCAGGGTAAACATCGGGTTACTAAGCGCGGCCCTGCACTTAGTAACCCGATATTTACCCTGGTTACCATTGTAAAACATCGCTGGTATCGTTGCTTTTGCTGTCAAACACGACGATACACGGCGATCGGACGACCAAATAAAGTTCTGAACTTTAACTAACGACCAGCGATATCACAGCAGGATCCTGATCGCTGCTGCCTGTCACACTCAACGATATCGCTAGCCAGGACGCTGCAACGTCACGGATCGCTAGCGATATCGTTTAGTGTGAAGTTACCTTTACTGTACAACAGAGGAGCGGTGATTCAGCTCTGGAGAATGGCAAATTTCAGGAAATATTCATTCCAGTTGTCCCTGTGTAAAATCCATGTACAATGGGGAACTAAGTATTTGATCCCTTGCTGATTTTGTAAGTTTGCCCACTGACAAAGACGTGAACAGTCTATAATTTAAAGGTAGGTTAATTTTTTTTACACAATGTGATTTTCTGGATATTATTTTTAATAGTCTATCTCTCAGTGTTAAAATTAACTTACCCTTAAAATTATAGACTGTTCATGTCTTTGTCAGTGGGCAAACTTACAAAATCAGCAAGGGATCAAATACTTATTTTCCCCACTATAAATGCTATTTGATGGATCAGGGTCAGACACAGACAGAAGAGACCCCACTGCAAAAAGAGTATATGGGTCCCTTGCAGTCCAAAATTTCATTATAATGCATTACTTCATGTGTCTACAGTATGACAGAAGCTGCTTGCTGCTTTGCAGGTGGATATAGACCCCCCTTACCTCTTGGGCCTCATGCAGCTGCACATGTTGCACCAATGGTATCATAGAATTGTAGAGTTGGAAGGGGCCTCCTGTTATGATCCTAGTGGCAAGGATCGCAAGTAGGACTAGCTAAGTAACTAAACCGACTACAAACTCTGGGGAAGTGGTAACTGAATTGACCGCAACCTGATCCTATCCGCAAACAACTATAGGCAGCCGTGGAACGTTACCTGAAAATCCTAGACGTCTCTTCACGGCCTGAGAAACTGACTATTCCTAGAGGGAACGAAAGTCCTCAGTGGCCTCAGTGAAATGACCCCAAAGATATAGAATAGCCCCCCACAAATATTAACGGTGAGTTAAGGGGAAAGCACAAACGCAGAGATGAAATTAGATTTAGCAAATGAGGCCCGCTAACACTAGAAAGCAGAAAATAGAAAGGGAACTGTGCGGTCAATTAAAAACCCTATTCAAAATATCCACGCAGAGATCGCTCGAGCCCCCGCACCAACTAACGGTGCGGGGGAAGCAACTCTGTACCCCAGAGCAAACCAGCAGAAGAAATCACATATTAGCAAGCTGGACTAAACTCATCATACACAGAAATCATATTGCAGACTGATGAGCAAAAAATAATTAAACAGAACTTAGCTTCTCCTGAAGAGACTGAAACCGAAGATAATCAGGAGTAATCAGAATAGCACTGAGTACATTGACAGCCGGCAACAAGTGGAAGTGAAACAGAGCTAAATAGGAAACTCCCAAGTGAATAACGAGGCAGCTGATCAGCCACAGACCCGCAGGATAACAAACAAAGCCACCAGGGGGAGCCCAAAACAAAAGTCACACAATACCACCTGTGACCACAAGAGGGAGCCTGAAAACAGAGTTCACAACAGCCTCCTGGGTCATTTGGTCCAATCCCCTGCTCAAAGCAGGATTCTCTAAATTATCCCAGACAGTTGTCTGTCCAGCCTCTGTTTGAAGACTTCCATTGAAGGAGAACTCACCGACTCTCGTGGCAGCCTGTTCCACTCATTGATCACCATAACTGTCAAAAAGTTTTTTCTAATATCTAATCTGTGTCTCCTCCCATTCAGTTTCATCCCATTGCTTCTGCACTGGATATAGTAAATTATGGGTCCGATTCATAAAATTCTGAATTCTGGCATAAAAGCATTGAAAAGTCTAAAAATTTAGCAACTTGAGGCGTCTTCACACCAGTTTCTCCAAGCTCTGCCCGTGGCATGGGGAGGTGTGGTGTCCTCTGCTCCTCAGATTTATCATACCACAAATGTTACACCAGCTGGGGCTTTAGTAGGATTTGTGGCGAGGCCTACACAAAGGTGCACGCCACTCTTCTGGCGCTCCTGATTGATGAAGGAGCTTAGGCATTCATGAATAGGGAGCACCTGACTCCAGCACATCTCCCCATCAAGACTAACGTGCTCAACACTGGACTTGATGAATTGGGCCCATTGGGTCTATCTAATAATAATTATAATCACATTCCCAGGTCAGTTTTAACATATAGTTAACATGGTAATTAAAAAATCCCCAAACTATTGTGAAATTGCACTTTTTTTTTCAATTTGAATTCACTTGAAAAAAATTTTCTGCTTTCTTGTGCATCACAAGATAAAAGCAAACAGTGTCATTCAAAAGCACAGCTCGTTCTGCAAAAGACAAACTCTCACATGGCTAAGTGGATGGAGAAATAAAAAAGTTATGGCTCTTGGATAGAGGGGAGAAAAAAAAATAAATTGAAAATCACCCAGTTATGAAGGGTTAATTCTGGGGTCTCATTATGGCTATTACTGTGTACTCTCCCTTGTCTATATCCATCCCTATTCATGATATTTCCCAATAATTGATCTGCTTCTATCATGTTTTTGTTTGGCAAACCTGTATCTTTTTAGAAAACCAGAAGGCATATACCTCTGTAAGGCTACTTTCACACTAGCGTCGGGCACTGTACGTCGCAATGCGTCGTTGTGGAGAAAAAACGCATTCTGCAAAGTTGCCCGCAGGATGCGTTTTTTCTCCATAGACTTTTATTAGCGACGCATTGCGACGCAGTGCCACACGTCGCAACCGTCGTGCGACAGTTGCGTCGTGTTTTGGCGGACCGTTGGCACAAAAAAAGTTACATGTAACTTTTTTGTGCGTCGAGTCCGCCATTTTCGACCGTGCATGCGCGGCCGAAACTCCGCCCCCTCCTCCCCGGACCTTGCAATGGGGCAGCGGAAGCGTCCTAAGACTGCTTCCGCTGCCCTCGTCGGGCATTTTTTTCACAGTATGCGTCGGTACGTCGGGCCGACGCAGCGCGACGGCCCCGTACCGACGGTAGTGTCAAAGCAGCCTTAGTCCAGTCATATATATAGCGGTAGTTCCTAATTGGCCATAACACCATACCCCTCTCTAGTGGGATCCGAGAAATACACGTCTCCCTGAATTACCATATCTACTTGTGAATTCTTTGCATATCTTGACATTTCTTCATTAGGCAAAATATACATATCTAATGAGTGGGAGATTAGGGCAGAAAACAAATTACCATAATTAACCTTATGCTGATTGCTTACAAACCTAGTAAAAAGGCTATTAGCGATGCAGCCTGCACCTTAAGATGGGTCATTGAATTATTACAATACACTTGGCTGCATCCAAACAGAAATCTGCCAGTCTGTCAGTCTGTAGGCGTCTCTTCACCCCCTACTTAGGAAGAAAATCTGCTACCCTCAGCACCGACAGGCCGTGCACATGGAGTATAGTCCATGAGCCGGGCCAGATATCGGTACCACCCGGAGTGACTAATTTTCTTTGGTATTTTTAGGTAGATGCATGTCTGTAGTTTATTTTTTGATATGATAGCCCTTACATATACGTAGCTTATTAACCCCTTCAGCCCTAGGCCTATTTGTACCCAAGTGCCTAAGCCAATCTGACCTGTGCCACTTCATGGGCTAATAACTTTGGAACGCTTTCACCTATCCAAGCCATTCTGAGATTGTTTTCTCGTGACATATTGTACTTCACGTCAGTGCTAAATGGGAGTCAATATATTTTACCTTTCTATATAAAAAAATGCTAAATATTCGGAAATTTTGGAAAAATCGGCAATTTTTTAACTTTGAAATTCTCTGCTTTTTACAAAAATACTGATACCCCCCATAATAGTTATTAATTTACACTCCCCACATGTTTACTTCATATTGGCATCATTTTGAAAATGAAACCTTATTGTTTTACGACGTAATAGGGCTTATAGTTTTATGCGCAATTTTTCACATTTACAGCAAAACCCACTTTTCAAAGGACCAAGTCACTTCTGAAGTCACTTTAAGGGGCTTACATAACAGAAACCACCCATAAATTACCCCATTTTGCAAACTACACCCCTCAAGCTGTTCAAAACTCATTTTTAAAAACTGTTAACCCTTTAGGTGTTCCACAGGAATTTTAGCAGAATGAAGGCGAAATTTCAAAATTTCATTTTTTTTCCAGATATTACATTGTAATCCAATTTTACCTGCAACCTAGCAAGGGTTAACGGCAAACCCAAACTTGGTTACCCTAATTCTGCAGTTTATAGAAACACCCCACATGTACTCGTAAACTAAAGTATGGGCACACAGCACAGCTCAACACGGAAGGAGCGCTATGTGGTTTTTGGGTGGCGGATTCACTGGAAGAAATCTAGGGGGCCATGTCACATTTGAAGGCTGCCTGAGGTACCCCCACAGTGGAAACCCCAAAAAGTGACCCTATTTTGGAAACTACACCCCCAAGGAATCTTTTAGGGGGTATAGTGACCACTTTGACC
Source organism: Ranitomeya variabilis (assembly GCF_051348905.1). Taxonomy (NCBI): domain Eukaryota; kingdom Metazoa; phylum Chordata; class Amphibia; order Anura; family Dendrobatidae; genus Ranitomeya; species Ranitomeya variabilis. The sequence goes on from NC_135235.1 coordinate 505,407,897, forward strand.
CAACCAGTGTTTTCACAGTAGTTGCCGAGGTTATCTGGAAACAGGAGAAGTTCAAGAACATTATAATTAGAATGGGTGTCTTCCACACAATCTGTAATCTCCTCTCTATCATAGGGAACAGATTTCAGGATGCAGGCCTTAGAGATCTGTGTGTTGAATCCGGTGTAATCGCTGAAGGATCAGTGTCTGGAGTGATGGACGGCCGGAGGTACAACAGAGCAGTGAGACTACACAAGCTGGTCTATGAAGCACTTATGAGGCTTGCATGGAAAAACTTCCTTCCATGGCTAGAAGAAAACCATGCAAGGGACCTTCACCATCTGGATGAAACACTGAAGAACATCACAAACTTTCGCATCAGTGTGTCGCAGGGATCCTTCGAAAAGCTCTTGGATAATGAATCTTGCACACTTACCCTGAAGCTCTTTCAAGTTTATCTTGAGACCCTCAGAAATGAACAACTCTCAGCATTCTGGATGTCATACTTGGACATGGTCGAGACCATGCTGGCCCTGGTTCGAGCTTCAAGAGAAGGCAACTGGATGCTTCACCTAGGAGCAATCCGACAGATGATACCATGGTGTTTTGCCTATGACAAGGTCAACTATGCCCGATACCTAACCTATTACTATGCCACAATGTCTCGGCTGCCCATAGAACACCCAGAGGTCCATGAATACTTCATGCAAGGTGGCTTTTCGGTCCAGATCGGTAGCAAGAATCCTTTTGGACGAATTCCTGTGGACCAGACCATTGAAGAGACAATCAACAAAGACACCCAGACACCAGGGGGCACAAAAGGCTTCAGCCTCAAAGTTGGAGCTGTTTCCAGGTTCTACCTGACATCAGAGTACCGCAGTATGTACTTGAGGCAGCTGAGGGCCCTGGTAGGCCAACAATATACTGACTTCAGCCATTCAGACCTACAGGTGTCTAGGATTAGAAGAGATGAAGCCGATGTCCAATCTTTCGTTCAACTGCTGGAGACAGGTTGGGTGAACCCCTTCAACAAAGAGCATAATGGTGAACTTATCAGTTTGTCAACAGCGACTGTAGCACCACCAGATGTAGCCAAAGACCTTCAAGGGGCATACAGTATAGGAGAGGATGCATATCAAACATTCAAGGATGAGCGTTTGGGTACCGATAAGCCAACTACATTGTTTCATGACAAGATGACGAAGAACAAACTTAAAACGTTCTCTAACATCCAAATGAAGACACGCAGACAAGGTCTTGGCAAGGAGGTAATTTTGAAGGCTGACAGAAACCTATTTGGCCAGATGATACTTGTAGCTGAGAACAGAAAGCTACAAATGAGTGATGTCTTGACTCATCCCCTGGGTCCATTGCCATGGGCACTTGCCAATGGTGATGGGTCTATCCGCAAGACCAACAAGGCTGCCCTCGCAAGGGAGTTGGAGAGGAATGCTCGTCCTGCAGAAGTGATCCCCGAGCCCTCTGCAACCATCATTGATGGGATGAGCCTGGTTCAGAAACTGAAGGGAAACAATGCAACATTTGGCCAGCTAGCAGGCACAGCAATGAGTCGCGCTATCCATGAGGGTGCTAAGAGCAAGCGCATTGATATTGTCTTTGACGTCTACAAGGAGACATCCATCAAAGATACAGAAAGAGTCAACAGATATGAAGGCACAGGGATCCATTTCAAGAACATTCAACATGGGCACAACATCCAGCAGTGGAAAAAGCTTCTAAGTAGTTCCTCCAACAAGGCAAGTCTCATAAAGTTTCTGGTAGAAGAATGGAAGGCGAAACACCACAGGGAGAAGCTTGAGGAGAAGGAGCTGTATGTCACATGTGAGCAGCTCTGCTTTAAGATCACCAAAGAACAGTGGGAAGAGGCTGCTGACCTTAAGTCAAATCAAGAAGAAGCAGACACACGCCTCCTTCTCCATGCTCTTCATGCAGCAGAATCTGGTTACAAGTCGGTCATCATCACTTCGGAGGATACTGATGTCATGGTCCTGTGTCTGGGCATGTGCCACAAAATCCCATCCCACCTGTTCCAGAAATGCGGTACACAGAACCGGACAAGATTCCTGGATATCACCACTCTGAGCCGAACATTGGGAGGCAGCGTATGTGATTCATTGATTGGTATGCATGCATTTACAGGCTGTGACACCGTCAGTGCATTCGCTGGCCGTGGGAAGATGACGACACTCAAGCAGTTGAAGATGAACAAGACATACCAGGATGCCTTTCAGGAAGTTGGTCGTTCATGGGAAGTGTCTACCGAACTTTTTGAGAAGTTACAGGAAATCACCTGCCACATGTACCTGCCAACTACCCAAACAACTGAGGTAAACAGGCTCCGTTATCAGCTGTTCTGTGCCAGACGTGGAGTGGTAGAGTCAAGTCAACTCCCTCCTTGCCAGGACTGCCTTTTCATGCATGCACTGCGTGCAAACTACCAGGCTGCGATCTGGAGGAGAAGTCTGCAGAGCCAGCCATGGGTTGCAAACCCAACAGACTGCGGTTGGATGATAGATAACGACGGAAAGCTTGTTGTCAAGTGGATGCAAGGGGCACCAGCACCAGAAGCTATTATACAGCTACTGTCCTGCAAGTGTGTGCGGTCATGTGAACTTCCTCAGTGTACTTGCCTCAGCAATGGCCTGAAGTGCACAGACATGTGCAGATTACAGACATGCCAGAACAAGGGTACTGAAGACGAGCCAGTAGAACAACAGTCAGATTCAGAGTCCGATGTTGAAGATATTATGGAGTAACATATATATATATATATATATATATATATATATATATATATATATATATATATATATATATATATATACTAGCTGTACTACCCGGCTTCGCCCGGGTTAATGACTGCTGTTAGCAAAATAGAATGTGTTAACAAAAATTTATTCTGCACACAAAAACCACAAAACAAATAGATAGAAATGTAATTATTAAAAGGCAAAAACTAAGCTAATAGAAGAATTTCACAACATATATTAGCTTTGTTATACTGAGAATGTCTTTGTTGCCTGTATTAACCAATCAGAGCTCAGGTTAATTAACTGTAGCAAAATAGAAGCTGAGCTGTGATTGGTTGCTATTGGCAGCCTGATAAATCCCCAGCCAACAGGAAGCCCTCCCCCCTGGCAGTATATATTAGTTCACACATACACATACACATAATAGACAGGTCATGTGACTGACAGCTGCCGTATTTCCTATATGGTACATTTGTTGCTCTTGTAGTTTGTCTGCTTATTAATCAGATTTTTATTTTTGAAGGACAATACCAGACTTGTGTGTGTTTTAGGGCGAGTTTCATGTGTCAAGTTGTGTGTGTTGAGTTGCGTGTGGCGACATGCATGTAGCGACTTTTGTGAGATGAGTTTTGTGTGGCGACATGCGTGTAGCAACATTTTGTGTGTCGAGTTGCATGTGACAGGTTAGTGTAGCAAGTTGTGTGCAGCAAGATTTGTGCATGGCGAGTTTTGCGCGTGGCGAGTTTTATGTGTGGTGCGTTTTGAGTATGTGCAAGTTTTGTGTGAGGCAACTTTTGCATGTGGTGCAACTTTTGTACATGTGGCAATTTTTCTGTGTGTGCAAGTTTTGCATGAGGTGAGTTTTCCATGAGGTGAGTTTTGCACGTGTGGCGAGTTTTGCGTGAGCCTAGTTTTGCATATGGCGAGTTTTGCATGTAGCGAGTTTTGCGCGTTGCGAGTTTTGAGTGGTGACTTTTGTGTTTCGACTTTTATGTGGCGAGGTTGGTGTGTGTGTGGTGAAATGTGTGCTGAGGGTCGTATATGTGTTCAAGCACGTGGTAGTGTGTGGCGCATTTTGTGTTTCTGTTCATATCCCCGTGTGTGGTGAGTATCCCATGTCGGGGCCCCACCTTAGCAACTGTACGGTATATACTCTTTGTCGCCATCGCTCTCATTCTTTAAGTCCTCATTGTTCACATCTGGCAGCTGTCAATTTTCCTCCAACACTTTTCCCTTCACTTTTTCCCCATTATGTAGATAGGGGCAAAATTGTTTGGTGAATTGGAAAGCGCGGGGTTAAAATTTCACCTCACAACATAGCCTATGACGCTCTCGGGGTCCAGACGTGTGACTGTGCAAAATTTTGTGGCTGTAGCTGCGACGGTGCAGATGCCAATCCCGGACATACACACATACATACATACACACATTCAGCTTTATATATTAGATATACCTGTATGTAATCTCCTGTATATAGTATATACCTGTGTGTCATCTCACCTATATATAGTATATATCTGTGTGTCATCTCCTCCTGTATATAGTATATACCTGTATGTCATCTCCTCCTATACATAGCATATACCTGTATGTCATCTCCGCCTGTATATACTATATACCTGTAGCTAATCTGCTCCTGTATATAGTATATACCTGTGTGTCATCTCCTCCTGTATATAGTATATACCTGTATGTCATCTCCTCCTGTATGTAGTATGTACCTGTATGTCATCTCCTCCTCTATATAGTATATACCTGTGTGTCATCTCTCCTGTATATAGTATATATCTGTGTGTCATCTCCTCCTGTATATAGTATATACCTGTGTGTCATCTCCCCTGTAAATAGTATATACCTGTGTGTCATCTCCTCCTGTATATAGTATATAGCTGTATGTCATCTCCTCCTGTATTAGCCCTCCTTCACACGTTATTTGGTCAGTATTTTTACCTCAGTATTTGTAAGCTAAAATGGCAGCCTGATAAATCCCCAGCCAACAGTAAGCCCACCCCCTGGCAGTATATATTAGCTCACACATACACATAATAGACTGGTCATGTGACTGACAGCTGCCGGATTCCTATATGGTACATTTGTTGCTCTTGTAGTTTGTCTGCTTATTAATCAGATTTTTATTTTTGAAGGATAATACCAGACTTGTGTGTGTTTTAGGGCGAGTTTCGTGTGTCAAGTTGTGTGTGTTGAGTTGCGTGTGGCGACATGCATGTAGGGACTTTTGTGAGATGAGTTTTGTGTGGCGACATGCGTGTAGCAACTTTTTGTGTGTCGAGTTGCATGTGACAGGTTAGTGTAGCAAGTTGTGTGCAGCAAGTTTTGCGCATGGCGAGTTTTGCGCGTGGCGAGTTTTATGTGTGGTGCCTTTTGAGTATGTGCAAGTTTTGTGTGAGGCAACTTTTGCATGTGTTGCAACTTTTGTGCATGTGGCAATTTTTCTGCGTGTGGCAATTTTTCTGCGTGTGCAAGTTTTGCGTGTGGAGAGTTTTGCGCGTGGCGAGTTTTGAGTGGCGACTTTTGTGTTTCTACTTTTATGTGGCGAGGTTGGTGTATGTGTGGTGAAATGTGCGCTGAGGGTGGTATGTGTGTTCGAGCACGTGGTAGTGTGTGGCGCATTTTGTGTGTGTGTTCATATCCCGGTGGTGGTGTGGTGATTATCCCATGTTGGGGCCCCACCTTAGCAACTGTACAGTATATACTCTTTGGCGCCATCGCTGTCATTCTTTAAGTCCCCCTTGTTCACATCTGGCAGCTGTTAATTTGCCTCCAACACTTTTCCTTTCATTTTTTCCCCATTATGTAGATAGGTGCAAAATTGTTTGGTGAATTGGAAAGCGCGGGGTTAAAATTTCACCTCACAACATAGCTTTGACGCTCTCAGGGTCCAGACGTGTGACTGTGCAAAATTTTGTGCCTGTAGCTGCGACGCCTCCAACACTTTTCCTTTCACTTTTTCCCCATTATGTAGATAGGAGCAAAATTGTTTGGTGAATTGGAAAGCGTGGGGTTAAAATTTCACCTCACAACATAGCCTATGACGCTCTCGGGGTCCAGACGTGTGACTGTGCAAAATTTTGTGCCTGTAGCTGCGATGGTTCAGATGCCAATCCCGGACATACATACATACATACATACACACACACACACATTCAGCTTTATATATTAGATATATATATATATATATGCACATGACATGTTCAGTGTGTATTTACATAACTTGGATTAAATTTTGTTACAAATACTACATCTAGTCACTCCGGGTGGTACCGATATCGTCATATTTGGTTCTTGGCTCATGCTAAAATTCCTGTGGAACACCTAAAGGGTTAACAGTTTTTAAAAATGAGTTTTGAACAGCTTGAGGGGTGTAGTTTGCAAAATGGGGTAATTTATGGGTGGTTTCTGTTATGTAAGCCCCTTAAAGTGACTTCAGAAGTGACTTGGTCCTTTGAAAAGTGGGTTTTGCTGTAAATGTGAAAAATTGCGCATAAAACTATAAGCCCTATTACGTCGTAAAACAATAAGGTTTCATTTTCAAAATGATGCCAATATGAAGTAAACATGTGGGGAGTGTAAATTAATAACTATTATGGGGGGTATCAGTATTTTTGTAAAAAGCAGAGAATTTCAAAGTTAAAAAATTGCCGATTTTTCCAAAATTTCCGAATATTTAGCATTTTTTTATATAGAAAGGTAAAATATATTGACTCCCATTTAGCACTGACGTGAAGTACAATATGTCACGAGAAAACAATCTCAGAATGGCTTGGATAGGTGAAAGCGTTCCAAAGTTATTAGCCCATGAAGTGGCACAGGTCAGATTGGCTTAGGCACTTGGGTACAAATAGGCCTAGGGCTGAAGGGGTTAATAAGCTACGTATATGTAAGGGCTATCATATCAAAAAATAAACTACAGACATGCATCTACCTAAAAATACCAAAGAGAATTAGTCACTCCGCTTGGTACCGATATCGTCAAATTTGGTTCTTGGCTCATGGACTAGTAGGATGGGAAGGATCGTGTGCAGTCTGTTAGGATTCACAATGATCCTTCCTAAGGTTTATGTTCGATGCTGTAACATATAGGCTTACATTCCTCAATGAGCTCTTCAGACAAGGTGACCTTTCCAAATGCAGTTTATCAAATTACAAAAGAAATTAGGTTAACTTTGAAAACAAAATAAAATCATGTATGTATAAAGTTTATAGCAAAACTCCTCATTTGGTGCTATTTCACCCCTAAGGCCGGGATCGCACTGCAAGAAAATCAGGCTGATTATGTTAGTAACACTCAACTCAAGCATCCAGGGGCAATCTGATGTTTTACATGCACCCATAGACTTGTATGGGTGTGCGGGTTTGGAATCGCGAAGCCACTTGCAGCAGGCTGCAATTGTTTCTACAGATCGATTCAGCATAAGTAAAAAAACAGTGATCTGCACTGCCCCATGGTATAACATTGATGCGAGCGCTATCTGATCAAACATAAGATAGCACTCGTCAGAGTTATACGCTTGTCTTAGGGTACCTTCACACAGTGGCATTTTTATCGCTACGACGGCACGATTCGTGACGTTCTAGCGATATCGTTACGATCTCGCAGTGTCTGACACGCTACTGCGATCAGGCACCCAGCTGAGAATCGTACGTCGTAGCACATCGTTTGAAACTTTCTTTCGTCACTGGACCGTTGTGTGTGACACCGATCCAACGATGCGTTCGCTGGTAACCAGGGTAAACATCGGGTTACTAAGCGCAGGGCCGCGCTTAGTAACCCGATGTTTACCGTGGTTACCAGCGTAAAAGTAAAAAAAAACAAACCGTACATACTCACCATCTGATGTCCGTCAGGTCCCTTGCCGTCTGCTTTCCGCTCTGACTGTCTGCCGGCCGGAAAGTGAGAGCAGATCACAGCGGTGACGTCGCCGCTGTTCTCTGCTCTCACTGTACGGCCGGATCTCAGTCAGAGCAGGAAGCAGACGGCAAGGGACCTGACGGACATCAGATGGTGAGTATGTATGGTTTTTTTTTTTTTACTTTTACGCTGGTAACCACGGTAAACATCGGGTTACTAAGCGCGGCCCTGCGCTTAGTAACCCGATGTTTACCCTGGTTACCCGGGGACTTCGGCATCGCTCCAGCGCCGTGATTGCAAAGTGTGACCGCAGTCTACGACGCTGGAGCGATACTCATACGACGCTGCGACGTCACGAATCGTGCCGTCGTAGCAATGTAAATGGTACTGTGTGACGGTACCCTTAGGCTGCTTTCACAGTTTTTTGCCATCAGTCACAATCCGTCGAATGTTGAAAAAAAACAGTTCCGTTGCAGATTGTGAAAAACTGATGTGATGGATCCATTTTTTCGACGGATCCGACTAGCTTATCCAGCTAATTGGATCCTAAAAAAATCGAAGCATGCTCAGTTAAAAATAACGGAATCCGTCGCCGGATTCCATCATTTGATGGATTCGGTGCCATAGGGTTCTATTCTAGCAAACGACGGTCGGCGACGGATCCGTTGCTCTCCGTTTTTTCAATGGACACAAAAAACATTACTATGTCCGTTTTTTCCAGCCGCCGGACAAACTCTTTTTTTTTTACGGATCTGGCAAAAATGGATGAAATGTGAGGCCATCCGTCGCAATCTGTCACTAATACAAGTCTATGAGATAAAAACGGATCCGGCGACAACTTTTGCCAGATCCGTTTTTTTCAAAATTTGTCGGATTGTGACTGACGGCCAAAAACTGATGTGTGAAAGCAGCTTTAGTGAGCTTTAAAGGGGGAGTCCAGGACTTTACAAAAAGCAAAAAATGTACCTAAGCACTAACAGGCAGGTAATTGCAGCTTACAAATTGCAGTTTGTGTCCGACGCCGTTCTTCCCCGGCACAGAGCAGTCACAGACCGCTCCTGCCGGTGATTCAGGAGCCTCTGCTGATGCGACGGGCTGGGATTTCTGGCATTATTCTGATTGACTGCTGGCTCCCTCAGCAGAAATCCGACTGTTAATCAGAATGACCTTAGATGTCCTGTTCCATCAAAAGTGAGAGGACCGGAAAGCCTCTGCTCTGTAGATGTGACATCAGCAGAGACCTCTGAATCCCGAGCAGAAGCATCTATAACCGCTCTGTGGCAGGGAAGAACGGCGCCGGATACAATAGGCAGGTATGTTGCAATTATCTGCCTGTTAGTGCTTAGATACATTTTTTGCTTTTTATAAAGTTACCTTTTAAAGGGACACTGTCACCTGAATTTGGAGGGAACAATCTTTAGCCATAGGGGCGGGGTTTTCGGGTGTTTGATTCACCCTTTCGTTACCCGCTGGCTGCATGCTGGCAGCAATATTGGATTGAAGTTCATTCTCTGTCCTCCGTAGTACATGCCTGCACAAGGCAATCTTGCCTTACGCAGGCGTGTACTATGGAGGACAGAGAATGAACTTCAATCCCATATTGCAGCCAGCATGCAGCCAGCGGGTAAGGAAAGGGTGAATCAAACACCTGAAAACCCCGCCCCTATGGCTAAAGATTGTTCCCTCCAAATTCAGGTGACAGTGTCCCTTTAAGGATCAAAATCCTCTTCTTGTTATAGAGGATTTCTGGATTTACTGTACGTTAATAATGTTTAAAGAGGGCCTTTCTCAAAATTTTTCATGTTGAACTGTTGATATGATGTAATAGTGGCTGCTGAACAGAATAAAACATTTTTTTTTTTTTTTTTTAATTTTGCATCTTTGTTGTGGAGATATTAACAAAGTATTTGGCACCTAATGAGTTAACTTTCATTAAAGGTAATCTGTCAGTAGGGTAAACCCTCCTAAGCCATCTTTATGGGAATGCAGGTCATAGGAAGCTGAATAAAATGATACCTTGATATCTGTAATCCGATGAATTTTTCCAGAGTAATCCACATTTTCTTAATATGTAAATGAGCTGTTAAGATCTATGGGCCGGACACAGACCTACCTGAGAATCTGCCTCCAGAGCCTATTTTAAATAAAAGTGAGGTAGCTGAAGCTTGGGTATCACTGGACCTCCCAGCAGGACAAGAATGTCAACCAGTCCTAAGTCCACTAAGACTTAAGATTCAGAACACGTTCTGGAGTTTCTGAAGAGGCTGTCATATTCATTGGACGCCATCAGTGGCGTATCTAGGGGGGGCAGCCGGGGCATGTGCCCCGGGCGCAGCCGGCAGGGGGGCGCAGTCGGGCCGCCTAATTCGGCGGTCCGCAGTGTCTCCCCCGGCGGCTGCATTCTCCCGCCCCCGGTCTGGGAGTCAGCTGTTCTCTGTGTCGACTGTCAAGCTGACAGCTGGCACAGAGAAGCTGCAGAGTGCCGGCTCCCAATGTGTGCAGAGGTGGAGGGGAGCCCCTGCAGAGTGGCTGCGGCGGGCAGGGAGAAATCCCTGCAGCTCCGCTGCCCAGCGATCTGTCTTCCTGCTTCCTCTTGCTTCCTCTCATACAGACGTGCCGCTGGATGACGTCATCATTCAGCGGCCGGCTGTGTGAGAGGAAGGCGATGAAGATGCTGCGGCAGAGCGCGAGGAGAGGTGAGAGGTGTGTGTGAATGTGTGTGTGTGTGAATGTGTGTGAGTGTGTGTGTGTATGTGTGTGTGAATGTGTGTGTGTGAATGTGTGTGAATGTGTGTGTGTGTGTGTATGTGAGTGTGTGTATATGTGTGTGTGTGTATGTGTGTGTGTGTATATGTGTGTGTGTATGTGAGTGTGTGTATATGTGTGTGTGTGTGTGAATGTGTATGTGTGTGTGAGTGTGTGTATATGTGTGTGAATGTGTGTGTGTGTGTGTGTGTGTGTGAATGTGTGTATGTGTGTGTGTATGTGAGTGTGTGTGTATATGTATATGTGTGTGTGAATGTGTGTGTGTGAATATGTGTATGTGTGTGTGTGAGTGTGTGTGTATATGTGTGTGTGTGTGAATGTGTGTATGTGTGTGTGTGAATGTGTGCATGTGTGTATGTGAGTGTGTATATGTATGTGTGTGTGTGTGAATGTGTGTATGTGTGTGTGCGTGGCTTAGTATTCGGTGTGCGTGTGTGTGTATCGCGCTGCAGGGGAATGTGCAGAGAAGTGAATGGTGTGTGTGTGGGGGGAGGGGAGGGCAATGATGAAGCTGACGGGGGGCATATGTCCTTGGGGGGGGGGGGGGGGGGGCGCCAAAATGAATTCTTGCCCCGGGTGCCAGAAGCGCTAGATACACCTCTGGACGTCATTGCCCACAAGGAATGGGCTAAGGTTCCTCGGAAACACTGCCACTGTCCGGTGTCTGGCTATGTGTTATGTTTGCGTCAGGTCATAACAGCCAAAGGTCCTATATTAAGAATTAAATACGCTTATCATGAAGGGGATGAATAATTCTGAGACTGTAGTTATAAGTAAAAGTTGTATTTTGTGCTGAATTTGGACATCCCCATATAGGTACATCCTGACGTAGGTGGGATGGCTTTTAAGCTTTTTTTATTTTTATTTTTTTATATAAAAAACGATGTTTACTAGGTACCCTATGTTATTTTCATGCACAATTGCTTTTACTTACAGCAGGGCAGATAGCTTAGCTTTTTCACTTGTTATGTTAGTTGTGTTTAGGTATGAAATATGCGTCATTGGTTTAATGCAAACAGCAGAAAGTCTGTAAATTTTGCTAATAAGCCTAATTTACAATGAAGGTAAGATAAAAGTTTTAATTGTAAGTTATCTAGACATTGTAGCAAACTAGCAATTAGATTTACGCCTCTGTTAGTGACCACGAATAGTTAGGATCCCCCCACCATAGCCCCCTATAAGACAACGTAACATGATACTAAATATACAGGGCTATATATTCACCTTATATACTTCAGTCTCCGCTTTGCCATGGGAACATATAATTAATCACCTCTTGCCAGCTGGGTCTTCGGTACTTCAATGGCTGCAGAAAGGGCTGGAATCTTACCTGGGAATAGCTTCTGGCCATTATTGATGTGTAGAATGGAGATGAAAGTCTACAGGCATTACTGTACCCCCATAAGTCTCTGATTTCATACAGTTTTACAGCGATAAGGCCTTATTCTATTTTTATGTGATATGGTAATGAGATTATGTTCCCCCCCCCCCCCCCCGAGGACAAATACTGAGATGAGCACTTTCCGCATTCAGCGCAATAATTATAGTTCAAGTAGAGGAGACGTCTTTTTTCTATATGAAAATCTCTTTGTGTGATAATGTAGTATTCAGAGAATCAGGAACTTCATACTTCTGTATACACAGCCCCATTTTAAGGCTGATAATGTTATTAAGGCAAAACATTAAATCCTTTAAGGTCACCTTTAAGGCTGCGATCAGACTGCCATATGTTCTCTCATGCGATTGGTCGATTATGCTAATGAAACTCGACTCAAACTCTATCAGAGGTTAATCCAAGTGTCAGCTCAGTGAGATCAGATTCTCTCCCATGCAAGAATTGGAGCACAGGTGCGGAGAAGATGGAGAACTTAATTCCTCCATCTTCTCCACTGTCTATAGCTGTGGATGTTGGACTGCACTCAGAGGACATCCAAGTGCAATCCGATGTTTCACATGCACCCATAGACTTGTATGGGTGCGCATGGTCTGATCGGATGTACCCACAGCATGCTGCAATTTTCACAGACCTGCACTGCCCCATAGTATAACATTGGTCAGAGCGCTATCAGATAAAACATCGGCTAGCACTCGGCCGTGTTATACGCTCATGTGAGTGAGCCCTTAAAAAAGAGGAAACAATTCATAAGGAATTATATATCCACTCCCCAGCAACTTCTGAAATAAAAAGTCTTTCAATTATTGGTGTGGTAATACATGAAATGCATAAATGTAGGCCAGAGACAGGTGATAGGAAGCAATGAGATTAACCTGGGGCGGAATCGTAATTTGCTGAATGTGGATGAGCTGCAGGCTGGGGAGGTGATATCGTCACAAAGCCGAGACACAGCGGCTGACCGTCCACTTCCACATTGTAATATGGTTTAGTGTGACAGCAAATTAGTGAAACGTACAAACAAGAATAAAAATGTTTGTTTGCTCCCATTGGAAATAATGAAGGTTATCCAGGGGACAATCTTTTACAAAATTGACAGCGGCTTCCCATAAAGTGTAAGAAGAAATAGACTCGAATCTTTTCCATATCATACATGATGCTGTTTTACCCCAAGGGCTGACACTTCATGGACTGTACAATATTGCTGTTTGCTGCTTGTATCCTACATAATAGTAGCAAATATAGGATTATCTGTGTAGTGTACAGAGTATACAGAGAAACTAAATGATGGTTGCATATACTGTTTTTACATTGCAAACAATTTACTGCACTATTTAAAGGGATTAATACTTGACTTGTTTATTTTTTTTTACTATGTACCTAGGAACTAATCGGTAGGTTGTTGATAATGGCCTGCGTGTTCTAGCAGTCCGCTCCTGCCGGCAATTCTGCTGCTCTTTCTCTCCTGGTTTGCTCTGTCGCAGTTAGGAAGTGGGGAGTCGGATGCCAATCAGCATGACAGCGGCAGTGACACTCTGCCAACACAGCAGAACCACTGTCAGGAGTGGTTTGTGACCATCCTGAGCCGGCAGAGATCGGCAGCAGGCAGAATGGGCAGCTAGTTAGCAACTTAACAACTACCTGTCTGTTAATACTTAGACCCATAGTAAAAATAAATAGTCCCCGATAATCCAGGCTCAGTGGTTAGCACTGCAGCTTGCAGCACTGGGGTCCTGGGTTCAAATCCCACCAAGGACAACATCTGCAAGGAGCATGTTCTCCTTGGGTTGCATGGGCTTATCCTGGGTGCTCTGGTTTCCTCCCACACACCAAAGTAAAGTGCTGTGATATTAGTGCCGCTATATATATCAATGAGAAAAATAAATAAATTCCATTTGTATGGAATTATTAAAACATATTTAAAAATTTTAATTTAATAATTTTGAAAAAAAATGGCAAACATGAGTTTACTGTTTACCTGTTACTAGTATTATTGTAGGCCTTTCCATTATACAATCCTCCACAGAAACCCTATTGGTGGCTTTAAGAAAATGGACAAAAGGCCTTAGCTGAGAGTTGTGCCCTTTTGGCCCTGATTGGAAGGCTCAGGTAAACAACGTATGGGCCATAGACTTTCTTAGAGCCTGTGTATCTCCCCTGATCAGAAATGAGTGTGTTTGCTCTTTCATTCAAACAGATGGTGGGCTTCTGACCCCACTATCTCAATTTAATGTGAAAAGTTTTTGTTAACATTGGTTACACATTAAGGCAGAAAGCTTTGCTTTCGGATAGACATTTAACATTTTTCATTGACCAATTTTAACTGTCATGATAAATAAAGTAACTAATTTTAAAACTTTTTTGTGTACTTTAGTTGTGTTATATATGGATTTACTGTGGTCATAAAAATTAAAGCGCTCTCTACATTCAGTGCTGGACTGAAAATTGCATTTGTGTATATTAAATTCTTAATATTTAAGAATAGTCTTATTTGCCCTCCCCGGAACAATGGCATTTACTACTTAAGTCATTCAGACGTAAACTCTTCTTGGAAATAAAGTATCCTGGAGGTAACTGAAGACAGTCCTTGTGCTGAACAAGTGCCAGCATCAGTAAGATACATGGGTCCTACTAAAGAGAGCGGCCTGTAGCGCCCGTCAGGATTTACTTTGGATGTGTCTAAAAGTCAAAAGTGTTTATTCGGCCGCAATGAACACCAAACTGCAGACACTTGTGACGACATCCCTATTATTTACTTTTGGTCTTATACCTGTGACCTAGTAACCTATTTTGTGAAGTATTTGAAGGACATCTTTTTGCCTCATTGGCACAGCTATTAAAAACATGGTGGCATCTGTACTTGGTAGACCTAGTTGGTTGGTGGTACCTCCTCACTAATAACTATGTCCTGATAATGCGATCGGACAAGTGTTAGAAGATGGGATAAAACAAGCATCCACATATTGGACTGCAGTATGTGTGATCTTTCAGGATATGCGTTGGGGAGACGTTAGACAAGATAATTAGGTCAAATACAGTGGGGAAAACAAGTATTTGAGGCACTGCTGATTTTGCAAGTTTGACCTTTTCTTCCTCCCCCCGGCTGCTGCTCGACTTCCTCCTGCTGTGGATTGTTGGACAAAATTTTGCTTCTGCGCAGAAAAATCATGGCTCGTGCCTGCACACTATGCTGTGCCCTACTGCGGGCAGAGCAGAAAGCATAAGTGTGCCTGCGCGCAGCAGGGCAAAACATAGTGCACAGGCGTGAGCTGCAATTTTTCAACACAGGCACAAGATTTTGCCCATAGGAGGCGTCCTCCACATCAATCACAGCTGGAGGATGGCGAGCAGCTGCCGGAGGGGGGGAGGGATAGAGAGCACAGAAAAGATGCCTGTAGGACCGCGCGAGAGAACTTCAAAAGGTTTTTGAGTCAGAGGGTTTTGTAACCATTTATGGAATGAAGCACAGGAGCTGAATAACGTGATTGTTTTAGTTCATATATGACAAAACTGGTGATATGTTCACTGCTTCTGCGTACTACACAAAGCACATTAAAACTGAGGATGTTTAGGTGAGAACACACATCCTCAGTTTTATTTCAGCTGTATGTTTTTGAGGCTGCGGTCTACCGGGGGACATGAAACATATCTGGTGGACTTGTCCATCAGTCTCGGCTCTCTAGCATAGAGTGAATCTTTTGGTGAATCAATTGATAGGCAAGAAAATTGTTCTGGAGTCTGGACCCTTCCGTTTTCCTCCTTGGGGCAAGGCACCCATCTATTCCTAAAGGTCTTCATAAATTGGTAAATTTTCTTTTCATGTCTACCAAAATTCATATAGCTGTCATTTCTGCTTGTTAAAGAAAGGATGAATAATATTATTCTTTATGAACGCATTGAAGCTACTAGAAATGACATGTGGGATCAGTTCTTTAAGATTTGGAGACCATGGATGGACTTGGAATCTAATGCACAAATGGACCAGATTTTACGTCTTTCACCATAACATCTTTGGACTGGGGAAATGGGGAATTAGATCTAGAACTTCAATATATAACCAATCTGTGTTTGTCCTTGGTTCGCGGTGCTGGTGAGATTGGACTGGAACTATCATTGAAACTAGGGTATTGAAAAGATAATGATGATGCTACATGTTTACTGTGGATTTAAAACTTCCTTTCCCTACTGTTTTATCCTCTTGTTGTCACTGTATTGTCTTTCCCCATGTCAGCTATATGTTTCTTATGATAAGCCAAAAATTCCCCTGCGAGGGAATATGTTTCCAATGTATATTGTTTTTTTACAGTTAAAAATTCTAATAAAAACATGTTGAAACTAAAACTGAGGATGTTATCTGAATATAATGAATGGTGGAAATAGAAACATCACTGATTCTTAGCGAGTGGCTTGGTATATAAGTTTATTTTAGAACTGACCTGCAAGGATAATTGACACCTTGTTTCCCCACTACTATCAATTGATGAGGGGGCTCCCGGCTGTACGAGCCTCAGCAGCCTGAGCAGACGTAGTAGTAGAAGATGTTGTGTGAATGAGATACTTTGAAGTTGTATCTTTCGAGTTGGATAAAAGCAGTCAAATGTCTCAACGATATTATAGCACCCCTACACCAAGGGTCTACTCATTCATAGTCATTCTAGTCAACTGCAAACAAATATCTCTTTTGTGCAACATTAGGAGCTCCAGATTGTCAGCAGTCTTCAAAATATTCTCCCACTTGGTTAATTATTGGCGTAAATGTTGTGTCTGGCACACAAGGATAGCTACAATGGGTATGTGTGGCGACGGCTGGGATGAAGAAGACGTTGTGGCAACAAGGGGGGGTTGTGACAGTGTTGTTTGGTTTTATGCATTATTGTGTGATAAAGTAATGTTATATTTTATCCCTATGGCCGCTGTGTGTGTTCGGTTCTTCAACAGGTTATGCCTAAGGCCATCCCTGGGAATGCGGGAGGTCTGTCCACTAGGGGAACCATACAGCAGATAGGGATACAGTTTGCACTACATTAGGGATTAGATAGTTACTAAAGTTGTGATTTTCTAAATGAGGGAATATTTAAAAACGTTGAACAAATAAGCCCAGGATACCATCTTACTCACAAAACGTTTTATCAATTTTTGCAACTACGTCATGCATATAATGCACAACTCAGAGCAAATGACATTATTATAAATAAAAACTTTATAATTGATACAATTGCTTCTGCAATAGACACAAAGGGTTTAATTTCCCATATATATAAGCAACTTATGACTGTGAAATTAGAAAAGTATCCTATCGCAGACAAAGTAAATTGGGAAAGAGATGTGGGTCCCCTATCTGAGGAACAATGGAAAGAGCTAATTTTTAGATAGGATACTCGGGGTGTTATATACTCTGATTAAGAAAGATTTGGACAGTCTTTGTGATTCAGACAAGGACAATTTAGGAATTAGCTCTTTCCATTGTATAAGAGTGGACAACATGTGTCCAAGATGCGGGAAAAACTACACTCACCAAATGCACATAATGTGGGAATGTGTGAACATTGGGAATTATTGGAAGAGGGTAGTTAACTTGATAAAATATGTGTTCAGAATCCATATATCGTTGGAGTCCAGAATATGCTTACTTGGTCTGTTGGAGGGGGGGCTGGATTCCCCTATAGCTATAGCTATCTTCTGAGTGCTATTTCAAGCTAGAAAACTATTAGCACTGCACTGGCTAGAAAAATCCCCCCGAAAGATAGAAGAATGGAAATCCAAACTAAATAGTGTCTTATGTATGGAAAGGGGATCATATATTAAAAGAAACGCCCTCAAAAAATGTATAAATATATGAGAACAATGGTTAACTGCTCTGGGGATTGCATTGGAGAGCCTTTTCAGAAACACTATGATAGACCGTCTGTACGTTTCCTTGTCATAAACCTGTAAAATCTCCTAACTCATCTCAAATCCCTAATTCAGATACCGAAAGTGTTGGATTTTGGTTCTGGGAAACAAAGGGGTCCTAGATAACTATATGTAAATGCTATAATTCTCTGTACTTTGGTGCAATACACAAGCAGTCAGATGGTATTCATTATATTTGTATTCATGTATGTAAATAGTAGTAAGCGAATGATAATACCTACGAACATCTCCGGCATCTCCCACAGAGCACAGCGGTGACGTCACCGCTCTGCTTTACGGCCGGCACTTACACAGGATGCAGGAGGAGTGCAGGGAAGCGGACGCCGGGCACCGGAATGTGAGTATGTGGTTTTTTTTTTACCTTTACAATGGTAACCAGGGTAAACATCGGGTTACTAAGCGCGGCCCTGTGCTTAGTAACCCGATGTTTACCCTGGTTACCAGTGAAGACATCGCTGGATCGGTGTCACACACACCGATTCAGCGATGTCAGCGGGAGATCCAGCGACGAAATAAAGTTCTGGACTTTCAGCAACGACCAGCGATATCACAGCGGGATCCTGATCGCTGCTGCGTGTCAAACACAACAATATCGCTATCCAGGATGCTGCAACGTCACAGATCGCTATCGTTATCGTTGTAAAGTCGCTTAGTGTGAAGGTACCTTTAGGAACGTACTCCACTCACTCCACCCAGACATCTGTTTAACAGAAGGGTTTCAGGGCAATAAAAACTCAGTTCCGGCCTGCAGCAAAGAACATGTGTCTGGCCCCCGCTTCAGGTATAGGGACTACAGGCCCTCGAGTAAAAAGTGTCCCTAAAGGTCCCTTTAGCCCCATGGCACATATGAGAAGATCAATACTATTAAGGACACACGTTAGTTGGGGGCACTGTTAAAGATTTTACACTGTGTCCATACGCTTCAAGGTACACCAGTGCTGGCACATTTACTTAACTATGGCTAAATGTAGGATCAATTAAACATCAATCAAAAACTTAACATTACCAGCCACAGTAATAATAATAATAATAGTAATAATAATAATAATAATAAGTAAATAACAATCAGAACAGCTGTTGTTTTCCCTCTGAAGCCCTGAAGATAGGAAGTTATTCAAATATTGGCAATACTAAACTTTACTCCATAATCCTAGACTCAATATGCAACTGGCTGGCAAGATGAGTCAGATGACTAATGGATGGGAGTCATCACTTCTGATGGGATGACCTCCTGTTCATCTGTCACCTGATACCTGCAGTCAATAACTATCCTCAGCAGCTAGGTGGATGATGGGTAGGTTTCATCAGGGAGACCATGGGTGGGACACTGCTGGATCAGGAAACTTGAGTGCTATGTAACATTTTTTCTTTCTGTTACAAAGATTCCTTCACCATGACAATTTGTTGTAAACCCCGTTTTTGAATCCATTAACTGTAAAATATAATTGTTAGGAGTCGAGTTTCCTCTGCTGCACAGGGGGAATCTTGATCCGTCTCTTCTGCGGTCTCCCATTCTCCTTCGGCCGCAGTGGAGCCTGCTCAGCGGAGACGTCGGTCCCAGCGTCTCACTGAGTCTGATTCAGTGCAAAGGGTTTTTGCTGCCTCTCCAGGCTCTGCTATTGTACCCTGCACTGATCTACGGCGAACAGGTTTTTTGGGACTAAGTCCTGCTTTGCACACACTGAGCATGCCCAGGGTAAAGGCCCCGTCACACATAGCGAGATCGCTAGCGAGATCGCTGCTGAGTCACAAGTTTGTGACGCAACAGCGACCTCAGTAGCGATCTCGCTATGTGTGACACGTACCAGCGACCCAGCCCCTGCTGCGAGATCGCTGGTCATGTCGGAATGGCCTGGACCTTTTTTTGGTCGTTGAGGTCCCGCTGACATCGCTGAATCGGTGTGTGTGACACCGATCCAGCGATGTCTTCACTGGTAACCAGGGTAAACATCGGGTTACTAAGCGCAGGGCCGCGCTTAGTAACCCGATGTTTACCCTGGTTACCAGCGTAAATGTAAAAAAAAACAAACAGTACATACTCACCATCTGATGTCCGTCAGGTCCCTCGCCGTCTGCTTCCTGCTCTGACTGAGTGCCGCCGTACAGTGAGAGCACAGCACAGCAGTGACGTCACCTCTGCGCTCTGCTCTCACTGTACGGCGGATCTCAGTCAGAGCAGGAAGCGGACGGCAAGGGACCTGACGGACATCAGATGGTGAGTATGTACTGTTTGTTTTTTTTGGTAACCAGGGTAAACATCGGGTTACTAAGCGCGGCCCTGCACTTAGTAACCCGATGTTTACCCTGGTTACCCGGGTGCTGCAGGGGGACTTCGGCATCGTTGAAGACAGTTTCAACAATGCCGAAGTCGTTCCCCTGATCGTTGGTCGCTGGAGAGAGCTGTCTGTGTGACAGCTCCCCAGCGACCACACAACGACTTACCAACGATCACGGCCAGGTCGTATCGCTGGTCGTGATCGTTGGTAAATCGCTATGTGTGACGGGGCCTTAAGATCTCTCAGTGGAGATCAAGGGTCACATGTTCAGGTACTGCAGCCAAGTCTATTGGTCTTTCTAGGAAGGTCCTGTAGGTACGCAGACTCAGTAGCAGTCTCTCATTGGTCCTCTTTTTTAAGGTCCTGTATGTGCTGCAGCTATTTAGGGCTCACATGGCCGCACGGCCATGCGCTAGTATCTTCTAAAGTTACATGCTTTGCGCCACTGTGGTCATATGCGTGAATGTGTTCAGGGACCCGGCTGAAATAAGCCCCTAGAATGCTGGCACCTCCGGCGAGGAGTGTTGTGTGCATGCATGACCACTGACTGCTCTCTTCTGGGTAGTTAGCCTGTGTCTCTGTGAGAGTTAACAGGGCACAGAGCTTTGCTTTGTCGGCCGCTCTGTGAAGCTAACAGAGCTGGTTAATACCGCCATATTGTGCCGCCATTTACTTAGCGGCCGGATATTTCCTGCATGGTGAATCCCGGGTTTGCGAACGCACCAATCACATCAATAAATATATTCGGTGCATTCCGCAAACCCTAACAATAATATTGCTATCTTCCGCTTGCTGTCTATACTCAGCTGCTTGTATCTGCTATGAAGTGCTGGTTGCTTACAGTGGTCATCCGTCTCACATGCAACAACCACCCTCCCTCACCAATGATCTAATAGGAGCACTCGCTGTACCCTGGTACCAATGGCATAGTCGGTAGTTCAGACACAACATCCAATTCATTGTATAAAAAATAAAATCAATAAAGTCAATGTTTTACATGCTGAATAATTGCATCCCTCCCATTAGCACGGTAATAGCAACACAAGTAGACTATTTGACTACTTTTTGTCTTTTCTTCTTCCTTACTGATTATATTACTATGTTATTTGACTTTATTTATGTACTTGGTGGTTTTAATTAGATTCAAGCATTACATCTTATTAGACCTGAAGCTGGTGCAAAGAGTAAATTAACTGCAAAAGCAAGCAGCATCCCTGTTAACGTCCTAATGACAACGTGCTAATATACTGTATGACAACAGCAGTGGGGCTGCGGAACTGTGACATTTAACATAACATTGGTGTGAGATTATGTTCACACACTCACAGCACAGGTGTCAGACTGAAGGAAATGACTTTGAAGTGGTAACAGCCCTTTGATATGGTTTAAGCCCAGGCGCTCTAGTCTTCCCTGACTGTCATTACATTGGGTCATGATGTAATTGCTGATGATACTCTACATAACTAATTAGTTAGGATAAGGCATTTGTTGAAAACATCTGACTGATGTTCTTTGAGATGATAATATCAAAGGAATTCTTATAATAATATAATAATCTGCTCATTTAATTAAGTCTACAAATCAGGGCTGATTGGGCAGAATTATTAGCTTTTATTAG
This sequence comes from Ranitomeya variabilis, assembly GCF_051348905.1. Taxonomy (NCBI): domain Eukaryota; kingdom Metazoa; phylum Chordata; class Amphibia; order Anura; family Dendrobatidae; genus Ranitomeya; species Ranitomeya variabilis. The sequence continues at coordinate 505,429,483 of NC_135235.1, forward strand.
TTACAAAACGTATCACTATATCTATTAACATTTGCTGGCAGGTATTTAGAATAGTGTAAGACTATTTGTAAGACTTTGCTCTTAGTCGTTCTTGGATGTTTTTAGTTGTGTTTTGGGTCACCATGCTATGGAGGACCCAAGACCTGGAAAGTACAGGTCGCTCAAGAATTCCTTGATAGTGTTGAGGTTTCATTGTACCCTGCACAGATTCAAGATACCATGTGCAAGATGATTTAGCCTTTTCCATATTTCACACTAGATACAATGTTCTTTTCTATGTATGCTTCATTTTTGCATCTGTGAACATAGAGCTGAAGTGACTTGCCAAAACGCTCCAATTTTTTCTTATCTATGCAATGGAAAAAATTCCCAAAGGTTTTGTGGCTTGTGAGCATACATTTTGGCAAATTTCAGTCTTGCTTTTTTATGATTTGCTTTCAGTAGTGGTTTCCTCCTCAGTCATCTTCCATAAAGTCCACTTTCGTCAATATGGGGACGGATGGTGTGATTTGAAACTGATGTTATAGTTTAGCTCTAATCTCTTTGAAAAGTGTTCTGGACTCTATAGTTATCATTTGAATTATATGTCTTTTCAATTTGTCATTAGTTTTTCTCTTGTGGCCACATCCAGGAAGGTTGACTACAGCGCCATGCACCTTAAATTTCTGATTAATATGTACAACTTGTAGTGATAGGAACATCAAGCTGTTTGGAGATCTTCTTATAACCTTTACCTTTAACATGTTTTTTTTAGAATTTATTTTCTAATTTCCTGAGACAACTCTCTCCTTAGCTTTCTTTGGTCCATGTTAAGTGTGATACACACCATGATACCAAACAGCACAGGGACTACTTTTCATCAATCAAATATGCATACAGACTTATTACAAGTTTGTAGACACGTGTGATTCTAAGTACAGAACACACCTTAGTTTCACATGTCCCTATGGTTAAATTCTTTTCAATCTTTTCTAGAGGTACCATCATTTTTGTCCAGACCATTTTCATTGGTTTGTCTTTTTACTTTTTACTTTTGAACCACAATTCAATAGCAATGTCTGATTTTCATTAGTTGATATTCAGTAAATTTAAATTACTTTTCTCAGTTTCAATTTATTTCAGTAACCATTACGGGTTTTTCTTACTTTAACCAAATGGTACCAACAATTTTGTCCACATGTGTGTACAGTAATGGACTACAAACAAACCATGCTGTCTTTCCTATGCTACTTCTTGTTAAATTCTAGGTTATCATGGATATACATATCTTTGTATAGGAGCCGGATAGACAGACCATTAGGAAATTTATAATCAAGACTGGCTGTGAAACTGCACTTGTGTAGCTTTTACGTTAGGCATCAGATGGAGAGAAGATGAATAGAGAATATATGAGTATTAGTATCTGTATATAGAAAGAGATTTACTGCATAGAAGGAAATCTATGAAGAAACAAATACTGTACAGAAAGAGAAAGAGAGAATGAAATCTGTAATCAATGAGAACAGATTTTTACATTACTGAGAAGGCAGTCAGTACTGATAAGATTCTATATAGACAGAGGGGGAGGCGCTCTGATTTTAGCTCCTTCCTCCTCCCCATCCCCTCTACATATAATCTTATCAGTAGCTCCTGCCATCTCCTATCTCAGTAATATAATCTGTCTTCACTGAATACAGATTTTAACCTAAGGCCATGTGCACACGTTAAGTATTTTTCGCGTTTTTTTCGCGTTTTTTCGCTATAAAAACGTGATAAAAACGCGAAAAAAACGCTAACATATGCCTCCTATTATTTTAAGTGTATTCCGCATTTTTTGTGCAAATGTAGCCTTTTTTTCCGCGAAAAAATCGCATTGCGGAAAAAAAAGCAACATGTTCATTAAAATGCGGAATTGCAGGGGATTCCGCACACCTAGGGGTCCATTGATCTGCTTACTTCCCGCACGGGGCTGTGCACACCATGCGGGAAGTAAGCAGATTATGTGCGGTTGGTACCCAGGGTGGAGGAGAGGAGACTCTCCTCCACGCACTGGGCACCATATAAGTGGTCAAAAAATAAGAATTAAAATAAAAAATAGTCCTATACTCACCCTCGATGTCTTCCCGCCTCCACTGCACGCTGTCGCTTCGGTTCCTGTAGCTGATGTGCGGTGAAGGACCTTGCCAATGACGTCACTGTCCTGTGATTGGTCGTGAGCGGTCATGTGACCGCTCACGTGACCGTGACGTCACGGAAGGTCCTGTGCGCACAGACCAGCTATAGAAAGAGGAACGGACGCCGCTGAGGAGATGTCTGGGTGAGTATAAGCATTTTTTTATTTTTTTTATTATTTTTAAACATTCTATCTTTTACTATAGATGCTGCACAGGCTGCATCTATAGTAAAAAGTTGGTCACACTTGTCAAACAGTATGTTTGACAAGTGTGACCAACCTGTCAGTCAGTTTTCCAAGTGATGCTACAGATCGCTTGGAAAACTTTAGCATTCTGCAAGCTAATTACGCTTGCAGAATGCTAAAAAAACGCGAAAAAAACGGAAAAAAACCGCAAAAAAAAAAAAAGCGGATTTCTTGCAGAAAATTTCCGGTTTTCTTCAGGAAATTTCTGCAAGAAATCCGCAACGTGTGCACATACCCTAAAGGTACCTTCACACTCAGCAACTTTACAACGAGAACGACAACGATCTGTGACGTTGCAGCGTCCTGGATAGTGATCTCGTTGTGTTTGACACGCAGCAGCGATCCGGATCCCGCTGTGCCATCGCTTGTCGGAGCTAGAAGTCCAGAACTTTATTTGGTCGTCAGGTCGGCATGTATCGTCGTGTTTGACAGCAAAAGCAACGATGCCAGCAATGTTTTACATGGAGCTAACGACCTGTGAGAACGATAAATGAGTCGCCGTTACGTCACAGGATCGCTCCTGCATCGTTCTGGAGCTGCTGTGTTTGACGTCTCTACAGCGACCTAAACAGCGACGCTGCAGCGATCGGCTCATTGTCTATATCGCTGCAGCGTCGCTGAGTGTGACGGTACCTTAAGAAGCACATTTCTCCAAAACAATATATTATAAAGTTTCTTATTTTCATGTGTACTATTAATTTATGAAATTAAAGTTAAAATGAAGCAATCTAACATAGATTTTTCTTCATCCTGGGCAAAGATTCAGTTAGTCTCTCCAGTCAAGTCACTACACCTTTCAAGGTAAAATGAGTGTCCTTGGATAAGCATACAAGAATGAATGGTAAACATAAAGAAAGATAAAGAAAAGTATCACTATAATCTTACCCCTAGCACCCAGGACCTGGATCCCATTGCCCCCTCCCCCATAGCTCAAGTATCCTTTTCTTTTCCCATTCTAGGGTCAATCATGAGGACAGGTAAAGTTCTTTGTACAAATATAAGAAGAAACAATGGACTGATTCATTATTGTATTTGCATAGTTTCATTTGTGCCTAATTCTTCTTTAACAGTAATTTGCACCTTTGTTCCCCATTGTGGGCAAAGTTTGGGAATTCCAGATGTTTTTGGCTGATTCATCATTTGTGACTTTTTGAAAAGTTGTAATATTTTTTTGTAAATTTACTCAAGCCCCCTCCTGGAGTGATTTTATGTAAGTTAATTCATTTGACACTAATTTTGCACCATTTTGTGAAACGTGTAACTCTTAGATCAAAACAGTTCAAAGACAAAAATAAAGACCATTTTTTACTTAGTTTCAAATTCATGAACCACGTTTGCCATTTTGAAGAATTTGGCATAAAAAGCTACAACGAGTAACACAAGACAAAAGTGAAAAGTTATTTAAAAAAACCACGAATAATAAATCAAGGTCTCTGTTTTAAATATAATAAAATATTATGTTCTGAATAGAAAGAGGAGACAAATAAGAAAGATACAAAATAGCGACAATATGATATTGAATGATCTTGTTTTAACAATTATTGTAAGTGTGGTTAGCATGTAGATAAGAATATTCTGTAACGGACTCTTCCTTCCTTGCACTTTATTAATAATGTATCCACCCTTTCTCGTCCAAATGAACTTTTATATGGTTGACTGGTTTTCATCGAATTTTAACAATGTTTGTCTAGCTCATTCCTGGGATGTTTGCGGAAGGTCTCAATCTCATCTTTATTTAATTTCTTAAAATTCCCTGCTGGTCGCATATCACATCTGCCTTCTTATTTAAACTTGCATTATCTTTGTGGCTTCCAATTTTAAGAATTACTCATGCATCACTGAATTTCCATATTTATTCTTTACTTATGGCCATTACAATGGCGAGTCAAGGATTCAGTGCTGACCAATCAGATTTCCCTGTCCTAAAATGATCTTATATTATAGGCACTGACCCTTTGACCAATGCTGACTGCGCAGAATTTAGTGGGGCTTAAGGTACCTTCACACGAAGCGACGCTGCAGCGATAGCGACAACGATGCTGATCGCTGCAGCGTCGCTGTTTGATCGCTGGAGAGCTGTCACACAGACCGCTCTCCAGCGACCAACGATGCCGAGGTCCCCGGGTAACCAGGGTAAACATCGGGTTGCTAAGCGCAGGGCCGCGCTTAGTAACCCGATGTTTACCCTGGTTACCAGCGTAAAAGTAAAAAAAACAAACAGTACATGCTCACCTGCACGTCCCCCAGCGTCTGCTTCCTGACACTGACTGAGCTCCGGCCCTAACAGCACAGCGGTGACGTCACCGCTGTGCTTTCACTTTCACTTTAGGGCCGGCGCTCAGTAAGTGTCAGGAAGCAGACGCTGGAGGACGCATGTAAGTATGTGCTGTTTGTTTTTTTTACTTTTACGCTGGTAACCAGGGTAAACATCGGGTTACTAAGCGCGGCCCTGCGCTTGGTAACCCGATGTTTACCCTGGATACCAGTGTAAAACATCGCTGGTATCGTTGCTTTTGCTTTCAAACACAACGATACACAGCGATCGGACGACCAAATAAAGTTCTGGACTTTATTCAGCGACCAGCGATATCACAGCAGGATCCTGATCGCTGCTGCGTGTCAAACGAAACGATATCGCTAGCCAGGACACTGCAACGTCACGGATCGCTAGCGATGTCGTTTCGTGTGAAGGTACCTTAAGTAAAGCAGTTGGAAGATGATGAATGCAAGCCAATATGTATTTTTCACCTCTAAGATTTATGATCTTGGAGTCCAGGATGTGGTATATTGGAGGAGAACTGACATAGTCATTATGTATCAAGGGAGACATCTGTCCAATAAAGTAAACCAGATTTTTCCCTTATTGATCTAGAAGAAGATAAAAATCCACATGACACAAGCAAGTCTGTGATAAATTGGAAAGAAAAACCTTCCTGAACCCACAAAGCAAATAATCTGCAAAACGTATAAAACCACTGATAGACCCTTCAGAATCAGACAGTAGCAAAGATCAGTACCTTAGCTGTAAGTAATAGTTATTTTCTCAAATTCTAGGTAACCACATTTTGTGAATGAAGATTGTGGTGGACTAAAAGTTCCCATACGCTTTAATCGGTCAACAGCTATCTTGTGACCAACCCATACAAATACATTTATTTTCAGTAGGTGGAGGGGAGTTAGCCAATGTCAGGCATCTCTGGCAGTGTCTTATAACCAAGGCGAACAAAAAAGATTAGTTTTAGTTGTTAAACTTCAACATGCCTGATCCATGTTTCCTCAAGCATCATGTCTTGGGTGAGAGTTGAGAGGTCCCAATACACATTGAATGGTCAGGCGTTTAGCCAAAAGCAGCAGGTTGTTCCAAATTTTCTTTAACATCTATAAAGCCCTTCAATCCAAAATTAAGTTATTTATTCTGTCAAAAAAGAAAAGTCAAGAAAGTCAAGGAATATTCTGTCAAGAAAGTCGATGCATCCATAAAGAAAAATAAATGTCAAAGCTTTATAACTTGCATATCAATATTTGAAAACTCAGAGATTTTCATAGCGTATGTCTGCTTGCAAACAGCCTGATAGTGGCCATTAAATACATCCGATCTGCTTCATGTCAGATGGTCAATTTAATAGACTGTGTATATACCAGTCGACCACACTTCCATGATCCATAATAGATCTATTATAATAACTCATGAAGCATAATGTTATCTGTAGAACATATCCTGTTTACACAGGACAATATGCTGTCTATAACTCATTCTAAGCAAGTTTACAAATCATTTTGCTCATTCATCGAGTAAATGCCAACCCATTTTGGCAGCCGATTGGGAAATGATAATTTCTAGGAACGACAAGGTAAATGGGTCCTGAGTCTACATGTTTCATCTTAGTTGTTTAGTGTTTGGACACTGTTTTCTCAGAGTTGATGCACATCTTTACATGGTACAGTATTGCTGGAGTTTTGCATGGTGTCACTTCCATTTGAGCATTATTTATTGAGCTATGGTAAATTCAATCCAGTTGGGATACTCCAAAGAAGCCCTCACTAACACATCCTAAAACTTAACTTTTATTACTGATTAAAATAATGAATAGACCATTATACAGGTGCTTCTCACAAAATTAGTAAATAATCAAAAAGTTAATAAAAAAGTGAAGCTCATATATTATATAGAGTCATTACAAACAGAGTGATCTATGTCAAGTGTTTATTTCTGTTAATTAATGTTGATGTTTGTGGCTTACAGCTGTTAGCACCACGCCAGATCCCTGCTCTGACAGGCAGGGTCTTCGGCCTGTCTCTCCACTCACCCATGCTGCAGACAGTTCTTCCCTTCCCCATGTCCTGCATGCTTCCAGCCTGTCCTCTAGCCATGTCCTTAGGGCACACGTGCATGCGCTCCCACCCTCTTAAAGGGCCAGGCGTGCACTTGCTATTTCCTTCCAAGCCAATGACTGTGGGACATTATGTATTTATTGCTTCCTCTCCACTGGGCAGGTGCATGAGCAACCTTACTGTTCCACAGTTGTGTAAGGTTGTATACCAGTCTCCGCTGCACTCAACTGCAGAACCTGCTTGCTGCACTCTAATGCTGACCTTGCCTGCTGCACTCAACTGCAGATCCTACCTGCTGCACTCAGCTGCAGATGCTGCCTGCTGCACTCAACTGCAGATACTGTCTGCTGCACTCTAATACAGACCTTGCTTGCTGCACTCTACTGCAGATCCTGTCAGTTGCTCTCTGGTACAAACACTTGCTGCACTCTGATACAAAGACTGCCTGCTGCACTCTGATATGAACTCTGTCTGCTGCACTCTGATGCAAACTCTGTCTGCTGCACTCAGATGCGAACTGTCTGCTGAATTCTAATACAAACTCTGCCAGCTGCTCCTTCCAGTCTGTCCTCTGGGTCCAGCTGCTGCGTGTCTGTTGGTCTGTCCTGGAGTGGCACCTGGCTTTCATCAGGAGCCAAGTCTAACCTCATCATCAGAGGCTCTAGTGAACAGTCAGGGGTTCGCTTAGTCACGCCTCTCCAAGCTCTCCATGGTCTGTGGCACAGTGGTTCCACAAACCACGTCTGTGACAACAGCCAATGAAAACCCAAAAGTCATTATCAGTAAATTAGAATACTTTATAACACCAGCTTGAAAAATGATTTTAAAATCCGAAATGTTGGCCTACAGAAATGTATGTTCAGTAAATGTACTTAATACTTGGTCGGGGCTCCTCTTGCATCAATTACTGCATCAATGTGGGGTGGCATGGAGGCGATCTGCCTGTGACACTGCTGAGGTGTTATGGAAGCCCAGGTTTCTTTGATAGCAGCCTACAACTCAGTACATCTGTATTGTTTGGTCTGGTCTCTCTCATCTTCCTCTTGATAATACCTCATAGATTCTCTATGGGGTTAAGGTTAGGCGAGTTTGCTGGCCAATCAAGCACACTGAAACTGTTGTTTTTAAACCAGGTATTAATACTTTTGGCAGTGTGGACAGGTGCCAAGTCCTGCTGGAGAATGAAATTCCCATCTCCAAAAACCTTGTCGGCAGAGGGAAGCATGAAGCGCTCTAAAATTTATTGGTAGACAGCTGCGCTGACTTTGGTCTTGATACAACAGAATGGACCTACACCAACAGATTATATGGCTCTCCAAACCATCACTGATTGGGGAAACTTCACACTAGACCTTAAGCAGCTTGGATTGTCTGTCTCTCCACTCTTCCTCCAGACTCTGGGACCTTGATTTCCAAATGAAATGCAAAATTTCCTTTCATCTGAAAACAACACCTTGGACCACAGAGCTACAGTCCAGTTCTTTTTCTCCTTTTCCCATGTCAGACGCTTTTGGCATAATCTATTGCTCATTAGTGGCTTGACACAATGAATGTGACACTTGTAGCCCATGTCCTGGATACCTCTCTGTGTGGTGGATCTTGAAGCAATGACTCCAGCAACAGTACACTCCTTTTGAATCTCTCCCAAATTTTTGAATGGCCTTTCAAGGCTGTGATCCCGGTTGCTTGTGCACCTTTCTTCTACCACACTTTTTCCTTCCACTCAACTTTCCATTAATACCCTTGGATACAGCACTCTGTGAACAGCTAGCTTCTTTAGCAATGACCTTTTGTGGCTTACCCTTCTTGTGGAGTGTATCAATAACAGCCTTCTGGACATCTGTCAAGTCAGCAGTCTTCCCCATGATTGTGGCGCCTACTGAAACAGACTAAGGGACTTTTTGTAATGCTTAGGTGCACAGGTGTTTTTTGTTCATTATTCTAATTTACTAAGAAAAGGACTTTTGGGTTTTCATTGGCTGCAAGTCATAATCATCATCATTAGCAGAAATAAACACTTGAAATAGATCACTCTGTTTGTAATGACTCTATATAATATGAGTTTCACTTTTTTGTACTGAAGAACTGAAATAAATTAACTTTTTGATGATATTCAAATTTTGTGAGAAGCACCTGTACATTACATACAGTATCCTGTCTCTGCAGTGCCTAATAAATTATGTTATAACTAGATGGCAGCCCGATTCTAAAGAATCGGGAGTCTAGAATCCATATATACTTTATTTATTCAAATGTAAGAATAATACAATTAATAAATAATAGTAAGAAAGAACAAAAAATGGCTGCACTCACCAGCTCTTGACAATTCTTGACAGTACGGCACATTTCTGATTGGTCGCTCGCGGCAGGCGGCAACCAATCAGAAAAGTGCCGCGCACCACGAAGGCATATATCTTTGTCCACCCTGAGCGGGTGTAGGACGCTGGTGACGTCACTTATCTCCGGACATTATCTCCAGACAAAGCCACGGAAGTTGGCACAAATTGCCGGAAGTAGTATTCTAGGCAATTATATATTAGATTTTAATGTTATCAGTGTTTACCTTTGAACGTTTATATTGTATTGTCCTGTCACCAGCCATGTGTACGATTATCGGCCGAAAGCCTCTCTGGAACCAATAATCACCCCATGTAAAGGTATCTTTATAAGTTAAAGATTCAGAATACTATGACTTTTATCATATCCTGAACAGTCAAGTTTTTTATGAACCGTTAAGGTTTTCTGGTTGAAGTAAAAAAAACTCTGAGTGTTTACAGTTTGAAACCATAAAATGTTGAAAAATTATGTCATTCTTGAGTATATCACTCAATGGTGCTCATAAATGTGTCAAATTTGATCTACAATATACTTTAATATACGTTACTTTAATCTTTAATATACTTAAGAACAGGGCCCCAGACATCACACAGGGGGTCTGAAACACCGCACAGTGGTCCAAAATATCGCTGTGCTCTGCCTGGGGCCCCATATGCTGCCTGGGGCCCCTGTGCTCTGCCTGGGGCCTCTGTGCTCTGCCTGGGGCCCCTGTGCTCTGCCTGGGGCCACTGTGCTCTGCCTGGGGCCCCATATGCTGCCTGGGGCCCCTGTGCTCTGCCTGGGGCCCCATAGGCTGCCTGGGGCCCCTGTGCTCTGCCTGGGGCCCCATATGCTGCCTGGGGCCCCTGTGCTCTGCCTGGGGCCCCATGTTCTGCCTGGGGCCACTGTGCTCTGCCTGGGGCCCCATAGGCTGCCTGGGGCCCCTGTGCTCTGCCTGGGACCACTGTGCTCTGCCTGGGGCCCCATATGCTGCCTGGGGCCCCTGTGCTCTGCCTGGGGCCTCTGTGCTCTGCCTGGGGCCCCATATGCTGCCTGGGGCCCCTGTGCTCTGCCTGGGGCCCCTGTGCTCTGCCTGGGGCCCCATGTTCTGCCTGGGGCCCCTGTGCTCTGCCTGGGGCCACTGTGCTCTGCCTGGGGCCCCATGTTCTGCCTGGGGCCACTGTGCTCTGCCTGGGGCCCCATAAGCTGCCTGGGGCCCCTGTGCTCTGCCTGGGACCACTGTGCTCTGCCTGGGGCCCCATATGCTGCCTGGGGCCACTGTGCTCTGCCTGGGGCCCCATATGCTGCCTGGGGCCCCTGTGCTCTGCCTGGGGCCCCATATGCTGCCTGGGGCCCCTGTGCTCTGCCTGGGGCCCCTGTGCTCTGCCTGGGGCCCCTGTGCTCTGCCTGGGGCCCCATGTTCTGCCTGGGGCCCCTGTGCTCTGCCTGGGGCCACTGTGCTCTGCCTGGGGCCCCATATGCTGCCTGGGGCCCCTGTGCTCTGCCTGGGGCCCCATATGCTGCCTGGGGCCCCTGTGCTCTGCCTGAGGCCCCTGTGCACTGCCTGGGGCCCCATGTTCTGCCTGGGGCCCCTGTGCTCTGCCTGGGGCCACTGTGCTCTGCCTGGGGCCCCATGTTCTGCCTGGGGCCACTGTGCTCAGCCTGGGGCCCCATATGCTGCCTGGGGCCCCTGTGCTCTGCCTGGGGCCCCATATGCTGCCTGGGGCCCCTGTGCTCTGCCTGGGGCCCCATATGCTGCCTGGGGCCCCTGTGCTCTGCCTGGGACCACTGTGCTCTGCCTGGGGCCCCATATGCTGCCTGGGGCCCCTGTGCTCTGCCTGGGTGTAGGACACTGGTGACGTCACTTATCTCCGGACATTAGCTCCGGACATTAGCTCCGGACATTAGCTCCAGACAAAGCCACGGAAGTTGGCACAAATTGCAGGAAGTAGTATTCTAGGCAATTATATATTAGATGGGCATTTCCTGAAGGAAATACATGGTGCTTGAACAGCGCTACCAGCTTTACAGCAGCACTTTTCACACACGGGACTGGGGGGCGCGCTTACTTTTGCACCCGGGGCCGGGGGCGCGCTTACTTTTGCACCCGGGGGCGCACTTACTTTTGCACCCGGAGGCGCACTTACTTTTGCACCCGGGGGCGCACTTACTTTTGCACCCGGGGACGCACTTACTTTTGCACCCGGGGGCGCACTTACTTTTGCACCCGGGGGCGCACTTACTTTTGGGGCTGCACTTACTTTTGGTGGGCGGGGCTCCTCGGCCTACGATTTGGTTGGTGGGGCCCCTCGGCCTCCGATTTGGTGGGTGGGGACCCTCGGCCTCCGATTTGGTGGGCGGGGCCCCTTGGCCTCCGATTTGGTGGGCGGGGCCCCTCGGCCTCCGCTTTGGTGGGTGGGGCCCCTCGGCCTTCGATTTGGTGGGCGGGGCCCCTCGGCCTCCGATTTGGTTGGTGTGGACCCTCGGCCTCCGATTTGGTGGGCGGGGCCCCTCGGCCTCCGATTTGGTGGGCGGGGCCCCTCGGCCTCCGCTTTGGTGGGCGGGGCCCCTCGGCCTTCGATTTGGTGGGCGGGGCCCCTCGGCCTCCGCTTTGGTGGGCGGGGCCCCTCGGCCTTCGATTTGGTGGGCGGGGCCCCTCGGCCTCCGATTTGGTGGGCGGGGCCCCTCGGCCTCCGATTTGGTGGGCGGGGCCCCTCGGCCTCCGATTTGGTGGGCGGGGACCCTCGGCCTCCGATTTGGTGGTCGGGGACCCTCGGCCTCCGATTTGGTGGGCGGGGCCCCTCGGCCTCCGATTTGGTCAGCGGGGCCCCTCGGCCTCCGCTTTGGTGGGCGGGGCCCCTCGGCCTCCGATTTGGTGGGCGGGGTCCCTCTGCCTCCGATTTGGTGGGCGGAGCTCCTCGGCCTCCAATTTGGTTGGTGGGGCCCCTCGGCCTCCAATTTGGTGGGCGGGGACCCTCGGCCTCCGATTTGGTGGGCGGGGACCCTCGGCCTCCGATTTGGTGGGCGGGGCCCCTCGGCCTCCGATGTGGTGGGCAGGGCCCCTCGGCCTCCGATTTGGAGGGCGGGGACCCCCAGCCTCCGATTTGGTGGGCGGGGACCCTCGGCCTCCGATTTGGTGGGCGGGGACCCTCGGCCTCCGATTTGGTGGGCGGGGACCCTCGGCCTCCGATTTGGTGGGCGGGGACCCTCGGCCTCCGATTTGGTGGGCGGGGACCCTCGGCCTCCGATTTGGTGGGCGGGGACCTTCGGCCTCCGATTTGGTGGGCGGGGCCCCTCGGCCTCCGATTTGGTGGGCGGGGCCCCTCGGCCTCCGATGTGGTGGTCGGGGCCCCTCGGCCTCCGCTTTGGTGGGCGGGGCCGGGCCCCTCAGCCTCCGCTTTGGTGGGCGGGGCCGCTCGGCCTTCGATTTGGTGGGCGGGGCTCCTCGGCCTCCGATTTGGTTGGCGGGGCCCCTCGGCCTCCGATTTGGTGTGTGCTCTGCCTGGGGCCACTGTGCTCTGCCTGGCGCCCCATATGCTGCCTGGGGCCCCTGTGCTCTGCCTGGGGCCCCATATGCTGCCTGGAGCCCCTGTGCTCTGCCTGGGGCCCCTGTGCTCTGCCTGGGGCCCCATGTTCTGCCTGGGGCCACTGTGCTCTGCCTGGGGCCACTGTGCTCTGCCTGGGTGTAGGACACTGGTGACGTCACTTATCTCCGGACATTAGCTCCGGACATTAGCTCCGGACAATAGCTCCGGACAATAGCTCCGGACAATAGCTCCGGACAAAGCCACGGAAGTTGGCACAAATTGCAGGAAGTAGTATTCTAGGCAATTATATATTAGATATAAAAGCAATTACCTAGGTATCAATAGATACCCTCAGGGGTGTCAACTTTGTTCGGCTGGTAGGACAGTTGTACTAAAGCACACACGTTTCCACAACATGTTTTACCGCAGATGTGGTGACATCAGGGAATGGGACAATAACTAGAATGAATGCTGGTTTAATATATACAGACATTGTTCTATATATTTAGTACGGTATATATCCCAAGCGTATTACATAGTCTCCACAATTTGCACTTTAATATTTTTTGATGAGCATCACATAGAGATAACTAGAATCTAATGTTTAGTAGGGGTTGAAATCTTCTCATTTGAAAAGGTATGCTCTATGAACATCTCTAGTCCAATCCTATTATTTTTTCTTGAGATAAAAAAATGCTGCAATATCATTACTATTTTTATCATTAGCAATGAATATCATTATTTTCGCCAATATCCAAAATATCATCTACCAATGGTCTCCCTCAAAACTGTTATTGGGCTGATTCCTTGTTCTGCAAATCTTTCGCCAGTATTAAAAAATACATACATTTTTTAGATACTGGAAAAGCTTTAAAAACACAGACTGAACTCACCCACTTCCTCATCAGTTGCTAACGTGTACTTGTGATGTACAGTGAAGTGAGGTATCAGAAGGATGTTGACATCGCTACCATTTACGATCTCCTGTAAGCGCTGCCTGCAGGGAGGGTGTATGTGAGACTGCTATTCACTGAAATATAATGAATTCTTTGTGCGTTATTCAGGCAGGTCCAAACAAAGATATTTTTTTCCTGTGCCCAAGAGAGAAGTAGCATGGGTCTTGTTTCAGAGACCTACAAGTAGAGTGCCGGCCTGAGGGACAGCACTTCCTGGAGTTCCCTTTGTTGTGACAGTGATGTCATGAAATCCAGTGCTTCCAGCTAAGATCTCAAGATGCATTGACCATGATGGAAAAGGACTTTGTTTACAAGGGGTAACATCATATGACTTCAAAAGCTGGCGATTGCCTACAAGGTCCAGGGAGACAGTAAATCTGAAATGCCTCTTTTATTTAATTGTTAATTTTATGGATTATATCTTATCAATCTTAACTATTCCAGGGATTCCAACATTACTTCAACAATGCAAGAACTGTAGAAAAAAGACGTGGGCTGCACATCCAAAAATCATTCATTGATCTAATACTGCTGAGCAAAAATATACAAAACCGAACATAAGGTTCCCCATTTAACACTCTGATCAGACTGTATGAAGTATGAAACCCGCTTCCACGTTATGGCAAACATCCCAGTGATCCCTAATTTTAAATAGCCTTAAATGTATCAATGACAGTGCACAATGTGCCCAGAATAACGGAATCTGAGTTCTGTCATAAAACGCCTTAATAAGTCACATTTTTGTGCAATTAAGAATTTGAACAAAAATATTGCAACTTTTGGCATTTCACGCAAATACTAGCCACCTTCATTAATATGGGTGGAGTAAAGGTTGGACAGAGTGAGGATAAGCCTGACTGTCAAATTGATGAAAAGTTACACCACTTTAGAGGCATAAATTATTCCAGAAATGTCCCTGAACCTCAACCTCTAAAACTAGACCATCTTTGTATGTCCAGTTGTCATTCAATAGAAACATTTCTAGTAATAATGCTGGATTTGTTCCATACGGAGTTAAAACAGATGCACACCTTGGTTTCCATTTTGCATACATTTTTGTTTTCTTCGTAACAGATCCATTTTTATAAAGGTGTACAATACTTAAAAAACTGATCTGCTAACAAATAGCATAATAAATGACCATTCGATTTGAACCATTTCCAATTGACTCAATTGTAATAAGAAAATTAATTCAGTTGTAATCCATTCATTTTTCGCAGGATAAAAAAAGTTTTGCAGACTATGTTTTTTCACCCATCTACAAACGAATTAGTGCTAGGTTACAGTAAATCTAAAGTAATTTTAGGACATTTCCATCCTCATTCAAATAAATGGAGCCTGTATGGGTTGTTTTATTTAGTTTTTTTATCATCCTAAATGCATTCAGAAATGGAACTAACTATTGGATGTGTGAAGATAGCCTTGGATTCAAAATTTGGGCTTCTAACTCAAAACATGCTCAGATCAAATCCTGATCAATCATTATTCCAGGTTACTAACCTAAGACATGTCCACTTGTGGTATGGACTTAATGGATTCCTATTACGGTTGTGCAAATGTTTTAAAATAAAAGTCTGAATATGGCTGAAGTGACCGAGGGCAGTATCTCGTTAGGGCAGCGCAACGTTCCAAATTTCCACTATTCTCAATTACTAATCGAATTTACCAATTTGAAATGTAAATGTGCATCTTAAGTATCCTAACCCAGTAGAACTAAATGGAAGCACAGTTGGAAACAAGTTAATATCTGGTAAGCTCCATGTATTAATCTTATTAATGATTAGTCCCACAGCTACTGAAATCCTTCTCCATATCCTGGCTGACCATGGTAGGCAGATAAAGTCTCCTTTTACAAATCTTAATTAGCAGATACCACATCTTCAATCACTGAAGCAAAAGAAGGATAGTTGAAAAACTGCAAGCAGCAATGCTTCATCTGGGATACTTGTAAGGTCCCACTTCAATTTGTTTTTTCCCTAAGGTGTAATGTTAATGAGGTCTCTGTTTAGTGGAGTATAAAGAGGTTAAAGACATTTTTTTTTTAATTGAAAACTGCATGGGGATCTGTGATTTATGGGTTTGCCATGCTATTGTTTAGAGATGGGTCTGTCTTAATTACTTGAATGGCACACCATGCACCTTCTGGACAAAGAACATTTTCATATTACCTTTTGGTTTTCTTCCTGAACACTGTTTTTTTTTATCCAATAGGTTATTTTCTAGTCCTGCCATTTAAGGTAACATTTCTAGGTACTATTTGAAATGGCTAGATCAAGTAACTATATTTGAATATACAAAAAACACTTCCCATAGGAGGAAATACATCTGTGGGCAAGGTCATATATTCAAGCGTAGGATAATTATCTTGCTGGACTGAGCATTGAAAATATCCAACTAGTAATTTACTATTGTCTGTGGTATTTAACAAATGTAAAGTTAAAATAATATTGAACCACATTGTACCTCTCATCCGTACAACTTAAAGTCAGTTGGCTCCAGTGCAAAATGTGCTACATGGCACCCAATCATCATTTGATCTTTATATTTCTGGTATGTTCCTATGTGGCTGAGGGTTCTTTGATTCCATAGGGCAGCTGGGTAACTGTGTAATGGGAACCTTGTTACTTCATATAGTCATGCCAGTTGGTCACTGGATAGAGGTGCTACTCCTCCATGGTTTTTCTACGACTTGTTTTCAAGACTATTTCATTAAGTAATAAACCATGCTGACCATAGAAGGGAAATCTTACATCTGATCCCATCAGTATTGTTATATCTTAGAATCATAGAATGCTAGAGTTGTTGGGACCTCCAGGGTCATCGTGTCCAACTCCCTGCTGAATGCAGGATTCACTCAGACATCTGGACAGATGTCTTACCAGCCTTTATTTGAAGACTTTCATTGATGGAGAACTTGACACCTCCCTTTGCAGCCTGTTCCACTCATTGATCACCCTCACTGTCAAAAAGTTTTTTCTAATATCTAATCTGTATTTTCTCCCTTTCAGTTTCATTCCATTGCTTCTCGTGTTTCCATATGCAAATGAGAATAAGGATGATCCCTCTAAACTGTGACATCCCTTCAGATATTTGTAGACAGCTATAAAGTCTCCTGTTAGCCTTCTTTTTTGCAAGCTAAACATTCCCAGATCCTTTAACCGTTCCTCGGAGGACATAGTTTGCAGTCCTCTCACCATCCTTGTAGCTCTTCTCTGAACGTGCTCCAGTTTTTCGATGCCTTTTTTAAAATGTGATGCCCAGAACTGGACACAGTATTCCAGATGAAGTCTGACAAAGGAGAAGTAGAGGGAAATAATTACTTCTTCACTATTGGGGTTCTTGTATATTACACACATATATGAAAAAATATTTGAAGCAATCAGAATTAATTTTCAAGCAGCAAAATATTCAAATTTTTGCAAATATCTGTCATGTTTTTACTACACATGTACAGTACATCCCCATACTATAATTCAGGAGCGAACATACCATTTTGGCAATCTGTGTTGACATACATGGACCCAAGAAGTAAGGGTATCCACTTTCACCTTCGAAACAGGTGGAATTGTGCATTATAATGAGCTATTGGACAGCAAAAGTTCCACATATTGTCCTTGTACAAGGTCACAAGCCTCTTCTGTCTGTGTCCGCCCCTGTTATAATTGGAGCATTTATCACTAACAATTGGTTCTGCAGAAAATAAGCCCATTTGAAATTGATTTGGGTCCAGTTTTTTGCCCTCTAGGCCTAGTTCTTATGGGTTGATTCAATAATAAACTGATAAATCTTATAGATGATATGTCTTGTGTTTGCTAAGGTAACTGCAAAGACTACGATGTTGTTTAAATTCAATGTGAACATATTCTGAATAGATGGATCATGAATCATTTCCTCTGGTTGGACTAACGAACTTCCCTCCAAATTTGTGCCTATATCCGTTCTTTGTAATTGAAATAGTTGATGATCTGTCCTCAAAGCTTGTTTGCTCTCTAAATTACTAAGTGGGTACATTGGAGCCACAGACTGTTTTGACACTTAATTGCCAAAATTGCTCGCATTAAAATATTTCACAGATTCAGTCGTGTCTGGATGTGGAGCATCCTGTTCCTTACTGGCATTCCCAGAATCCTTTAATACTTCTTACCGTTCAAGAAAAAGTTGGCAATTCTTAATTCCTCACTGATTATGTTATGTAAGAAGCAATCTGCCTTATTAAATTAATACCAAGCTCCTCACATCTCCTGGTATTACAGTTCATTGTGCTGGAGACTCCTAATTCCGGTATGCTAAACCTGCCTCATTTCACAAGTTCTTGACATACTGGTTTGAGTTGAATGATAAAATGCTAACTTGACATTTAACACAGTGTCCCACCCAAACAAATATTTTATTCTGTATTATCATGAAACTTGAGTATTCTAAGAATTTTGTGCAACTGCAGCAGATAATAACCAGGAGGGGTGGGTTTGGAATATATATATATATTTTTTATAATAAAAAGAATTACAATTGTTTCACATAGTAGAAGTTGCTGTCCACCAATTCCATCTGCTGTACACTCAGCAACTAACTAATTTGGTGAGGAACCTGTCAGTTTTCAATTCTTCTGCAGCACCTCCACAGGCAAAATGGAGTATTACGCAATGACTAAATAAAGTTATTGGATGTCCAAGTAATGCATGGGTGTGTCAGGTCCTCCATGGAGAAAAGGCAATCATTTTAGCCACTCTCTACTTTTTCTTATGTATGAGGGGGCTAAATTTAGGATCCTTCACCCTGTATTAACTCAGTTTCCACCCCTTATCCTCCAGACTTTCCATTTTACTGCATTTTCTCCATTCTGCAATTGCAATAACACTAATCTGTCTTCCTCTTGGCTTCACTGAATATTTTCCTTGCTCAGTGCTTACAATTGTGTATTGTGCATGTCATCTGAGCCTAAATCCATTAGTCTTCAAAACATTGCATATGAATTACACATCTGTCCTATTCATTTCTGGATTAGGTGAATCATAAAATGTATTATGTTTGTCTGTACATAACACAATTTCACCCCACTAGAGATTAATTCACACACAAATCTCAGTTAAATCACAAACTAAAAGTACAACAGCGTTGAAATGAAGAGATAAAAGACAAAAACAGCCACTGTATTCATACAGACTACAAAACTCTCATTGTGTGTCCCTAATCTGAGAGCATGTAATTGAATACACACCTTGCATGGTACTATGGATTCACTACACAGAAAATCACCATGACCACACAAATCTCCTCCCTTTCCCTCTTGGCAGAGCCAAAATCACTAAGCTAACCATAGACAAGACTGCAGGACATCCGTTGTTCAGCAGTTACCATTTTGATGTCTTTTCCTTAATAAATACTTTCGACTTAATAAAATGCTCTTGGGTATTCTATGGAGGTGGGTTAGATTGATTGCTACTGGAGCCTTATTTTGGAAGATGGAGGGAGAATCTGGTCCAACACGGACAATTTATTTTACCCAAGAAGGATCATCATTGTCTATTTTATACTTTTTTTTAAAAATCAGGGCAACATAATTGGTGAGGTCTCAAAAATAGCTAATGTTTATTAGATGTCTGTGTGTGTATAATCAGCTTATATTCTTCTTGCATACATTTTTTGAATATTAGATTGGTATGTTGATACGTCCAAAACTGCTATTTTGTCTAACAATAGTAAACTTATAATTTGTTGGGGTAGCCAATGAACTGGTTGGTAAATGAGGTGAGAAAATGAACATTGATGGTCTGCACGGGCATTTTGAGAATGGCAATCTTCAACTGATGTGCAGCGCCCCAGAGTCCTGGTCGTTGCAGTGCTGATGCTCCGCCGCTAAGGGGGGCTATGGTACGTCTGATGGCACTGAAGGAGTTCACCTGACCAGGTATCACAGACACCAATACACTTCACAGTCTGGCCACCAGGGGGAGCTAAGGGTACTATGTATTAGGCCACTCCTCACAATCTGGTAAAACTGGGGGTTGGATAGGAAGTTAGACAGAAGCTGACTGGGAATCGAACAGGCAACATCCTGTGGCAGGGGGTGTTGCGGGGAGAGACTCAGGGGGGTCCCTGTCAGGGGTGGGATCCTGACAGAGGCCTAGCGAACAGAGAGAACGTTACGGGACCGCGCCTGCACTAGATAGCGGCGGTGCCCTAAGAAAGGACAAGAAGCGAGGTATATTGTGCTGAGTGAGAAATGAGATCAACGCAACAAGGAGAAATACCAGTAGGAGTCGTGCTGTAAGACGAGGCAACATCCTACTGAGGCGCGTAGCCGGTGGCCGGAACGCCGAGGAGGTACTAGGCTCCAAGCAGTACTTCAAACCTACGGCAGGACAGTCAGCTATAGGCGGGCTGTCTCACACCAATCACCTACGAAGGCATAGGGGGCAACCAGTGGAGAGGGGCGACACTAGGGTCCCGGAAGAGCTCCGAGCCTACCCATCATACGGGTGCGTCCTTGCCATATCATCTGGGGGACGAAGAAGAACATCAGAATTGAGTTGTGAGGGAACACGAGAAACAGACACAACAGTTGTGGGGACTATCCCGTGAGCACAGCAGGGGAGGACCGCAACACACAAGCGCTAGAAGGTAGGCACAGATTTCCACCTGCAAAGGGAACTCTGGAGGTGCCATCGGACCGGCCGGACTTGCGCAGCCTGGTTAACCATATTCCGGACTGAGGATCCTGAAGCCTTCAGTAAAGAGGTAAAGAGACTGCAACCTGGTGTCTTCGTTATTTACTGTGACCAGCACTGCACCGCACTACTACCACCATCCACACCTTTCATTGGGCGCCCCTCAGCAGGGTCACGGATCGGGTCTAGTCACCGTGACAACCCCAGAGCAGAGGCCCGGTACCGGGTACCCCTCGGCCCTGCGGCAGTGGGGGCGCTACAACTTGGCGTCACGAACAGGATCTACTTAAGCCTGAAGAATCAGGTCATGTGTGCCTTGGAACTGTGCTTTATTATACTTGGACTGTGACTTATTGCAAAGACTGTGGATTGCTATTTGCCGCCAAGACCAGCCGCCATTACAGCACTGAGGAGAGCGCAGGAGGAGAAGAGGGGCGTGGAGTAGGCATGGACCAGCTGAAGAGCGCGAAAGACAATGGCCGCCCAGTCTAAACATTTCTGCATCCTGAGGCCGTGTCCGTCAGCAGCCGAGGTCCGCCTTCTCATCCTCTTTGGAGGGTGGAGACCATGGAGACGGGGCCACCCACGAAAGAGACCGCGGGAAGAAGACACTGGAGAAGGAGCAAAGATGGCGATGCCGGGAGTACCGCGTGGGAACGACCCGACCCAGCATGAGGCTGCACCACCCGACACAGCCCCAGATGCCCCATCGTTGCAGGGACTGGCCCTTACGGAGCTACCGACGGGCAGACCCAACTGGCCGCCGTCTGAGGAGTGTGTGGCCGCAGCCGAGGCCCGGCAGATAGCACGCCGCCTTGAGGCCGATGCTTGTGTGATCGCTCAGCTGGGTCAGCCTATGGAGGTCCGCCTAACTCCGGTGTCCCCTGCTTCCCCCATCCCGGCAGCGGCAGAGTGTGAGCTGCAGGCACAGGGCCTGAGGATCCTGCCGGAGGCAGAACACCTGCGGTGCCTGATGACAGCATGGCAGAACAGACCCCAGCCTGCAGCCCAGGTCGATCTGACGAGTGTCGAAGAGATCCCGCCGTCACACTGGGGTGTTGTGGTGTCCTTCAACTCCCAGAAAGGAAGGGGAGTTATTCAAGAGATCGGGGAGCCACTACAGGTCCGTGTTGACCGAGAAGAAGTGGAGCCCTGCGGGGGAAGGTACGATTGTGACCTGGAGCCTGGCGACGCAGTGACTTATACCCGGTGGAGGAGGGAGATCGGCTGGATGGCTCGGGGCGTCCAGCGGTGTGTCGCGCTCCAGGCCGCTGCCGGAACGTCCGAGGATGAGCCTCCTGCGGGAAAGGTGACGGAACCCGTCCCCGCGGAACCTCAGGAAGTCCAGGCCCACCGCATGCCTCTGGGTCGCGCTCGCCCACAGGCAAGGAGGGCATCCCGACGAGGGATCCTGTCGTTGCTGGAGCCGGGACCAGTCCTTGTTACACCAACGCGACCCGTTGGCCGGGTGAGGCCCGGAAGGAGACCGTCCCCTGCGCAGCCAGAAACTGAGTAAGCAAGAATGCTTTATCAATGTAAATAGTTAACTGTTTGTCCTCTTGCTGCTATAACCCGATCAGGGTTAACTCTTAAAGGGATCCCTTTGTTTACCCGGGATCCCTTCTTCTGCTTTTTGTTTTGTTTCCTGTTTTATCATTATTGAAAGAACTGCTGGATCATGAACACTGCATGATTACAAACTCCTTGTAAATAGTTTGCACCTTCTTAAAGGAGCCCTCTACTGGTTTTATAAAAGAAAGGACTCTTAGCGAAGAAACTGTTCCTGGAAGCAGTACTGGAGTCCTTGCTGCGTACAGACTTGCAGCTTGAGTAGTTGCACTACCTCATAGAGACTTGGTTCCTTCTTAAAGGGAACGTTCACCCATAGCACTTAAAGTATAATGATGCCTTAAGAGAAATAGTGATAATGCTTACATGTAAAGTTATATGTAGTCAGACAGTTGATAGTAAGAAATGTTTAATAATGTGTTAGAGAATGAGGACAGGAAGTGAACCCGTACGGGGTTAGTCGGTGAGTCCTCCTAGGAGCCATACCGAGATGGCTCAGTGATCTTGAACTGGGAGATGGATGATACGTTCTATACTGTGTATAGTAGCAGAAAGGCAGTAGGCCCGGGCTGAAAGGGGCGGTCCTGTAATAGAACGAGAGGCAGTAGGCCTGGGGCAGATAGACAGGCGGTCCTGCAGATGCAAAGATGGAAAATGAAGAAAAAGTTGATTAGCCTTATAATGTTTTATAGGAAGGTCTTTAGTGGATTCAGCGTGTACGTCCTTAAAGGCAATGTTAAATTATTGTTCAGAAATTTGCACTTAGTAGAATACCCGGTTGGCTAAGAAAACTTATTTATAGTACGTTATTTAAAGTATTTAACCATGTTTGTAACGTTCAAGTGTCCTCACCTCCCATAAAGGGAAGCTCTGTTCAAAATTTGCTTATTGTTATCGCATTTCAAAATTGTATGTCTTTTTGCTGACATGTATTGTTGTTTTCTTCCCAGTCCAGGAGTACTGGATTTAACCGGGGGGGAGTGCAGCGCCCCAGAGTCCTGGTCGTTGCAGTACTGATGCTCTGCCGCTAAGGGGGGCTATGGTACGTCTGATGGCACTGAAGGAGTTCACCTGACCAGGTATCACAGACACCAATACACTTCACAGTCTGGCCACCAGGGGGAGCTAAGGGTACTATGTATTAGGCCACTCCTCACAATCTGGTAAAACTGGGGGTTGGATAGAAAGTTAGACAGAAGCTGACTGGGAATCGAACAGGCAACATCCTGTGGCAGCGGGTGTTGCGGGGAGAGACTCAGGGGGGTCCCTGTCAGGGGTGGGATCCTAACAGAGGCCTAGCGAACAGAGAGAACGTTACGGGACTGCGCCTGCACTAGATAGCGGCGGTGCCCTAAGAAAGGACAAGAAGCGAGGTATATTGTGTTGAGTGAGAAACGAGATCAACGCAACAAGGAGAAATACCAGTAGGAGTCGTGCTGTAAGATGAGGCAACATCCTACTGAGGCGCGTAGCCGGTGGCCGGAACGCCGAGGAGGTACTAGGCTACAAGCAGTACTTCAAACCTACGGCAGGACAGTCAGCTATAGGCGGGCTGTCTCACACCAATCACCTACGAAGACATAGGGGGCAACCAGTGGAGAAGGGCGACACTAGGGTCCCGGAAGAGCTCCGAGCCTACCCGTCATACGGGTGCGTCCTAGCCATATCATCTGGGGGACGAAGAAGAACATCAGAATCGAGTTGTGAGGGAACACGAGAAACAGACACAACAGTTGTGGGGACTATCCCGTGAGCACAGCAGGGGAGGACCGCAACACACAAGCGCTAGAAGGTAGGCACAGATTTCCACCTGCAAAGGGAACTCTGGAGGTGCCATCGGACCGGCCGGACTTGCGCAGCCTGGTTAACCGTATTCCGGACTGAGGATCCTGAAGCCTTCAGTAAAGAGGTAAAGAGACTGCAACCTGGTGTCTTCGTTATTTACTGTGACCAGCACTGCACCGCACTACTACCACCATCCACACCTTTCATTGGGCGCCCCTCAGCAGGGTCACGGACCGGGTCTAGCCACCGTGACAACCCCAGAGCAGAGACCCAGAGGCCCGGTACCGGGTACCCCTCGGCCCTGCGGCAGTGGGGGCGCTACAGATGCATACTATCTATCCTTCGTTAAGCCCCCTGTACACTTTAGATAGCTATCTCGCTGGACACTCCCATGCACAGGAGCACTTGCTCTGCCGAGCGCTGCTGTGTTCTCTGTGAGAGAATCACTGTCAGACTTCTCTGGTGGTGGCTTATCTCTAAAAGAACCAAAGAATCGGTAGTCTGAAATCGGAAATGGCGAATCCTTGTCTTCTTTGACATTATCTGTTCTGGGAGTCGGAGGCACATTGGACAGTTGGCCAAAACTGTCGATATTGGCTAGTTTGGCCTTCATTTGTCTAATGTGTATGAAGGCCTTTACTTTTGGCTTCAGATATCCTAAGGTGAGTTGAGAAGATGTTTTATTTCAGCATTGTTAACACACATTTTGTATTTGTGTTCAAAAGCATAGCACTCATCTTGAAATATCTCAGGCTAGAGAAAAGTTGCTTGCCCTTACACAGTTTTTATCAGCCTTTCTAAAACAGCATCTAAATGAGCACAGACTGACTTGTTATTTGACTGATTGGCACTCTTTTGGGCAAGAAATTAATCTTCTTTAGCCTAATCAACCAGCTAGATTGTCTTTTTATGTATTAGTACACCCTATATATAAAAACTTTTACACATGGCAAATTAGATATAACTTTATGTTAACATACATAGAAAACAAGGTTTCAAAATATGTGTATGTATAAAACGAGACAGCACAAGTGAGACTACTAGTGGGTGCGCCTGGAAGTAGAATATGGATTTCCTATATATACATAATATTGTATTCTGCAATTCAGTAGCGCATATGATATTCATATTCAGTAGCGCATATGATAATCCAGGACCACAATCATATGAAGCACAAGTGTACATCTCTCACAAAGTGGCATAATATAATTTATCATATATGAATATGTAATGTGAAAAAATGAGAAGTATAGCAGATAGACAAAATCAAGTATGCCACTCATTAAACACTTTAACACCCAAAAATGTACGTAATTACATGTCTTTTATGACAAAATCATGCATATAAGGTCATCCAATATATAAAATACATACCTATGTATGTATAGCATTAATTGGTCATAAGTAAATAGAGGCAGGACCCATTACCTAAATAATATTTGTCCAGGGACCCACCACACCCGGTGCGCGTTTCACATTGAAATGTTTCATCGAAGGGGATGTGAAATGGTTGGTACATTTGGCCTATGTCGAGAACCAGTAAGTCACTGTGTTCAAGTATGAAGACTTAGTGCCAGTGAGTTTAGTCTTGCAATATTTTTATAGGAAAAGTAAAATAAATCCTGACAGAGCTTGCACCATTACATACACATGGTATATAAATTATCAATGATTGAAGGATCGTGTCTGACTGACACAGGCTGTGGGCCTAAGTTTTAGTCTAGGCCTCGCAATCAGACAGCAGATGGGCTGATAAGACACCGAGTTACAAGCACATTTCCAAAACATGAAAATGATGGAAGAATTCCAGTTATTATGTAAATGGAGGGCTGTCTGTGGGTCAATTATTTTTATTATCAGCTGTTAACCATTATTTATGTGTATTGTCAGGTACAAAGGCATAACTAATTCAGGTGAATTCTGTTGAGGTTACTATAATTAAAAAAAATGTTAAATATATTACTATTATCTGATACAAAAATACACAAATATTAATTTTTCACCACCACAACCCTATTTTCATTCCTAAAAATATACATTGACAGGATGCAATGAGGGATGTTAAGAAAGCTATTGCTATTATATTAGGTGAATCTAATGAAAATGTAGAGTCCCTGTGGGTGGAGATAAGGGGAGGGGGAAAAATAATAAATTACTGATAGGGGTTTGTTATAAATCTCCAAAAATAATGGAAGCAATGGAGAATATCCTCGTAAAGCAAATAGATGAAGCTGCGACTCAAGGAGAAGTCATTATTATGGGGGACTTCAACTACCCTGAAATAGATTGGGGAACAGAAACCTGCAGTTCCAGCAAAGGTAATCGGTTTTTGACAACTATGAGAGACAATTACCTTTCACAACTGGTTCAGGACCCAACAAGAAGGGGGGCACTGCTAGACCTAATATTAACCAACAGGCCAGACCGCATATCAAATATAAGAGTTGGGGGTCACTTGGGGAATAGTGATCACAAAATAATAAGTTTTCGTGTATCCTTTAGTAAGATGTGTAGTAGAGGGGTGACAAGGACACTAAACTTCAGGAGGGCAAATTTCCAACGGATGAGAGAGGATCTTGGTGCAATTAACTGGGACGATATCCTGAGACATAAAAATACACAAAGAAAATGGGAGACGTTTGTTAGCATCCTGAATAGGACCTGTGCACAGTATATACCGTATGGGAATAAACATACTAGAAATAGGAGGAAACCAATATGGCTAAATAGAGCTGTAAGGGGCGCAATAAGTGACAAAAAGAAAGCATTTAGAGAATTAAAGGAAGTAGGTAGTGATGAGGCATTAAAAAAACACAAAAAATTAAATAAATTCTGTAAAAAGCAAATCAAGGCAGCAAAGATTGAGACAGAGAGGCTCATTGCCAGAGAGAGAGAGAGTAAAAATAATTCCAAAATATTCTTTAACTACATAAATAGTAAGAAACTAAAAAATGATAGTGTTGGCCCCCTTAAAAATAGTCTGGGGGAAATGGTGGATGAGGATGAGGAAAAAGCCAATATGCTAAATGATTTTTTTCATCACTATTTACAAAAGAAAATCCCATGGCAGACAATATGATCAGTGATAACAAAAATTCCCCATTAAGTGTCACCTGCTTAACCCAGTAGGAAGTACGGCGGCGTCTAAAAATCACTAAAATTGACAAATCTCCGGGCCCGGATGGGATACACCCCCGAGTACTGCAGGAACTAAGTACAGTCATTGATAGGCCATTATTTTTAATCTTTAAAGACTCCATAATAACAGGGTCTGTACCACAGGACTGGCGTATAGCAAATGTGGTGCCAATATTCAAAAAGGGGACAAAAACTGAACTCGGTAATTATAGGCCAGAAAGCTTAACCTCTACTGTGGGTAAAATCCTGGAGGGCATTCTAAGGGATGCTATACTGGAGTATCTGAAGAGGAATAACCTCATGACCCAGTATCAGCACAGGTTTACTAGGGACCGATCATGTCAGACTAATTTGATCAGCTTCTATGAAGAGGTAAGTTCCAGACTGGACCAAGGGAACCCAGTGGATGTAGTGTATATGGACTTTTCAAAAGCTTTTGATACGGTGCCACACAAAAGGTTGTTACATAAAATGAGAATAATGGGGATGGGGAAAATATGTGTAAGTGGATTGAGAGCTGGCTCAGGGATAGGAAACAAAGGGTGGTTATTAATGGAGCACACTCGGACTGGGTTGCGGTTAGCAGTGGGGTACCACAGGGGTCAGTATTGGGCCCTCTTCTTTTTAACATATTTATTAATGACCTTGTAGGGGGCATTCAGAGTAGAATTTCAATATTTGCAGATGACACTAAACTCTGCAGGGTAATCAATACAGGGGAGGACAATTTTATATTACAGGATGATTTATGTAAACTAGAAGCTTGGGCTGATAAATGGCAAATGAGCTTTAATGGGGATAAATGTAAGGTCATGC
The DNA here is from genome assembly GCF_051348905.1 of Ranitomeya variabilis. Classification (NCBI taxonomy): domain Eukaryota; kingdom Metazoa; phylum Chordata; class Amphibia; order Anura; family Dendrobatidae; genus Ranitomeya; species Ranitomeya variabilis. Next base: position 505,456,988 of record NC_135235.1, read on the forward strand.
ACTTGGGTAGAAGTAATAAGATGTATAACTATGTGCTTAATTCTAAAACTCTGGGCAAAACCGTCAATGAAAAAGACCTGGGTGTATGGGTGGATGACAAACTCATATTCAGTGGCCAGTGTCAGGCAGCTGCTACAAAGGCAAATAAAATAATGGGATGCATTAAAAGAGGCATAGATGCTCATGAGGAGAACATAATTTTACCTCTATACAAGTCACTAGTTCGACCACACTTAGAATACTGTGCACAGTTCTGGTCTCCGGTGTATAAGAAAGACATAGCTGAACTGGAGCGGGTGCAGAGAAGAGCGACCAAGATTATTAGAGGACTGGGGGGTCTGCCATACCAAGATAGGTTATTACACTTGGGGCTATTTAGTTTGGAAAAACGAAGGCTAAGGGGTGATTTTATTTTACTGTATAAATATATGAGGGGACAGTACAAAGACTAGTGTTGAGCGATACCGTCCGATACTTGAAAGTATCGGTATCGGAAAGTATCGGCCGATACCGGCAAAGTATCGGATCCAATCCGATACCGATACCCGATACCAATACAAGTCAATGGGACTCAAGTATCGGACGGTATTCCTGATGGTTCCCAGGGTCTGAAGGAGAGGAAACTCTCCTTCAGGCCCTGGGAACCATATTAATGTGTAAAAGAAAGAATTAAAATAAAAAATATTGCTATACTCACCTCTCCGAGGGAACCGGCAGCGTTGTTTGCTTAAAATTCGCGCTTTTCTTTCCTTACGTGAAGTCCCGGCTTTGTGATTGGTTGCGTCGCAGTCACATGGGCGACGCAACCAATCACAGCAAGCCGTGACGTAATTTCAGGTCCTTAAGGATTTTAAAATTACGTCCCGGCTTTGTGATTGGTTGCGTCGCAGTCACATGGGCGACGCAACCAATCACAGCAAGCCGTGACGTAATTTCAGGCCCTTAAGGATTTTAAAATTACGTCCCGGCTTTGTGATTGGTTGCGTCGCAGTCACATGGGCGACGCAACCAATCACAAGCCGTGACGTCACGGGAGGCTGGACACGCGCGCATTTTAAAATGCGCGCTTGTCCAGCTTCCCGTGACGTCCCGGCTTGTGATTGGTTGCGTCGCGGTCAACCAATTACAAGCCGGGAGGCTGGACACGCGCGCATTTTAAAATGCGCGCTTGTCCAGCCTCCCGTGACGTCCCGGCTTGTGATTGGTTGCGTCGCGGTCAACCAATCACAAGCCGGGAGGCTGGACACGCGCATTTTAAAATGCGCGCTTGTCCAGCCTCCCGTGACGTCCCGGCTTGTGATTGGTTGCGTCGCGGTCAACCAATCACAAGCCGGGAGGCTGGACACGCGCGCATTTTAAAATTTTAAAATGCGCGCGTGTCCAGCCTCCCGGCTTGTGATTGGTTGACCGCGACGCAACCAATCACAAGCCGGGACGTCACGGGAGGCTGGACAAGCGCGCATTTTAAAATGCGCGCGTGTCCAGCCTCCCGGCTTGTGATTGGTTGACCGCGACGCAACCAATCACAAGCCGGGACGTCACGGGAGGCTGGACAAGCGCGCATTTTAAAATGCGCGCCTGTTTAGCCTCCCGTGACGTCACGGCTTGTGATTGGTTGCGTCGCCCATGTGACTGCGACGCAACCAATCACAAAGCCGGGACGTAATTTTAAAATCCTTAAGGGCCTGAAATTACGTCACGGCTTGCTGTGATTGGTTGCGTCGCCCATGTGACTGCGACGCAACCAATCACAAAGCCGGGACGTAATTTTAAAATCCTTAAGGACCTGAAATTACGTCACGGCTTGCTGTGATTGGTTGCGTCGCCCATGTGACTGCGACGCAACCAATCACAAGCCGGGACTTCACGTAAAGGAAAGAAAAGCGCGAATTTTAAACAAAGAACGCTGCCGCTTCCCTCGGTAAGGTGCAGGCTGCGTCGGAGAGGTGAGTATAGCAATATTTTTTATTTTAATTCTCTCTTTTACACATTTTTACATTAATGTTGTTTCGATACCGATACCCGATACCACAAAAGTATCGGATCTTGGTATCGGAATTCCGATACCCGCAAGTATCGGCCGATACCCGATACTTGCGGTATCGGAATGCTCAACACTAACAAAGACCTTTCTTATCTTTTTAATCATAGACCGGTGACAGGGACAAGGGGGCATCCTCTACATCTGGAGGAAAGAAGGTTTAAGCATAATAATAGACGCAGATTCTTTACTGTAAGAGCAGTGAGACTATGGAACTCTCTGCCATATGATGTTGTAATGAGTGATTCATTACTTAAATTTAAGAGGGGACTGGATACCTTTCTGGAAAAGTATAATGTTACAGGGTATATACACTAGATTCCTTGATAGGGCGTCGATCCAGGGAACTAGTCTGATTGCCGTATGTGGAGTCGGGAAGGAAATTTTTCCCCAAGGTGGAGCTTACTCTTTGCCACATGGGTTTTTTTTGCCTTCCTCTGGATCAACATGTTAGGGCATGTTAGGTTAGGCTATGGGTTGAACTAGATGGACTTAAAGTCTTCCTTCAACCTTAATAACTATGTAACTATGTAACTGTATATTATAAACTATGAATCCAGCTTTAATCCAAATCAGTTTTTAGCCCCTCTGACCCAATTTAGGGGAGATAAACATGAATGCAATTCTATCATTAAAAATAAATATTCACAGATAGTAGAGGGTATTGAGGCAGGAACAGTATGTGAGTACCTTGCTCTCGAATATTTCTTCATTGAGCACCTCCTTATATTGCTGTGACAATCCGCTAGTAACCTTAAACTTTAAAATCCATTGACTCATTCACATACAGTACATGGTATATAAGCATCAAAAAGGGTATATACATATGGCATCTTTTAGACGCTGGCATACTCGCATCATTTTTGAAGCAGAAGGTGCTTCAAGGATACGTCGACAGTGGTTTTCCTGAAGAGTTTTTTCTGATGTAATAATCTTTTAAAAGTTGCATTATTTTGACGCAACTGGAGGCTTTGCTAACATTCTGTGACTTTTCGCATTCTCATTACATTTTTGCTCAGCTCTGACAAAGTGGGCATACTGGGGGTGAGTAATGGCAGTCGCTATGCCACAAATCTTACTCCAGCAGAGACTAGAATAGGATTTGTGGCAAGGCACACACAGGAGTGCACTCGACTTGTGCAGTGCTCCTGATTCATGAAGAGGCGTATGAACATTTAATCAAGACCGTCATGAACAATGCTTGTTTTGATGAATCAGGCCCATTTTGTGCACACACCCTATGATACTGCTTGTAAAGCAACAGAGGGCCCTCTTACTTCATAGACCCGTGCAGTTGCACATATAATATGCCCTTCCCTGATTATAGAGGGGAATGATTGAACATACACATTTTATAACAGAAATGTACTATACACAGTACAACACTTTTACATACATTCGATTAGACTTGGCATAAGACCACAGCATATTGCTTCCAGGTGAAATGTAATGATATAATTTACTAATGCAGAATTATTAAACTATAATAAATATAACTGTTATTTTTAAAGTGCCAAGGAGGTAGAATAACCTGCTTAAAAATATATGCTTTGGGTGCTTGCTTACAAGTGTGATTGTTGGGAATTAACCTTATCTCTTGGAGTAATGCATTCCAGAGAACTGGTGCAGAACAATTAAAATGGAGGAAATTTTAAAAAATGAGATGGGAGTGGAAGGTTTGGATAATGGATAAAGGTAGATTTACTGTAGATCTCTGATAGATTGGGGAGCATGCGTAGGGTGAATGTGTAAGATGCCCTAGCAAGGTAGTCGTTGGTGAGCTTCTGCACACTCTGGCACCGTACAGACAAAACGTGTCTCAGTCCCGGTGTGCCGGTGTGCTGGTGTGGGGTATATCACACTTACTTGTGGCCCATAGGCCTCCACTGGCTCCAGGCTTCCATCTTCCAGAACCTTTGCAGCAAAAATTCCAGGGGACATGGAATTCGTTAAAGCAGTCAAACTTTTACTTGGCAGCTTTTGGTCATTACAATCTGGCATATAAAATAAGGCTCAATAAGTTACAGGTCTTCACCCCAGACTTAACTTCAGCCCTGATTCTCGGTATGGGTAGAGCATCCCTCTTGCTATCTCTTCTGGCACTAGGAATTCTTCTCCACCACTAGCACTGCACCCAGAGTTCATCATCTCAAGCCTCTGAGGGTTTAAGTCCATCTTTCCCTCTAGCTTTGCAGGCTTAGAGTGCCCAAGGGCCCCGACGTCTACCTTGAGGTTCCCAGGCCAACAGACAGACTTGAACGGAAGGGTTCTTTGGCAATCCACTGCCCCGAGTAACCGACTTATGCTGTCCCTATCAGTCTATTGCCTGTGACGAATGCTGTCACTTCATTAACCCTTCTCTAACTGCACTTGACACTTTCTGAACTTGGCATTAACTTTCAGCTCCCACTCCCTAATCTGGGCAGGCCATTACAGTTAACCCTATCTAGGCTAGACTGTAGCCCCAGATGGTTTTACTCTCAAATAACATTGTAGATTGTGAGCCCTCGCAGGCAGGATCCTCTCTCCTACTGTACCAGTCGTGACTTGTATTGTTTAAGATTACTGTACTTGTTTTTATTATGTATACCCCTCCTCACATGTAAAGCGCCATGGAATAAATGGCACTATAATAATAAATAATTAAAATAATCAATATAAAATACATTTAACCACATTAAACCGTTTGGGGTGTCAAGGAGTAGAACATTACCTCTACGTCTCTTACAAATGCAGAACTTTTTCTTCTTGTCTGAATTTAAGCAGCTAACAGAAACTACACAGACCCTATATATATTAATGGAGCCCATCATCTGTTTGAAATCAGAATGCACAGGTGCCAATTCCCTTTCTAAGTTACATTTGTCTGTTCTAAATGGAAAAGATAAACAGACAAGTGAAAAGATCCTTAAAGTGCATTTTGTCAGGAATGGTAGCTCCGTACCTGAGCTGGCCCTTTGCGCATCTGGGTCGGCTCCGGCCTATAGAAATCTCAGAGACTAATGTTCCCTCATTCCCATGGGCCCTGTCCTGGTGGATAGTCAGGAGGAGTATGAGGTCAAAAAGATTGTTGATTCCAGAAAAGTGCGGAATTTCGTTCAATATTTAATTCACTGGAAAGGGTATGGATCGGAAGGGAAGTCGTGGGTCACCAAGGAGGCACATTCATATCAATGAGTTGATTGCCGAATTCCATGCCAAGTTTCCTAGCAAATTAGGTGCTGAAAGTCCAGAGATCTCTCCTCAAGAGGGAGATACTGTTAGGAATGGTAGCTCCGTACCTAAGTGGGCCCTTCTATCTGGGCAGATCTCCGTCACCATTCCTTGGACATGAGGGAAGGGTGTCAACCCTGGGGGACAGAGCTTGCGTGCGTGCTCGCTCAGTCCGGATATCACATTCTAGGAGATCCTCTCCTAACATCGCTGGGAGACGGGACACCACTGTTCCCAGCCATTATGCTGTGCTGTGCTGGGACCCTGCAACTCCTTATGTTAGTTGCTGCCAGTGGGTGAGGGATGCCATACCTGCTGGTGCAGTCAGAAGGTGGGAGATTCCCTCCAGTATTCTTTCCCTCCAGTGTCTTTGGGCGTTGCCACAGCATGGTCAGGTGACTGTTGGGAGGCAGATTTCAACCTGACATTTTCTCCTTTTATTGTTGATTATTTTCAGTTCTGGTGGGTGGTTAAGGTCAGTGTTGCTGTGCTTCTGAAGAGGTTCATGCTTTGGTGTCTGCACTTGGTTTGTAATTTTTCACCTTATTTTATGCACTTGCACTGCTGTTTTTTGGTTCTGTCGTGTTTGCCCTGTCTACTGTTTGTGTGTCTGGTCACCAGCCACCGTGCTGTTCGCCTCCTAGGAAGGGCTCTGCTAAAGTTCACCCTTACCAGGAACGTGAGACGGGTGAATAGTATACCCATTTTTCAAGGGTGCGCGGCAGTGCGACGGCTAGCGCCAAGTGTGACCGACTCACTGCTCTTGCTGGCTAGATGTTGGTCATTTCACCATCACTCAGCAAACACATTTACAATGGCTGATTATTGAGAAAAAGTGTTCCTAGGAACACAAATTTCACAATAATCAGGCAGTATAAAAAGGCTGCCAATACCCCAATAGATGAGCAAAGCACTTAATTGTCAGGTGTAATGATTTTTAGACTTGTTTTAAAATCCTCTCTCTTGGTAGCACATGGTTCTATGTAAACTGGACATATACTGTCAAGAATAATGAGTCTTTTCGCTCAGAACGGCCTGCCTATCTGCAAACATGTTGTTTAACAGTCGCCATCCGCTAGCGTAAACTCAGTCTAAGGGTTTAAAAGACTGTAATAGCTGTAATAAAAGGCATAACCCATGGACAGGAGAGGCAATGTTTTTGGAAGAGAGAAGCCATGTTTTACTAATCTTGTAAACCACTTTAAATTGAAAGTCAATACAAGCAACTAGATCCAAATATATTTAAAACAGAAAAATATAGCAGGGACAATTATAACAATGATCTATCTTTATCACGAATTGAAGCTTGTCATACACGTTCCCCTTACAATGTGAACGCTTGTAAAAAAAAGACACAATAGAAAATCAGTTGACAGGGGAAGCCTCTGATTAAGGCAATTACCTTTTTCATAGCTGTTCTAAGTGCAGATATTGTAACGTGGGATTCATGCCTTTCCAGAAAGAGGACGTGAAATTACCACAATCATGTTTAATAGTAGTCAATTACAATGCGGTCTTTTCAAATATGAAACAATGCTGAAGATTTGTCAGTGAATATGCTGGCAAGTGTTGAAAGTGTTCAAAAACTCCCAAATACTGGGTTTCAAGTATTGATACAAATATAAAAAACAAAATTCTGTGCTGCTTCCAATATGTTATACTGTGTCCAAGGGGGTTCATTGGACTCAGCAAAGAAAATAAGGCCTACCCTCCATCTATACAGAACATGTGCACATTCACTTTTATCATAATCTTTTTTGCTATCACTGTGTGGCACCCCAGGAGTCCGGTTGCCACAGTGGCATTGCCTCCCTCACAGAGGTTGATGTCATGCCTGGAAGCAAGGAGGGATCCCCTTACCAGGTGATACCAGCATCCAACACCTTCCTGACTCCAGACCAGAAGGGGGAGCTCTAACACCCGGTTTCAGGGGAGCTTCCTTATAAGTTAGTCAGTAAGTAGTTTGAGTCTGAGAAGAGACAAGGCGAGGAGAACCTGGGGAGTGGAGCTGTAACCAAGCTCACCCCAGAACAGAGCACTGACAAAGAGGACGCCAGAGTCCTTGGCTGTGTGGGTGCTGTACGCCCCGACAGCCGAATCTGGAGAGCAGGGAACTACAAGCTCCCTGCCAACACTGAACACCTGGAGGCACCACAGCAAATCAAGAGCCCGGGGCTGCCAGTGAAAAGGCAGTGCTCGTGATAGGCTCATGCTGTCTGCCATAAAAGGTTAGAAGCAACTTGAGTAGAGCTTAAAAGCAGCAAGGACCTAAGAGAATAGCGCAGAAGGAAGGCCTTCAAACCCACCTGGCTAGGTGGATCCTAAGTTGCTTCCAGGCTGCCCGGACCCCATCATCACTTGTTACCCATGCCCTGGACTGCACCTGCAACTAACAAGTAAAGGTAAAGGAAACTGCAGTCCTTGTGTCCTCCAGTAATTTCCCGCACCTTCAGTCCTGCACCCCATCGTCTACGATCCCATACCAACTATACTGGTAGCCCTGGGGCCCTGCTCCATCTGTGGGGAGTAGAACCATCCCAGCTGCATCACCATCAGCCCCAGCAGTCCCCTTAAGCAGCGTCGGCCATCCATTGCCGAACACCACAGGTGGCGTCACAAACTAACTCTCTATAGACTTTATTTCTCCCTCATTTCATCAATTTTATTGGATACCCAGGGCCATGCACCGAGTCACTCCTGCCGTGACAACCCCCTGAAGAACCGTCGGACCCAGCCTGAGTACCCTACTACACTAGCGGGCACTCCAACTGCATATGCCAAAAATGTCACGAATAAAGTATTTGTGAATTTTTCACCCAAAATTGACCCTGGTAGCATATGGTTAGCATAAACATCAGCCTAAAATAGAGCTGTTCCATGTTGGACTTTCTGTATGTGCACCATATGAGTTTCCCAAATTCCCTACTTCAAAATTAGTATTCACAGCTAAGATCTAGAGACTGGAAAGGCCAAGAAAGCAGTTAAAACTCGCATTACCCAGAACCAATCTTCAACTATACGACCGTCGTGGCATGGTGCCTTATCCTGTTGAAAGCATCCTTTTGCCATAAAGTAAAAAGACTTGGTCATCCACAATACTTATGAAAGTCCTACTGTTCAAACATCCATAGACAGGTGACTGAGGTAACAGTATGTGGTGAGAAAAAATCCTCACAGAATTATTTCACCTCCACCAGCTAGAACTGTTGACAGGAGGAATAACAAAAGTGCCACGAATGCTGGATCTGGCCAGGCAATATTTTTTCACCACTAAATGATCAAATTTTTGTACAGTTGACCTCCAAATTCTTGCCTTTCTGTTTATATTAGACAGCAACAGCACTTGAACTGTTGAATATCCCATCTGTGCTATAAACCAAGAGTTGTGCATTCTGAAATGTTAGACACTTGCATCAGATTTGGCTGCATTTTGCTTGCCCGTGCACCGTCTGTTCTTTAAAGCGATTCTTGAGATTCTCTTCTAACCCCATAGTTTACCAGTTGTTTATATCCACACAATCCCCTTCACTATATACTGTCAGTATTCTCTTAACGCAATTTCACAAGAAAACCCCACAAGGTTGGCACTGGCAGTTTTTAAATACAGTCCCCGGTGAGTCAGCATTGATGACCATGCCTTGTTCAAAGTCCATAAGATGTCTTTCCCATTTCTAATGTGGATACCCACTCATCCATGAGAACTCACTTATGCTGCTCTCCAGAGCCATGTGTCTAATTTCCATTCAGGTAAGCTTCAACTGTAAATATCTGTACAATGTATTACGTGGCAGTACGGCTCCCCATACACATTAGTAGACAGTCTGATGTGTATGGGTGCCTCATGACTCTCCCCTCACAAGTGAAGTCGGGGGGAAATACCAATCCCACATGTCCAATTTTGAACTTCTGATCCTCTGGTCCTTGGTGAAATAAGCTGCTGCCAGAGGGGTCTAGCAGTGGTCTCTCGTAGAGAACACAGGATGGAGGAGTTGGGAAAGATAGTTGTCAGAGGAATGGTTGACCACACAATCCTTTGACTGAAGGTTGTCTATTGTCTATGCATAATTGCCCCTTAGAGCAGCTGTGATCACTGATTTAGGCTTCTTTCACACTAGCGTCGACACGGGGCCATCGCTATGCGTCGGCCCGATGTGCCGATGCGCGTCGTGAAAGTGATGCCCGACGTGGGCAGCGGAAGCAGTCTTACGAAGCTTCCGCTGCCCCATTGTAATGTCCGGGGAGGAGGGGGCGGAGTTTCGGCCACGCATTCGCGGTCAAAAATAGCGGACACAACGCACAAAAAGTTACATGTAACTTTTTTTGTGCCAACGGTCCGCCAAAACACGACACAACCGTTGCACGACGGTTGCGACGTGTGGCCATACGTCGCAACGCGTCGCTAATGTAAATCTATGGGGAAAAACGCATCCTGAAGACAACTTTGCAGGATGCGTTTTTTCTCCTAAACAACGCATTGCGACGTACAGCAAACAACGCTAGTGTGAAAGTAGTCTGGGTACCGTCTCACAGTGGCACTTTGGTCGCTACGATGGCACGATCCGTGACGCTCCAGCGTCGCTCCATTATCGCTTCAGCGTCATAGACTGCGGTCACACTTCGCAATGCACGGCGCTGGAGCGATAATTTCATGACGTATTTGCGATGTAGAAGTCGTACATAAAAATTTGGCGCTCCTACGTATCAAGCTCCTCCACCCATTACATCATATACAATATCGTGCACACCTTTGTTACATGACAACGGGTATCCGTGACTCCTGTGAGCTCTGATATAAAAACTTCTTACCTTACCTTAAGACCCCCTGGGATAACGGCCACTTCCCCCTTTCTTTGCAGCCAAAGAATACCCCCTATTAAAACACACGACAAATAGGTTGGATTAATTGGCCACAGCAGCCGTTTATTAACATTTAACATACAAAAATGATATAACAATAAACCCTGGAAGTGGATGATCCTCGAAGCCCGAAAACTGTATTAAATATTTTGCCAACCGTCCCACCAATTTTGGCCTTTTATCCGCCTTACCCCCAGCCGCTATGCACCAGCTCGGAGGCAAACTCCATCCGCCAGGCCAAAACCCGCACACCTGCTTGTGGGTCCCCTGATAATCCCCTCCACGGGATTATCGATACCAGTTCTCCGATTTCAAAGCACCCCGGGGAGTCCAGGACCTATTGAGATCCCCCCCCCATCAATCCGCCATTTTCCACCTCCACCAACTTCGAGGACCACCACCCCCTGCCATGCTGCCGCGACATAATATCTTCCATACAAAATTTGTACATAAGTATAATCGTAGTGTTAGAAAACCCCAGCCCTGACTTCATAAAACAATCATCAATCCTAACTTCAAACCGTAACTACAAAGGGAGGGTGGGTGGGAGCTTCTCTTCACTGGCAGGTCAGTACCCAAAATGGTTGTCCCCTTTACGTGACCACTACCTTTTATAAGGTCCCTCCCCCTTGCCCTGTGTCCGACCCCTCTTTCCTTTTCAAATTCAAAAAACTCCGTCCCTCCCCTCAGCTCCTGTTAACCCTATCACCCCCAACCTTCCTATGAGCTCCTTATTATCGCACGTCACCCTGTCATGGCGGCCTCCCCTGAGGGCCGTAGGCCCAGTACGGCCTTTCTTGACAACGGGTATCCGTGACTCCTGTGAGCTCTGATATAAAAACTTCTTACCTTACCTTAAGACCCCCTGGGATAACGGCCACTTCCCCCTTTCTTTGCAGCCAAAGAATACCCCCTATTAAAACACACGACAAATAGGTTGGATTAATTGGCCACAGCAGCCGTTTATTAACATTTAACATACAAAAATGATATAACAATAAACCCTGGAAGTGGATGATCCTCGAAGCCCGAAAACTGTATTAAATATTTTGCCAACCGTCCCACCAATTTTGGCCTTTTATCCGCCTTACCCCCAGCCGCTATGCACCAGCTCGGAGGCAAACTCCATCCGCCAGGCCAAAACCCGCACACCTGCTTGTGGGTCCCCTGATAATCCCCTCCACGGGATTATCGATACCAGTTCTCCGATTTCAAAGCACCCCGGGGAGTCCAGGACCTATTGAGATCCCCCCCCCATCAATCCGCCATTTTCCACCTCCACCAACTTCGAGGACCACCACCCCCTGCCACAAACATAAATGCACTAATCCCTTAGCCATTTATGTCCCCCCACACCTTCAAAGCTGTTTTGATGCCCTCTTGGATTGCCAGACACCACATATCGGTACCCACTGCATTTAAATGTACCCCATCCAACCTCCAATAGCCTCCAGTGCCGGATTCCAGATTTATATGCCGCACCACCACTGCTCCATTCCTTGCCATGAACCGCGAAACAGCTTTGTTCACCTTGATCCTCGCCTTGTTTATCCCTTCCGGTGAACGAGCTCCTCGCCAAACCTTCCGCGGGACAATGTCCGACCAGACCGCCAAAATCTTTGGAAACATTGCCCACAACCTCAACATGTCGAACTTAATATCCTTTATAAGCTCCCTGCACGGCCTCTTCCCCAAGTCATTACCCCCCAGGTGAATAACTACAATTTGTGGGACCTGATCCCAACGCACAAAGCGATGAAACTCGGGCAAAAATTGACTCCAAGTCATTCCCCTTTTTCCGATCCATCTCAATGACGCGACGTCCCGTGAAAACCCCAATTGCCGGCCATCTGGACGAACCGCTGCCCGCTCCGCCGCCCAGAACACAAATGAGTGTCCCATTATCCACACCAGTAATGTTCCGTGGTCTGTAAGAGAATAAACAATAACACCCATCAAAACGAGAAAATTCTACCGAACATATATCCCCGCAAAATTAAACCAAATCCGGGCGAACATAAGACCGGAATCTTTCTGATTCCCACCGCCCAATTCTTTTAACCATTTCCTCGCCTAAACCCCTCCTGGCCGCTTCTGTTGCAGCCCCTATCCGAAATGAGTGGCCACTATATTTAGCGGGCGGAATTCCCCCGGACACTAAACACTTCCGAAACACAGAAACAAATTGGAACCGTGACAGGAAAGAACCATCTGCATGAACCAACAGTGGGTCGGATAATACACCCCCCCTACTCATCAATCTATCCACGCAGGTTACCGGGCACAATGAACAATTTGGAACCTGAAATAAAACCACTTTGCAACCTTTACCAAACACATCCGTTTTTGATGACCTAATAAACACCACCACCTTATCAAACGTAACATCCACGTCCTCTCTCCGCAAACCCCCTCCCATATATCTTGAGGGGCTAACCAGCTCGCCCAAGCGAAATGCTCCAAAAAACGCCAATGAAAACGCCGCTTGAAATAAATCCACCTCCCAATCAGAAAAACAAACACCCTGCAATTGCCTTCCAATCGTTAACAACAACTCAAAAGAGACCGGTCGCCTACCGTCGAACGACTTCTGCCCTTTCTTTAAACCTTTTACCACTTGCAAAACCATAAATGACTTCGTCTCATCCTGCAAATTTCTAGCCTTAAAACCGAACGCCAATCCAGCTAGGAACTTAGTCACCTTAGACACCGACCAACCTGATTCCCACACGTGACCTATTAGCAACAACAATCTACCCTCGTCGTCAATGCCAGACCCATAAGACCCCTTCCAATCTTCCCATATTCTCCAGGCCTGCTCATATTGCAGCCAAGACCTGTCTGATAGTGATCTGACAAACAGATCCCTCACGGCCCCAAAGGCAGGTTCCACAGCTCCACTGGACATTCCCGGCACGCTGAGTCGAAGTAAGTCCTCGGCCCCAGAAATTGGTCCCACTGTGAATGGAAAAGGACATCATCAGCATTGGTAGGCCCGGTTGACTTACAATCCGCCACTATCCACAAGTTAAGCCTTAGGCCCAAGAAAACCAGGTGCTGCAGCACCCTAACAACTTCAAAAGTCGCCGCAGACAACGTATTAATGGCTTCCACCACATTCGCATGTTCACAAGAAAAACAGATCTTTTTATTCCTAACCATGTCGCCCCACACTGATAACGCCACCACTCGAGGAAATAACTGCAATAGCACCCGATTTTGTACCAAACCTCGTTCGCGCCAACTGAGTGGCCACTCCGCCACCACCTTCTGCCCGCGAAACTGCAAATGAAAGCCACGCTTTTCAATCACGGTAATAAAAAGACCTAGATCAACTGCATTCTCAACTGTCTGAATCCAAATGGATTTACCATTGTATTCTTCTAAGAACCGCGCCCACACCTTTAAATCCTGTTTCAACTCCTTGGTCAATCTGATAAAATGCAGGGGGGACTTTACCCCCACCGTCGCCAAAGATAAACGCCTGCAAAATGCACGGCCCATTGGCATAATTCTGCAAGCGAAGTTCAGCTTGCCCAATAAAGACTGCAAATCGTGCAACGTTATCTTGTGCCGTGTAATTGCCTTTCCAACTTCTTCCCGAAACGCAACTAATTTATCAACAGGCAATCTACATTCCATAGCCATGGAATCAATCTCTATGCCTAGGAAACTTAGTGACGTCACAGGCCCGACAGTTTTATCAGCCGCCAAAGGAACTCCAAAACCTTTTGCTACTCTTTCCATCGTGTGCAATAGAATCGAGCAAACCGCAGACTGTGGCGGGCCTACAAACAAGAAATCATCTAGATAATGTAGACAAGAATTTAAACCAGATACATCCTTAACAACCCATTCCAAGAATGTACTGAACGTTTCGAAATAGGCGCATGATAATGAACAGCCCATGGGAAGACAACGATCAATGAAAAAACCTCCATCCCAAAAACAACCTAACAGGTGCATACTCTCAGGGTGCACTGGTAACAGGCGAAACGCCGCCTCGATATCCGTTTTCGCCATCAAAGCTCCCCTACCACACAGCCGCATTAAATTCATTGCTACATCAAAAGACGTGTAAGAAACTGCACACAGTTGAGGATCAATGCCGTCGTTCACTGACAGACCTTTTGGGAAGGATAAATGATGAATAAGCCTAAATTTATTGGGCTCTTTTTTTGGAACCACTCCCAACGGTGACACCCGCAAATTACTGAGTGGAGCCGCTGGAAAAGGTCCGGCCATCCTACCCAGATCAATCTCTTTCTTTAATTTTTCAGACACAACATCAGGAAATTGCAAAGCCGATTTTAGATTCTTTTTTGACAGACAAACATCCTGTTCAATAAACGGAATTTTAAAACCATAACCAAAACCTTCCCTTAAAAGTGACGCTGCCGCTACATCGGGGTATCTATTTAGATACGCTTCCATCGCGTCCAGCCGTACCGGTGTCTCCCCTTTTTTCAAGACTATCTCCCCCTCTTGTTTTTCCCCCCTTGAAACACCTAGACGCCCCGTGTGTGCCCCCACAACTGGAGCATTCATGTTTGAACTTACATTTGCTCCCAAACCTACATGCCCCTTCGTTAAAGGAGAAACACAGTCCCTTCTGCATTGCGACCGAGTGTCCTGACTGCCCTGAACTCCCGGCGCCCCCCTGAAATGGCTGAGATCCCTGATTTGCTCTAACCGGTGCCGTAAGTCTCATCCATAAGGCTATATCCTTATGTTCCCAACGCATGCTCGGTCGTATGGCTTTACGCTGCCTAAACTGCTCGTCATACCTTAACCATCCGAAACCACCATAAACCCTGTAAGCCTCCCCAATTGCGTCCATATAACAAAAAAGTCCCGAACAATTCTCGGGCGCCTTCTCACCTATTACACTCGCCAATATGGCAAACGCCTGCAACCAATTGGCGAATGTACGAGGGATCAGACGGTACCTCCTCCTCTCCTCGTCATCTTTTTTGGAATCATCCCTCCTTAATCTATCCAGATTAAATCTTTCCAACGGCAGTAACGAAAAAATATCGACATAATCCCCTTTCCAGATCTTTTCTCTCACCTCATCCTTCAAATGTGACCCCAGCGGCCCCTCAAAACAAACATATACCTCGGTCCTAGCGGAATCATCTAAACGCACCGACTCCTCATTTTCCTTATCTTTGTTCGCCCCATCACTATGGTCTCCCGCGTCAACTGACCCTGACCCCTTTTCTGTCACACTGCTGCCCCCCCCTGACGTAGTTGGGACCACTGTGCTTTGGCCCCCACACTGCGATACCACCTCATACCTTGGTAAGCCCCCAATCCCCGCTAGCCCCTCCGCGTTTCCCAGCCACGCCGCTGCAGGTGACCCCCCACCTTGAGGGCCCCCATACCATATCCTAGCTAAGTCTCTAAGGCCATGTAATATCAAACCCATACCCCCGCTAGCCCCCCCCATGAATGACTCCTGTTCCCTTCTATCACTGGGAGCTATGAAGGGGTTAAAATTAGTAAAACGCTGGCTCTCACCTGGCTGCCTGGGCGCTGTGAACCCAGCAGCCGAAGATCCTGATTCCTGGTGCAGCCGTGCCGATCCCGGGCCGTTTCCGTCCGCTGGAGGCTCCGCAGCTCCCGGGTCAACCTGCCTCACCGGCTGCCCACCGCCAGAAGCAGGCGAACCGGCAAGAATCGCAGGGCCCCTCGGAGCTGCCGCCGTGATCCGTGAAGCGCCGCTATCCTGGGGAGGTCCCCACAGCGCGCCGCCATCTTGGAGAAGTCCCGGGTGCTGGTGCGCAGGCGCCGGGTCCCAGAAGCCGGCGCCATCTTGCCGGAGACCTTCTCCACGAGGCACCGCACTTCCTGGAACGGCGCCATCTTGGATGGAGTCCCGGGCGAGCTGCGGCGCTGCAGCGCTGCTGACCGAGGCAGCCGAATGCTGCCCGCTGTTTCCCGGAGCCGCCCCCACCGCTCCCCGGGCTGAGGGACTCCCGCACACCGCTGATGTGCCCGCAGACAGGCCGGCCGACTGCCGGCCGCTATCGCGTCGCCGCACAGGGGCCCGCCCCCTGGCTCCTCTCGATCCTCCACGCCGAGCGGGGCCTGCAGGGACGCTGACACCCGCCGCTCCTGGTCCCGGATCCCTTCGTCTCTGTGCCGCGGGGGGGGAGGAACCCGGCCCCTGTTGAAGGTCCCGCCTAGCAGTTGGATTCCTCCCAGCCTGAGGGCGTGGAGCAGGGGGGACGCGTCCACCGGCCCTGGCTGGAGGGTCCCTGGAGGGGCTCCGAATTCGGCGCCGGACCCGGGGGGTAGCCTCAGGACTAAGGCGCGCCGGAGGACGGGACCTCCGCGGCCGGGGTCCTGCTGGAGGGGCGATGGAGGCTCCGGCTACCGACCCCTGAAGCAGGCTGTTGACCGAAGCCTGTAACCAGTCCGTCCCTTGGGTGGCTGCTTCCCTCCGGAGCTGCTGTAATAAGGCCTCTACGTCCATCGCCTGGGTACTGCGGAGCTTCTCTTCACTGGCAGGTCAGTACCCAAAATGGTTGTCCCCTTTACGTGACCACTACCTTTTATAAGGTCCCTCCCCCTTGCCCTGTGTCCGACCCCTCTTTCCTTTTCAAATTCAAAAAACTCCGTCCCTCCCCTCAGCTCCTGTTAACCCTATCACCCCCAACCTTCCTATGAGCTCCTTATTATCGCACGTCACCCTGTCATGGCGGCCTCCCCTGAGGGCCGTAGGCCCAGTACGGCCTTTCTTGATGCGATCATGCCGCCACAGCGGGACACTTGACGATGAAAGAAAGTTTCAAACGATCTGCTATGACGTACGATTCTCAGCGGGGTCCCTGATCGCAGTAGCGTGTCAGACACAGCGAGATCGTAAGTATATCGCTGGAACGTCACGGATCGTGCCGTCGTAGCGACCAAAGTGCCACTGTGAGACGGTACCCAGTTGTCCTACTGTCAAGTTGATATCAGCTCAGCAGCCTTTGTCAGACACAACAGCGGAGACTTGGCGGCTGACTCGGGGAAGGTGAGTACAGTGCGGATTCTCTCTTTTTTTATAGCAAACTACAGCTAAGGATGAAATTTTAGGGAACAACAACACTGACAAAAATATTTCATGTGGATAGAAAATGAAGCAAATGAGCAGGGTGCATAGTTTTAGATTTGCACAGAAGCACAGCTGCACAAGTCCTGGAGTTCTGGACCAGCTATACTGGCTATTGTCACCTCCCTGTAGAGGAGACCGGCCAGGACATGGTAACAATGTGTCATTGTTAGTCACATCTTGCTTGGAGCAAGCTGTAAAGTGGAACAGATGTGGAGAATTTGTTATGCAAATTAATAATCATTCAATAAGGAAAAAAGTGTGCCATGGGAATAAGCTAGCTTGAACACAAACATCCAGCATGTCATATAAATGCATAAATGCTGGAGGCAAATTCAGAATATATAGCCACTATTACTCAGTGTTAACTATGGAGACAGTAAGCCATAGAGATCCATAATGGTTCCTTGGGCTATTGGTGTATTTTTATGATACTGCCTTTTTTAAACATTTATTTGTCCTTTCCCATTAACCCACAATGAAGGATATAGTAGGAAATTGCTTACATAACAGTTAATATATTATTGAAAACATCTACAATATAATTATCTAAGGGTCACTTCCGTCTGTCCTTCTGTCTGTCTGTCTGTCTCTCATGGATATTCATTGGTCACGGCCTCTGTCTGTCATGGAAATCCAAGTCGCGCCACGACCAATCAGCGATGGGCACAGTCCGGCGGCAAAATGGCCGCTCCTTGATCCCCGCAGTCAGTGCACGCTCCATAATCCCCTCCAGTCAGCCCTCACACAGGATTAATGGCAGCGTTAACAGACCGCGTTATGCCACGGTGTAACGCACTCCGTTAATGCAGCTATTAACCCTGTGTGACGAACTTTTTACTATTGATGCTGCCTATGCAGCATTAATAGTAAAAAGATCTAATGTTACAAATCATAATAATTAAAAAAAAAAGGTTATTCTCACCTTCCGACGTTGCGGCTGTCCTCAGCAGTGCAAGCCGCAGGTTCCGGTGCCAAGGATGCTATGTGAGAAGGACCTGCCATGATGTCACGGTCATGTGACCACAACGTCATCACAGGTCCTGCGCTCATACCAACCCTGGGACCGGAAGCTGCCGCGTGCACTGCACACAGGCGCCAGGACTTCAAGGGGCCTTCGGAAGGTGAGTATATGTTTATTTTAAGTCTTTTTTTATCCACGCATATAGTGCCCACATTGCTATATACTACGTGGGCTGTGTTACATACTGCATGGGCTCTGTTATATACTACATCTTTGTGCTATATACTATGTGACTGTGCAATATACAACGTGACTGTGCAATATACTACGTGCTCTGTGTTATATACTACGTAGCTGTGCAATATGCTATGTGGCTGTGTCGGTTCTGTTATATACTACGTCGACTGTGCAATATACTGCGTAGCTATGTAATATACTATGTGCCTCTACAATATACTACGTGGCTATGTTATATACAACGTGGCTCTGCTATATACTACGTCGCTGACCAATATACTACATAGCTGTGCAATACACTACGTAGCTGTGCAATACACTACGTGACTGTGTTATATACTACATAGCTGTGCAATATACTACGTGCCTGTGCAATATACTACGTGGCCCTACAATATACTACGTGGCTATGTTATATACTACGTGGCTCTGCTATATACTACGTGGCTGACCAATATACTACATACCTGTGCAATACACTACGTGACTGTGTTATATACTACATAGCTGTGCAATATACTACGTGCCTGTGCAATATACTACGTGGCCCTACAATATACTACGTGGCTATGTTATATACTACGTGGCTCTGCTATATACTACGTGGCTGACCAATATACTACATACCTGTGCAATACACTACATGGCTGTGTTATATACTACGTAGCTATGTTATATACTACGTACGCTGTGTTATATACTACGTAGCTATGTTATATACTACGTCGGTTGTGTTATATACTATGTCACTGTGCAATATAGTACGTAGCCTGTGCTATATACTACCTACATATTCTAGAATACCCGATACGTTAGAATCGGGCCACCATCTAGTTCATAATGTCTGGGAATCTTTCTTGCAGTGATAATATAGTATAAGCTTTGTGTTTAAATAAGCAAGAGATCGAAGGCTTCTTAAAAAACATTGCCCATATCCTTTTAATGGCCGACATATCCCCTCTGAAAATTAAGGATTGGACATTTTTAAATCCAACATGCCTAAGTCTTCTTTTCCCTGAAATCTGCCATCGGGAGATAGTCTGGGCCCTCCCAGGTCAAACTTGCCAAAATCAGAAGATTCACGCAACATTTATATGTTTATATGGTCACCTTTATTTATCCTTATTACAGCTCTTAAGATTAGAGATGGACTGGCCCACTGGAGTACCAGTTGATACTCTGGCAGCTCAGATACTAAAGAAATAGGTCTCAAAGGTCCTAAAAAAATCAGAAATATTTTTTTTTTACAATATGCTTCTAATACTATGATTGCTAGAATAACTATTCTTGATATTCAAGTTATTCATATACGCACATATACAGGCTATAATTGATAGTGCTGGTTCTTGAAAGCACATAACAATTGTAACCCAATGGATTCACTCACTCACCACACCTTTTTATACTGAACATTTTCTGGATTTTTCCAGCTGTCTTGAGAGCTTAAAGTAGTGACAATAATCACACACAGCATTCCACCACAAATACCTGAAGAAAATATTTTTAAAAACATACTGGGCAGGGAAGAGACACGTTTTATTGGCCCATGCTCGAAGGCACCGAATTGAGATGACTGTGTACTTTATTTCATTGCCTTGCAGTTCTAAGCTCTTGAGGTCAAAGACAACACAAGCATTCACAAAGTTTGTATTTTTCCTCTTCTTTTGTGTAAGGGCTTCTCTAGATTCCTCGCAAGGCATACTTCCTATGAAATTCATCAATGTTTGCATGTTTGAAATTTAAATTTTGCCAATTTAGTTTGCTCAGTTTGAACAAGTACTGGTAAAAAATTCAACCCAGGAGATTATCAATTATGGCAAATTTGCTACAACTGTCAAAATGTATTTATTTTACTAGCTTATATAGAGTCATTAGTTCCACACCTCTTTACAGACATCACCATCCACATAATCATTGTCCCCATTATGGCTCACAATCTAAATTCCCTATCAGTATGTTTTTGGAATGTGGGAGGAAACCAGAGAACCCTGAGGAAACCCACACAGACATCAGGAGAACATACAAACTCCTTGCAGATGTTGTTCTTGGTGGGACTGAACCCAGGACTGTAGTGCTGCAAGGTTATTGAGCCACTGTCTTGCAGCCAAAGTTTTCAAAGAGAGTATAACGCATACACAGCTAGGGAGGGTCTCACATATCCCACCACTGTTTCCACATTGTCACAGTTGAGTCTGGACATTTTAACATTATATTAATAGTTTATGAACAGTGGCTTCTGGATTCACTTTGACTAGATAAGCTGAAGGCCAAAAATCTAATTCCAAGCCTGCAGAGCAAAAAGTTGGGACATTTGAAAGACAGTAATTTACCATCAGTGAACTTACATTTCTATGTCCAAGACATGAAGGTGGAATATAATTTATTTCTCCACAGCAACATACAAATGCCCTATCAAACACACGTAGATTATCACATTGTACTCCAAATAAAATTCTACTTTTGTGTAAGTACCGAGCCCTCAGTATGTGTCACATATCTGTTTTTCTCCTGTTTGCTCCCCTGCCTGCAGCCTTTCCACCCACGCTTGCTCTCGGCCAGATCAGAGCGCCAGTGTGAGGGGGGTATGACTGGACATTAATGTGCAGAATGACAACCAGTTTGGTCTCAGTCTGGAGAGCCTGGCACAGCTGAGGAGCAGCTGTGAGCAAAGTATAAGCGCCTGACACATGTACACAGTGTTCTCAGAACAGAAATCTAGCTTTTGTTGAGTCTCCTCGGATTAGCAATTTCACCACAAAACCTGGAAATGAACAAATAACTTCATTCCTTTGTCTGTTAAGAGATGTTAAAAGTAAACTTTAGTTTGAATATTTATGAGATTTCTGTTCTTTTTTGGGTGTCTAGAATTGGCTTACTTGAAGGAACCCTCTGAGACTTTTTTTACACAGACACTGTTTTAAGGTCTGTGCCAGGTACTGCAGTTGTAGATGGTCCCTGATTATGTCCTTAGGGTAGGCATCAATTTCAAAGTCCTGCCGAAACATTTTAGGTCTTCTCTCTGTTTTTTTACATTGGAAATGAATAGAAATCACTTCATGCTATTGAATCTGTGGAATATGGTTATACGTAAGAGGCATAAGTTGAGGTTCCTGGACCCCAATACAAAATCTGTAACACGACTTGTCATGCATCATTTATATTACTGGGCTTCTTTAGTGGTACAAATACCTTCAGGCCCTTTCAGGCTTCAGGGTTCAGGTGCAATTTCTTAAACTGCCTATAGACATTAGAGAAACGTTGTCCAAACCTGAAAACTTGGCAAGACTCGCTGACCATTTTGTATGTATGGGAGGGCCTCCTAACCCTCTACCTGACAGATGATGTAATTGAAAAGAATGATCAGCCATTTTGAATTTGAATGCCTATATTTCTGTTTTCAGGGTAGCTATGCTTCCACCAGAGGTCTGAAAACATCTTACTTCTCTTTTTCCTTTGAAATAACGGGCACGCTCAACTTATTTAAGCATGCATGTGTGTAATGTGTTGAGAGGGTGTTGCCCAAAAGCTTTTGAGCTTTTGAAGGTGCAAAGGCACCTTTAATGTGCATATCCTATATATATATGCCCTCTTCCTAGTCCTAGGGTATCTACATTGGTGATGTATCCTTGTACTAGGGCATACAGTATAAAAACGTAGAATAAAAATTAGGTGTTAAGCAGTTGGGCATTTACCTATTATTTTTTCTTTAGGGGTTGGGGGGGAGAAAATTGCAAAAGTAAAAAAAATGAACACATCTAGTCAACATTTTCTCAAGATGGGCTGACAATAGGACCATGTGTGATATACAAATCATTAAAGACATTGTTGTAGTCACTTAATATTTCTAACACAGTCACTTAATATTTCTAACACGGTATACAGAGTGTGATCCTTTTGAACAGCACATAACGGTGGTATATTCCATTTGATATCAAGACTGATTTCTGTTATCAACTTGTCTGCTGACTTCTATTCACAAAGCAAGCCAACAGTTTTCCTGAAAAGTCTCCTCCTGACCTGGAGAGTTCAGCTGTCAGGCATCAATTCAGCTGAAAATGGTAGTCAATGGTTTTACTTCACCTCCCTCCAAGCTTTTCTACAATGGAAGGTGGCAGAGAGCCAGGACCATGGCTGTTTTAACCTTACATTATTCTAATCATGTAGCTATCTTCACGTATTATTATTGTGCTGCCGAGCACTGAAATACGGTACTTTTATTTGTTTGGTTTAAAAATGGTATGGTTTCTTTCTTTTTTACAGACTGTGGAGTAGTTGAGGTTCATGACTCCAAACACATATGGCCATGCTTATAGCAATATGTTTCTTCTGTTGTGGAATTTTAATTTCTTTATGTCCTAAACATTTTTGCTTATGGCATCAGCATGTGTCATGGGGACTATGTGATTACTACTGATACATGCATCATACATTCTGAAGTCACCTATAGCCAGGGGACTAAAAATAATGGGTGTATGGGTTTTAGTTGCTCCCAGACCTATAAACCTAATGGGTACCAGAAAGTCACTTTGGCCAATAGAGAAGTCTAATGCATGATAGTTGGGTGCACAATAGATCCTTGCCGTTATGCAGTGGCCCTTGTATTCTCAGACATACTGTATGTGGATCCAGTCACGTAGTTGTAAGGAGGAACACCTGGCTACGGGTACCTGTATTGATCTGGGTCCGGAACTGTCAAGGCTGCGTCCCATGTTGCACGGGGGAAGGAATAGAAGACAGGACAGGTCACATGACCTGGGAAAATGGGGCATGTTTAAGCCAGAAACAGCAAAAAGCGCGTGAAGCAACATTTCGTTTCCCGCCGGCAGCGTGAGCAGAAGCAGGTGTGCAGTGCGCTCCGCAGGGTGACAGACAGCGTGGAGATGAGCCACAGCCAGCAGAGATTAAGCAAGCGCTCCAGACAGTGAGTGTGCAGAGCGCCGTGCACCCGGTTAGGCAGAGGGCTGTGCTCATGATGAGGAGTGTGTGCCAGGTGCAGGGTCCCAAGGTGTGTCCCCCTTTATCGATAGATGAGCAGCAGCACACGTGTTGAACAACAGAGACTCCTGCAGCGCTCCCTATTTTGGCTGCACAGCTTTATGGACTTGGGGCGTAACGGGTTAAACCAGTGACCGCCAGAAGCTGGACCGTGATTCGCTGGATCCACCTAAGGACGCCACGCCGGCCAGTGCTGGTACTACAACCCCCATCAGACTGTATTTGATTGAGCACCAGAGAGGACCACGGTAAGTGCCATTCACATATCAGACTGTCGCGTTAACCCTTTGTTTACTTTCCTTGTTAGGGTACTGTCACACAGTGCCATTTTCATCGCTACGACGGTACGATTCGTGACGTTCTAGCGATATCGTTACGATATCGCAGTGTCTGACACGCAGCAGCGATCAGGGACCCTGCTGAGAATCGTACGTCGTAGCAGATCATTTGGAACTTTCTTTCGTCGCTTGATCACCTGCTGACATCGCTGGATCATTGTGTGTGACACCGATCCAGCGATGTGTTCGCTTGTAACCAGGGTAAACATCGGGTAACTAAGCGCAGGGCCGCTTAGTTACCCGATGTTTACCCTGGTTACCAGCGTAAACGTAAAAAAAACAAACAGTACATACTCACATTCCGGTGTCTGTCCTCCGGCGTCTCAGCTTCTCTGCACTGTGAGCGCCGGCCAGCCGGAAAGCGAGCACAGCGGTGACGTCACCGCTGTGCTTTCCGGCTGGCACAGACACAGTGGAGAGAAGCAGAACGCCGGGGGACAGACACCGGAATGTAAGTATGTACTGTTTGTTTTTTTTACGTTTACGCTGGTAACCAGGGTAAACATCGGGTTACTAAGCGCGGCCCTGCGCTTAGTTACCCGATGTTTACCCTGGTTACCCGAGGACTTCGGCATCGCTCCAGCGCCGTGATTGCAAAGTGTGACCGCAGTCTACGACGCTGGAGCGATAATCATACGACGCTGCGACGTCACGGATTGTGCTGTCGTAGCGATGAAAATGGCACTGTGTGACAGTACCCTTACTATCCATTGGTTAATGTTATTAGCTCCCTGCAAGGAGACCATTGCTACCCTTTTCTTTGTTAGGAAGCAATAGGAGAAAAAGGAGCAAGATGATGACGTCTAGTAAAATCAATTATTCCATTTTATTAGTTCATTAAATAGTAGAAAAATATATACATGAAACATCACAACAATACATAAAGTGCCAGAACAATGCAGACAGCTAAACCCCCCACCTCCACTGGTCCCCACATAGGAAATGTATATCAACCCCTCATTTAACCATAAAGGTCCAGTGACCGTAAAAGGGGAAAAGATAATGCAATCCAGGTAAGCATTTAAAGATAAGCCTATATAGGTCAAATAGTTAGAAAAGGAGCTCCAAATGCATCCGTCATTGAAGTGCAATAATGAGCAATAAAAGCATATAGTGCTTACCAGTGGATAAGTGGGGTCGAGAAGAGTCAGATAGAGGATCCCTAGGATTTTACTAGATGTCATCATCTTGCTCCTTTTTCTCCTATTCCTTCCTTAAATTAATTGGAGCTGATATAATTTGGCCGGGTGTTGTGGATAATTCATGTCACCATCCCGGTCTATAAGTATGTATGTGGGGCTTCTGTTGCCTTTTCTTTGTTAGCTTACATAGTCAAACTACTATTGATCAGTAAATCATGGCATACCATACCTTTATGTTATTATTATTTATTATAGCTTTATTTATTCCATGGTGGTTTACATGTGAGGAGGGGTATACATAATTAAAAACAAGTGCAGTAATCTTAAACAATACAAGTCACGACTGGAGAAGAGAGGACCCTGCCCGCGAGGGCTCACAATCTACAAGGGATGGGTGAGAATACAGTAGGTGAGGGTAGAGCTGGTTGTGCGGTGGTTTGGTGGTTACTGCAGGTTGTAGGCAAGTGTCAGCAATATGCCATCCCTTACTTTAGTGGTAGCTCCCAAAATAGGAATGTTGGATCTAAATGATGAATCTTTGCAGCGGGTGAACCACATCCTGCATGTAGCTTATCCAGGAATGATGAATGCATGTATTGGTTACATTTCTTTGTTATTCTTCTGCCCATTGATTAGCATTAGAAATACAGCAGCTGGACTTGTACAGCAGGGAAGGACAAGAAGACAATGTAGTCACCCAGTAGTGAGTGATTGACAGCTCTGCAGCACTAGTATGCACATGTCTACTCCCACAAGTAAAGTGTGGCAGAAGTGTGTAGAAAGATAGCAGAGCTCAGTCATTAGGGACATATGTCTGAGGTCATCTGCCACCTCAAAAGACTCACAACATGAGTTGATTTTCATCCTAAAACCACAAACTCTGCATTATCTGTCCCTGTGCAGATCTGAAAAGGAATACTTTGTAATCACTCTAAGAAGACAGTAGTATTTAATTAACGACTGTAGAAAGTCCATTAATAAGAAGGAAGTAGTTAAGTCTTCTATAGATCATAGGGGGTCATATAAATCACTGTCACTCACATTGTTATCAATTACGGCTGTCATACTAATAGATGGTCTATGCACTATATTCTTCAATACTCACATTGTACAGTCTACATTGTGATACTGTGGGAAATGAATATGACTGATATAGCTTTTGTTTTTACATGAGAATATTGCAATTGCGATATTATATCCTGTATCACTATTACTTTGTACTACAATTGCTCATTTTGCCTTTCTACACAGCTAATTCTTCTCTTTCCCATTAGGACTATAACATCACATGATTACTAGCTGAATCCTTCTAGGCTCTAGTAGAAATAGGAAGTCTCTTGACCCTGCATTTATCATTCCCTTCTTCAACTCCTGACCCAGCTGCTCCCTCCTACCCTCGCCATCAACTTTTGCAGTGACTCATGAGTTCTACTGGGAAATGGACTTCCTGCTACTATATAGAGCTTAGAAGGATTCAGCTACTCAGTTTTTAATCTTGTCTGGACTTTCATGGTTTTATCTAGAGTTCTGGTGGTTGGTTTCTCTCATGGGACATGACATAACTAATGGAAAAGAGAAGAATTCACTGAGCATAAAAGCAAAATGAGCAATTGTAAGTACACAGTGCTGTATAATATGATGATTTCAGTATATTAAGAGGATAACAACTGTGGATAATGCTAATTAATACACAAGCACCTGACCTCTTCCAGAGGTGGCCTTAATATGTCTAGAGTGCTAATGTCAGTGGAGGTCACCCAGTTACTTGGAAACCTGATGTGCAAGGTCGTACCGTCCATAACGGTAAAACACACAGCTGTTATGGGTTCCGTGAGCTGGAGAGAGGTCCAGTGCCAACTCTGGGCATCTGAGTGACTCAGCACAGCAGTTGTGATGACATCATTACATTGTGTCTCCTGTGTGAATACAGCCACAGTGGGCACAGTTCTCTGACTGGAGCAGACATTGGAAGATCAGCGGAAGGTGAATAGTTTGAGGAGTGGAGTAGGTGAGATGTGTGTGCAGGCTCAAGTGAAAAGTAGCATTATTAGCACAGCAATAGCAGGAGCTGCAAGCACTATATTGTCTAAGCCTATCTATAGTCTGTCTCCTTTCGTCCGCTATGCTTCAAAGTCCATTCATGATGACTACAGCAGGAAAATTGCTAGCACAGCCAGAGAAGGAGGTGCCTCCAGTAGGTTCCCAAACCGTAAAATGTAATATAGAAGACCAGCACACTCTTGAATGCAGTGAAGAATGACAAGCGGTGGACACCGCGTTGTGAGGCATATACGCCCTCTCACACCCTTTCTGATCCTCCATATGAGGTAACCGTTGTGACACCACCATACCTGTTCTATTGCCTACCATTACATTTGTGCCTACTGCACATATCAAGGATAATCTATTTGTACTCTAATGAAGGTCTTGACAGACCGAAACGTTTGTGATGTGACTACTGTATTTATTGCACATTAAAATTCTTCACTGCATTCAAGAGTGTGCCCGCTCTTCTATATCACATTCATGATGACTGACCGACAGTGGAGGAGTCCCACACAGTCATTCACCCTCCCTTAGAACAGCACCTCTTGACTTACTGATTAACTCAGAGCCATTGTTGGAAGAATCTGAAGATGAACAGTGGGGCAGGGTGGGAAGTGGGGGATAGATGACCATGCTCAGCGTTGATTAGCTGAACACTGAGCATTTGACCCTTCTCCAAGTCCTTCATCTCCAGCTCATCCTTGTCATCCAGTCTGGCTGTGTTTGCTCTGTACATGTCAGTCTTTGGCGCATGCGCAGTATAAACCTTTGACACAGTTATCGACAATACAAACACTGATAAACTGCAGAAGAAATAACCCCGTTCTTTTGTCAACTGTCCTTGAAGTTACAGTCGGTTGGCAACCAAGCTCACATTGCTGACGTGGGTATACATGTGTTTTGAAATGTATGCATCTTAAAGGGGTTGTCCACTTTAAATAATATTTTTTGTTTTTTTGAGTGATTCCTTGACAATAAACTGATTATGGGGTATCGACACTGATCAAATCGTATCTGTGGGACTAGGTACAAAGTGTTTCTCTTCAACACGAGAGTCATGATGATTTATGCACTTTCTATTGAAATAAGACTGTACTTGGATGTACTAGGTCCACAACAGCCATTGATGCGCTTTGCAGCTGCTCCACACTGGATAGCTGGTTAATAGATGTAGAATGTAAGCCCCCAAGGGCAGGGCCCTCTCCCCTCTGTACC
The DNA here is from genome assembly GCF_051348905.1 of Ranitomeya variabilis. Taxonomy (NCBI): domain Eukaryota; kingdom Metazoa; phylum Chordata; class Amphibia; order Anura; family Dendrobatidae; genus Ranitomeya; species Ranitomeya variabilis. The sequence goes on from NC_135235.1 coordinate 505,485,138, forward strand.
AGTCTGTCACTGGTAGTTTGTTGACTATTTTATATTTGTATCCTGTATGTAAACCCTTCCTGTGCCCAGCACAATGGAATTAATGGTGCTCTAAAAATACATAATAATAATAATAATAATAATAATAATAATAATAGATAGAAGGTCCTTATTACGGGACCTCATTGTATAGAATATCAATTGAAGGCAGAATCAATAAGAATAAATATTTATATTCATATCAAATAGCAACATTGAGCTTCTGCATGAATGTTCCTACTCAAACACCCTCCATTATCTGAGTTCAGCATTCAGTGTGCCTGTTTTGAACTTTACCACTCACAGATACCTTTGCACACTCATAAAAATCACACTTCCAATAAATTTTTACAATGCGATAAAACATAGCTGAATTACCTCCTCTCTAAGTCTTTGTTTCTAGCATATAATGAGTGAGAAGTGTTGCATTGTGCAAATGGTCAGATTCAAAAATATACACATAAATTTCGGAGATGCCTACAGGAACTGATAACCCTTTGGCTCCATTAGATGTCTGAGTTTTATTCACGTGTTCCATCCATTTTTTTCCTTTCATGCTGCATCATCTGGGTGCTTTCTTTTTTTTCACTATCTAATGCAAGAAGAAGCTTGGGAAACCCCTATAATTTTTTTTAATACCTGAAAATGGATGACACACTGATAAATCGAATCTAATGCATAAGCCTATGAGCTTATGTGTTTTAGCCTGACCTATTCTAGACTGTCTTATGGACCAGAGTAGTGTATGCAATGGCAGGAAGCTCCTGCTCCCATCCAAAATACAGATGAGCTCACGAATCCTCACATGGAGCCAGTAACGCCCGGGTTGCTCCTCATATGGAACTGCATTGTAAGAAAATTAGGGGGTTACACTTCCTATGTCTCCTCTGTAAATCCTGCGTAGTCTGGACACGTGACTGCTGCAGCCAATCACAGACTGTAGCAATATCATGTAGGTCAATACTGCTGCTAGTGTTTAGCGGTTCCATGTACAAAGGCCAGTTATTCACTTCTAGCTCCATCCTAAAATAATGGCCCCAAACACTTTAGACTAATGTTGGCTGAGCCCACCAATCTCGACATGTTCGGAATAACTCTTATACGTGTATGGGGGCACCGGCCAACTTATCACCAGAGAAGATATCGATTGGCCATGTCTGATTTTGGAATGCCGATCCATTTGTTCTCTTGGAGATAAGCTGCCAATCAGCTGGCAGCTATCGATATAGGAAACAGTGTGTGTGGGACAGGCCACCAAGATGGCTGTAGGCCGAACGATAAGCAAAAAAAAAACATTAGGCAGACAGCCACCTAATGTGTATAGCCAGCTTAAGACAAGATTGGATTGACATTGTACATAGTGATCACTTTTGATTTCTCATTGCATACTCTTAAAAATCTTGTATTTTTTATTTTGGCAACATCAGAAACACATTTGATCAATTAGCTAATATATAATATATAATGTATATAATGTTTCATCTCCTCTCGATCCTTGATCACATAGTCACTAAAAGAAAAAAAATAACGCACAAGTAAATGTCATACATGGAAAACATAGATAAAAAAATAACAATAACCTTGTCAGGAGGGGTTAAACTCATGAGTTGTGTAGAAAGGCACTGGGATATAGAAAGTATCCAGGTCATATGTAATGGCAGCTACATGTGATGTGCTCACTAAACTTAGTTATCGGTTAGACTTTTTTGTGATTTCTTTCCACATTTCCTTTTAACTCTAATAGATGTCCAATTTAAACTCTATAATAAATGTATAGATTCCTCTTTCCTATTTGTTATAGTACAAAATCTTCATTCTGGATATAGAATTTTAGTTGTTATTCAATTCTCCTATATAGATTGAAATGATTTTTATGTTTTCATTTTTGTTATTAATTTTTCATTTCTGTTTTCCATGTACGCCATTTACTTATACGTTATTTTTTTTTTCAAAACATTATACTAAAATGATGCTGCGCTTGAGGATTGGTATATGAAGACAATACAGAAAACTAAAAACCCATATACTAAAGAAGTCAATTCCAATCAGATGGTCCAATATGGGCTACATGCACCTGGTTATATGAATACCCAGTAGCCTTGAGTGCCAGTGTGACTTTTTAACATTGCTATTTTTTTTTCTTTTAGTGACTATGTGATTAAGGCTCGGTATGAGCCAAAACATTATGTGCAAATAGTCAAAAGATCATATGTGTTTCTCATTTTGTCAAATTATACAGTAATTCAATCGTTGCAATTTTCCTTGGAGAGTTCTGTATTTTCAACTTTATTTCTTATTGAAAAGTAGTTTTTTTATTGAGTTTAAACAGCATGATCACAGCCATGAAATGACCGGCAATTGTTAGCAAGCAAGCCAGTCAACGGTCATTTAATGGCCTGTCTAGACTTGCTGACCACAATCCCAAGTACACATAGCAATCATTATCACAATCTTTCTGTACATTTACTTGATAGTTGAATGTTTTCCAGGTTGTTTAGGTAGTTAAAGGGAACCTGTCACCTGAATTTGGCGGGACAGGTTTGCGGTCATATGGGTGGGGTTTTCGGATGTTTGATTCACCCTTTCCTTACCCGCTGGCTGCATGCTGTCCGCAATATTTGATTGAAGTTCATGCTGTGTCCTCCGTAGTACACGCCTGCGCAAGACAATCTTGCCTTGTGCACGCGCAGTATGCTTTGCCCAACTGCGGGCAAAGCCGAAAAGCATTAGTGCGCATGCGCCGGCGCACTATGTCCCGGAAGTATTTTGCTGTGTAGTCTTAATTTTACACATGAATTTAACTCTCAGTATTGTCCCCGGCTCACGCTGTTAGCAGGCAGAACAGGGGAGAATGATGAGAGCTGCCTTTATCACCTGGCGCCTGAGAACAGCGCAAACTGTGCTGGATTTTCTGAGGAGCCGGTACATGCAATACTGATTTGGCACACGGTTGCCACACATATGCCACAAATATGAAACAAATGGACACATATCTCCAGTACTGGTTTTTCCAGTACTGGGGATATCAGGATGAGAGAAAGAGCCCTATTATTGTTCCTTATTCCTAAGTAATCGATACAGTAAGCAATATATAATTCTATTGGTTTGATAGCACACTGCATACGGTTTGGATGAAATTCTTATGCCCATTTATGCCCATTACACTATAAGTATTGTGTTTCACTATTTGTGTTATTTTGGATTTATTAGTTTCTTATAAAAAGTTCAATTTTAACCTCATCTGCTACACATTCTAAATAACTCATACCACATCATATAGCTACATTGACTCAAAAATCTTAATGGTTGCACCCTTAGGATAGGTGTACACACGTTCAATATTTGCAGCTGATTTTTCTGTCTCCAATACTGGACTGTTGTCAAAAAAATTCTGCGCAAAAATGCGTGCGTATTTGCCACATTAATTTGAATGAATGAAAATGGCTTCAAATCTGCAAGGGAAAAGGCAGCATGAGGGTTAATAAATCTCATTCACTTAGCAAGTACTGCAAAATGCTGCATTTTTGGGGAGCAAAAATGCAAACGTGTGAACAAGCCTTTGAGGTGTTGGGTTTATCACCAAAGACAGAAGGGTATGGAGCTTGTTCCCTGGAGAGGGAAATCAGCTTGTCACCATTTAAAAGTACCAGGCATGGGACATCCTTGCGATAGTCCCACGCACATAGTAACCACATTGGCAGCACCGTGGTATGTTGTGGGGGGTCTTAATCAGTAATATAGAATATACCGTAAATCAAATTATGTAAAAAAATAAAATAATACATGATAAATCCCTGAGCTTTTGAGTATTGTGTATTTTCTCTTTCGCAATCATGGTAACTCTGACTAATTATACCTTTATCTCCTTTAATCATTTCACTAGACATACATCACTCACAATGTTACTTGAACTGCTCTGTGAAAAAGTCACACAAGTGTTCTGACGACAGTACAATCATACGATGGCAGTATGTAAATTATGTAAGTTACCTGAGCTCCATGTGTAGGGTAGATGCCAGGAGAGGATGAGTCAATGCTGTCCTGAATGTAGGGAATTTACTAGAGTACATCATCACACTCTCCACCACATTGCTAACTTTTATAAAAGTGATTTACTACAATAAGACTTCATCATCTGTGTCCAATAACTGACATGTGTATGCGCACATGCTCTTTACCAAGAGATCGGAAAACTAGAGAAGAGGCAACATTGAAAAATTAAAAGTGACCGTACACCTACACCTTATTTTCTAATCTCATTAAAAGTATTGTTTTTATCAAATTGTCTAATACATTACAGAGAGAATATTACATTTTCCTTTAAATGGCCAAAAGAGTACATATCGTGCATAATGGAAATATCCGCATTTGTCTATCAAATGATTCCGCCGGCTAGTAAGGTAAACTTGGAAGTGAATCCTGGCAGCTGTCCATAAACCAAAAGCACATGCAAAGTTTGAAGTGTAGACTAAGAGTGACATCATGGACTCTGTACGAGGGCAGTGACCAGGAGCGTCTTGGGAGACTGACGGAATGTCACACACTTCCAGTCATAAGGGAGGTGGCACATTCTGATATGATCAGCCAGATTTATGAGTAATTCAAAGCTTGTCAGGAATCTGGAAGGATTAACACTTTCTTTAGAAACTAAACCAACTGCTATATGCTGCACATTTCCTCTAAAGCAGGGGTCAACAACTTGTGGCCTGGGGCAATACGCAGCCCACGGTACCATTCTATGCTACCCTCAACCAATATAGGATCTGGTCACATGTATGTTTCATGTGATGGAGAAGACCAGTGGTGCGTGCGTACACCGTATGACTAGAGTTACACCACCGTATTTTCTCTAATCTGAGAGAATTGGGCTGACAATCCTAATCACACTTGGATCAAACTCTGATCGTGAAAATCGAAGTCATCCAAATGCAAGTCCAATTTTACCAACGGACTCATTGACTTGCATGGCCGAATATTGGATGACAATCACGTATGTTGCAATTTTTTCCTTGGACAGATTCGGTCTGAGGAAAAAAATTGGAGATGTGCACGACCCAATAGAATAACATTGGTCCAAGTGCAATCCAATGTTTTATTGGATCGAACTCGGACCGAAAATGTGGTCAATGGTCAATGGTCATGTGCACGAGCACTGTAGATAGCTGCATGCATGGTCTCTTCCTTGCTGGACTGAAAACCCTGATGAGGGCACGTCTACCTTTCTGATACGTGAGAGTCCTATAAATGGAACCAGCACCTATTAGATATTTCTGGCACATACTTTCAACGTGCAGTAAATGTCTCCAATGGTAATATTGTTGTGCACCCCTGCTAGAATAAATTTAGGCTAGAGAGGGGTTGTATAACTAGATGCAAAGTTAAAATATATTCAATGGAAATATAGATTCACCACCCACAAATATGGCTACCTTTTTCTAGCTTCAGCGCCTCTCTAGTCTATTGTGTATGTGTGGTATTGCAGCTCAGAATATGGCAGCCATGTTTTTCTAATCGTAGACCCCTTTAAATCACATGCAGTAATTGTAACCATGTACAATTAGCACCTAAAAAAAAAAGAAGAGTTTTGCTGTTTTTAGGCATAGTTGAGTTTTTATAACATTGTTTGTATTTGTACATTTCATGATGGACTATTATGCCTAAAATTTCTTGTACGTTTTAATTTAAGGAAAAAAAAAGCATAGTGTCATCAAGATATTCTGTCGCTTAAAATTAAGAGCATGATAGCAGCAAGTAGCATGTGAAAATGTTCTGCTTATCTTTGCTTTGCGCATCAACAATATGCTTCCCAGCACTTTTGTACGGTAGACGGGTCTTCATGGTGTAGTCATTCACTGTGGTTAGCTCTGACTATCTGTACCGCTTAGGTTCTCTTCTCATGTCCAGTTGCCATCTGATTGAAACCAGTGTCGGACTGAGGTGCCAAAGGCTCACCAGTAGCCAACTCCAGGACTCCCTTTTCAGCTGCCTGCAAATGTGACATTATCTTCAATCACAAATGTATATAACAATGAACTGGGTAGATTATAAATGAATAAGATGCTGCCTTTGTCTGTACATAGTGATTCTAGTATATAGTGCTAAGTGCTGCTCATATATGAGGGTGGTGGCTCACTCTTGCACAGGGGCCCACCAGAGGATTCTCCTATTCTCCTGTGGGCCAGTCCAAACCTGATTGTAACAGATCCATTATTAAAAGCTGGATCAGTAACAAATTGAGCAAAAATGGAGAGATGCTTTGGTTTCTGTTTTGCATCCACTTTTCTTTTATTTGTAACTGATCCATTTTTACACCTCTAGTGTTATGGGAAAATGCATCATGATCATCTGTTATCATCCAACTCCTATAGATTTCAATGTTAAAAGGAACATGACAGCTTCCATAGGTACCCCAAACCACAACCATATATTAATGCTACCATTATACCAATTTTAACAAGTCCATTTTATTGTCTTATTGATTTCTTCAATTCCAATATGTGGGTGACTAGCTGTGGGGGCATTTCTTACCCCGGAATCAGAGGCATAGCTAGGGTTTTGGTTCAAGGGGGCAAAACTTCTGAGTGGGCCCCTAACCAGGTAACCTTGATTACAACTCGGTGACGCCCCTTAATAGTGGAAGAGAACCCCATAGGCAGACCCTGTAGCATAAAGCAGCACCCCCATAGGCAGACCCTGTAGTATAAGGCAGCATCCCCATAGGCAGACCCTGTAATATAAGGCAGCACCCCCATAGGCTGACCCTGTAGTAAAAGCCAGCACCCCCATAGGCAGACCATGTAGTATATGGAAGCACCCCCATAGGCAGACCCTGTAGTATAAGGCAGCTCCTCCATAGGCAGATCCTGTAGTATAAGGCAGCACCCAACAGGCAGACCCTGTAGTATAAGACAGCAGCCCATAGGCAGACCCTGTAGTATAAGGCAGCACCCCACTGGCAGACCCTGTAGTATAAGAGCACCCCCATAGGCAGACCCTGTAGTATAAGGCAGCACCCCCATAGGCAGACCCTGTAGTATAAGGCAGCACCCCCATAGACAAACTCTGTAGTATAAGACAGAACCCCATAGGCAGACCCTGTCGTATAAGCCAGCACCCCCATAGGCAGTCCCTGTAGCATAAGGCAGCACCCCTATAGGCAGACCCTGTAGTATAAGGCAGCATCCCTATAGGCAGACCCTGTAGTATAAGTCAGCACCCCCACAGGCAGACCCTGTAGTATAAGGCAGCACCCCACTGGCAGACCCTGTAGTATAAGACAGCACCGCTATAGGCAGACACTGTTGTATAAGACAGAACCCCATAGGCAGACCCTGTAGTATAAGGCAGCACCCCATAGGCAGACCCTGTAGTATAAAATAGCACCCCGAAAGCAGTTTTAATCCTGTGGACGTCGGGGGACGTGACAGACATCAGAATGTGAGTATGTACTGTTTTTTTTAACTTTTACAATGGTAACAGGGTAAATATCGGGTTACTAAGTGCGGCCCTGCGCTTAGTAACCCGATATTTACCCTGTTACAAGTGAACACATCGCTGGATCGGCGTCACACACGCCGATCCAGCGGGTGACAGCGGGTGATCAGCGACCAAAAAAAGGTCCTGATCATTCCCATCGACCAACGATCTCCCAGCAGGGGCCTGATCGTTGGTCGATGTCACACATAACGAGATCGTTAGCGGGGATCGTTGCTACGTCACCAAAAGCGTGATGTTGCAACGATATCGTTAACAATATCGTTATGTGTGACTCAGGCTTTACGGTACCTTTATCCTTGCAGACATGATTCTCTAAAGGACTATGAAGGACAGAATTACTGCACTGGCAGACACCGGTCTAATCTTAAACTCCCTCCACATTACATTTGATTCATTGCAAATCATGGTGCACATAAGACCATTATTCTGTAAGTTTATGGCACCTCTGTGTCTCCCTTGTTTGGCACCTCTTATCTCTTTCCCTGTCTCTTGTCTTTCCAATTTGTTTTTCCCTCATGTCTTGTGTCTGTTCTATATCTCTTGGTTATCTCATTCCTCCCATTTTTTCAGATATTTCTTGTCTCCTTCCATTTTTAAATAGTATGTCCTTCCATTTTTTAATAGTATGTCTTTTAATCTTAACACTTGTTGTCTGCCCTCTTATTTTTTCAATGTAATGATATCTTTAATTAAGGGAGCAGGATGGAAGCACACATTGTACGCTGATGAGTGTTTCCCTCTCTGACTGATCCCGTAGTCCACTCTGTAGTTTAATGATTTTAGCTGTGAAGTAGAGGGCCTGGTAAACATTTATCTCAGGGGTGCACAAAATTTTTTGGTCCAAGGGCCACAATGTTATACTAAATCAATTCGAATGACAGCAATAACATTTAACCCCTTAGTGACAGAGACAATTTGGTACTTAATGACCGAGCCAATTTTTACAATTCTGACCACTGTCACTTTATGAGGTTATAACTCTGGAACGCTTCAACGGATCCTGCTGATTCTGAGACTGGTTTTTCGTGACATATTGTACTTCATGTTAGTGGTAACATTTCTTCGATATTACAGGCGATTATTTATGAAAAAAACGGAAATATGGCGAAAATTTTTAAAATTTTTGCAATTTTCAAACTTTGTATTTTTATGCCCTTAAATCAGAGAGATATGTCACAAAAAATAGTTAATAAATAACATTTCCCACATATCTACTTAACATCAGCACAATTTTGGAAACAAATTTTTGTTTTGTTAGGGAGTTATAAGGGTTAAAACTTGACCAGCAATTTCTCATTTTTACAACACCATTTTTTTTTAGGGACCACATCACATTTGAAGTAATTTTGAGGGGTCTATATGATAGAAAATAACCAAGTATGACACCATTCTAAAGACTGCACCCCTCAAGGTGCTCAAAACCACATTCAAGAAGTTTATTAACCCTTTACGTGCGTCACAGGAACTGAAACAATGTGGAAGGCAAAAATGAACATTTAACTTTTTTTTGCAAACATTTTATTTCAGAACCATTTTTTTTTATTTTCACAAGTGTAAAAACAGAAATTTAACCATAAGTGTTGTTGTGCAATTTCTCCTGAATACGCCGATACCCCATATGTGGGGGTAAACCACTGTTTGGGCGCACCGCAGAGCTTGGAAGAGAATGAGCGCCGTTTGACTTTTTCAATGCCGAATTGGCTGTAATTGAGATCGGATGCCATGTCACGTTTAGAGAGCCCTTGATGTGCCTAAACAGTGGAAACGCTGCACAAGTGACACCATTTTGGAAACTAGACCCCTTAAGGAACTTATCTAGATGTGTGGTGAGCACTTTGAGCCCCCAAGTGCTTCACAGAAGTTTATAAAGTAGAGCCGTGAAAATAAAAAATCGCATTTGTTTACACAAAAATGATCTTTTCGCCCACAAATTCTTATTTTCACAAGGGTAACAGGAGAAATGAGACCACAAAAGTTGTTGTGCAATTTCTCCTGAGTACGTCGATACCCCATATGTGGGGGTAAACCACTGTTTGGGCGCACCGTAGAGCTTGGAAGAGAAGGAGTGCCTTTTTACTTTTTCAATGTAGAATTGGCTGGAATTGAGATCGGATGCCTTGTTGCGTTTGGAGAGCCCCTGATGTGCCTAAACAGTGGAAACCCCCCACAAGTGACCATATTTTTGAAACTAGACCCCTTAAGGAACTTAACTAGATGTGTGGTGAGCACTTTAAACCACCAGGTGCTTCACAGAAGTTTATAACGTAGAGCCGTGAAAATAAAAAATCGCATTTTTTCTACAAAAATGATTTTTTGCCCCCAAATTTTTATTTTCACAAGGGTAACAGGAGAAATCAGACCACAAAAGTTGTTGTGCAATTTCTCCTGAGTACATCGATACCCCATATGTGGGGGTAAACCACTGTTTGGGCGCACCGCAGAGCTTGGAAGAGAAGGAGTGCCGTTTTACTTTTTCAATGTAGAATTGGCTGGAATTGAGATCGGACGCCTTGTTGCGTTTGGAGAGCCCCTGATGTGCCTAAACAGTGGAAACCCCCCACAAGTGACACCAGTTTGGAAACTAGACCCCTTAGGGAATTTATCTAGATGTGTGGTGAGCACTTTAAACCCCCAGGTGCTTCACGGAAGTTTATAGCGTAGAGCCGTAAAAATAAAAAGTCGCATTTTTTTCTACAAAAATGATCTTTTTGCCCCAAAATTTTTATTTTGACAAGGGTAACAGAAGAAATTAGACCACAAAAGTTGTTGTGCAATTTCTCCTGAGTACGTCGATACCCCATATGTGGGGGTAAACCACTGTAGAAACCCCCCACAAGTGACCCCATTTTGGAAACTAGACCCCTTAAGGAACTTATCTAGATGTGTGGTGAGCACTTTAAACCCCCAAGTGCTTCACAGAAATTTTAAAGTAGAGCCGTGAAAATAAAAAATCCTTCTTTTTTCCTCAAAAATGATTTTTTAGCCTGCAATTTTTTATTTTCTCAAGGGTAACAGGAGACATTGGACCCCAAAATCTGTTGACCAATTTGTCCTGAGTACGCTGATACCCAATATGTGGGGGGGAACCACTGTTTGGGCGCATGGCAGAGCTCGGAAGGGAAGGAGCGCCGCTTGGAATGCAGACTTTGATGGGATGGTCTGCGGGCGTCATGTTGCATTTGCAGAGCGCCTGATGTACCTAAACAGTAGAAACCCCCCACAAGTGACCCCATTTTGGAAACTAGACCCCCCAAAGAGGTTATCTAGATGTGTGGTGAGCACTATGAACCCCCAACTGCTTCACAGAAGTTTATAATGTAGAGCCATGAAAATAAAAAAAATCATATTTTTTCCACAAAAATGATTTTTCACCCCCAAATTTTTACTTTCACAAGGGTAACAGGAGAAATTGTGCAATTTATGCTGAGTACGCTGATACCCCATATGTGGGGGTAAACCACTGTTTGGGCGCATGGCAGAGCTCGGAAGGGAAGGAGCGCCGTTTTGGAAAGCAGACTTTGATAGAATGGTCTGCGGGCGTTATGTTGCATTTGCAGAGCCCCTGATGTACCTAAACAGTAGAAACCCCCCACAAGTGACCCCATTTTGGAAACTAGACCCCCCAAGGAGCTTATCTAGATGTGTGGTGAGAACTTTAAATGCCCAAGTGCTTCACAGAAGTTTATAATGCAGAGTCGTGAAAATAAAAAATATTATTTTCCAGAAAAAAGATTTTTTAGCCCCCAAGTTTTTATTTTCTCATGGTTTCAAGAGAAATTGGACCCCAAAAGTTGTTGTCCAATTTATCCCGAGTACGCTGATGCCCCATATGTGGGGGTAAACCACTGTTTGGGCGCACGGCAGAGCTCGGAAGGGAGGGAGCACCATTTGACTTTTTGAGGGCAAAATTGGCTGTGGCGTTTAGAGACCCCCTGATGTACCTAAATAGTGGAAACCCCCCAAATCTAACTCCAACCCTAACCCCAACACACCCCTAACCCTAATGCCAACCCGATCCATAATCCTAATCACAACCCTAACGATAATCACAACCCTAACCCCAAAACAACCATAACCCTAATCAGAACCCTAAATCCAACACACCCCTAATCCTAATCTCAACCCTAACCTCAAACCTAACCCTAATCCCAATACACCCCTAATTCCAACCCTAACCTTAACCCTAATCCCAAACCTAAACCTAATCCCAAACGTAACCCTATTGCCAACCCTAATCCAAACCCTAATCCCAACTCTAACCCTAACTTTAGCCGCAACCCTAGTCCTAACTTTAGCCCCAACCCTAGCCCTAACTTAAGCCCCAACCCTAACCCTAGCCCCAACCCTAACCCTAAATTTAGCCCCAACTCTAACCCTAGCCCTAACTTTAGCCCCAACCCTAACCCTAGCCCTAACCCTAAATTTAGCCCCAACCCTAACCCTAAATTTAGCCCTAACCCTAAATTTAGCCCCAACCCTAACCCTAAATTTAGCCCCAACCCTAACCCTAAATTTAGACCCAACCCTAACCCTAACCCTATATTTAGCCCCAACCCTAACCCTAGCCCTAACCCTAGCCCTAATCCTAAATTTAGCCCCAACTCCTCTAGCTGCCGGGCGGCAGATTATGGCAGGCGCACTGCGCATGCGCCCGCCATTTTCTTACCGAAGGAAGAAGCCGGCGGCCAGGAGAGAACACAGGAGGACCCAGGGACACCGGTAAGTATGATAGGGTCCCCGAATCCCCCTATTTCTCTGTCCTCTGATGTGCGATCACATCAGAGGACAGAGAATTACACATCGCTTTTTTTTTTTTTTGCGGTCGCCGGTAAACAGTTAATTACCGGCGATCGCAAAACATGTTCTTTGGGGCCTCGGCTACCCCCGGCAGCCGAGACCCCAAAGATCTCCCGGGTGACGGCTGGCGGGCGCACTGCACATGCGCTCGCCTTTTTTGGCCGGAAGAAGATGGCGGCACCCATCGGGAGCCACGAGGAGCAATGGGGGAGACAGGTGAGTATCGGGGGGCTATCGCGGGCGATCAGGGACCCCATTTCTCTGTCCTCTGATGTGCGATCACATCGGAGGACAGAGAAATTAAATGGCAAATCGCGGGGTTTTTTTTGCGACCGCCGGTAATCGGTTAATTACCGGCGATCGTAACTCGGGGGTCGGTAAAAAAACCCCGAATCATGTTCTCTGGGGTCTCGGCTACCCCCGGTAACCGAGACCCCAGAGAAAATCCGACTCTGGGGGGCGCTATTCACTTTTTCCACAGCGCCGTTAATTAACGACACTGTGGTTTAAGTACCCTTAACTGCCGCCGTTAAAAGGCGTATCGGCGGTCGTTAAGGGGTTAAAGGAGTACTTACAGAACCATCAGCTTGAATCCATCAGCAGCACATAAATGTATCATCATAACCTAGTTTAATAATAATAATAATAATCCTTATTTATATAGCGCCAACATATTCCGCAGCGCTTTACAATTCAACAGTTCATATGCAACAATCATTCATAACAAAGTTAGCGATAATACAATATTTAATGCAAACATAACGACAACCCTGCCCATTAGAGCTTACAATCTACAATGAGGTGGGGGTGACAAAGTACAGGTTCTTATTTACAATGATGGTCCAGCCATCTTGAGGAATTAGGGGTAGATAAAGGCTGCATGACCTAGTCTCCAGCCAATATTTGTAGTGTTTTTGAGAGTGATGGAATTTGATGGAGGGTTATGATCAGAGAAGTAGAAGATTAAATACATATAAAAGGATTTTGATTAGGGAACATGATAGACCGCACTATACAGATGTGTTTTTAGGGAGTGCCTAAAATTGTGTAAGTTGTGGTTAGTCCTAATTTCTTGGGGTAGAGCATTACAGAGGATTAAGACCAAAGTGTCGAAACGCATCGGTTGGTAGCTCTCTGGGATCTATATGTTGTCCGCATTGTGCCTGTTTTTAGGGTTTTTTTTTCCATTATATTTTTCTACGCTGGAGTACCTTATTTTCTTCATTCCAAAGGATTGGTGCAACTTGGGAGAAGTCTTAGGGTATGTGCACACGTCAGGATTTCTTACAGAAATTTCCTGAAGAAAACCGGAAATTTTCTGCAAGAAATCCGCTTTTTTTTTTTTGCGTTTTTTCCCGTTTTTTCGCATTTTTTTTTAGCATTTTGCAAGCGAAATTAGCTTGCAGAATGCTAAAGTTTTCCAAGCGATCTGTAGCATCGCTTGGAAAACTGACTGACAGGTTGGTCACACTTGTCAAACATACTGTTTGACAAGTGTGACCAACTTTTTACTATAGATGCTGCTTATGCAGCATCAATAGTAAAAAGATATCATGTTAAAAATATTAAAAAAAAAAAAAAATGGTTATACTCACCCTCTGCAGACAGCCGATCTCATCAGCGGCGTCCGTTCCTATAGATGGTGTGGTGCAGGACCTTCGATGACGTCGCGGTCACGTGACCGTGACGTCATCGCGGTCATGTGACCGTGACGTCATCGCGGTCATGTGATCGCGACGTCATCGCAGGTCCTTCACCACACCATCTATAGGAACGGAAGCGGCAGCATGCACCGCTGAGAGGCGGGAAGACTCCGGGGCCATCGAAGGTGAGTATATGACTTTTTTTAATTTTAATTCTGTTTTTTTTTACCAATTATACGGTGCCCAGTCCATGGAGGAGAGTCTCCTCTCCTCCACCCTGGGTACCAACCGCACATGATCTGCTTACTTCCCGCATGGTGGGCACAGCCACATGCAGAAAGTAAGCAGATCAGTGCATTCCTAGGTGTGCGGAATCCCCGCAATTCCGCAAATTTAATGAACATGTTGCTTTTTTTTCCGCGATGCGATTTTTTCGCGGAAAAAGATGCAACATTTGTGCAAGAAATGCGGAATACACTTAAAATAATGGGAGGCATATGTAAGCGTTTTATTCGCGTTTTTTTCGCGTTTTTATCACATTTTTATAGCGAAAAATCACGAAAAAAACGCGAAAAATACTGAACGTGTGCATATGGCCTTAGAGCTGGGAGTGGGAGATTGGGAGATTTGGATTAGTGCGGATGTTAGTCGAAGGTCACTTGCGGAGCGTAACGAGCGGGTGGTATAAAAAACAGAAATGAGGGAGCAGATGTAGGGGGGTGCCGCACTGTGGAGAGCTTTTTGGGTGAGAACAAGCAGGTTAATTTAGTTTAGAGTTTTTGAGAAGGCTTGGGAGAGTATCTGCTACAAAAAAAAATCAGTGTGAATAGACTCAAACGTACAGTGAGTTTTTGAGCAGAAACTCAATCAAATTCTCCTCAATCTCCAGACTAAGTTTTGAAGATTTTTCAGTTTTATCATGAAGCATGTTCTGGATTTCTACATGATCAGAACCACCATCATACATGAATTCAACACTAGAACCGGTGTCAGTATATGAATACAGCATCCGAACCACCGCCAGTAAATGAATGCATCACCAGAACCGACATCAGTACATGAATGCATCACCAAGCTTAGTATAGTGATAAATTGCAGTTTTAGGTCAGCCCCATATACACTTGTATCACGTGAGCCTGCAACTCCCAGTATGTCCTTTACAATGGTAAGGAGATACTTGGAGTTGCTATCAGCTGTAATCAGACTGTGGACCATACAGGGACCACAGTACTGATGAGATGTAGTCAGAATCACAAAAAACACTAACATACAGGTACCTTATAGGTGACATCTTGTCTGATGATTGAAGTCATTCTCATATATTTTGTCTCCAACACTTTTGCCGTGGTATAAATGCCATGATGACATTTCATTCCCTGAACTCGTCTCTCCAGATTTATTCTTCTCCAGCCTTCTGCAGCACTTCCTGACATGGTGCCCTTAAAAATGAAAATATCATTATACTGCCATATAAATAAAAATATCTACCATGGTGTGCCCTGACTAAATAATTGCCACTGACTGTGCTACTTGCACAGAATATCCCCCCACACTGCCCCTCTCCATATTGTCTCACTCATACTGCCCCTCTCCATAATATCTCCTCTACACTGCCCCTTTCTGTAATATTCCCCCACACTGCCCTTCTCCATAATGTCCCCTCCACACTGCCCCTCTCCGTAATATTCCCCCACACTGCTCTTCACCATAATGTCCCCCTCACATTGCCCCTCTTTGTAATGACCCCCACATCCCCTCTCTATAATCTTTCCCCTACACTTCCTCACTCCATAATATTCCACCCCACACAGCTCCTCTCCATTGTCTTCTCCCCCACACTGCCCCTATCAAATTGTCCCCCACACACTGCCCCTCTCCATACTGTTCCCCACAAACTCTGACTCTCTGCATGCTATTCCTCCTCCAAAATCCTTCCTTCTCCTACAATAGGATAGTTAATCTCCTGAAAATGCTTACCATTTCAAGCTGTGTCCTCACCACACCTGCGCTGTGAAGCCTGAGACAGCAGCACTGTGATGCGGTCACAGCATGAAGACCTCATCACACCGCTGCTAGTTGGGTGGGGGCAGATGAGCACTTCTCTGCTTTGTCCCTTCCCTGGCACCAAAGTGTTCACTTGTATTCATGGACCGTATGTTGTGCAGGCCTGGTCTATTTGAATGACAAATCTTCTTTAAGCCACAAATTCACAATAGACTCCTTAAATTTAATTTCTGCTCTCTGAGAAGTGGACAGAATTATCATCAATGTTTGATTCACATGGCCAATTCTATTGCTTCAAGAATTTCATAGTGGTTACTCCTTTACATGAACTAACATGTACATTCATGTTAAAGGGAATCTGTCACCCCTTTTTTTCAATTTGAGATAAAAATATGGTTCAATTCTGCATGAGCTCTGCATTACAGCAGTACCTTTCATATCCACTGATTCCCCACCTTTGCTGAGAAAATACCTCTGTAATCTCTCCGTTTTCGTATGTAAATTACACCGTTCCGGTCTGATTGGCGGGTCCTATTCACCATTTCTCCCCACCTCCTGCCTTGCTCTTCGCATTCATTTTTTTTCTTTCCTGCGTTGGCGTTGTTTTCCTGCGCCTGCGCATTGAAGTGGCCTCTCGCGCGTGCGCAGTATGTTTTGCCCAACAGTGGGCAAAGCATAAAAATCATTATTGCGCATGCGAGAATCTGACATGATAATTTTTCTCTCGCGGTCTCATGTCTATACAACTTTTATCATAATCTGCCTAGGATGTTTCATAAGAGACTTGCTTTATATCCTGTATCCGCCCTCCGTCTGTACCCTTCTCCCATCCAAGTAAGAGGGAAGTAACAGTGCACCGCAGTACACCAACCAGACAAACAAGGCAACATGAACAGGGGAAATTGAAAATACCAGGCACACAAATACAGAATTAACTCACATATAACAGAGGTATGCACCAGGGAGTGGAGGATGGGGAAAAACCTAAGTAGGAGAAGGAAAGGGAATTATCACACTTACAAACCCAAGCAACAGTCACAGATGAACCCACCATACGCCTTCTCAAATAAACTAACTCCTATCCTCCCAGCCATGCAGCCTAAGATAGCTCTGACGATGTGTGTCAGTCAGATTACATAGGGGATAGGAGTGGCTAACCATGCTAAGTTGAGAGCCCAGACTCCTAGAGGTCCCAACATGGGCGATTAACCCCTGTACTGTCAAAAGAAATTTACACTGTTTAAAAAGAAGTGCTTCTTTTCAGCGAAGGAGTAGGAGCAATCAGACACTGTGATCTTCTGGCTCCTCTCTGTCATGGTAATCCCGTGACAGTACCCCCCTTCTACAAGGGACCTCTGGAACCTCAGGACCAAGTTTATTTGGGTGTGCCACGTGAAAAGACCGGATCAGTCTGGCCGCATGGACAGCAGATGTTGGTACCCACATCCTCTCCTCAAGAACGTATCCCCACCAAATGTACCAGATACTGAAGTGACTGATGAACTAAATGAGAATCCATAATTTTTATTATTTGAAATTCTAAGTTTCCATCCACAATGACAGGAGATGGTGGTAGAGGTGATGGTACCGAAGGCACAACTTACTATTTGGGGAGAGATTGATGAAATACATTATGGATCCTAAAGGTAGGTGGCAAAGCAAGGCGGAATGCTACAAGATTGACGATGGCTACGGTCTTATAAGGACTGATATACCTGGGACACAGTTTCTAAGATGGAACCTTCAACTTAATGTTCCTAGAGGACAACCACTCCAAGTCACCAACCCACAGGTCCAGACCCACCAATGTCTCCAATCAGCCACATAATAGATGATAAAAACTGTTCTTCTTCAGGTTATAGAAGAAGAATGATTCTTATTAAATGAGCTGAACTGAATATGAAACCTGTACGCCCTGAAGAATGGAGACTTATCGGTAGACTCATTACAATGAATATTTACCCGCTAGCGGTAAGTAGGTAACCCAATCCTCCTGATTCTCAGACACAAAACACCTAAGATAAGTCTCCAGATTCTGGTTAACCCATTCAGTTTGCCCATTAGACTGTGGGTGAAATGCAGAAGAGAACACAGATGGACCCCCATGCGGGTGCAAAACGCCCTCCAAAACCAGGAAACAAACTGTACCCCCCCAGTCAGAAACAATATTGGTCAGGATCCCATGTAGTTTAACAATTTCCCTGATACAAATTTGCGCCAAGGACTTGGCGTTCGTTAAAGCTCGTAACACAATAAAATTAGACATCTTACCAAATCTATCCAACTCCACCAAAATTACTGTATTCCCCGCCAACAGGGAGAGATCCATGAAAAAATCGACCAACAAGTGAGTTCAAGGTCTACTGGGAATCTCCAATGGTTGGAGAGACCCTGAAGGATGAGTATGAGAGGTCTTAGAACGTACACAGTCACTGAGGGTGGCTGCATACTCTTGGACATCCTGATTAACCCCTGGCCACCAAAAACACTGAGTAGGAAGATCAATGGTGGCTTTATTACCAGGATGTTTGGCCAAGACCGAATTGTGATGTTCACTAAGGATTATTAGATGAAGATTTACAGGTACAAACAGTTTACATAACTGACAGTTTTTGTATCCTGGCCTATATGTGCCTGTCTTTTCTTCCCATTAGAGGTGTCGCAGATTCTAAATATTCAAGATTCTTATGATCCATGATCACCATTACCGGATGAACTGCTCCTTCCAAAAAATGACGCCACTCTTCAAAAGCCCACTTGATTGCCAAGAGTTACCTGTTACCTATGTCATAATTTTTCTCCGCAGACGACAGTTTTTTCCAAAAATATGCACATGGACGCCATTTACCAGGAGACGCACCCTGCAACAATACAGCACTCCCACCACTCCCACCTCAGACATGTCAACCCCGACGATAAAAGGCTGAGTGAGGATCGGCGCAAATGCAGAGCTCCTCTTCATAGTATCGAATGCCTCCCTGGCTGAACTGAACCACTTGGAAAAGTCCATCCCTTTCCTAGTCATATCCATCAGAGGTTTCGCTACTACCAAAAAGTTTTTAATAAACTTATGGTAGTAGTTGGCAAAATCTAAAAAGCTTTGTAATGCCTTCACATCCTCAAGACGATCCCAATCCAGTACCGCCCGGACTTTCAGCAGATCCATATAAAAACTGGTGGATGATAACATTTATCCCAGAAAATGGATCTCCTCAACTGAGAACATACATTTCTCCTGTTTGACAAATAAGACCTGCCTGATATGTACCTGATGTGACTCAAAGTCAGGTGACTAAATTAATATGTCATCAAGATATTTTACCACAAATCTACCTACCAGGTGACTTAAGATGTAATTTATAAAGTGCTGAAAGATGGCAGGTGCCTTCGACAACCCAAATGGCATCACCAGGTTCTCATAGTGTCCCTCAGGTGTATTGAAAGCTGTTTTCCACTTATCCCCCTCTTTAATGCGAATGAGATTATATGCCCCCCGAGGTCCAGTTTTGAAACCGATTTTGCTCCTACAATCTGATTAAAGAGGTCCAGGATGAGAGGGAGTGGATATGGATCCTGGACTTTGGTCAGATTGACTTTGCAGAAATCTAGGCATGGGCATAATTCCCCATCTTTCTTCCTTACAAAGAAAAACTTCACAGTAATCAGGATGAGGATGGTCTGATATGACCCTTTGCCAAACTTTTCACGATATAGTCCTTCATGGCTTGCCTCTCTGGATCAGAGATATTATACAGTCTGCTTTTAGGCAGCTTGGCCCCAGGAAGATTAACGGCGCAGTCATATGGACAATGGGGAGGAAATTCTTGGCATCCCTGCTCTGAGAACACATCCCCAAAGTCAGACAGGTACTTAGCCACAGATTGGGTATCCACGCTAGCAAGCCAGATACCCAAGCAATATCCTTGACAATACTCACTCCACTTTATCACTTTCTGAGTCTACCACAGGATTGTGCAGAGTGAGCCAAGGAAGTTCAAAAACCAAAGGATAGGACAGACCCTTTAGCACATAACAGTCTATTACTTCAGAATACATGGCCCTACCTGAAGATATAAACTATGGATGACTTGAATAAATTACCCGTCTCAAGAGGCTGAAGTTGATGACGATTATGGGTATGGGTCTGGACAGTGTATGTGGATTGAGGCCCCGGACCTGGACTAACCTAACATCAATCTAGTTAAACCCCAACCCACTGTACAGAAATGCAGACACAACAACCTTAATATCACCCAGGTGAGTCTCAGCTGGATAAAAAATATTGTGTCCTACATGGGCCTCTTAGTTTTTAGGCGGTTGTTTTACTGTGAGGTCAGGAAGGACACATGACCACGAAATGGGTCCTTTTTACCACAGTACCAACACACTCCACCTTTGCGCCGAACAACAGACTGTTTCCTAGGATGAGATGCGGCACCTACCTGCATGGGTTCCTCAGATGACTCTGTCCCGATCTCCCTTGGCCCAGGACCTCCCGCATATTGGGATGTCTCCCTATGTCTCTGGCGAAGATAGTAATCAACCTGGATAGCCTGAGACATGGCCGCCTCAAGGGAGACTGGAGTCTCATACAGGGCTAAGGCATCCTTCACTCTGACTGATAGCCCCTCATAAAACAGGCTACGGAGGGTGGGGTCATTCCACTTGTCTGAAGATCACCTGTAAAACGCAGAGCAATGCAACTCCGCCGGCCGGTCTCCCTGCTGGAGCTGGCGCAGTGTGGACTCCGCCAAGGAGATGCGATTGGGAGTCAGACGGACGTGAGAATGCCCATGCTTAGAGGTCACCCTGAAGGAGCGAGATTATTACCCCTACACATTGCTTCTCTGGACCTGAGGAACCAGGACGTAACCTAAACTACAGTTTACAGGCCTCCCTGAAAACAACAAACTTGTCACGTTTCCCCAGAGAATCTGTCAAGCAAAGTGATCTTGGGCTCCGCTACGGGTTACCTGGGAGTCACGATTCCCACACCTGATGTATTAGGGTGCTGCAAAACGACAGTGCGTAAATCTGCCACCTCCAGACTGAGCTGTTGCAGATGCCCTGTCAGAACAGTAAAAGGATCCATAATGGATAAAAAAATGGTTTCGGTCAGAGCTAATGTCACTGCTCGGTTGTCGGATGACCCTGGACCAGGGGCTCCTTCCCCGTCCCTACCATTAGGGGACCCTAGCTCACCCTATTTCCAAGGTTACTTCTGAAGGTGAGTGACCTTCAGGCATCTAACTCCAATTTTGCTCCCTCTAAGGTGGGCGGTCAGTTCCTTCTATGGCTGCTCAGGGCATCATGCAGCCCCGATGCTTCAAATAGGTGAAAGCAGAGGCTTAAAAATTTTTTTTTTTATCTCCTTGGAGACTTTTGCCAATGAAAAGTCATGAATCATGTGGGGGAAACCTCTCTAACCCATCCTGGGGAAAGAATACCTCAAGTCCTTTGTCCATTTATTCACACAAGAGGTGCATTTGGGCCTTTCTCCTATTGTATGAATGCAACTTTAATTATATTTTACATGGACTTGAGGTAAATCTGAGTCTTGCAGTGCGAAGTCACTGTTTCCTCCATAAATTGATTCCGTGGGTTTTTAGTGCCTGCGGGGGGGCATAATAACAAATAGGCGCATCTGCCTGTCAACTGAAAATGTTGGCAGGTTTACTGTTCTCAAAATGAGCAAGGCCTGGATTGGCCAAGACTTCTCAATCCTCACCAGATGACAGCAGCGGAACATAAAGGCAACTAAAATGTTTTTTTTTTCTGGTGTAGTCCCATGACCCCTTCCCACCCTAAAAAGGGTATGCAGTTTATGGTTTATTATTTTTCTTGTCCTACTCTTCCTTCACCATATAAACAGGGTTATCATGCGGCCCTCGCCACAAATTTTTTAAGGATCATCATGCGGGCCTCAGTCACACATTTGGCAGGGCCTTCAGTCATACATTTTGTAGCACCATCAGGCGACCCTCACTCAAAATTTTGGAGGGTCATCAGGCAAAAATTTTGAAGCCCAGCAGGCGACCCGCATGCTAAATTAATTGCAAGACTGCTTGCCCTGGAAATGTTGCCATTTAGGCTTGTGGACACTGAGACTATCTGCAACCCCATGGATGTGGCTCTCTCCCGGTACCTAGTCCCCAGCAGACATTTTTTTCCAGGTGTGCCATCCCTGCCTTATGCCAGCATGTGTCCCTTAACATCACACATGCCCTGACCAAGGCATTTACTAAGAAGGTACACTTAATGACTGACATGTTGACAAGTGCTTGTGGCCACAGAGGCTACATTTACCTGATGGCGCACTGGGTGAACCTTGTCGAGGCCGCAACTGAATCGAACCCTGGGACACTATATGTGCTAGCGACACCAAGTATTGCGGGCATTAGTTCCATCAGGGTTTCCTCCACCTCCTACACCTGTTCCTGCACCCCCTCCTCCATCTCTGATTTATCATCTCGGAGCACGTGGTCCATATCAGTTTCAAGCTGGAAGCGCTACAGCATTGCCTCGGTGAAGCAGCAACAGGCTCTGCTGAAACTAATTTGTTTAGGTAACAAACAGCACACCGCCGCCCAGTTGTGGAAAGATTTAGCAGACCGGACAGATCTGTGGCTCTCGCTCTTGGGCCTACAACCAGGCATAGTCGTGTGTGATAATGGCCGCAACCTGGTGGCGACTATGAAGCTTGGCAACTCCACACATGAACCATGCCTGGCCCACATCTTCAACTTAGTAGTTCAGTGGTTTCTGAAAACCTACCCATATTTTCCTGAGCTACTTGTGAAGGTACACCGCATGTTTGCCCATTTCCACAAGTCAGCTACAGCTAATTTTGTTCATAATTCCGTTGATGGGCCACTGACACCCAATGGAATGACCCCGCTCTTAGGAGTCAGTTTTGTCAGATTCTGTCTGAACAGTTAAAAGATGCATTGGCGTTGTACGAAACTCCAGTGTCATTGGAGGCCATAATTGCTCTTGCCATACATGTAGACAGACACAATAGACCTGTAGTGACCCCACCCCCTGTTGTACTTCCTAGGACTGAAGTTCCCTGTGTGCTCTAAACAACTTATGCAGTTATGGGGGCTTCTTCCCATTATGGGTCTCTTGTGGTTCGCCGCAAGGCGGGGGTGTGCTTTGACTTTTGCAAAAATGGTCATTTTATTGGGGCTTGTCCAACTATACCTAAACACCAGAAGCCATCAGAAAACCTCTGATCCTAAGTTGTGTGGAGGATTACAAGCTGGGCATATATATCTCCTCTACAGTGTGTCTCAGTTTATTCTACCTGCAGAAGTGGTTATATAGAAAATGAGACAATATCTGTACTACTGGATAGTGGGGCAGGAGTAAATATGGTGGATGCTCGGTTCATTCAGATCCATGATCTTACCTCTAGTAAGCTGGTGAGGTTCATCCCCACATTTGTGATAGACTCTGCACCTCTTGGTCAGGGAAGCTTTAAGCAAAGAGCGCATAAAGTGAACCTTCGGGTAGGTGCTCTTCACAAGGAGCTCCTTTCATGTTACTTTCTGGAAGGCCTCCCTACTCAATTATGTTGGGTCTTCCCTGGTTGACGAGAGGTACCTTCACACATAACGATTTCGTTAACGATATCGTTGCAACGTCACGATTTTTGGTGACGTAGCAACGATCCCGCTAATGATCTCGTTATGTGTGACAGCGACCAACGATCAGGCCCCTGCTGGGAGATCGTTGGTCGTAGGGAATGATCAGGACCTTTATTTGGTCGCTGATCACCCGCTGTCATCACTGGATCGGCGTGTGTGACGCCGATCCAGCGATGTGTTCACTTGTAACCAGGGTAAACATCGGGTTACTAAGCGCAGGGCCGCGCTTAGTAACGCAATATTTACCCTGGTTACCATTGTAAAAGTTAAAAAAAAAAGTACATACTCACATTCCGAGGTCTGTCACGTCCCCCGCCGTCAGCTTCCCGCACTGTCAGCACCGGCCGTAAAGCAGAGCACAGCGGTGACGTCACCGCTGTGCTCTACTTTACGGCTGGCGCTGACACAGTCAGTGCGGGAAGCTGACGGCGGGGGACGTGACAGACCTCGGAATGTGAGTATGTACTTTTTTTTTTTTTACTTTTACAATGGTAACCAGGGTAAATATTGGGTTACTAAGTGCGGCCCTGCGCTTAGTAACCCGATGTTTACCCTGGTTACTCGGGGACTTCGGCATCGTTGAAGACAGTTTCCCAGCGACCACACAACGACTTACCAACGATCACGGCCAGGTCGCATCGCTGGTCGTGATCGTTGGTAAGTCGTTTAGTGTAACGGAACCTTAAGCATAATCTAGTCATAGACTGGCAGAGAGATAATTAGGTGGACTGATTTTTCAAGAATAAATTAAATAAATAAAGTATTGTTATCTATAATGTCTCCTGAAAAAAACATTACATCCTTTCTCTCTGATTTTGAAGAGGTGTTCTCTGAAAATCTGAAAAGGGATGTCAAGAACTGCCTCTCCATTGTGTGTATGACTGTCCCATGAACTTGGTTTTGGGTGCAAAGTTTCCCAAGACCTGATTATATAATTTGTCAGATCCTGAAAGACAAGCCATGAGAGACTATATCTCTGAGAGTCTTGCCAAGGGACAGATTAGACCCTCATCTTCGCCTGTAACAGCGGGGTTTTTCTTTGTTACAAAGAAAGATGGGGGCCTGCATCCCTGTTCAGACTTTCAGAAGTTTAACTGGATTACTATACGGGACACATATCCCCTCCCACTCATTCCTAAAGGCCCCGTCTCACATAGCGAGATCGCTAGCGAGATCGCTGCTGAGTCACAAGTTTTGTGACGCAACAGCGATCTCAGTAGCGATCTCGCTATGTGTGACACGTACCAGCGACCAGGCCCCTGCTGCGAGATCGCTGGTCGTGTCGGAATGGCCTGGACCTTTTTTTGGTCGTTGAGGCCCCGCTGACATCGCTGAATCGGTGTGTGTGACACCGATCCAGCGATGTCTTCACTGGTAACCAGGGTAAACATCGGGTTACTAAGCGCAGGGCCGCGCTTAGTAACCCGATGTTTACCCTGGTTACCAAAAAAAACAAACAGTACATACTCGCCTTTCGGTGTCCAGGTCACTTGCCGTCTGCTTCCTGCTCTGACTGCCGGCCGGAAAGTGAGAGCAGATCACAGCAGTGACGTCACCGCTGCGCTCTGCTCTCAGTGTACAGCGGCACTGTCAGAGCAGGAAGCAGACGGCAAGGGACCTGGACACCGAAAGGCGAGTATGTACTGTTTGTTTTTTTTGGTAACCAGGGTAAACATCGGGTTACTAAGCGCGGCCCTGCACTTAGTAACCCGATGTTTACCCTGGTTACCGGGTGCTGCAGGGGGACTTCGGCATCGTTGATGACAGTTTCAACGATGCCGAAGTCGTTCCCCTGATCGTTGGTCGCTGGAGAGAGCTGTCTGTGTGACAGCTCCCCAGCGACCACACAGCGACAAAACAGCGACGCTGCAGCGATCAGCATCGTTGTCTGTATCGCTGCAGCGTCGCTGTGTGAGACGGGGCCTTAATTTGTTCAATCAGATTATTGGGGCAAAATGGTTCTCCAGGATCTCAGGGGAGCCTATAATCTGATTAGGATTAAGAAGGGGGATGAGTGGAATATGGCTTTTAACGCTCCATAAGGGCATTATGAAACTCTTGTCATTCCTTTTGGTTGGTCTAATGCTCCTGCTGTGTTCCATCTTTTCTTAAAGACATCTTCCTTCACCTCATTGGTAGATTTGTAGTAGTATATCTTGACGATATCTTTATCTACTCGTCCGATCTCAAGTCTCATCAGGTACATGTGAGTGACATGACAGCTTGTTGTCTGCTCTTTTTGGGTGTATGCTTTCTCAATGATCCTATTCCCATTTGGATTGTACCTTCCTATCCTTCCCTTTATTCCTCTCTACCCTTGGTGAGTGTCTTTGTATGCAAGTTGATTTTTATTAGCCCTGTTTGTCTAACATGTATTTACACTAATAGGGGGAGGGGAACGGGACAGCTTAGGACATTAACAGAAGCATAGTAAGGTCGGAGACTTGGGCCTCTCCACCTTTAAGAGTACTTCCAGGACAGGGATCGTTAAGGTCCCAGGTTCAGGGACAGTTTAGGCCCCCCTTCCTTACCGAAGACTGTCATAGCGTGACTGTTCAGCATGGATGGGCTGAGGAGAAGACGAGAGTCATTATAAGGTGGGGACAGGGAAGTCATGCCTGACTAGATGACTCTAATACGATATTCCTACCCCAGCAGCCAATCCTACACTAATTGCAGCTAAGAGCAGTATTATTAGAGAATAGAGTATATTTAAGTTGGCCCTGAAAGGACTTTTGGTTTTACATGGCAGGACCAAGGACTGTAACACAAGGAAGCCTCCTTAATGCATCTAATACACTATTCCTACATTAATTAAAGTTAAGAGTGGTATTATTAAAGAATAGAATCCATTTGAATTAGTCCTGAAAAGGACTGCTGGTTTAATGTTGCACCAGCAGGTACTGTAACGCTGTAATACACTGTCCCTTCTGTAGCAGAAACTCTCCCTACACTATTTCCAGGTACAATGCGCCGAGTATGGCATCACTGGGTCTTAAATAGACTCGATGATGCTGTGAGGCCTGCCAGTTACAGTAATGTCAGTAGCCAACATGGCTACTGTAGTACCATGATTGGCAGTCAATCCCTGCATGTTTAGTGGCAAAAAATCAGCCTCAAAACATGTGGGGTGGGGAATTTAGAATGGCGCCCAAGTAACTGGATACTCAATTAACACCAGGATGCTTAATCAAGTACCAAGCAGTACCGAGCACACTCGCACATCACTACTAGCTATGTTTTGCCAAAACCTACATCAGGTCAGCCAAATGCATGTGGGAAAATGTGTAGTTGTTTCAAGAGAGCAAAGTTTAACTTTTTGGTACTAATTCCAAAAGGCATGTTTGGCATGAAGCTAAGAGCTAAGACTGTGCATCACCAAAAGAACATTTTACCCACAGTGAAGCATGGTGGAGGCAGCATTATACTTTGGGAATGTTTTTCGACAACTGGGACGAGGGTTTTAGTCAAATATGAGTCAATTTTGCATCAAAACCTTCAAATCTCTGCTAGAAAGCTGAAGATGAATGACCCCAAGCATACATCCAAACCAATATAAGAATGCCTTTTCCAGAAAAAAATCAGAGTTTTGAAATAGCTCAGGCAGAACTCAGACCTGAACCCAATTGAAATATGTGTGTTTCCCTGAAGAGGGTGCTGCGCTGTACACAGGAAATGCAATCTGACAGATTTGGAGCACTGCTGCAATGATGAGTGGGCAACCATTGCCAATACTAGATATGGCATGCCCTATGACTCAGACAGACTGAATTTTGTCATAAATTCAAAAAGTACTTGAAAAGGAGTTACGTTAAGGGTGTGCATATTTATGCAGCCACATTATTTTAGTTATTTATTTCTCTTTTTCCACTTGAAGCTTATTTTTCATTTACATTTAACAGATGGTAGGTGACATTAAAGGTGGAATAAGTTCTGAAATTATTTCTTTTGGTATGATTTTTTACAAAAATCAGGCATTACAACATTTGTAGACTTTTTTTTCCATTGTATTTAAATAGCTTTGCCATTGGTGTCTGTTTCCCTTTAAATCTAACATTGTTAGCCCTGGGAATGCAATTCATAGATTCTATTATCTATGTATATTTCACAAGCATAACTCTTGCTTAGTTGGAAAAAAAGAAGAATACAGAAATGTCCTAAAAAAAACCCTGCAAAAACAGCTCTAGGGGAAGAGGGATATTGCAGAGTTTGTTATTTCATTAGAAGCAAGGGCTGTTCTGGGATCTCTGTCTGCCTGGAATAAAATCTGCATTGCAGTATCTTTACTCACATGTCTGGACTCTGGAGGCTTGCTCTATAGGAAGACACCAATGTTCTGTATCCATTCCACCAAACTATGATTAATTGATGTATGTTGGGGATCAGTGAACACATTTCTTTAATGAAATAATAAGTGTTGTAAAAGAGGTCCCTGCTTCCAAAACAACAATTCTTCAGTTCATGCTCCCACGATACAGAAATTACTGAATTCATTATTGGGCAGAGCTGCGAATAAGCTGCAGCTAGGTATAATGTGTTAACGTGTGAGCTCCTATACACAGTGGGCATATAACCCTTATTATTAGCAAAGGTGATAGCCTCATATGGCGTGAATTACGCCAGACAAAGCCTACAGGAACCGTCAATATAAACGGCTAGACTGTGGCAGCCTCCTCCTTTGTGGTCTCCAGATAAGAAGGTTAGCGCTACATCTTTCTTCTTAACCACTTCACTGTGGACTGACCACCCATCACACGGAGAATAAAAATCCTCATCTAAATCTGAAAATCCCCATCCAAATCTGTATTGGAGTGGCCTATTTCTTCTCTATTAAATCCAGATATCCCCCCGACACTTACCTTCTGTTCTGCCTCCTCTGTACCACTCAAATAACCTGCTCACACTCTTAAATAAGAGACTTGTGCCTTTTTAATTTTCCAAACCTTCAAAATACTGAAAACTTTCCTTTTTTTATAAGCATAACTTGTCCCTTCCTCAACTGCCCTCTCTAAACGAGTTCTCCGGCACTGCCTCCATCTACTCAATTGCCTCCTTTTAATGCCTTTAATGTTATAATGAATGCTAATGAAATAATAGTAATAATACTAATAATAACATGAAATAGACATTTAATGACCCTAAAAGGTGCTCTCTTTATTCCCTCTGCCAGCATGGAATCCTTAACCCCTTTACGTGCTAAGTGGTGTGCATTGGACTGTAAGGTTCTTACCCCTGAAGACACAAATCGCGTAATGTAAATGATGTCTCACGTCTTTGTAAATATTGTTTCATGTGAATTGTGTCATACTCATAACTTACAGTACAGACCAAAAGTTTGGACACACCTTCTCATTTAAAGATTTTTCTGTATTTTCATGACTATGAAAATTGTAAATTCACACTGAAGGCATCAAAACTATGAATTAACACATGTGGAATTATATACTTAACAAAAAAAGTGTGAAACAACTGAAAATATGTCTTATATTCTAGGTTCTTCAAAGTAGCCACCTTTTGCTTTAATGACTGCTTTGCACACTCTTGGCATTCTCTTGATGAGCTTCAAGAGGTAGTCACCGGAAATGGTTTTCACTTCACAGGTGTGCCCTGTCAGGTTTAATAAGTGGGATTTCTTGCCTTATAAATGGGGTTGGGACCATCAGTTGTGTTGTGAAGAAGTCTGGTGGATGCACAGCTGATAGTCCTACTGAATAGACTGTTAGAATTTGCATTATGGCAAGAAAAAAGCAGCTAAGTAAAGAAAAACGAGTGGCCATCATTACTTTAAGAAATGAAGGTCAGTCAGCCTGAAAAATTGGGAAAACTTTAAAAGTGTCCCCAAGTGCAGTTGCAAAAACCATCAAGTACTACAAAGAAACTGGCTCACATGAGGACTGCCCCAGGAAAGGAAGACCAAGAGTCACCTCTGCTTCTGAGGATAAGTTTATCTGAGTCACCAGCCTCAGAAATCGCAGGTTAACAGCAGCTCAGATTAGAGACCAGGTAAATGCCACACAGAGTTCTAGCAGCAGACACATCTCTACAACAACTGTTAAGAGGAGACTTTGTACAGCAGGCCTTCATGGTAAAATAGCTGCTAGGAAACCACTGCTAAGGACAGGCAACAAGCAGAAGAGACTTGCTTGGGCTAAAGAACACAAGGAATGGACATTATACCAGTGGAAATATGTGCTTTGGTCTGATGAGTCGTCCAAATTTGAGACCTTTGGTTCCAACCACCGTGTCTTTGTGCGACGCAGAAAAGGTGAACAGATGGACTCTACATGCCTGGTTCCCACCGTGAAGCATGGAGGAGGAGGTGTGATGGTGTGGGGGTGCTTTGCTGGTGACCCTGTTGGGGATTTATTAAAAATTGAAGGCATACTGAACCAGCATGGCTACCACAGCATCTTGCAGTGGCATGCTATTCCATCCGGTTTGCGTTTAGTTGGACCATCATTTATTTTTCAACAGGACAATGACCCCAGGCTGTGTAAGGGCTATTTGACCAAGAAGGAGAGTGATGGGGTGCTACGCCAGACCTGAACCCAATCGAGCTGGTTTGGGGTGAGCTGGACCGCAGATTGAAGGCAAAAGGGCCAACAAGTGCTAAGCATCTCTGGGAGCTCCTTCAAGATTGTTGGAAGACCATTTCCGGTGACTACCTCTTGAAGCTCATCAAGAGAATGCCAAGAGTGTGCAAAGCAGTCATCAAAGCAAAAGGTGGCTACTTTGAAGAACCTAGAATATGACATATTTTCAGTTGTTTCACACTTTTTTGTTAAGTATATAATTCCACATGTGTTAATTCATAGTTTTGATACCTTCAGTGTGAACTTACAATTTTCATAGTCATGAAAATACAGAAAAATCTTTAAATGAAAAGGTGTGTCCAAACTTTTGGTCTGTACTGTATAATGTGTGGGATGTGATAACGTAGGATAGCATGGGGTAAGACATAGTTTAGGACATAGGCTATAAGAGAGGTAGCACGGTGACTAGATAGTGACGGTAGGGTAAGGCTAGGTTCACACTGCGTTAACAGCAGCCCGTTCAACACATACGTTAACAGGCTGCTGTTAACGCAAGTGCCGACTTGTCACATCGCTAGCGCAGATAGAGCATCTGCTAGCTCTATCTGCGCTAGCAGTGACGGACCTGAAAACGCTGCAGCCTGCGATCCAGGGTCCGTCACTCAATGATGGCACATGGCTAGCGCACGCCCATTGTGGGCATGCGCTAGTGATGCGTCCGACATAGAACTTAATGGCGGCGTTAACGGACTATGTTACATCGCGTTATGCCGCGGTGTAACGTAGTCCGTCTAACGGACGCCACAGACGCAGTGTGAACCCAGCCTTAGGATGATGTTGGTGTTTGGGACTAGCCTATAGTGGGAAGGTCTTAGTGTTAAGGAAATAGACCACTTCCTGTAGTTAGGCAGATAGGGACAAGTTCAAGTAGCAATAGAAAGTGTCTGTGAGCAGTGCTGCCTTTGTGGGTGAACTACAGCAAAGGAGACTAAGAGACAAGGGAGTAGCGAAACCTGGAACTGACCAAAGACAAGACAAAGTAGCCTTCCACCTTAAATGGGGTCCTTCCATAGGACAACATATCATGAGAAACCCTAAGCTTGCAACACACCGAAGGTAACGGACCTAAACCAGACTGAATTTGTGAGACTAGTGAGTGTTTCTGAGCAGTAGATCCAGGTCACCAGTACTGAAAGAAATATAATGCAGAACTGCTGAGCAGGTAGAGAGACTTAAGCCCCCGTCACACTAAGCGAGGTCGCTAGCGAGATCGCTGCTGAGTCACAAGTTTTGTGACGCAACAGCGACCTCAGTAGCGATCTCGCTATGTTTGACACGTAGCAGCGACCAGGCCCCTGCTGTGAGATCGCTGGTCGTGTCGGAATGGCCTGGACCTTTTTTTGATCGTTGAGGTCCCGCTGGGTAGCACACATCGCTGTGTGACACCTTACCAACGACCTCGTTGACTACAACGTCACACAGGACGTCCCTCATCGAGGTCTGAATCGTCATAATAGCTGCCATGTGACAGGGTCACAACGACCAACGACATCGTTGTACAGGTCGCTACAGGTCGCCGCATCGCTGCTGCGTCGTTGGGAAGATCTCACTGTTTGACATCTCACCAGCGACCACATAGCGACGCAGCAACGATCCCTGACAGGTCGTATCGTTGTCGGGATCGCTTTAGCGTCGCTAAGTGTGACGGGGCCTTTACTGATCAGGACTGTGGCAACAAGCTAGGCTCTGATGAAGTAGGGTGAAAAAGTGTGCTTCACGGGTCCTGGAGTAGACTACAGTGGAAGGAAACAATCTGTGTGAAATTTCTTTACTCTGTGAAAGAAACGTCTATAAGACATTGTACCCACTACCCCTTGTACTTAACCCTTATATAGTTACTGTTCAGTAAAGACCATATTTTAGAACAGGAGTCTCCTTTATTGAACTATGAAACTTATGGTAACTTACAGTATAGTGCAGGCGCCATCTGATAAATACTCCCATCAGCAATGCCTGCTCTTACTGTTATCAGCGACAGCAGGTGTAGGCTGATGGAAGTAGTACTTTTCACCGCCAATCACAGGTGCTGGCTCACGCGGGTCTCTGACCGGAGGTAATAATCCAATCAGAGGCAATGTTTGACAGCGTGGCAAACAATGGATGTTCAATCCCAACATTGATCTGAATGGGGTCCAGGTATGGTTCTGGTACATGAGCTGAACTTTCTTTTAAAGAACCCAAATATCCAGGGGTTTGCCCATCTCAAATTCTGGCATTTCAATTTATTTTCCTGGTTATTCTGTTTACAGATAAATCAATATCATTTCATATTTTGATAGATTGGACATTTCTGAACACAGCAATACCAAATATGCGTTTTTTTTATTGTTTTCTTTTCAATGGGGCAAAAGGGGGGAGATTTGAGCTTTTGTGTTTTTTTTCATATTTTAAAAAATATCGATCGCCTTTGATAGATTTAGCCGTGCTACAGCATGACTATATATAGCAGAAATCACAATCTCCAATGAAAGCCAGCCATGAGCTGTAGTTTAAAGGAGTATCATAATGACAGGCACGGGGTCGCTGTCATCCACAAAAGTCCTAATAAAGGAATTTTTTAATTGCTTAATTTTAGTAGGAGCAGAGGCGCAGCTAGGGTTTTGGTTCAGGGGGGGCAAAACTTCTGAGTGGGCCCCTAACCAGGTAACCTTGATTACAGGGCCGGCGTCAGGACCCGGGCAAGTGCTGGGGCCCTGACAAGACAGGGGGGCCCACTCACGCAGTCATACATCCATCTGGCTGCTTTAACCCTTTCTACCCTTTCAATTTGCGCTGCCTGGCACAAGCATCTTCTCAGTCAGTGCAGGGCCAGGCACATAGGGGTTAAGGACACATCCAGCGTGACATTGTGGGCGGAGAGTTCTCCTGCTCTGCTGCTCTCCTGGCTGCCTGCAGTGCTGAACTAATCAGGCACAGGCAGATTCCGGACTGGAGGAGCTCCTACCGGCACCTGAGTGAGTGCCATGCTATCGTTGTATGTTCTGACAGTCTGGGTGACCTGGGGCGGCCATGGGCTGGGCGGCTGCTGCTGACATATATATATATATATATATATATATATATAAATACTACAGCAGCCGCCCAGCCCAGGCCCCCAGCACAGCCTGTATAGATACAGTGTATATAATATATATAGAGGACAGGTGCTGGGGGCCTGGGCTGGGCGGCTGTTGAAGTATATACACCGCACAGTACCTCTCCCCTGTATATATACACCGCACAGTACCTCTCCCCTGTATATATACACTGCACAGTACCTCTCCCCTGTATATATACACTGCACAGTACCTCTCCCCTGTATATATACACTGCACAGTACCTCTCCCCTGTATATATACACTGCACAGTACCTCTCCTCCTGTATATATACACTGCACAGTACCACTCCCCTGTATATATACACCGCACAGTACCTCTCCCCTGTATATATACACCGCACAGTACCTCTCCCCTGTATATATACACCGCACAGTACCTCTCCCCTGTATATATACACCGCACAGTACCTCTCCCCTGTATATATACACTGCACAGTACCTCTCCCCTGTATATATACACCGCACAGTACCTCTC
Source organism: Ranitomeya variabilis (assembly GCF_051348905.1). NCBI lineage: Eukaryota > Metazoa > Chordata > Amphibia > Anura > Dendrobatidae > Ranitomeya > Ranitomeya variabilis. The sequence goes on from NC_135235.1 coordinate 505,518,912, forward strand.
CCCTGTATATATACACTGCACAGTACCTCTCCCCTGTATATATACACCGCACAGTACCTCTCCCCTGTATATATACACCGCACAGTACCTCTCCCCTGTATATATACACCGCACAGTACCTCTCCCCTGTATATATACACCGCACAGTACCTCTCCCCTGTATATATACACCGCACAGTACCTCTCCCCTGTATATATACACTGCACAGTACCTCTCCCCTGTATATATACACTGCACAGTACCTCTCCCCTGTATATATACACTGCACAGTACCTCTCCCCTGTATATATACACCGCACAGTACCTCTCCCCTGTATATATACACCGCACAGTACCTCTCCCCTGTATATATACACCGCACAGTACCTCTCCCCTGTATATGTACACCGCACAGTACCTCTCCCCTGTATATATACACTGCACAGTACCTCTCCCCTGTATATATACACCGCACAGTACCTCTCCCCTGTATATATACACCGCACAGTACCTCTCCTCTGTATATATACACTGCACAGTACCTCTCCCCTGTATATATACACTGCACAGTACCTCTCCCCTGTATATATACACCGCACAGTACCTCTCCCCTGTATATGTACACTGCACAGTACCTCTCCCCTGTATATGTACACTGCACAGTACCTCTCCCCTGTATATATACACTGCACAGTACCTCTCCCCTGTATATATACACCGCACAGTACCTCTCCCCTGTATATATACACCGCACAGTACCTCTCCCCTGTATATATACACTGCACAGTACCTCTCCCCTGTATATATACACCGCACAGTACCACTCCTCCTGTATATATACACTGCACAGTACCACTCCTCCTGTCCTGTATATATACACTGCAGAATTTACAATAGCTATCACTCATGTAAGAAGTGAAATCTGGCATTGTACTATACCTATATTTCTCTGCTGTATCTGGGCATCATGAATCGTGGTATGTGTTAAAGGGGGGGGCCCACTGAGACTCTTTCGCCCGGGGGCCCTCAAAAACCTGGAGCCGGCCCTGCTTGATTACAACTCGGTGACGCACCTTAATAGTGGAGGAGAACCTCAGCAGATGACCACGCTGTTACTGAAAATAATCTCTATATAAAGACCAACATGGATATTACCGCCATATGGTCAGTCCTACAGAACGTATAAAGATATCACAGTAGAATTATAGATGGTGACTTACCGCTGATGTTCTTTCAGATGGAATCGTTCATTTTTCCCGTCTTTTCCATCTGGCCAGACCGACATGACAACTTCTTCCACCCAGGACTCGTCTGCAGAGAAAACAAAAAATATTGTGAGTAAAGAAGGAGACACAAGCACAAAATAGGGTCTAATCCCACAAATAGAGTAAGCAATTTGAAAACTGCTCACCTGGTATTAGGTATTGAAAGCATGTATAGGTGAGGGCTGCCGCAGATCCACAAGTCGGTCACCGACTACATGAAACTCTGCAAAGAATACGTGGATTTCGTCCACGCTGCCCAAATGATGAGATTCCAGAAAGATATTAAAGTTTGACAGTGGTTTATTCTACGTGTTTCAAGGTTTTTTGCAACCTCTTCTTCAGGAAATGCCATGTATTCCTTTGCAGAGTTCTGAGAATACAACAAAGACACATTTCACTTCTCATATTCCAGCCATCACCATCTATCCCCAACCTGCACAAACTCCTCATCCTGCTGATATCCCAATACTGAGCCGCTGCTGCCGTATGTGTCCCTATTACTGCACCTGTGGTTCTGTGTGCCTTCTAAATTCTAAAGCACCCCTCTATATAATAGTAATGCCAGGTACAAGTGCCCTAGAAAACATTGCCCATATTTTACGCCCTAGAAAGTAATAATGCCCTGTGTGTGCCCCTTTGATAGTCACAGTAACCTGATTTCCCCTATAACAATAAGTGCCCACTTTACATTTAATAATGTCCCGAGTCTGCCCCTTGTACAGCTCCTCTATACACAGTATGATGCTCTCTTAAACACAGTATAATGCCCCCTCACTGTATAATACCACCCACACAGTATACTGACCCCTTAGCAGCCTCCAAACTGTTTGATGGCTCCAACACTGTATGATGGCCCCTTCACTGTAATCCCCACACTGTACGATGCCCCCCTCACTGTAATCTCCACACTGTATGATGCCCCCTAGATAGCCTCCATATAGTATACTGCACCAGATAGTCCTAAATGTAGTATAATGCACTCCCCATAAGCCTCCATATAGTATAATGCACTACCCATAGGCCTACTCTATATTGTATAATTCACCCCCATAGGCAGACTCTATAGCACAAGGCAGCCCCATAGGCAAACTCTATATTGTATAATGCACCCCCATAGGCAGACTCTATAGCATAAGGCAGCACCCATAGGCAGACTCTATAGCACAAGGCCGCACCCATTGGCAGACTCTGTAGTATAAGACAGCACCCCATAGGCAGATCCTGTAGTATAAGGCAGCACCCCATAGGCAGACCCTGAAGTATAAGGCAGCACCCCTATAGGCAGACTCTGAAGTATAAGGCAGCCCCCATAAAAAATAAATAAATACCTCTCTTCTTCCTGGTTCCTCCATAGCTCTGACAGGGGGATGATGGGAGGAGGAGCATAGCACTCCTCCCATCAATGCGATCAGCTAAATGCCGGTACAGCTGACCTTGCGATGACGGTTGGGGGGCCCACTGCGGGCATCGGGGCCTCTGCCTGCTCAGAGGCCCCATAGCGGCCGGGCGGCAGATCAGGGAGATTGAATCTCCCTTCTCTGCCGCAGAATGTAACTGTATCAGCGCGCTACGCTTGCCGATACAGTTACAGTAGCGTAGCTCCGGGTGGGCCCCCTCAGAGCGCAGGGTCCTGAGTGACTGCCCCCTCTGCCCCCCTGGTAGCTATGCTACTGAGTAGGAGGTTTGAATTCATTTTGACAAGAAGGTACTTTAGCTGACATTTCTGAACCAGTAAAACTCATATTAGCTTGGTTTGCACAGACTGCAGCTGTTTGACTGTCATGGTTCTTCTCTGCTTGGCTCTTTTCTTTCCATTGTGTGCTGCCTCCTAACTACCCACTCATATCTTTTTTTCTCCAATAGCAGCAACAGTCCAAACGATAGCTGGCACTCACATCTTCATAAAGAAAGTGCTTTATTAAATCTAAATTAAAAAAGCAGCAACAATGGTGGACACAGTGACACGAAAAATGTTATGAAGAAGGCTGAAAAAAACCCACACACTGCACTCTCAGGAGATGCATTTCTGACCTAAATGGTCCTTTGTCAATGCCATGTAGGAGCATTGAAGTATGCTGTAGTTGTATTGAAGTATTGCCATGTGCCATATCATTTTTCTCTACACTTCCATCAATTGTATTCACCATTTCTCTGGTCTCTTAGGTCCACTTATGTCTGATGGCAACCAACATGACCATTCTGTTTCACTGGCTATTGCAGAATACTCAGAGTGATTTGCTTGAGGCTTACTAAGAGAGAACCTTTCTTGAGCATGAGCATATGCCCAACAGGAATTTAACACCAGACAAAGCACTGATATTCCCCGTCTAACCCCTAGACCCCAAAAATGACAGAGCTTGGCTTCCTCTACATTCTCACTTATGTTGCAGTAGAACTCTCTATTGCCCTATTAGAGCTCTCTGAAGAATGTTTTAAACTACAAGGCTCACCTTGTTCTGGAGATGCTGCTGAGAGTTGTAGCTTTACCATCTAATTCACATTGGTTGAATCAAAGTAGAGCCACTATATGACGGAAAACCACCATTGCCAAGGGTTATAATATACATAATATTAGTCCTAACATTTCTGTGTTTTTTATCTTAACAAAGAAATTGCAAAAAGCAATTGCAATAATCATTGACAGTGAACCATAGGACCTATCTCTGCCATATCAGAATTTCACATGAGAACCTATGCCATGAAAATTATTTGTACAAACTCCTCAAGAACCAGCCTTGAAGAAATCCTGTGTGCAGCTTGGAAGCAAAAAATCATTACAGTCAAAAAGCTATTTTTAACAATAAATTTAGAGATAAGATCCCAAAAAACACCAAAACGCTAAGCAACTGTAACAAAGTCATAGGTGGAGAGTGCAGAATGCCTGGCTGAGAGATTATTATCTCTTCTCATATTGCACAATTTAGTTTTTCCCCCAAATCCTGCTTACAACTTGGTGATGTCATTTGCTTTCTTCATCCTGTAAATCTAGGACAAACTTTTGGAGCCAGCCAAGATGAATGACATGGTTTTAATAGCAGTTGTCAACAACAGCTATAAAAGTAATTATCCAAGACTGTCTGTGGCAATTTCGTTTCAACTTTGTGACAAAGGCTGCAAGTCTGGAGCCTTAATTCTAACTAAACACAGTGTTCCTGCCTCTTCCAGGTAGTCAGGATTCATTTATGGTAAAACCTATTGATGACCTACAGCTTTCCCATCAGCCAGGCACAATGTTTGTTTCCAATCTGTTGGGGATAATTAGTTTCGGAAGAGATTATCACAGTGATAAAGCTACAGGCTCAGATAATGGGTATTCACATTTGATGCTGGCTGAGAAGGACGCAATTCTAACATTGTTTAAGCTATACACAAGTCACAATTACATGTCTTGATGCTTAATAAAAAATTCTAGAAAAGTTAACTACAATTTATTTTATTTTTTTTAACAGTTTTTGTCTCGATCTCGAGCCTTGATGACTCGATGGATGATAAATCTGTAGGAAAAATCAATCTTGTGAAAGCATAGATAGGTCCACCAGGGTCTTCTCTGCCAAAATCTTGATAGCATCAAGCCATTGGCTTGCTGGTCTTCCTCTTCATCATGCTCCTTCTATTATTCCAACTACATTTTCAGAATACCAAATAACATGTGAATGGTGAACCTCTCCAAATGAAGCAGTCTATATCGGCTCCTTCACTGAAGTGAATCCATCAGTAATTTTTCCTTGTTACTACATATAGATATTTTATATGCTGTTTTATAAAATAATTACAATTATATTTAGGGATCATATTGCATTACTATTATTATTGCATTACATCATATGCTATGAGAGGTCCCAATGTATGCACTAAGCCAAAAGATGGCAAGTATGAGCATTCTTCAGAGATGTCAGTAAATCTGACCAGCTCTGAAGAACGCTCATATGTGCCATCTTTTGGCCTAGTACACACATTGGGACATCTAGTAGCATGTCCATAACCAAAATGTGATTAATTTTGAGTAATAGTGTAGAAATTCGAGACCTGAATTACACAGCAGCAAACACCATGATGTATCTCATCTAACATTTCACTATACAAGGGAAGGGGATGGTGATATAGAGGCATGTAAAAATGTGGGCACCCCTAGTCAAAATTACTGTTATTGTGAACAGTTAAGCAAGCTGAAGATGACATGATCTCTAAAAGGCCTAAAGTTAAAGATGACACATTTCCTTTGTATTTTAGGGAAAAAAATGTATTGTAATTTTTTTCATTTTGAAATTATATACAGGAAAATGGGTCAATGTTAACGTTTGAGTACCATTGGAGATTTGTGTGCACAGATAACGTTGACCAAGGTTTCAGACCTTAATTAGCCTGTTAGGGTTATAGCTTGTTCACTATCATCATCATTAGGAAAGGCTAATTGATGCAAATTTCCCAGCTTTATAAAAACCTTGGCCAAAAAACAGCAGCCATAGGTTCTTCTAAGCAACTGCCTAGCACTCTGAAAATGAAAATGGTAGAGGCGCACAAAGCAGGGGAAGGCTATAAGAAGATAGCAAAGCGTTTTCAAGTTGGCCTTTCCTCAGTTGAAAATATAATTAAGAAATGGCAGTTAACAGGAACAGTTGAGGTCAAAATAAGGTATGGAAGACCAATAAAAATTTCAGTGAGAGCTGATCATAGGATTGTCGGAACCCCCATTTGACTTCAAAAGAACCTTCAGGAAGATTTAGCAGACTCTGGAGTTGTGGTTCATTGTTCTACTGTTCAGAGACACCTACACAAATATGGCCTTCATGGAAGAGTTAGCAGAAGAAATAGTCACCCACATCCTCACCATAAAATTAAGTCTTAGAAGTATGCAAAAGAACATCTGAACAAGCCTGATGCATTTTGGAAAAAAAGTCATGTGGACCGATGAGGTTAAAATAGAACTCTTCGGCCACAATGATCAAAGGTATGTCTGGAGAAAAAAGGGCACAGAATTTCAGGAAAAGAACATCTCGTCAACCATCTTGTGGGAATTGATCAATCATGCTTTGGGGTTTTGTTGTAGCCAATGGCAGGGGGAACATTTCACGGGTGGAGGGAAGAATGGATTCAATGAAATGTCATCAAATTCTTGATGCAAACATAACACGATCTGTAAAAAAGCTGAAGTTGAAAAGGATGAATTCTACAAATGGATAATGATCATAAACACATGTCAAAATCTACAATAAACTACATCAAAAGGCGCAAGCGGAATGTTTTACAATGGTCCTCACAGTCCCCTGAGTTTGAACATCCTTGAAAATCTGTGGCTAGACCTCAAAAGAGCAACAATGAAAACAATGGAGGGCACCACTAGTAGGGATCTCCTGTTACATGCTAAAATGATATGCTCATGACAGGAGAAAAGAAGGGCGCATGCAGAAAAACAGGGATCACCAAATTAAATAACAAAAAAATCTTTTATTAAGGTAACAACACACAAACACTGCAATATTAAAACCATTTAAAATTGCATGAAAGCAAAAACAAGTACACTGATGCCCACAATAGGGCTATGCCCTCACCAAACCTCTGAAGGGTCTTGAATCTCCTGATTGGCTATAACAGCAACCTCTCACCAAAGGCACTGCTCTGGGACAGAAATTGCACAACACAACAATATGTAATACATATGATATGCCTAACAGCGCTGTATAAATAATATTGTGCAAATCAAACTGTATATGTACCGAGTCAGACTGCAAAGCCAAAGAAATGATTGCCCAAAATGGAGCAAAGCATAATGCTATTCCCTCACAGGGATCAAGGAGAATAGAGATTAGTCAATTACTGCCAAACAGCCCATTCAGATTGCCTTAAGGTACCGTCACACTAAACGATATCGCTAGCGATCCGTGACGTTGCAGCGTCCTCGCTAGCGATATCGTTTAGTTTGACACGCAGCAGCGATCAGGATCCTGCTGTGATGTCGCTGGTCGCTGAATAAAGTCCAGAACTTTATTTGGTCGTCCGATCGCCGTGTATCGTTGTGTTTGACAGCAAAAGCAACGATACCAGCGATGTTTTACACTGGTAACCAGGGTAAACATCGGGTTACCAAGCGCAGGGCCGCGCTTAGTAACCCGATGTTTACCCTGGTTACCAGCGTAAAAGTAAAAAAAACAAACAGTACATACTCACCCAGCGTCATACCTCCCCCAGCGTCTGCTTCCTGACACTGACTGAGCGCCGGCCCTAAAGTGAAAGTGAAAGCCGCTGTGCTGTTAGGGCCGGAGCTCAGTCAGTGTCAGGAAGCAGAAGCTGGGGGACGCGCAGGTGAGTATGTACTGTTTGTTTTTTTTACTTTTACGCTGGTAACCAGGGTAAACATCGGGTTACTAAGCGCGGCCCTGCGCTTAGCAACCCGATGTTTACCCTGGTTACCCGGGGACCTTGGCATCGTTGGTCGCTGGAGAGCGGTCTGTGTGACAGCTCTCCAGCGATCAAACAGCGACGCTGCAGCGATCGGCATCGTTATCGCTATCGCTGCAGCGTCGCTTAATGTGACGGTACCTTAAGATAAGACAGGGCCAGTAAAGCTCATACTACCTTGACCTGTGTGGAGTCCAACCCACGTGTATGTAAATCTTGCCTGGGTATGGATGAAAGATAGAGCGGGGAGGACAAGAGGGGCAAAGGCATCAGTGTACTTGTTTTTGCTTTCATGCAATTTTAATTGGTTTTAATATTGCAGTGTTTGTGTGTTGTTACCTTAGTAAAAGATTTTTTTGTTATTTAATTTGGTGATCCCTGTTTTTCTGCATGCCACCTTCTTTTCTTCTGTCATAGACCTCAAAAGAGCAGTGCAGACAAGACGACCCAGGAATCTCACATAACTAGAAGAATTTTCCAAGGAAGAATAAATGAAAATCCCTCAAACAAGAATTGAAAGACTTTTGGCTAAATAAAAAAAACATTTACAAGCTGTGATATTTTCAAGAGGTGGTGCTACTAGGTACTAACTATGCAGGGGGTTTAAACTTTTGCATCAACCCATTTTCCTTTTTGTAACTTTTAAAATGTGAAAGATGACACTTTTTTTGTTGCGTAAAATACAAAGGAAATGTGTCATGGTTAACTCGAGATAATTTCAACTTCAACTTGCTGAACTGTTCACAATAACAGTAATTTTGACCAGGTGTGCCCAAACTTTTACATGCCACTGTAAAATAGGAAATACATCGTGCACTTAAAAAAATCAACTTAGAAATTAAAATGTTAGTACCATAAAAAATAGGTTAGGCATGAACACACTATCCACCAACAACCATGTTTAGGTCATCACATTACTGAAAATGACACCATCCTACTATATAGATTGAGACAAGCCTATTGCATAAGTTAAAGGGAATCTGTCACCACGTTTGACCTATCTAAACTGTTAATATGGGCATACAGGTTATAGACTGCCGAAAACAGTCCTCCCTGTGTGTCTCATATCAGATGTACCTGTGTGTCTCATATCAAATGCCTTGTTGATGATAAATAATCTTTTATCACTTTTTCTAAATGACCAGGCTATGGAGTGGATGGTGTAATGGTTACCAGTGTTACCAGTGTGATATTCTTGCCACCTCCTGTCGCCTCCAACTCAAAAATATTGCAAGAATCCTTCCCTTTCTCAGACCACAATCTACCAAAACTCTTGTGCCTCCCACAACCTGTCCTTTCTCTATATCTCTGAACTAATCTCCCAATACCTTCCCTCACGTAATCTTCGATCCTCCCAAGACCTCCTACTCTCCTCCACACTTATTCGCTCCTTACACAACCGCCTCCAAGATTTTTCCCGAATATTCTCCATCCTCTGGAGTTCCACGCCTCAACACGTCCGATTATCCACCACCCTTGGATCCTTCAGATGGAACCTGAAAACCCATCTCTTCAGGAAAGCCTACAGCCTGCAATAACCATTCCACCGCCTCACCACCACCAGAGCTGCCGCACCCCCGACCTTCTTTCTCTTCCCCATTATCCCATGGAATGTAAGTCCACAAGGACAGGGTCCTCTCCCCTCTTTTGCCAGTCTGTCTTTGTAAATTTGTTTACTGTAAACGATATCTATAACTCTACGTAACCCCTTTCTCATGTACAGCACCATGGAATTAATGGTGCTATATAAATAAATAATAATAATATGTAATGGTTATCAGTGTTACCAGTGTGATATGTAATGGGTACCATTGTGATGTGTAATGGTTACCAGTGTAATGTATAATGGTTACCAGTGTGATGTGTAATAATTACCAGTGTGATGTGTAATGGTTACCAGTGTTACCAGTGTGATGTGTAATGGCCGCTCTCTGCTCTCTTGAGCTCACTGCAGAGCTGTGTGTGATTACAACTGACACACCTGCAGGTTCCTCTCAGCTTCCGTCTCACAGGCAGACAGTGTGTAACATTGTTACAATACTGCGGGGCTGAGAGAGAAGCAAAAATGTGTATACATTTCATTTCTCCTGTTCTGTGTTAGTTACTTGTCTCACACTAGTATCTCCCCTTCATGTAAAACAAGCTCTGGAGTCACAGTTATCTCCAGGTACCAATGTCCCCGGAACCTGGGAGAGGTCACTTACAGTGGGGGGAAAAAGTATTTAGTCAGCCACCAATTGTGCAAGTTCTCCCACTAAAAAAGATGACAGAGGCCTGTAATTGACATCATAGGTAGACCACAACTATGAGAGTCAAAATGAGAAAACAAATCCAGAAAATCACCTTGTCTGATTTGGCAAGATTTATTTTGCAAATTATGGTGGAAAATAAGCATTTGGTCACCTAAAAGCATGCTAGATTTCTGGATCGCACAGACTTGTAACTCCTTCTTTAAGAGGCTCCTCTGTCCTCCACTCATCATTATCATGATCATCATTACCTGTAGTAATGGCACCTGCTTGAACTTGTTATCAGTATAAAAGACACCTGTCCACAACCTCAAACAGTCTGACTCCAAACTCCACTATGGTGAAGACCAAAGAGCTGTCAAAGGACACAAGAAACAAAATTGTAGCCCTGCACCAACTGGGAAGACTGAATCTGCAATAGGCAATCAGCTTTTTAAGTGGGAGAACTTGTACAATTGGTGGCTCACTAATTACTTTTTTTCCCCACTGTATATAAAGTGATAAAAGATGATTTATCAACAAAAAGGCATTTAATATGCGACACACACAAGTAGGACTTTTTCAGTATTCTATAACCTGTCTGCCTATATTAATAGTTTATATAGGTCAAATGTGGTGTCAGGTGCCCTTTAATGGAGAACAAATAGGCATAATTGGCTCTAAATCCAAGCCCTGCAAAAAAAAGGTGTTCATATTTAGCCGTTTATACATACTGGTAAAATATCATAAAAAGTAATTGCAAAATGAACTCCTTTTTAATTGGAAATAGTTATTGAAATATGGTATGGCAAAGATTAGGCATCCTAATTATCATATTTAGGCCTATTTTTAGGAGCTAATAGTAAAACCCTACACTAAAGGTAGTCATATGTTTTAGCTATTGGATGAACACTTGTTTATACATGTATGCTCAAGCATGCTGAGCATGAATGTGTTCTCTATAGGGAGGGAGACGTAAGATGCTTAAGGACTACTCTGGCAGAAGTTTATTTTACCTTGAAAACAAAAGGATCAGTAATCTTGATATTCAATATGCCCAACTCATCCTTCTTCCATCATCTGCCAGTGATGGAGAGTTAGGACAGCACCTTATGCCTAAAATAGTGGGTCTTAATCTAATCTAATTTATGGCTACTTTTAGGATGAGTCAACAATTAAGTGATGCATTTTTAGAGTAGGAAAATCCATTGCAAATACTCAATGTGTGTACATACCCTTCAGAGCAAAGATTATTAAATGGAATCTATCATTTTCAATAACAATGGTAAGAATGGAATTTAAAACACTTTATACCTTAAAAAAATAGTAAAAGAAATAAATCTAAATTATTGAATACCAAAGTTTTTATTCACTTTACTGTAATCTATTCCTGTAGTTAGGTAATTATTGTGTAATAAGTATAATAACACACTGTTTCCTTTCAGTTGCTTCTTTCAATAATGATGGGATAGCAACAAGAGAGCAAAACAAAGAAACCCAGAGGTAGATTAGGGTTTAATCTGATCAAAGCAACAAAACTTCCATGTTAACAGCAGTATACGGTTGTACTAATAATATTATATGATAATTGTCAGTATTTTTCCTAATGAATCCAGGAACCTGTACAGATTCTGGAAACGTTTGTCTCAGTGACTCATTCTACATAATGCTAACTTACTTTCCCATGAATAGGGTTTAAGAAAAAATCACAATACACTGGATAGAGATTTGCAGTAAAGCAGTTTAGACGTTCCAGAGAATTAATTATTTAAGTACAGATAAAGATATAAAGTTATCAATTCCTTAGCAAAATTCTGTGGTGGTCTGGTATCTGGGGACTATACAATCAGTTGTAAAAATACTCAAGGAGCAGACACAGACACAATAGAAGAAGAACAATATATGAGCCCTTTGCAGTCCAGTCCATCATTGTGCACAATTGCTCTTGCTATTGAGGTGGAAGTTGACCTCCTTAACTCTTGTGCAGATTGCACCGTTGCACCAAATGTATACACCTATTGTTGGTATGCACCAATGGTATGTTCAACGTTGCATATATGGATGTAGGAAAACCTATTAAAGGGGTTTCCGCAAACAATATATTTACTGCCTATCCTTAAAGTCACCATCAATGTGTAATTGGTTGAGCTTGAATACTGCTCCCCCAAAAGCTGGAGACAAAAAGGATCACACCATTGAGGTTAGTCCCTTTCACATGAATAGTTCTGAGCTGCAGAACCAGGTCCAGATAGACACATAAAGAAGGCACTCTAATGATGGGCTCATGTTACAGTTATTGTATTGGAGCCCTGCAAATTCAAGTTACACCAATGACTAAACTACATTGTATCGGCAAACTCTATCTAAGGGTTTAGGTGTTCTAATGTTAGCACAATATCTACAGCAGAAGGAGATCGATGCCTTCCAGGTGAAACTAATACAGCATGAAGTATTTAAAGGGAACATACAGACACTTTTATTACCCCCTATCTCAGCACTAATAGCCTGGCTCAATGGCCATATAAGGTAGTATGTGGTTGAGGTCTCTTTCAAAGGACCAGACCAGCTCTAAAAACTAATCCTTACACTCTCAAAATGAACCTGATCTAAACGTACACAACTGTCCATACATATAATAATAATTGGAAGAGATGTAGTCTGACCAGAAAGGGTGATTGATAAAGTTTATTATCTGTTAGGGTTGGCGGAATGCACCGAATATATTTATTAGATGGGATTGGTGCGTTTGCAACCCGGGATCCACCGTGCAGGAAAGAACCTGCTGCTAAGTAATTGGCAGCACTATATGGCGGTATGGACCTGCTCTGTTAGCTTCACAGAGCGGCCCAGAAACCAAAGCTCTGTGCCCTGTTAGACTTTCACAGAGGCACAGGCTAACTACCAAAATGAGAGCAGTCAATGGTCATGCATGCACACAAAACTCCTCGCCGGAGGTGCCAGCATTCTAGGGGCTTATTTCAGCCGGGTCCCTGAATACACACACACCAAACTCCTCACCGGAGGTGCCAGCATTCTAGGGGCTTATTTCAGCCAGGTCCCTGAATACACACAAACACAATCTCCTCGCCGGAGGTGCCAGCATTCTAGGGGCTTATTTCAGCCGGGTCCCTGAACACATACAAACACATGACCACACTGGCGCAAAGCACATAACTTAGGAAGATATTAGCGCATGGCCGTTCGGCCATGCGAGCCTTAAATAGCTGCAGCACGTACAGGACCTTCCTAGAAGGACCAATGAGAGGCTGCTACAGAACCTGCGCACCTACAGGACCTTCCTAGAAGGACCAATAGATTTGGCTGCAGTACCTGAGCATGTGACCCTTGATCTCCACTGAAAGATCTTACCCTGGGCATGCTCAGTGTGTGCAAAGCAGGACTTAGTCCCAGAAAAGCCTGCTCGCCGCAGATCAGTGCAGGGTACAATAGCAGAGCCTGGAGAGGCAGCAGTAACCCTTTGCACAGTATCAGTCTTAGTGAGATGCTGGGACCGACGTCTCCGCTGAGCAGGCTCCACTGCGGCCGATGCAGAATGGGAGACTGCAGCAGACACGGATCGAGATTCCCCCTGTGCAGCAGAGGAAACTCGACTCCTAACATTACCACCCCTCCTAGGGCCCCCCCCCTTGAGCCTCGCTACGCTCAAAAGCTGCAATGAGCAGTGGAGCCCGAATGTGCTCCACAGGCTCCCAGGTTCTATCCTCTGGACCGTGACCCTTCCAGTCCACCAGATAAAATTTCTTGCCACGTACCACCTTGCGCCCCACGATAGCATTCACCTCAAACTCATCCGTGGATGAACCCGATGTCCCGGCAGATGACTCAGAAAACTGGGACAAATGAACGGGCTTTAAGAGGGAAACGTGAAAAGTATTGGTGATACCAAGGCGTGGAGGAATAGCCAAACGGTAGACCACAGGGTTGACCTGTTCCAGAACTTTGAATGGGCCAACATAGCGAGGCGCAAACTTAGTGGACTCAACTCGCAGCCTGATGTTACGGGCGGAGAGCCACACTAAGTCGCCAGGAGCAAAGGTCGGAGCGGGGTGCCGGTGTGTATCAGCCGAAACCCTCATTCTCTCCTTGGAGGCCCGGATGGCATCCTGTGTGCGGTCCCAGATGTCACGTGCCTCCACCGCCCAGTCTGCGACCCTAGAATCGGTGGATGACACAGGCATGGGCACAGGGACATGCGGATGCTGGCCGTAATTAAGGAGAAAAGGAGTCTGACCAGTGGAATCGGCTACGGCGTTGTTCAAGGCAAATTCCGCCCAAGGTAGCAAAGATGCCCAGTCATCCTGCCTAGCAGAGACAAAATGTCGCAAGTATGTCACCAGAGTCTGGTTGGTTCTCTCTACCAACCCATTCGTCTTGGGATGATATGCAGATGAAAGATTCAGCTCTATGCTGAGTAAACGGCAGAGCTCTCTCCAAAACCGAGACGCAAACTGGGGACCCCGGTCGCTGACAATTTTATCAGGCATTCCATGTAAGCGGAAAATATGTTTTATGAACAACGCCGCCAAGGCCCGTGCAGAAGGTAACCGTGGAAGCGGGACCAAATGCACTATCTTAGAAAAATGATCGGTAACTACCCAGATAACGGTGCAGCTACGAGACTTGGGTAAGCCCACCATGAAGTCCATCCCGACCATCTCCCAGAGTAACCCAGCAGGCCGTTGCCGAGGAGACCGATTCTGGGCGCAGGAGACACACGCCCGAATATAGTCCCCGACGTCACGGGCCATATGCGGCCACCAGTACGTCCTCGCCAAAAGCTCAGATGTCCTCTTGGTCCCAAAATGTCCACCCATTCTGGACGAGTGAGCCCAAGAGAGAACCTCCGGTCGCAAATTCGGTGGTAGGAAAGTCTTGCCCGGGGGCACGGACTCTAGCGAAACCAGAGCCACAGTTCTCAGGCTCTCAGAGGGGACAATAAGCCGAGGCTCCTCCTCCTCCTCAGATGACACTACAGAGCGGGAGAGAGCGTCGGCACGAATGTTCTTCTCCCCGGAGAGAAAATGGAGAGAAAAATGGAACCGGGAGAAGAACAGGGACCATCTAGCCTGGCGAGAATTCAGCCGCTGGGCCGTCTGTATATATACCAAGTTCTTGTGGTCAGTGAACACTTGGAAGGGAAAGCGAGCTCCCTCCAAGAGGTGTCTCCACTCTGAAAAAGCTAACTTCATGGCTAGCAACTCCTTGTCCCCAATGGAATAATTCCTCTCCGCTGGTGTGAAGGTCTTGGAGAAGAAGAAGCAAGGATGCTTCCGACCTTGAGCATCCTTTTGGAAAAGGACTGCTCCAGCACCAACGGATGAGGCATCCACCTCCATGATAAATGGCTTATCTACATCGGGGCGATGTAGGATGGGAGCGCTAGCGAAGTGTGACTTAATCGAGAGAAAGGCCTTGGAGACCTCCTCTGACCACAACTTGGGATTTGCTCCCTTCTTGGTGAGGGCAACCAAGGGAGCTACCAAAGTTGAGAAGTGTGGAATGAACTGGCGATAGTAATTAATGAACCCCATAAAGCGCTGCACCGCTTTAAGAGAATGGGGTTCCTGCCAGTCCATCACAGCCTGTAGCTTGGCAGGATCCATAGCCAAACCCTGGGCAGAGATGATATAACCAAGGAAGGCAAGGACCCCTTCTCAAACACTCACTTCTCCAACTTGGCGTAGAGGGAGTTTGCCCGTAAGAGGTCGAAGACTTTGTGAACATCTCTCTGATGGGAGTCAATATCTGGAGAGTAGATGAGAATATCATCCAGATAGACTATGACCGAGGTGGTGAGCATATCCCAGAAAATGTCGTTCACAAAGTCTTGGAAAACGGCTGGAGCATTACAGAGCCCGAAGGGCATCACCAGGTATTCATAGTGCCCATCCCTGGTGTTAAAAGCAGTCTTCCATTCGTCCCCCTCACGGATGCGAATCAGGTTATAGGCACCCTGCAGATCTAATTTTGTAAATACCCTTGCTCGCCGTAGCCTATCAAAAAGCTCAGATATCAGGGGTAATGGGTACTTGTTCTTAATTGTGATGGCGTTAAGACCCCTGTAGTCTATGCATGGACGTAAGTCTCCAGTCTTTTTCTGTACGAAGAAGAACCCAGCCCCTGCACACTGACTTCCTAATGAATCCTCTTGCCAGATTCTCTTGGATGTACTGAGACATTGCCTCCGTCTCCAGGAGAAATAACGGATAGACTCGACCCCGGGGAGGCTCAGCACCAGGCAAGAGGTCAATAGGACAGTCATAGGGGCTGTGAGGCGGAAGGGTCTCCGCAGCCCTTTTGGAGAACACGTCTGCATAGGGCCAATAGTGCTTGGGGAGAGAGGAAAGATCTGCAGGTACCTGTGTTGTAGCAACCTGAACGCACTCCCTCTGACATCTACCCTCGCAGGATTTACTCCATCCCAAAATTCTCCCTGAGGACCACTCTATATGAGGAGAATGATAGCGGTAGCCATGGTATCCCCAACAGGACCTCATCAATTACCTCAGGAATGACTAATATGGAGATAATCTCCTGATGTGATGGAGACACAGAAAGCGTGATAGGAATGGTTTGGTGGGTAATCTGTGAGGGTAGTGTCGACCCATTTACCACTTGAACGGTTACTGGTTTGGCGAGCATAACCAGGGGTATTGCATGACGCTGGGCGAAAGAGGATGACATAAAATTACCCTTCGCCCCAGAGTCCACGCATAGCTCTACCATAAAAGTGGATGGGCCTAAGGTAATTGTCCCCTTGAAGGACAACTTTGAGGCAAACGTCGCCGTGTCTAGTGTACCTCCTCCAACTGCCACTAGACGCTGACATTTCCCCGACCACTGAGGACACTTGGAGGCAAGATGTCCTGACTGCCGGCAAACATGACAGAGCTTATGTGCATGAGCGGACTGGGACTTGGATCCCGCTCGTGTCACCTCTATGGCCTCATGTGACTCGGACGCATGGACTGGTGATTCCAGAGGTCTGGCGAAGGTGGGAGCCAGCCGAAACCTCTGCCTACACTGGGCTCGCTCCAACCTTCGCTCATGAAAACAAAGGTCTATGCAAGTTGATACAGCTATGAGCTCCTCCAGTGTGGCGGGAATCTCCCTAGTAGCCAAAGCATCCTTCACATGGTCAGCCAGCCCCCTCCAAAATACGGGAATGAGGGTTTTATCTGGCCATTCCAACTCAGACGCTAATGTCCGGAAGAGAACCGCAAACTGGCTGACCATGGTTGAACCCTGAGTCAAAGCCAGCAGTTGGAGCGCTGTATCATGGGTGACTTGAGGTCCTACAAAGACCTGTTTCAGAGTGTCCAGAAACCGAGGAACACTCCGCACCACATGATCGTTGTGCTCCCACAGCGGCGTAGCCCACTCCAACGCCCTGTCCGACAAGAGAGAGATTATGAATCCCACCTTTGCCCGCTCTGTGGGAAAACGTGCAGCCAGGAGCTCGAGGTGTATACCACACTGGCTCACGAAACCCCTACAGGACTTACTGTCCCCAGAGTATCTCTCAGGCAATGGGAGGTGAGATAAGGTCGGAACAGAGGTGGCAGTGTGTAAAGCTGCTGCAGCCACGCTAGCAGCCTGAACAGCTATTGCAGTAACATCCACCGCCGAGGTTGCATGCTCAAGAGACGCCAACCGGCCCTCCAGCAGCTGGATGTACCCGTGCAATCGCTGTTCATCCGCCATTAGTTAGCCAGATCCTGGCGCTAGTATACTGTTAGGGTTGGCGGAATGCACCGAATAAATTTATTAGATGGGATTGGTGCGTTCGCAACCCGGGATCCACCGTGCAGGAAAGAACCTGCTGCTAAGTAATTGGCAGCACTATATGGCGGTATGAACCGGCTCTGTTAGCTTCACAGAGCGGCCGAGAAACCAAAGCTCTGTGCCCTGTTAGGCTACTTTCACACTAGCGTCGTGCACTGCACGTCGCTATATGTCGTTTGGTTGAAAAAACGCATCCTGCAAAAGTGCTTGCAGGATGCGTTTTTTCACCATTAATTAGCATTAGCGTCGCATTGCGACGCTTTGCCACACGTCGTAACCGTCGTGCGACGGTTGCGCCGTGTTGTGGCGGACCGTCGGCTGCAAAAAACGTTACATGCAACGTTTTTTGCTGCAGACGGACCGCCATTTCCGACCGCGCATGCGCGGACGGAACTCCGCCCCTACCTCCCCGCACCTCACAATGGGGCGGCGGATGCGCTGGAAAAATGCATCCGCTGCCCCCGTTTTGCGGCGCAATCACTGCTAGCATCGGTACGTCGGCCCGACGCACTGCAACGGGCCGAGTACGACGCTAGTGTGAAAGTAGCCTTAGACTTTCACAGAGGCACAGGCTAACTACCCAAATGAGAGCAGTCAGTGGTCATGCATGCACACAACACTCCTCGCCGGAGGTGCCAGCATTCTAGGGGCTTATTTCAGCCAGGTCCCTGAATACAAACAAACACAATCTCCTCGCCGGAGGTGCCAGCATTCTAGGGGCTTATTTCAGCCAGGTCCCTGAACACATACAAACACATGACCACACTGGCGCAAAGCACATAACTTAGGAAGATACTAGCGCATGGCCGTGCGGCCATGTGAGCCTTAAATAGCTGCAGCACGTACAGGACCTTCCTAGAAGGACCAATGAGAGGCTGCTACAGAGCCTGCGCACCTACAGGACCTTCCTAGAAGGACCAATAGATTTGGCTGCAGTACCTGAGCATGTGACCCTTGATCTCCACTGAGAGATCTTACCCTGGGCATACTCAGTGTGTGCAAAGCAGGACTTAGTCCCAGAAAAGCCTGCTCGCCGCAGATCAGTGCAGGGTACAATAGCAGAGCCTGGAGAGGCAGCAGTAAGGCCATGTGCACACGTTCAGTATTTTTCACGTTTTTTTCGTGTTTTTTCGCTATAAAAACGTGATAAAAACGCGAAAAAAACGCTAACATATGCCTCCCATTATTTTCAGGGTATTCCGCATTTTTTGTGGAAATGTTGGATTTTTTTTCGCAAAAAAATCACATCGCGGAAAAAAAAGCAACATGTTCATTAAATTTGCGGAATTGCGGGGTTCCGCACACCTAGGAATGCATTGATCTGCTTACTTCCCGCACGGAGCTGTGCACACCATGCGGGAAGTAAGCAGATTATGTGCGGTTGGTACCCAGGGTGGAGGAGAGGAGACTCTCCTCCACGGACTGGGCACCATATAATTGGTAAAAAATTGGTAAAAAAAAAAGAATTAAAATAAAAAATAGTGATATACTCACCTTCGATGGCCCCCCGCAGTCTTCCCGCCTCTCAGGTGCATGCTGCCGCTTCGGTTCCTATAGCTGGTGTGTGGTGAAGGACCTGTGATGACGTCGCGGTCTTGTGATTGGTCGCGAGACCGGTCATGTGACCGCTCACGTGACCCCGACGTCATCGAAAGTCCTGCACACACACATCATCTATAGGAACGGACGCCGCTGAGGAGATCGGCTGTCTGCAGGTGAGTATAACCATTTTTTTAATTTTTTAAATTATTTTTAAACATTCTATCTTTTACTATTGATGCTGCATAGGCTGCATCTATAGTAAAAAGTTGGTCACACTTGTCAAACACTATGTTTGACAAGTGTGACCAACCTGTCAGTCAGTTTTCCAAGCGATGCTACAGATCGCTTGGAAAACTTTAGCATTCTGCAAGCTAATTTCGCTTGCAAAATGCTAAAAAAACCGCGAAAAAAACGGGAAAAAAAAATGCGGATTTCTTGCAGAAAATTTCCGGTTTTCTTCAGGAAATTTCTGCAAGAGATCCTGACATGTTCACATACCCTAACCCTTTGCACAGTATCAGTCTTAGTGAGACGCTGGGACCGACGTCTCCGCTGAGCAGGCTCCACTGCGGCTGATGCAGAATGGGAGACCGCAGCAGACACGGATCAAGATTCCCCCTGTGCTGCAGAGGAAACTCGACTCCTAACAATTATCTACCTTATATTTTCTGGGGGGTTGTTAGATAGCAATTGGTCAGAATATGGGTAGTTAGATAAAATTTCATATTAAAACATTGCAGTAATACTTGTAGTATCAACAGTAACATAATGATGAAAAATAGCAAAACAAAATTATGAAAGAAATAAAAGAAATCCCCTAAGCCCAAATCACTACTCTTTAACATTAGAATTTTAAATGGTCCAAAAATCCTATTAGATAGACAGTTGTGTATTTTATGGAAATATAGAATTATTTTCTAACCATTTGAAAAAAATATATATAAAACACACTGGCGCTAATTAAAAGAAGCCCTGAAGCCACTGATATCAAGACTGTGCCAACTCTGTCAAAACATGGAAGATCAATGGGTAAAGATAGATATGGCGCTAAAGGTAAAAGCCAATACTAGAATGGTTGTTGTGCCATAAAACCACACTTGAATATGTGCCTCAATTAAACGGCTTGCTATGGCACACCAACACAATAAAAAGCGTTAAATAATCAAATTATTAATAACAAATACTACCATCCTGGTACATTTGAATAATGTTCCAACTATATCCTGCTCATTAATACTCGCAATGTATTTCGAAGGATGAAATCTCTTGGTCACAGTGCCAGCACTAATGTGCAAAGGGGCTGTTAACAAGCTGGAGTTTTTATTAATGTAGATGGAGGGGCACGTGTAGCACGTATGCTTAAATTAATCCAATAGTGCATGGTCTTAATACACACAATGCGATTTTTAAGAATTGTGAGTTTTTTAGATTTTCAGTATTTTGAACTAATAAAGTGTATGTGATAATTTGTATGTAGTTTTTTATATTGAATTATTTTTTCTTTGTCCCTTCCCCCTTTTTTGTTTCCCTTCTCTAGCTCACCAGTATACAATAGTTTGCATAATCAAACGTTTTGGTGATCCAACTGTTCTTAGCATATTATTAATAAACAACAAACATTTAAGAAACATCAATAAACTATATGTATGTCAAGCATAAGGTTGGAAGACACTTTGTAGCTATGGGGAAATTTATTATCGCTTAGTTATTGTTCGGTTAGTATTACTGCAGCCACTGTTAATTCCGGTACACAATGTGTTAATATGGCGTGAGACCTTGTTCGGCTAGCTTATATCTTGGGAGTGACAGGATGGGGCTGTAACCCTGACAAAGAAGGGCGTGATCCTTTGAAATGCGTTGTTTTTTGGCCCCAGCGAGGCTCCTCACACGCTGCCGAACACTGTTGGCCATTTTTTTCCCGAGCATCCAGCGACGCCGCTGGCCGGGGCACCTCTGGCTCTGCACGGTCTTGTGCATATTGCGGTCAGACACCGGAGTGTCAAACACCACCACCTACTAACCACCTTCATCATCTGGAGGACTCTTGATGACCGGGTATCTAGGAAGCTAAAGCTAGGTAAGAGCCCTGTTTTTTACATAACAGCTTGTTAACAGCCCCATTGCACATTAGCGCTGGCACTGTGACCAAGTGCTTTCATCCTTCGAAATACATTGTGAGTATTAATGAGCAGGATATAGTTGGAACATTATTTAAATGTACCAGGTTGGTAGTATTTGTTATTAATAGTTTGTTTATTTAACGCTTTTTATTGTGTTGGTGTACTATAGCAAGCAGTTTAATTGAGGCACATATTCAAGTGTGGTTTTATGGCACAACAACCATTCTAGTATTAGCCTATACCTTTAGCGCGATATCTATCTTTATCCATTGTACTTTCTAACCATAATTCATATAGAAAAAATTAATTATCAATGCTTATCATTTGATTAAACCTTAAATTTTTTAATGATTGAATCCATATTGCAACCAATATTCTGACTATGAAACATCTAACCTAAACGGGCAATCGGATTTGGCATTGAATTTCTTGAAAATCTTGTCTTGATCAGAAACCTTGGCTAGATTAATTGGTAGTCTTCTCAAAGAGTTGGTCTTGAACTTGAAGGGACTTCAACGCACAAATTCTGCAGTTTAGAAGGTGGTTTCTGTACCATTCAGTGGAATTATCATTTATATCTCAAAGTTTTATTGTATATTATTTTGGGGTTTTAGTATACTATCAATTTCTATACAACTTCCATAATGTTTCTGGGCTATATGTTGAGTATATTAAATGTTTTCCTACTGGGATTATCTATTGGAACATGACTTGAGAGGTATCTCTGTTAGTAGATACTAGGTAAAATCTAAAGAGATTTATTACAATCTTTAAAGAGCTCAAGTTTCATTTTCGTATATTTAGTTTTGAAAAGTGTCCCGGAATTATCTTGCAATTCTGGCTTTTTTCTGTAAAGAGTAGCTTTATAAAAAAAAATGACTCATTGTACATTGTGCAAGACCTACTGAAAATCTGTTTTTGTGGGTTGGGGTTGAAAGAGAAGAATGGAGACATGTAATAGATTTATGTTCTGAGAGGACATCAGATCATCATGGTGTCACAGTTTCCACTATATGGAGAGTACATCTTCTTCAACCAAAAGTTGTGTTTGATATTTATCACTATTGGCGGTCTCAATAATAGGGAGTGGAAACAGTGGTGAAAATCTTTCAGAATTCCAATTGTCAGTAAAGGATATGGCGCATGGGTGATCATGCCGAATTTCCACACTTATCGTAAACTGAACAAAAACAAACAAGCAGTTAACTTTATTAAATACAAATGTAAAAACCTTTAAATTTATAGGTACAATGGCTAAAGCGGGGAACAATGCCCATACTCAATGGCCACACATCAAAGAAAGGGCTTAAATCGCCAACAACCCTTGCATTAACATAATAGCATATAGCTATAATGGTAAATATCTCAAAGACTACAAGACTATCGTGGCAAGTGCCACATAATTAAATGGTTAATATTATACCAGCAGTCCCAAAGAAATAATCATGGTAAAATACCTGATAAATCCAGGAGTGGGGGACCAACAGCCCTCCCCTGCTTTGACAGCTATGAATGATGTCAATAATGTTGTCTGACCAATGTTCTGTCATGCTGAATGCACATCGGCTCCAAGATCTGCTGCTGGCAGCTCCTTTTGCAATTGCCAACTAATGATGTCCTGGAGGTGCTCAATAGGAAACAAGTCTGTGTATACTGCAGGCCATGGTAGCCCCTTTAGGCCCTGCAGGATGCTCACAGTAGCACAAGCACATGTGGCTTGGTGTTGTCATGTTGAAAAACAGTTCTGGAGACATTTTATGTCAGAGGCAGAGACAGCTATACTGGAGAAATGGAAACTACAGCAGGACCGTTCCAATGGCAACTGGAGTGTAAAATGAGCCTGGAGGGAAATAACCCCTTAATCATTTGTTTTTCATTGCAGTCATTCTTTATGACATGGGCTTTAAAGAGCCACAAGCATTGTGAAATCACCTTTATTTTAAACATTAATTTAAAGTGAACCTGTTAGCAAGATTTTGCTAATTAAACTACAGACAGTGTCAGGTTGGGACCGTTATACTGATTAAAATGATACCTTGGTTGATGAAATCCGTCTTGTGGTTGTTGTGTAATCTTTATTTGTAGTTTTCAGTTAATGACATTCGGAGCGGCCTGTGGGGGGACTTCATGTGGTGCTCTGAATAGCTATTCACCAGTATGGCTTCTGACAGGTCATTCATTCCTCAGTGACCAGCCCCCTATTTTACATACTGGATATGCTATTGTGGGATTACAAAAAAAAACTAGATGGGCATTTCCTGAAGGAAATACATGGTGCTTGAACAGCACTGCCAGCTGCCAATGAACCTCAGGAGCAAGTCTGGCATGCAGGGCCCTGCCCCTGGGTATCCAATTTGGCCCCTTGGTAGCCACTTTGATGTGCGGGGCCCCTTGTTAGCAACTTTGGCCCCTTGGTAGAAACTTTGATGTGCGGGGCCCCTTGTTAGCAACTTTGGCCCCTTGGTAGCCATTTTGGCATGCAGGAATCCTTGGTAGCCATTTTGGCATTTAGGAATCCTCGGTAGCCACTTTAATCGGAGGCCGGGGACCCTCGGCCTCCGATTTGGTGGCCGGGGACCCTCGGCCTCCGATTTGGAGGCCGGGGACCCTCGGCCTCCGATTTGGAGGCCGGGGACCCTCGGCCTCCGATTTGGTGGCCGGGGACCCTCGGCCTCCGATTTGGAGGCCGGGGACTCTCGGCCTCCGATTTGGTGGCCGGGGACCCTCGGCCTCCGATTTGGAGGCCGGGGACCCTCGGCCTCCGATTTGGTGGCCGGGGACCCTCGGCCTCCGATTTGGAGGCCGGGGACCCTCGGCCTCCGATTTGGAGGCCGGGGACCCTCGGCCTCCGATTTGGAGGCCGGGGACCCTCGGCCTCCGATTTGGAGGCCGGGGACCCTCGGCCTCCGATTTGGAGGCCGGGGACCCTCGGCCTCCGATTTGGAGGCCGGGGACCCTCGGCCTCCGATTTGGAGGCCGGGGACCCTCGGCCTCCGATTTGGAGGCCGGGGACCCTCGGCCTCCGATTTGGAGGCCGGGGACCCTCGGCCTCCGATTTGGTGGCCGGGGACCCTCTGCCTCCGATTTGGAGGCCGGGGACCCTCGGCCTCCGATTTGGTGGCCGGGGACCCTCTGCCTCCGATTTGGAGGCCGGGGACCCTCGGCCTCCGATTTGGAGGCCGGGGACCCTCGGCCTCCGATTTGGTGGCCGGGGACCCTCGGCCTCCGATTTGGAGGCCGGGGGACCCTCGGCCTCCGATTTGGTGGCCGGGGACCCTCGGCCTCCGATTTGGAGGCCGCGGACCCTCGGCCTCCGATTTGGTGGGCGGGGCCAGGGGGGCACTTACTTTTCACACACGGGGCCGGGGGGGCACTTACTTTTCACACACGGGGGCCGGGGGGCACTTACTTGTCACACACGTGGCCGGGGGGCACTTACTTTTCACACACGGGGCGGAACTTACTTTTCACACACGGGGCCGGGGGGCACTTACTTTTCACACACGGGGCCGGGGGGCACTTACTTTTCACACACGGGGCCAGGGGGCACTTACTTTTCACACACGGGGCGGGGGGCGCACTTACTTTTGCACACGGGGCCGGGGGCGCACTTACTTTTGCACACGGGCCGGGGGCGCACTTACTTTTGCACACGGGGCCGGGGGCGCACTTACTTTTGCACACGGGGCCGGGGGCGCACTTACTTTTGCACACGGGGCCGGGGGCGCACTTACTTTTGCACACGGGGCCGGGGGCGCACTTACTTTTGCACACGGGGCCGGGGGCGCACTTACTTTTGCACACGGGGCCGGGGGCGCACTTACTTTTGCACACGGGGCCGGGGGCGCTCTTACTTTTGCACACGGGGCCGGGGGCGCACTTACTTTTGCACACGGGGCCGGGGGCGCACTTACTTTTGCACACGGGGCCGGGGGCGCACTTACTTTTGCACACGGGGCCGGGGGCGCACTTACTTTTGCACACGGGGCCGGGGGCGCACTTACTTTTGCACACGGGGCCGGGGGCGCACTTACTTTTGCACACGGGGCCGGGAGGGCACTTACTTTTCACACACGGGACGAGAGGGTGTCATAGTCACTTTACTCTGATGTTTGACTTTGATAAATGATCATGTCCTAAAATGGACACCGTACATTTGCATAGCTGCCATCTTTGGAAGGTCAAGTTCGGGGTAATGGAAAGTTCGCCATTATTTCCTATGGGAAATTTTTTTTTTTTAAATGCGATTTAAATAAAATCTACATATCGGATCGACTATAAAAGTCATAGCACACCTGTCCCCACCGAGGCCTTCGAAATGCCGCCTGAACGGGGTCTCTGCGCCGAGCGGTTCGGGCCGCATTAATTGCGGAAAACGCGGAGAAGAAGAAGAATAAAATATAAGAAATCGGATTACAATATGTTGCTTGAACCTAGGAGGGTTCAAGCACCATAATTAACTTCATCAAAATGATGTCATCGGCGGAACCTGCGCAGTATCATGATGCATGCCTAATATGCCTATATGCATTTATACTTTATTCCTATACTATTGTAGGGTAAAAACATATATACAGCTCTGGAAAAAATTAAGAGACCACTGAAAAATGTTCAGTTTGTCTGATTTTTCTCTTTATAGGTATATTTTTGAGTAAAATGTAAATTGTTCTTTTATTCTATAAACTTCTGACAATATGTCTCTGAATTTCCAAGCAATACATTTTGTATTTTTTTCTGACAAAGAAAAATATTCGAAATTAAAAAACCCCCAGTGCTTTCAGACCTCAAATAAGGCAAAGAAAACAAGTTCATAATCATTTAGAAACAACAATGCTAATGTTTTAACTTAGGAAGAGTTCAGAAATCAATATTTTGTGGAATAACCATGATTTCTAATCACAGCTTTCATGCGTCTTGGCATGCTTTCCACCAGTCTTTTCACACTGCTCCTGGCGCAAAAATTTAAGCAGTTCTTCTGTGTTTGATGGCTTGTGACTATTCATCATCCTGTTGTTCACATTTCAAAGGTTTTCAGTGGGGTTCAGGCCCGGAGATTGGGCTGCCCATGACAGGGTTTTTTGATGTGGTGGTCTCTTAATTTTTGCCAGAGGTATATATATATATATATATATATATATATATATATATATATATATATATATATATATATATATATATATATATATATATATATATATATATATATATATATATATATTATAATATATATATATACAGTGCCTTGTGAAAGTATTTGGCCCCCTGGAACTTTTCAACCTTTTCCCACATATCATGCTTCAAACATAGAGACACCAAATGTAAATTTTTGGTGAAGAATCAACAACAAGTGGAACACAATTGTGAAGTTGAACGAAATTTATTGGTTATTTTAAATTTTTGTGGAAATAAAAAAACTGAAAAGTGGGGCGTGCAATATTATTCGTCCCCTTTAACTTAATACTTTGTTGTGCCACCTTTTGCTGCGATTACACCTGCAAGTCGCTTGGGGTATGTCTCTATCAGTTTTGTACATTGAGCGACTGAAATTCTTGCCCATTCTTCCTTGGCAAACAGCTCGAGTTCAGGGAGGTTTGATGGAGATCGTTTGTGAACAGCAGTTTTCAGCTCTTTCCACAATTATTCTTATGCTGGACCATTTCTCCTGATCATGGAATTCTGGGTATATATTTTTTCTTCTATGTTTGTGAGGACCAGGAAGAATAGAAGTCTTTTTATCCTATAGCAATTCGTAGTAAAAATGAGTCAACCTTACCTTGTATTACAACACACTCCAAAACACAGTAATTGTGGACAAAGATGACAAATAGAATTTACCTGGTATTTTCAGAAAAAAATTACATTGCTGAAGATCGCAGAGGAATTAGGGAGTACACTGGTTTTGTCAGACAGGTATTGTTAGACCATCTATAAACTTTTCCATCCTTGTTAAAAATACCCGGTCATCAGGACATGGACCCTCGAAGGATGTGATGAAATTGGCCTAGGCCTTTGCTGTGTGTCTCTCTCGCCTCTCCTCCTTGGTTGGAAGCTTGCCCCCTGCCGCTAGCATTGTCTGATGGGAATTTTTTCAACATATTTTCCACAATGGCCATGTCACGACTTGTTGTTGGGTGACCCAGGACCAGGGGCTCCTTCCTTGTCACTAACACTAGGGGGCACCCTAGCTCACCCTGTTCCCCAGATTACTTCTGAAGGTGAAGATGCTGGGGCCATGTACCTTGCCTTATCTTCTGAATCCACCCTCCGTCTGTACCCTTCCCCCACACAGGGAATTGCGGAGTAGTTGTGCACCATAGCACACCAACCAGACAAACAAGGTAACATGAGCAGGGGAAACGGAAAATAAAAGGCATACAAATATTCACTCACATATAACAGAGGAATGCACAGGGGAGTGGAGGATGAGGTAAAACCAAAGATGGAGAAGGAAAGGGAATTATCACACTTGCTAAACCAAGCAACAGTCACAGATCAACCCACCAAACGCATTCTATATAACTACCAACTACTACCCTCCCAGCTATGCAGTGTAAGCTAGCTCTGATGATGTGTGTCAGTCAGGACCCAGATTATAGAGGGGATAGGAGTGGCTCACCGTCCTAAGCTGAGAGCCCAGACTTCCAGAGCTCCCAACATAGCTGATTAACCCCTGTACTGCCAAAAGAAATTTACACCGATTATAAAGAAGGTGAAGTGGTTCTTTTGAAAGCAGGAGTAGGAACAATCAGACCCTGCGGTCTTCTGGCTCCTCTCTGTTGCAGTAACCCCATGACAGGCTTTCTGATATGGCACCATTTTAGAAGACCTCTCCACCTCAGGAAGAAGAGATGCAAAGTTCTCCTTGTAGCGTGGGTCTAGCAGGGTGACAACCAGTACTCTTATACTTATAATTTTAATACTTTTTGGAGCATTATATATCTCAGGAAATGTACCCCAGACCACGGAATACTTTATCGACGAGTGATATAACCCAGCAAAATTGTTTAACTCTTTTTTGGAGTGTTATATATCACAGAAATGTAGCTCAGACCACAGAATACTATAGGGGTGAATAATTTAACCCAGAAAAATGTTTTTAGCCTTGTTTGAGTGTTATATAGCACAGCAATGTACCCCAAAGCATGGAATACTGTGTGGGTGGGAAATTTAATTCAGTAAAATTTTTGAATGCTTTTTGGTGGGTTAAATATCACAGAAATGTACCCCATACCAAGGGATACTGTATTGGTGAGTAATTTAACCCAGCAAAATATTATAACGCTTTTTTGGAGTGTTAAATAGAACAGCACTGTGCCATGGAGAACTGTATGGGTGAGAAATTTGATCCAGCTACATTTTTTAACACTTTTTAGAGTGTTATATATCACAGAGTTGTACCCCAGAGCACGGAATGCTCTATGCGTGAGCAATTTAATTCAGAAAAAAAAATCAACTCTTTTTTTAACTGTTCTATGGCACAGAAATGTACCGCAGACCATGATTTGCTCAGCTTCAGTATGCTTTATACAAGCATACTCTCCATCCAATACAAACTGTAACAGAGATGTGCAATGGCGTCAGTGTGCAGAGCATGGAGGTGCATGTCCTTTTATAACCCCTGATGATGTCATACGGCCAGCCAATCACAGTAATGCCACTACCAAGATGGCTACAGTATTACAGCGATTTGCAGGCAATCTTGGAGTGCTTATTAGCTGTGTAGCTGTGTAACAGGCACCAAACATGCAGGGATTAGAATTTGAAACCGAGCACCGGCTAATGCTCGCCTAGTAACGAGCACCCAGATACTCTAGTGATATCCGAGTATCACCGAGCACATCCCTAGTTATTACAAACCTATTTATATAGTGTTATATCTGGCACATAAAGACATGTTTCTTGAAAACTGATAAGTCAGATCAAAAAGGAGAGTCTGCTCTGAAAATATCTTCTATTTTTAGAGCTAGCGTTGAAAACAGAGGGGTGATTTAGAACAGTGTTAGGATGCCAAGAGATTTCATGACCTTATGTTAAACCTAGCTGCATTACAACACTGTCAATAACATTTCACAAAAAAGGTTTGATTGTTATGGGGTCTGCTGAGAAGCATGTGCTCATAATTGCCTTGGGTGTATACAAACAGTGGGATAAAATCAATACTCCTTCTTGTTAGGGGGCCACATGCATTTAGGGCAGGTACACTGTTCTTTATTCAGCTGAAAAAAAAACATACTCATGACCGCGTATCGCCAAGACTGGGTCTTCTCCGTACCCAATCTTCCTAACCCCCCCCCCCATACCCTGTGTACCGTCCACCACTCCTCCTGCCAACATTAAAATTAAGACACAACACGTAATTTTCTTTGGATAATTTGGCCACAGCGGCCATTTTATTAAACAAACAATAACATGAATAACAACATGTATACCATATGTAAAAACCTTGAGGGGAGGGTTCTTGGAGCTAATAAAAATCTGGCTCAAAAAATTGGCAGAAAGCCACCACCAAACAAAAAACACTTCTTTACCCTCAGCCGTGACCACCAGCTCGAGGGCACCATGTAACCCATTTCGGGCAAACCAAACCCCAAAGCTCCCGAGGTAAACTCCCCGTCCAGAGCCCGTAAACAAAAGCCAGATCAACCCCATAAAAAACGTCATCACCAACTCCAAGAACCCCACCCCCCGCCACACACGAACAGCCCTGACCACCTCAGGCTTGTGAGTGCCCCACCGCCATCAATGCTCTCTCTACTCCTTCCAGCAGACCGAGAGCCCATAAATCCGTACCAACATCATTAAGATGAACACCATCATCCCTCCAAAAATTGCCAACCCCAGCCTCCAGCTCCAAGTGTCTCACGGCAATACCACCATTCCGAGACACAAAACTCGCCACCGCCCTATTCAGTTTCACTCGGGCCCTATTAATCCCTTTATGAGAACGTGCTTCACGCCACTTCCGCCGCGGCACAATGTCCGACCAAACTGTAAAAATACCCGGGAAAGATACCCACAACCTTAATAGATCAAAACGGATATCCCAAATTAATTCCCTCACTGGCCTCATACCCAAATCATTTCCTCCGAGATGAACCACCAAAATGTCCAGAGGTCGATCAAGTCTAGCGGCGTTAGAAAATTCCGCCAACAAACTCCTCCACAACATACCCCGAAAGCCCAACCATCTAATAACCACAGAATCCCGGACAAAACCCAATTGCCTACCATTTGGCCTAGCATCCGCCCGAAGAGCACCCCAATGCACAAATGAATGTCCGATAATCCAGGCAAGGAGGGAGGTTTGACCTGAAAAAACATAACAACGGTTAACACCACGTCATCATTCGCCACCAGAAATCCAAACTTAATGCCGAACATAGGATAGATAGCGATTCGAACTCCATCTGCCTATCCTCTTGATCACATCTGCACCCAAACCCAGATTATCAGCTTCGGACGCTGCCCCTATTCGAAATGAGTGCGACCCGAAATTCTTTGGGTTAACACCCAACAAACCCAAACCTCTTTTTAATATAGCCGTAAACTGGAAACGCGACAAGAATTGCCCATCCTGATGTCGCAGCAACGGACCTGCCCTCAGCGGCCACAGAGTCCAGTAAGCTTCCAAACAGTACTGCGGGCACATCCCGCTACCGCCAACTCTTCCCAGCACCACTCGCTTCCCCTTACCCAGCTGATCAGTCTTAGAACGCCTGATCCAAAAAACAACACCTCCTGTCCAAAAATCTACATCCTCCGCTAAGAGACCACCCGCCGTATCTTTATTCGGAGAAACCAACTCCCCCAAGCGCAAGGCCCCAAAAAATGCCAAATAAAAGGCCAATCAAAACAATAAAACCTCGAACTGAGAACTACAAATGCCCCTCAAAGCCTCCCCAAGCCGTTCCAACATCCCAAAAGAAATCGGCCTGCGCTTATCAAAAGACACATTGCCTTTCCGAAAACCCTTCAGCGCTTGTCTTATCACAAAATCCTTTGTCAAATCAGCAGAACCTTGTAAACGAAAACCAAAAGCCAGACCCGCGATAACTTTATTCAACCTTGACACGGACCACCCCCATTCAGCTGCCTTACCCATCAATGCCAACAACGCCATCGTCTGATCGCCTTCAGACTCAACGGGACCGCATTGCACCAACCAACCTTCCCACATATGCCAAGCAGCTTCATAATCCGACCACGTCCGGCTAGATATTGAGGCCTGGATCAACCGACCTCCCCGTCCGCAACAATCTGCCACAGATGCGAAGGACATCCTGCTCCTGTAGGTTCCGAACCTGGTGCCAGTTCTCAGAATCGATCCCACTGAAAATGAGACAAAGCATCGGCTATAGTGTTTTGGACACCTTGCACATGCACCGCCGAAATCCAAGAATTTAATTCCAAACACCTCAACACCAATTCCCTAACCAACCTAATCACAGGGGGGGAAGAAGAAGATAGACTGTTGATTACTGACACCACACTCAAGTTGTTGCAATGAAAACGAACACGGCGATCTTTAAAAACGTCGCCCCAAATGAACGCCGCCACCACAATGGGGAACAATTCCAACAACGCCAAATTTCTGGTAAGCCCGTTTTGTTGCCACTCAACCGGCCATTCCCCGACACTCCATTTACCTCCGCAATAGGCCCCATAACCAACTCCACCCTCTGCATCCGTATAAATTTCGCAATCAAAGGCGTTCAAATCCTCCTGTTGAATCAATGCCCTGCCGTTATAATTTTCCAAGAAACGGTGCCAAACCAGCAAATCATCCTTATGCTCTCTGCTCAAGCGTATAAAGTGATGAGCTGCACGTACTCCAGCCGTCGCCCTGGACAACCTGCGGCAAAAAATCCTACCCATAGGCATGATACGGCACGCAAAATTCAGTCGACCCAACAACGACTGCACTCCTTCAACATCACTTTTCTCATTTTTCCGATTCTGAGCACCTCCTGCTTAAGCAGCAACAACTTATCCTCGGGCAACCTACACTCCATCTTTCCTGAATCGATGAGAATTCCGAGAAAACTTAAAACCGTGCAGGGGTCCTCTGTCTTCTCCTGCGCCAAAGGAACGCCGAAATGCCCGGCAACCCATTCCATGGTACCTAGCAAGTTACCACATACAGCAGATTCTGGAGGACCCACAAACAAAAAATCATCCAAGTAATGAATGACTGAATGAACATCAGAAACGTCTCGAACTACCCATTCTAAAAAAGTACTGAAAGTCTCAAACAACGAACAAGAAATAGAACAGCCCATGGGCAGGCACCTGTCCAAATAAAAACTTCCTTTCCAAAAACAACCTAGTAACGGAATGCTCTCAGGGTGCACCGGCAGCAGCCGAAAGGCAGACTCAATGTCTGTCTTTGCCATCAAAGCCCCCGCCCCATACAAACGAACCCACTGCACCTCCGCATCGAACGATGTGTATACAACTGAGCACAATTCCTCAGCGATGCCATCGTTCACAGAACAACCTTTTGGATGGGACAGGTGCTGAATTAAATGAAACTTATTTGGCTCCTTCTTAGGTACCACTCCCAACAGAGAAACAATCACCCCTTCCATAGGCAGCGAACTAAAAGGCCCCGCCATTCTCCCCAACTCCACCTCTTTCGCTAACTTAGCCGAAACAACATCCGCATGTAAAGCTGCTGACCGCATTTTTTTTGTAGAAAAGGGGACCACATGATTCGGGCGATGAATCCTAAAACCTTCCGCAAAACCGTCTCTAATAACCCCCGCTCTCGACCGGTCCGGATATCTACTTAGATAGGGGGCCATCCTTTGAAGCCTCACCGGCGTCACCCCCATGACTGCTACCCACTGATGGCTTGCCCCTTGCTTTTTTGAAGCATTTAGAAGCCCCGTGTGAGGCCCCGCTACAATGGGAACACACGTGTTTAAACTTGCAGTTATTGCCATACTTGCACTGGCCGTCATTAAACTGCCAGCACGTACCCGCCTTTTCTTTAGCCCCTTGTGATCCCTGTCCTCCTCCTCCCCATTGTCCTGACTGCTGACTACTACCCCCCCGCCCCCATGAAAGGACTGCCCGTATTGCACCGGGGCCATGACCTTCAACCACAAACCAATGTCTTTTTGATCCCATTTAATCTCGGGCCTAACCGCCTTGCGCTGTCTAAATTGCTCATCATAACGCAGCCAAGCCTGGCCCCCATACGTACGATGTGCCTCACCAATGGAATCAAAGTAACAAAAAAGGCCCGAGCAATTTTCCGGGAATTTCTTTCCTATCACACTGGCCAAGATAGCAAAAGCCTGCTGCCAATTTACAAATGTCTGCAGAATCAAGCGCCAACGTCTCTTTTCCTCCTCCTCCTTTTTGCTATCATCCTTCTTCCCTTTGTCCAAGTTAAATTTTTCCAAAGGGAGGAGGGAGAAAATCTCCACAAATTCGTCCTTCCAAATCTTTTCCTTCACCTCTTTCTTCAAATGGGAACCGAGGGGACCCTCAAAATACACGAAAACCTTCCCTTTTGACTGATCGTCTAATTTCACCTCATCCTTCCGTCCCGTCTCTGTTTGAACCGACACCGACACTCCGGTTGCCTGAACCGATGCTGCAGCACCAGACTGCACTGTCACGCCAGCGCCACACCCCCGCCGCGTTACCAGCATCCGCTAACCAAGCCCCGGCCGGTGACGCTCCCACGCTACCCGCTGCACCTGCGTCTAATCTCTTCAAAATATGCGACATACCCGCTAAAAGCTCTCTAACGCCAGGAAAACCTGAACCAGCCTCCCCTATTCTATCTGATAACCCCGCCGCACCCGGCACCGCAAAAATACTAGACATATACTCACAAGGCTGCGCAGGTGCTGTGTTCCCACCAGCCGTGTCTCCGGAATCCAGGTGCTCACCATCGCCCGGATCCTCGCTACCAGATCCAGGGTCGTCGCTACCGCTGTGGTGCCCCAGGCCCACGCCCCTGGCCTCCGCGTCACCAGGGGGGACCGAGACTGGCGAAGTGTTCCTGTCGCTGGACCTTCTGGCGGATCGTGACCTCACATCTGACGGTATTCCTCTTCATTGGCATTGCTGGCCGCGCTGGCACCCGCAGCCCGACCTCCGCGTCCCGGGCCCAGCTGAACCGCCGGCGTCAGCCTGCCCATTGCCCTGCTCTGCCATCCAGTGCCACTGCCAGGCCCACCTGGCACAAGGACTCCCGGTGAGCCCACCACTGCACTCGCCACCCTGGATCTCCCGATCATCGCAGTCCTCGCCTGGCTCCTGGATCCTGTTGCCGCCGCTGCCTGGGCTGTACTCCGGCGGTTGCTGGTTCCACTAGAGGGCGCCGCATCTTCATTGCGCCCTGCACTAGGCCGCACGTCCGGTGCGGCCCTCACTTCCGGTGCGGCCCTGGCTGCAGGCCGCGCCTGTCTCGTCGCCATACCTCGCCGCTGACTCGTGCCGGCAGAGCCGCCGGGTGGATTCCTGCCGGAGGGGGGAGCGGGCGGGGTGGTCGCGCCGCATCCCACGACCCCCGCAGGGTCCCCGGAGGGGCTCCGCGGCCTGCGTCTGCCGCGCGGTGCCATATCAGGGGACAATCTCTCCGGTGGCCGCGTTCTCCTCGTCCTGCTGCCCCGGCTCCCGCTGTCGCCCAGCAGCCTGGTGAGCTGCTCCTCGAGCCATCCGTCGCTCCTGGACCTTGCTTCGTGGCGAAGCTGCTCCACGAGGCTGTCTATGGAAGACATGGTAAGTGCTGGCTGTGACAGTTCTTCTCTCTTCCTTAGTCACCTCAGAAGTGACTTCTTCCCGCACTATTCAGACCCCCGCCTCCTTGTCCCACTAAAAAACGCCCCCTTATTTAAAATCCCACCAATCCCCTGACAATCCCTGTTTTTATTTAAACTGCAAACCCCTCCTCTCGGCAACGCAGTCATGTGGGGGCTTCCATCAAGCTACGCCCATTACAGCCCCCCTTCTTTACCAGGGCAGACCAAATAAAGCAGGATCTGGTGTGAGATTTTTGTCTGGCTGGAGCCATCTTAATGTTCTGTTACCTCATCTACAATTACAGAATTTCTTTACCCAAATCATTAACGGAAATGTATATATATGCATATTATCATTACACATCTATTAAGCAATTCTCTATTGTTGGTTAGATTTAAGAATTTTAACCTCTTGTTATATTCTATGAAGAGATCAGCAAGAAAAGAGTGAGAATCACTCAGCGCAATAAGAAATTGGTCAGGCAGAGCATGCTATCGCTTCTAGCAAATGTATTATACTTCATTGATGGATTCACAGCCACACAGCTCAGTACTTCTGTATAATTTCTTCAATGCTGTTACTACTGCATTCTGTGTTTGTGCAACAGAGAAGAAGGAGCAGGCAGCCTCGGATAGGCCCACAGGGGAGCAAGGAAATCACCTGGTGTGATGGCACTCGGTACAAGAGTTGACATGTTTCCCTCTATATAAGCAGCTAATTTGTCCCTCTATAAAAAGAGGGACAATTTATGCTGTGTAGTGCGCTGCTGCAAATTTTTGCCACATCCCTGGCCGCACCCAAATCCACTCCCATTTACCACTTCTTTCTCCACTGGCAGGAGGAGATGTCAGTGAGGAACATTCAGCAGACACCTGAGACTGCAGGGAGGAAACTCAAATCCGGAACTGTCTGCTGTATCCAGGGGACTCGGGTCCAGCATCCTGATCAGTGCTACCTGACATTTGGTGGGGAGGCCGCAAACCTCTAACCTACTGATATCCCCTCTGCGGCTTTTGATTAGCCAGGGCTGATGCAACGTTATCTGTGCCTTCTGCTCATCTCTAGTTGGGACCTATGGATTTATTTTTTGCTAATTCATTCACAGATGGAGCCGCCTGAACTTACTCATCTTGATGTAACTTTATTATATGAAGCAATCGTTGCAGATGCTTTCCTCCTCTGGATTCTGGGAATCTTTAGAGCAGACCTCTGATGCCCATGGAATAGAATGTATGAACAGCTCTGCAAACTCATACATCTGTGGTTCACCAGATTGGAGAGTTGTGACGCTGGGGTAAACAAGGGTAATTAGGGTGCCACCTCTGTGGATTACATTGTCTGTGATATTAAGATGGATGAAGAGGAGGAGAGGCCTTTTGATGCCATCTACTGGAGCACATGCTTTTTCTCACCCTCATCTACAAGGCATACCATTGTGCGGCTGCCAAAGAAAAGGAGTCGAGTTGTAATAGAGTGCAGGGTTACGTATGTCACCACGGAACAGACAGACCAACTGTTGAGGGGAATTTATTAACAGGAGTAGATTCTCCTCGCAGGGAGTAAACAGGGGGTTAATAGAGGTAAATCAATAGTAAACAGTTAAATGGAAACGAAAGGGTTAACGAGTGTTCTTGTAACTTATCAGTCCAGGGAGGTCCTGACTGAAGGGTCCTTATTCCAATGTGGGTACAGTCACCAGCAGCACTTGAAGAGTCTGAAGTCTTTCCTGTCTTCTGAGAACTGGAGACTCCTGGAGACTCCGGGGTTAAACTTTTGCAGCCTGTTCTTCTCAAAGTGAAACTGGCACCAGGAAATGGCACAGTCTCCGTCGCTGCTGCAAGAGCCTCTGTGCACCAGGCTGACAGTCTCTCTGTAGTAATGGTGTCACACACACACTGGGCAGTTACTTATCACACTCAGGGATCTTTGTTTGTCACTGCGGTCACCAGGGCTGCACAGTCACTGTCTCTGATTCGGGAGGCTTCCAAATCTACACCCCCACATCCAGCCTTCACTCTGGTGGGTATCTCAGCCTCAGTGCCCTCACGGGGAGCACTACTTTTAGGGGAGCACGGCGCTGCAGCCTGCCCTCTCTTTGGCGCGCTGCCTTCTCTCTGCTCTACCGCTCTTTTCTGACCACACCTCTCTCTTCCCAGAAGTCCCCTCGTCCCCTCTGTCCAGGGCAGAAAGTCTTCCCCCCAACAACCCAGCTGTCTGACTATGTGGTTCCAGGCAAGGAGCAGGGAAAGCAACCTCCTTACAGAGTAGCCCATCCAGTAACAGATGTTGTCATTTGTCTTTAGATAGAATGAGACAATGTTTGTTTAGTAGAGCTTTCAGTAACATTACCACTTAATCCACGTACACGTCGAACACCAAGCCTATCCCCCCTTCCACCACAACCTCACTTTTCACTTTAGGAAATGTGCCCCAGTGACTGCAGAACAATGTTAACCAAAACTATTTTGATTAGGAATGTGGACTCCTGACTGCACCCCAATATTAGCCCAAAAGATTTTGATTAGGAAATGGGGCCTGGTGCCTGCACCCAATATTAGCCCTAACAATTTTGATTAGGAAATGAGGCCTCATTCCTGCACCCCAATATTAGCCCAAACGATTTTAATTAGGAAATGGGGCCTCCTGAGTTCTGACTGCAACACTGTATTAGCCCAAAAGATTTGGATTGGGAAATGGGGCCTTCTACCTGTACCCCAATATTAGGCCAAACGATTTTGAATAGGGAATGGGGCCCAGTGCCTGCAATCCCAATATTAGCCCTAACTATTTTGATTAGGAAATGGGGCCTCCTGCCTACACCCCAATATTGGCCCAAATGATTTTGAGTAGGAAATGGGGCCTCTTGCCTGCAACCCAAATTATTTTGATTAGAAAATGGGGCCTGAAGCCTGCACCAAAATATTAGCCCAAATGATTTTGATTAGTCAATGGGGCCTCCCAGCTGCACCCCAATATTAGCCTAAATGATTTGGATTAGCAAATGTGACCTCCTGAGCCTGACTGAAACAGTATTAGCCCAAATGATTTGGATTAGGAAATGTGCACT
The DNA here is from genome assembly GCF_051348905.1 of Ranitomeya variabilis. Lineage (NCBI taxonomy): Eukaryota > Metazoa > Chordata > Amphibia > Anura > Dendrobatidae > Ranitomeya > Ranitomeya variabilis. The sequence goes on from NC_135235.1 coordinate 505,557,077, forward strand.
CCTGCCTGCACAACACTATTAGCACAAACTAGTTAGATGCTGGAAGGTCGATTTCACACAGGACAGGATCTTATCTATCTATATGACAAATTGCAGCAGGAGCAGCCTCTCTGCACTGTAAGGCTATGTGCACACGTTGTGTATTTTTTGCGGATCTGCAGCGTTTTTGGACCAAATCCACAATGTTTTGCACAACCAATGTTAATCAATGAGAATTACAGAATTGGTGTGCACATGCTGCGGAAAAATCCACACGGATTCCAGAGTTTTATTTTCTGCAGCATGTCAAATGTTTTTGCAGATCTGCAGCATTTCTGCACCCATTGACTACCATTGAGTCAGTCAAATCCGCAGCAAAACCGCAGGTGTGAAAAGGTTTGCGGTTTTGCTGTGGAGTTGCGTGCCACAAACTCTGCAGAAAGGCAGGAGGAAGAGTGTGAGTGTAGAATATGTGCGTGTCTGTGTGTGGGTGTCTGTGTGTATCTGTGTGTGTGTGCGAGTGTCTGCGGGTGTCTGTGTGTGAGTGTGCGTGGCTGTGTGTATCTGTGTGCAGGTGTCTGTGTGTTTCTCTGTGTGTATGCTGGTCTGTGCGGGTCTGTGTAGGCAGGCATCTTCTGATGGGACTACTGCTCCCATCCGGCTATGTCTGCTGTCACATATAACAGTGACTGCATTAGCCGACGATGGGGCAGTAGTCTCATCAGACGATGCCTGTGTTCAATTGTAAAAAACAAACAAAAAACATACAACATACAGTACATACTCACAAAACACCTAGTCTCCTACGCCCTCGTTCTCCTGTAACAAAAATAAAATAATAAACCAACCTATACTTACCTTTCCACCGTAGTCCATTTAATAACGAGTGTCCCACGATTATCTCCAGTGTAGAACAGTGACATCAGCAGATGTCACTGTTCTACAGGGCCTCTGGCGATGTCCTGACAGGAGGTACTCCTCCACAGTGTATCCCTCCACCGCTGGGAGAGAGGTCACCTGAGTTCATGCTGTCACCGGCAATGCTGTGTGAGAAAATTCTCACACAGCAGCGCTGTAAAGCGAGAGCACGAATTCCAGTGACCTCTTCAGTGATGCACTGCAGGAACCATTGTTTCCTGTCAGTGCATCACCAGAGGCCCCTGTAAAGCGGTCACATCTCCTGATGTCACTGTTCTACAGAGGAGATTGTCATGGGATACTCATTATTATATGGATTACATCGGAACATGGAGTTTTTGTGTTAGTTTATTATTTTATTTTTTTTGCAGGAGAACAAGGGCATCGCATGGATTAGCTGTATAATAAATATGGGAAAATGTGTGGTTTTATTTCATTAAAAAGCTTTATTCTGGCTGTGTCTTTATTAAACATGTGGCAACTATAGGATTAGTAATGGATAGGTGTCTTATTGACACCTTTCCATTACTAAGTCGTGGGCTTCATGTCACCTTACAATACAAAGGTGACATCAACCCCACAGCTATTACCCCACTTGCCACCGCTACAGGGCAAGTGGGAAGAGAGAGGCTAAGTGCCGGGATTGGCGCATCTTAGAGATGTGCCATTTCTGGGTGGCTGAGAGCTGGTGTTTGTTGCCAGGGGGGCCAATATCCATGGCCCCTTACTAGGCTATTAATATCAGCCCACAGTTGTTTGTATAGCCTTTTCTGGTTATTAATTATAGGGGAAACCCATGTCAATGTAATTTTTTTGGGGGCTCCCCTATTTTAATAGCCAGTAAAGGCTAAGTATACAGCTGTGTGGTGATATTAAGAGACTGGGAAGCTCCATGGGTATCACCCCCTTCCCAGGCTATAAACATCTTCCCCTAGTCGCTGGCTTTCCCTCTCTCATTTGGAAAATTGTGCGGGAGCCCATGCCATTTTTTTCCAATTTTTTAAAAATGAAACAGATATTGCGTTCAAGGCTGGGGTACAATTGCGAGAAGCTCACACAAGTCTCGTACCTCAATACCCGGCACTGCCACCAGCACTCGGACCGGAGCGCTCAGCTGCATAGAAATACATGCAGCCACACACTCTGGTCCCGAGTGCCGGCGGCAGTGCTGGGTATTGAGCTGTGAGACTCGTGCGAATTTCTCTCAAGTGTGACCCCAGCCTAACGCAGATTTTGTGTGTGTGTCTTTATTTAACTCTTTATGTACCATTTTATTATGTTTGTTACTAAACATTGCACTTGGTATTATCTATCTATCTATAGATCAATCTATAGATATATCTCTCTATCTGTGTGTAAACACTTCAATGGAGTATGTTAAAGAAGGGGTTGGACAAGGAAATGACATCAAAAAGTCGGGTTTCGCAAAACATGACTCGACCCTAAAAAGGTCAAAGTCGCTCAACCCTAGTCACTACTGCAATATAACATAGTTCCTTAAAGGGGTTTGCAGATCTCACTATCAATCAGCTGGCTCAATTCTTCTAAAAAACTCTTGGTGGCTGCTGCTGGAGACAAGTGTAGCAATAAATGTAATTGGGCCAATTATTCTAATGCCACTCGACTCAAACTCTCAGAGTTTGAGAATTGAGTCACCTTACTGTGCCAACTACCAGCACTACTATGAGCACCTATAGAAGTTTACAGGTGCGTGTAAAATATCGAACAGCATTGAATGTCATCTGAGAGCAGTCCGATGTACGCGCACATAGACAATGGAGAAGATGGAGAAATTAAGTTCTCCATCTTTTCGGCACCTGTGCTGTGATTCTCTCATGCAAAAGAATGGGATCACAGTAAAATAACACTCAGCTCAAACTTACTCTCCCAGAGTTTGAGTCAAGTTGCATTAGAATAATTGGCCCGATTCTCTTGCATGAGAATCTATGGTAGTGTGAGCGTACCCGAATAGAAAGATATCCTATGAGATAGATCCCTCTCTAGGATGTCCATATACTTTCTCAGGGCATTGTATGCTATATTTGGGTTGTTCCAGCAAGGGCCTGGGGATAATGCATTAAGGACTTAGTTGAGGTTTGCATTTTACACACTATTCAGATTAGCTGACATTCCAACAGCTTTTAATAAAAATTGGATTTCGGTGGATTTTCATGGTAATAAAAAATCTCAAACATTCTGTACCCATGTAGTACAAAAGAATAAATTGTACTATAAACATCCATGGGCTTTTATATTCATGCACATTTTGCAAATAACTTTGAGTATAGCCAAAAGGTGATGTGATCCAGCAATGTGGGCTATGAATCTTGTTATGTAAAATATAGCTTTTATTGAGCCATTTCAAACAAACATGTATAATCCATGACCATGAATAAGACGCAAGTTGAAACGCATAGGTCTCAAAGTACAGTACCTAATGTATTTTTGTGCCGCCATGTGCTCAGATGTGGATTATACATGTTTTAAATAGCTAAATAAAAATGCATCCCTTTTTGCTGTTTCTACTGTGGCTGCTCTGCTCTGACCCGTGCAAGGCTCTGATTCACATTGGGAACTATACACCCACTACAGGTGAATTACTATTATATTTTTCCTATAACTTTGTGTATAGTATATTTCTATTGAACTGTAAATCAAGAATGTAAAGTTAGACATTAATTTAAAGGCAATTGCTAAAGCCCTTCTTGCCATTGATGAGCCTTTATCCGCCATTAACATCTATGTTTGGTTAGTTTATACATTGGTGAGCTAATCCTTATCACCACAATTAGAAACAGCACCATTCTTTTCATGGGCTGTTCCAGGTACTGCAATTCATGAAGAATGAGTATACCTTGTAGTAACAGATACAGTCTATGAACAAAAGAGTATCTGCTTATTGAAACAGGCAAATCATTTTTTTTTTCTAAATCAAGAAAATGGGCAATAGCGAGTATCAGTGTACACATTTGAGACTCTGCGCGTACGCAGTATTTGGGCTGAGTGAGGTGATGATGATGGAGCTCCCATAACTCTGCAGCAAATCTGGTGTGCCATCTCATACTGTATGTACAGCTCTACAAGAAGGTGACTGCCAGTCTTAGATACGCATTTAGACTAATGGCTGATCTACATTGACAACAGTCTAATGTTCGAAGGGTTCCTAAGTGTGAGGAGCTGGCCATTTTCTAAAGACTACTGGACCAATGGACGTAGGGTGGAATCCACAGCTCTAAGGGATGCAGACTTTTTCCATCACGGAGCACCATTTACGTCGAACTTGTTGTGTTTTATTGGAGATTTGCTTGCTCCTCATTTTAACTGCACTCATTTCACCTGCAAAGTGTGCAGCCTCTGGAATTCATGTTTCTGTTCAGTGACAGTAACCAGAGAAAGATATGAGGGATGCTTCTTATTTATACATAAGGTAAAGGTAAAAGCCATCATTCCACCAGTGTCTCAGAGGCCTCAATTGAACTATTGTTTCATATTAAACTGTACGCTGACTCTTGTTGTATGTCAATTTGTGAATGCATGCTGATTACGTATTGCATCAGCCCACTGAAGTTTACTAACCTACACAACTTAAGGCCCCGTCTCACATAGCGAGATCGCTAGCGAGATCGCTGCTGAGTCACAAGTTTTGTGACGCAACAGCGACCTCCATAGCGATCTCGCTATGTGTGACACGTACCAGCGATCAGGCCCCTGCTGCGAGATCGCTGGTCGTGTCGGAATGGCCTGGACCTTTTTTTGGTCGTTGAGGCCCCGCTGACATTGCTGAATCGGTGTGTGTGACACCGATCCAGCGATGTCTTCACTGGTAACCAGGGTAAACATCGGGTTACTAAGCGCAGGGCCGCGCTTAGTAACCCGATGTTTACCCTGGTTACCAAAAAAAACAAACACTACATACTCGCCTTTCGGTGTCCAGGTCCCTTGCCGTCTGCTTCCTGCTCTCACTGACTGCCGGCCGTACAGTGAGAAGTGAGAGCACAGCAGTGACGTCACCGCTGCGCTCTGCTCTCGCTGTACGGCGGCTCAGTCAGAGCAGGAAGCGGACGGCAAGGGACCTGGACACCGAAAGGCGAGTATGTAGTGTTTGTTTTTTTTGGTAACCAGGGTAAACATCGGGTTACTAAGCGCGGCCCTGCGCTTAGTAACCCGATGTTTACCCTGGTTACCCGGGTGCTGCAGGGGGACTTCGGCATCGTTGAAGACAGTTTCAACGATGCCGAAGTCGTTCCCCTGATCGTTGGTCGCTGGGGAGAGCGGTCTGTGTGACAGCTGCCCAGCGACCACACAGCGACTTACTAACGATCACGGCCAGGTCATATCGCTGGTCGTGATCGTTGGTAAATCGCTTAGTGAGACGGGGCCTTTAGGCTAAATATGCAGATTATTTGAATAATCGAATTATGAAGGATCACCTCCCAGCACCTTCCTACAATCCTGTGGAAGAATGTCCTGAATGGGAGCTTTGGTTATAAAAAGTCTCTGGCTTCCTCTGCAAAGAGACCCTCTTCAAGAACAGCCCAAGGAATCATGGCTCCAACTGGTGGTATACAGATCTGCTCCTCTGACCATCACTGAACCCACAAAGACATTTGAAGAACCCCAGTTGGGACTGTACTATATGTGGTTGTCGGTTGGAGCTTAATACATGTGCTATGGTCATGATATCTAACATCTAGATGTGAGGAACTATCTTAAGGACTATTGTTACCAGCTGGAACAGTAGACATGTGCTACGGATGTGGTATTTAACATGGACTGTGACTACAGACTATACTAGCGGGAGATACAAAAGCTGTGGGCCAACCAAAAGTTGGGAGACAGTGAGTACTGCCTTGTATGGGGGCAGTGAAACTATTGGCCCCAGGATGGGATCTTGTGGACTGTGGATGACATTTGCATTGTGGCCATCTACCCGGAAATGATGCAAGACCATGGATGTAAAAAATAAAAATAATTGCGTTGTTAACCTGCCTAGGTGATTATTACAACCCACAATCTCAGATCTTCACACTAGGCTATCCCCATAAGTCGAAGAATAAAGGGACAGGGTCACATTAACACCCCTTTGGCACTGAATACATTGTGTTGCTGATACATTGGAATATCTAGAGCTCTGCATTGTGAAACTCACAATCTTCCCATATCTTACCTTCCTGGACCCTTCTGATCATAACAATGGGAAATGTGATTCTGATGCTAATAGCAGTTCCATCTGATCTGTCAGCTTTTGTTGGGAGTTAATACATGTCAATCTACTTCCAACCCTCAATAGTGACTGGCGACTCTCTAAACTGGTACAATTTAATGACATATACTTATCTCCCAATTGAGATCATGCGCACACTTGTGCAGGAGTATGAATGTGTATGAGGGGGGAACAGGGGGAATAACAGTTGTCTGACTAGTAATTCCCTAGCATGTTTATGGCCAGCTTTATACAGGGCAAATATATTTGAAGATATCAAAATCCTTTAAATAACTGTTCTGTGTAAATGGGCCTGCATTCACATGGAAAGGTCAAGCTTTAGCTTTTAAGTTCAGCAGGCCTGTGCGGCTGCGGTCTTCTTAGGCTATGTGCACACGTTGCGGTTTTTACCGCGGAACCGCAGCGTTTCTGCAGCTGCGGGTTCGCAGCAGTTTCCATTGTGTTTACAGTTACATGTAAACCTATGGAAACCGCAATCCGCTGTGCACATGCTGCGGGAAAAACCGTGCAGAAACGCAGAGGTTTACATTCCGCAGCATGTCACTTCTTCTGTGCAGAATCGCAGCGATTCTGCACACATAGGAAAGCATTGATCCGCTTACTTCCCACATGGGGCTATGCCCACGATGCAGGAAGTAAGCGGATCATGTGCAGATGGTCCCCCGGGGTGGAGGAGAGGAGACTCTCCTCCAGGCCCAAGAAACCATATTTGTGTAAAAAAAATAATAATAATTAAAATAAAAAATAATGATATACTCACCTCTCAGCGCTGCACGTGGCCGTCCGGTCGCAGGGTTGCTGTGCGAGCAGGGCCTGCGATGACGTCGCGGTCACATGACCGTGACGTCATGAAGGTCCTTCTCGCACAGCATCTTTGGAACCGGACCGCCGCGTGCAGCGCCGAGGAGATCGGGACATCAGAGGGTGAGTATAACCATTTTTTAAATTATTTTTAACATTACTATTGATGCTGCATATTGCTGCATATGCAGCATCAATAGTATAGGAGTAAACCCGCAGCGGAAACCACAAAACAAACCGCGATAAATCTGCAGGGATAACCGCAGCGGTTTTGCTCTGCAGATTTATCAAATCCGCTGCGGGAGAACCCGCAGAGGATGCCGCAAAGTGTGCACATAGCCTTACTGTTTAACTGCACTCTCACTTAAAGCGAACCTGTCACCCCCAAAATCGATGGTGAGGTAAGCTCACCGTCATCAGGGGCTTATCTACAGCATTCTGTAATGCTGTAGATAAGCCGCCGATGTTACCTGAAAGAGAAGAAAAAGAGGTTAGATTATACTCACCCAGGGGCGGTCCCGCTCCGATGGGCGTCTCAGGTCCGGTACGGCGCCTCCCATCTTCATTCCATGACGTCCTCTTCTGGTCTTCGCGCTGCTGCTCGGGCGCAGGCGTACTTTGTCTGCCCTGTTGAGGGCAGAGCAAAGTACTGCAGTGCGCAGGCGCCGGTAAGGTCAGAGAGCCCCGGCGCCTGCGCACTGCAGTACTTTGCTCTGCCCTCAACAGGGCAGACAAAGTACGCCTGCGCCGAAGCCGCGCTGCGGAGACCAGAAGAGGACGTCATGGAATGAAGATAGGAGGCGCCGGAGCGGACCTGAGACGCCCATTTGACCGCGGACCAGCAGCGGGACCGCCCAGGTGAGTATATTATAACCTCTTTTTCTTCTCTTTCAGGTAACATCGGCGGCTTATCTACAGCATTACAGAATGCTGTAGATAAGCCCCTGATGCCGGTGAGCTTACCTCGCCATCAATTTTGGGGGTGACAGGTTCCCTTTAATCTTGCAGGGAAATAGCTGTTTCAACTGCAAGATGACGTTGTTGATCATAATGGCTGTGTGATTTTGCAAGTGAAACAGCGGTTTCCCTGAATGATCAAGTTATTGTACAGGGAACCCATAAAAATGCTGCAGTGGTGGTTAAAAGCCAGAGCATGACTGCAGCATGTGAATATGGCTTAGGCCGGTGTCACACTTGCGAGTGCTGCCGCGTATTGATGCGAGAGATCCGCGCAAGTTGCACTCGCAAGTGTGACACGAGGGTCAGACAAGTGTATGAAAAAATCATCAGATGTTCATCCAGAAAACTCAGATGATTTTCATCCGTGTTATCATTCGTGTGCCATGCGTGTGTATTTTCCATCTGTGTAACTTCCGATTTTATACATCAACATTTTAAAATGTACATGACCAAATACAGTTTCTGAAGGTTAATAATTGTAATGTATCCGTAACAATTGGATGTAGTATGATTTTTTTTTGCAAACCCATAGTCTTGATTGGGTGATTCTCATCCGAGGCTCGGAAGTGAATAGTGCATGGTGTCATTTTTTTACGTGAACACTTGGTGAAGAGTCTGTAATCTTGACGGCCCTATTGATTTACATTGGTCAGTATGCTGTCTGTTTTTTTCTCGGACCGCACAAGTCTGTATTATACGCTCGTCTGTATGATCACGTTCAGTATTAGGTGAGATGTTTACCTCAGTATTAGTAAGCCAAAACCAGGAGTGGGTGATAAATACAGAAGTGGTGACGTGTTTCTATTATACTTTTCCCCTGATTGTCCCACTGAGGTAAGATACTGAGGTAAAATACTGACCAAATACTGAATGTGTGAATGTGGCCTTAAAGAGGGGGACCGCCATGACATTAATATGTGTTAATAGGGCAAATTGAAAGGTGTTGTAAGGAGAGAACTGCTTTAAAAACAAGGAAATATTTCCTGGTGAGCAGTGCAGAATTTGGACCTCCCTTTGTGGCTAGCATTACGGAAAGATCTGAATAACTTAGTATGTTGTGGCTATAACAGTTCAGCCTTGCCGGGCATTTGAGTGGGTGTTCAGAAATAATGAGTGGTATGTTTTAGGAGTGCCACTAAAATCACTGAAACTCTGGCACCCCACCCTTCATGGATGCTTGTGGTCAGACTGTGCTATTTAGGTAACAGCATTTCAATATGACCTTTTCTGAGTCAATCCAAACAAGTACCTGCATGAAGGCCGGGCAGTGTTTGGCAGCTCTTAAGTCACTTAAGCAGAAGCTTTATCGTAGAATAATTAATCACAGTTTTTATTTTTTACATTTTTTTGGAGCTCACATTAAAGCCTTAAATGTGTTTGATCCTCGGCATTACATTAGAGATTATCATATGTGTCTCTGGGTAGCGTTAGTTCCCTAGCCATATTTTCCACTGATATGATTTTTCCATTGTATTTTCAGCTATATTCATGTAGATGAGCTGTACCCCATTAGCAATATTGATGTCAGAAAGGCATAGTGACAACAGATGGTTTTAATTTGGAAGTTCAGTAGTTTAACATTTAACCATTGCAGTTAGAATAAGAAAAATACAATGAAATTCCTTTAATTCGGTATCTCATAATCCTAGAAGACTGCTGATCCAGTGTTTATTTCCAGCATATGGAGAGGGGAGAATTAGTAGGCTCTTATATGCAACAGATTGTCAGCTGCTACCATCTAAATTAGCTTGTTTGCTCAACTTTAAAGTTTTCTCAAGATCAATCTTCATGACCGCGTATGGCCAAACTGGGCCTTTTTCTTATACCAACCCCTCACCCCACCACTCTGTGACCAACCAAAAAACCACCCCACCCCCTAAACATTTATTAACAATAAAAACATAACATATTTAATTCTTTGGATAATTTTGGCCACAGCGGCCAGTTTATTAACAAAGACATAATAACAATATAACAATACATTTGCAAAGACTTGAGGGGAGGGTTCTTGGAGCTAAAAGATCTGGAATAATATATAAACCAACACTTTTTACCCTCAGCCGTAACCACCAGCTCGAGGGCACCATGTAACCCTTTTTTCGGGCAGACCAAAACCCCAAAGCTCCCGAGGTCAATCCCCGTCTAGAGCCCGTAACCAAAAGCCAGATCAACCCCCAGCCAATTGAATCATCATAATTTAACATACAATTCCTTCCTCCAATAAAACTTTGCCAACTCCAAGAACACCGCCCCCTGCCCCAACTTGCCACTGTGACAATGTAAAATAAATGAAAAATAAACAACCCAACCACATACCTTTCCAAAGGAATGCTACCATCCCAAAAAGTAGCGATAAAACAACACGTAACTGTTCCAGAAAAAGAAGAGGGTGGGTGGGCTTTCCCATCTGGAATCCTTCAGGCAAGTGGCAATTTTCCTGCACTTTCCTCACCCTAAATCCTGCCCCACAACTCCAAACTCCTCCCCATAACCCTCCATCCAATCCAATCCCAGCCCATAACCAAAAGCCAGATCAACCCCCAGCCAATTGAATCACCATAATTTAACATACAGTTCCTTCCTCCAATAAAACATCGCCAACTCCAAGAACCCCGCCAACCACGAACAGCCCTGATCACCTCAGGCTCGTGAGTGCCCCACCACTGCCAATGCCCTCCCAACCCCCTCCTGTATTGCAAGCACCCACAAATCAACACCTATGTCATTTAAATGCACATCATCATCTCTCCAAAAATTCCTGACCCCAGATTCCAACTCAAAATGCCTCACCACCGCCCTATTGAGTTTTATCCTGGCCCTATTAATTCCTTTTAAAGATCGAGCCACCCTCCATTTCTTCCTTGGCACAATGTCTGACCATACTGTCAAAATTCCAGGAAAAGAGACCCACAATCTCAAAAAATCAAAACGGATATTTCTAATCAATTCCCTAACTGGTTTCGTACCTAAATCATTCCCCCCCAGATGCACCAATAAAATATCCAGCGCTCTATCCAAACGAGCGGCCCGGGAAAACTCTGACAATAACCTATTCCACATCATCCCCCTAAACCCCAACCATCTAATTACCACTTTATCTCGGCTAAAACCTAATTGCCTACCATCCGGCCTCGCGTCAGCCCGAAACGCACCCCGATACACGAACGAGTGTCCGAAAATCCAAGTCAATAAAGGGGCCCGACCTAAAAAACAGAAAAACAATTAAGGACAATCATAAAGTAACAGGCCAAAATACCTAGCGACATACATAAGTCAAATAACGATTCGAACTCCATATGCCAATCCGTTTAATCACGTCAGCTCCCAAACTCAAACCATCCGCCTCAGACGCAGCCCCAATTCTAAAAGAGTGCGACCTATAACTACAAGAGTCGAAGCCCAACTCCATCAACACAGCCAAAAATTGAAAACGTGACAAAAACTCCCCACCCTGGTGATGTAACAATGGGCCCAATCTCCCCGACCACAAACTCCAGTACTCCTCCAAACAATGCTGCGGGCACATTATAGATCCGTCAACCCTTTCCAATACAACCCGCTTACCCCTTCCCAACTGGTCAGTTTTTGACCACCTGATCCAGAAAGCAATGCCTCCTGCTCAAAACTCAACATCCTCTGCTAACAACCCCCCAGCCCTGTTTTTATTAGGGGACACCAGCTCCCCCATTCGCAATGCCCCAAAAATGCCCAAGAATAAGCCAACCTAAAAAGCACCGCTTCAAAATGAGAACAACAAATTCTCTCAACCACACCACCCAATTTTTCTAACATGCTGAAAGAAATAGGTCTGTGCCTGTCAAAACTATAATTGCCACTCCGAAAACCCTTCAATGCCTGCTTTATCAAAAAGTTTTTTGTAATATCAACTGACCCTTGCAGCTTAAACCCAAAAGCCAGGCCTGCAATAAATGTATTCACCTTTGAAACGGACCAACCCCATTCAGCTACTTTTCCAACCAAAAACAACACCGCCAGCGTCTTATCACCATCAGGCTCGACCGCTCCCCACTGACCCGACCAGTGTTCCCATATTTTCCAAGCCGATTCATAAGCTAACCAATGCTTAGCAACCGAGGCTTGAATCAACCGTCCACAACAACTTGCCACAAATGTGAAGGGCATCCTGCTCCTGAGACCTCCGTGTCTGGTGCCAACTCCCGGAAACGTTCCCACTGTGAACGAGATAAAGCATCTGCTATCGAATTTTGCACACCCGGTACATGTACTGCAGAAATACAGGCATTCAACTCCAGGCACCACAGCACCAACTCCCTAACCAACTTGATCACCGGGGTGGAGGAAGAAGATAGATTATTAATAACCGAGACCACACTCAAATTATCACAATGAAACCTAACCTTCCGATTTTGAAAAATGTCACCCCAAATCACAACCGACACCACAATCAGGAATAACTCTAGCAGTGCAAGATTCTTGGTCAAGCCTGTTTGGCACCACTATTCTGGCCACAACACGACACTCCACCCACCACCACAATAGGTGCCATAACCAGCCCCACCGGCTGCATCAGTGTAAATGTTGCAATCAAAATAATTCAAAGTCTCGAGCTGAATCAACGATCTTCCATTGCAAGTTTCCAAAAAACACTGCCAAACAACCAAATCTTCCTTGTGTCCCTTAATCAAATGAACAAAATGATGCGCCGCCCTGACTCCTGCTGTAGCCCTTGACAACCTGCGAAAAATTATGCCCATGGGCATGATCCGGCACGCAAAATTCAAACGTCCTAACAAGGATTGCAACTCCTTCAAAGTCACCTTACGCAGTCTCCGGATCCTTTGAACTTCCTGTTTAAGCAACAACAGCTTATCTTCAGGTAATCTACATTCCATTCTCTCCGAGTCAATAGGAATGCCCAAAAAACTCAAAACCTTGCTAGGGCCTTCCGTCTTTTCTCTCGCCAATTGCACACTGAAAAGCCCAGCCATCCACTCCATGGTGGCCAATAAATTCCTGCATAAAGCAGAGTCAGGTGGACCAATAAGCAAGAAATCATCCAAATAATGAGTGATGGAGGAAACTCCGGTAACGTCCCTAACCATCCACTCAAGAAAAGTACTAAATGTCTCAAACAACGAATAGGAAATCGAGCAGCCCATTGGCAAACATCTGTCCAAATAAAAGCCTCCATCCCATAAACAACCCAGCATAGGGATACTATCAGGGTGCACCGGAAGTAATCTAAAGGCCGATTCAATATCTGTCTTAGCCAGTAACGCCCATTCACCATACCGCCGAACCCATTCCACCGCTGTATCAAACGAAGTGTACACCACTGAGCATAACTCCTCATCGATGCCATCATTAACTGACCGACCCCGCGGATAAGACAAATGATGAATCAACCTAAATTTGTTTGGTTCCTTCTTAGGCACAACCCCCAATGGGGAAACGATCACCCCCGCCACAGGCAAACAGCTAAAGGGCCCAGCCATTCTACCCAGTTCCACCTCCTTGTCCAACTTATTACTAACCCCCGCAGCATGCAAATCCGCTGACCTCAAATTCTTAATAGTAAAAGGGACCGTGTGATTAGGTGGAGGAATTCTAAAACCGTCCGAAAAACCACGTAAAAGAATCCCCGCTTTCACTTGATCTGGGTACCTAATTAGATAAGGGGTCATCTTTTGAAACCTTACTGGCATCTCCCCCTTGACCACCACCCACTGCTGGCTTACCCTTTGCTTTCTTAAAACATTTGGACGCTCCATGGGAAGACCCGTTGCAGTGGGAACAAACATGTTTAAATTTACAGGTGTTTCCATATTTACATTGGCCATCGTTAAATTGGCAACATGTTTCAGACTTTTCCTTTGCACCTTGCGTCCCCTGACCCCCACACAACTCCACCCCCATGAAAGGACTGCCCGTACCTCACAGGGGCCATCACCTTCAACCAAAGCCCAATATCCTTTTGATCCCATCTTATTTCAGGTCGAACCGCCTTCCTCTGCCGAAACTGCTCTTCATAACGCAGCCACGCCTGGCTCCCATAAGTACGGTACGCCACCCCTATCGTGTCCAAATAGCAAAAAAGACCCGAACAGTTGTCAGGAAACTTCTCACCTATCATGCTAGCCAAGATCGCAAAAGCTTGCAGCCAATTAACAAATGTCTGCGGAATCAACCGCCGCCTTCTCTTCTCCTGCTCCTCCTTCTTACTATCGTCCATTTTACCCTTGTCCAAATTAAATTTTTCCAAAGGAAGGAGGGAGAAAATCTCCACATACTCATCCTTCCAAATTTTCTCCCTAACTTCTTTCTTTAAATGCGCACCGAGCGGACCCTCGAAGCACACATACACCTTTCCCTTTGCTCTATCATCCAATTTAACTAAATCACCATTTTCTTTTTCCGTTTGCACCGACACTGATACCCCTGATGACGACGCCTGCGCCGACACCACTGAACTCCCTGTGTCGCTCAACACTCGCGATCCAGAACCAGACCCCTGTAACCAGGCTCCCGCAGGCGATACCCCAGCGCCTTCAACAACTCCCCCCTCTAAACTCCTCAAAAAATGCGACACCCCAGCCAGAATATCGCTAATCCCCGACACACCCGTGCTACCCGCTCCAGATAGCCCACCAACATCTACCGCTACAGTCTGACTTCCCCTTACCTCCCCTGACCCTACCCCCAATGGTGACAAATGAGACATGGACATATACTTACAAGGCTGCGCGGGTGCTATGTTCCCACCAGCCGGATGTCCAGACTCCTGCTGTTCTCCATCCTCAGGCTGCTCACTCTCGGACTCGAGCATGTCGTTGTCCCCTTGCAGCCCCTAGCCCGCGCCCCTGGCATCTTCGTCACCAGGGGGGACCGAAGCTGGGGAGCCATGTCGCTCCCTTGACTTCCTACTGGACCTTGACCTGTCCGTAGCCACAGCCTCCCCTGACCTGCCGTCCATCGATACCCTGCTGTTCGCCATTCCTTGAATACGGCTCCTGCATCCAGGGCATGGCTGAGCCCTTTGTGGCTACTTGCCTGCCATTCTGCTCTGCCGACCACTCGATCTGCCAGGCGCCCCCCTGTCCGCCGATCCCGGGGTACCTGCCGCTGTCGCCACCGCTTGTTGTCCATCTGCAGCCGCCGCTGCTGCCTGGTGTCCCCTCACCTCCGGTGACCTGGCCTCGACCACTGCTGCATCACCGTGGCTCCTGGGCTCTCTCCCGGCCTTCGCTGTCCCACGTTGCCACCGAGCATACCGCACTTCCAATGCGTCTCGCACTTCCAGTGGAGCCTAGTGAGCCGTCACGGCCCTCGCCGCTGGAATGCGCTGCCAACCCACACCAGCAGAGCGGGAGCCTGGATTCCTGCCAGAGGGGGCACAGTGCGGATCTACCGTACTGCTGCACCCAGCCTCCGCAGGGTCCCCGGAGGGGCTCATGTTGTGAATTTACCTTTTTGGCTCCCTCTAGTGGTTACTAGTGATTTGACTCTGGGAATGTCTGCCATCCCTTGTATGCTCACCTGGGTCGTTAGGTCAGGGGTGTTGCTATATAAGCTCCCTGGACCTTCAGTTCAATGCCTGGCAACGTTGTAATCAGAGCTAATCTGTTGTGCTCTTGTCTACTGATCCTGGTTCCTGCTAGATTAAGCTAAGTCTGCTTTCTTGCTTTTTGCTATTTGTTTTTGTTTGCATTTTTGTCCAGCTTGTACATAATCTGTATCCTTACCTTGCTGGAAGCTCTAGGGAGGCTGGAGTTCTCCCCCCGGGCCGTTAGACGGTTCGGGGTTCTTGAATTTCCAGTGTGGATTTTTGATAGGGTTTTTGTTGACCATATAAGTTATCTTACTACATTCTGCTATTAGTAAGTGGGCCTCTCTTTGCTAAACCTAGTTCATCTCTGTGTTTGTCATTTCCTCTTACCTCACCGTTATTATTTGTGGGGGGCTTGTATCCAACTTTTGGGGTCTATTCTCTGGAGGCAAGAGAGGTCTTTGTTTTCCTCTTCTAGGGGTAGTTAGTCCTCCGGCTGGCGCGAGACATCTAGCGACCAACGTAGGCATGTTCCCCGGCTACTTCTAGTGTTGGCGTTAGGAGTAGATATATGGTCAACCCAGTTACCACTGCCCTATGAGCTGGATTTTTGTACTTCGCAGACTTACTTGTTCCTCTGAGACCCTCGCCATTGGGGTCATAACAGTTTGCCAGGCCAGTGTTAAATGTTAAATGCATTGCAGAAGCGGGATTATAAGAAAGAAAATTCTGAGTTTTTTTTTTTTCTCTTTCTCATTTTTTTTTTCTTTTCCCCTTTACCTCTGAGTGGCTTGTGTTTGCTGCAGACATGAATGTCCAGACCTTGATTACAGGTGTGGACCAGCTTACTGCTCGTGTGCAGGGCATACAAGATTATGTTATCAGAAATCCTATGTCAGAACCTAAGATACCGATTCCTGAACTGTTTTCCGGAGACCGATTTAAATTTAGAAATTTCAGGAATAATTGTAAATTGTTTTTGTCCCTGAGACCCTGTTCATCTGGAGACTCCGCTCAGCAAGTGAAAATTGTTATTTCTTTTTTACGGGGCGACCCTCAGGATTGGGCCTTCTCGCTGGCGCCAGGAGATCCGGCATTGGCTGATATTGATGCGTTTTTTCTGGCGCTCGGTTTGCTTTATGAGGAACCCAATCTTGAGATTCAGGCAGAAAAAGCCTTGCTGGCTATGTCTCAGGGCCAGGACGAGGCTGAAGTGTATTGCCAAAAATTTCGGAAATGGTCCGTGCTGACCCAGTGGAACGAGTGTGCATTGGCTGCAAATTTCAGAAATGGCCTTTCTGAAGCCATTAAGAATGTGATGGTGGGTTTTCCCATTCCCACAGGTCTGAATGATTCCATGGCCCTGGCAATTCAAATCGACCGGCGGTTGCGGGAGCGCAAAACCGCAAATTCCCTCATGGTGTTGTCTGAACAGGCACCTGATTTAATGCAATGTGATAGAATCCTGACTAGAAATGAGCGGAAAATTCATAGACGCCAGAATGGCTTGTGTTACTACTGTGGTGATTCTACACATGTTATCTCAGCATGCTCTAAACGTCTTACTAGGGTTGTTAGTCCTGTCGCCATTGGTAATTTGCAACCTAAATTTATTCTATCTGTAACTTTGATTTGCTCACTGTCATCGTATCCTGTCATGGCGTTTGTAGACTCAGGTGCTGCCCTGAGTCTGATGGATCTGTCATTTGCCAAGCGCTGCGGTTTTGTTCTGGAGCCATTAGAAAATCCTATCCCTCTTAGGGGTATTGATGCTACGCCTTTGGCAAAAAATAAGCCGCAGTTTTGGACACAGGTTACCATGTGCATGACTCCCGAACATCGGGAGGTGATACGTTTTCTTGTTCTGCATAAGATGCATGATTTGGTTGTTTTGGGTTTGCCATGGTTACAGACCCATAATCCAGTCTTTGACTGGAAGGCAATGTCGGTGTCAAGTTGGGGCTGCCATGGAATTCATGGAGATTCCCTGCCCTTGTCTATTGCTTCTTCTACGCCTTCGGAAGTTCCGGCGTATTTGTCTGATTATCAGGATGTCTTCAGCGAGTCTAAGTCCAGTGCACTGCCTCCTCATAGGGAATGTGACTGTGCAATAGATTTGATTCCTGGCAGTAAGTTTCCTAAGGGGAGACTGTTTAATTTGTCGGTACCTGAACATACCGCGATGCGTTCATATATCAAGGAGTCTCTTGAGAAGGGGCATATCCGTCCTTCTTCTTCCCCTCTTGGTGCGGGATTCTTTTTTGTGGCCAAAAAGGACGGATCTTTGAGGCCTTGTATTGACTATCGGCTTTTAAACAAGATCACTGTCAAATTTCAGTATCCTTTGCCGCTGTTGTCAGACTTGTTTGCCCGGATTAAAGGTGCCAAGTGGTTCACCAAGATAGACCTTTGTGGTGTGTACAACCTTGTGCGCATTAAGCAAGGCGATGAATGGAAAACCGCATTCAATACGCCCGAAGGTCATTTTGAGTACTTGGTGATGCCATTTGGGCTCTCTAATGCACCTTCAGTTTTTCAGTCCTTCATGCATGACATTTTCCGGAAGTATCTGGATAAATTTTTGATTGTTTATCTGGATGATATTCTGGTTTTTTCTGATGATTGGGACTCGCATGTGGAGCAGGTCAGGATGGTTTTCAAGATTTTGCGTGAAAATTCTTTGTTTGTTAAAGGTTCAAAGTGTCTCTTTGGTGTACAGAAGGTTCCCTTTTTAGGGTTCATTTTTTCCCCTTCTGCTGTGGAGATGGACCCAGTCAAGGTCCGAGCTATTCATGATTGGACTCAGCCCTCGTCAGTTAAGAGTCTTCAGAAGTTCTTGGGTTTTGCTAACTTTTACCGTCGTTTTATCGCTAATTTTTCTAGCGTTGTTAAACCTTTGACGGATATGACCAAGAAAGGCTCTGATGTAGCTAACTGGGCTCCTGCTGCCGTGGAGGCTTTCCAGGAGTTGAAACGCCGGTTTACTTCGGCGCCTGTTTTGTGCCAGCCTGATGTCTCACTGCCCTTTCAGGTTGAGGTGGATGCTTCGGAGATTGGGGCAGGGGCCGTTTTGTCTCAGAGAGGTCCTGGTTGCTCTACTATGAGACCTTGTGCCTTTTTCTCCAGGAAGTTTTCGCCGGCAGAGCGAAATTATGATGTGGGCAATCGGGAGTTGTTGGCCATGAAGTGGGCATTTGAGGAGTGGCGTCATTGGCTCGAGGGTGCTAAGCATCGTGTGGTGGTTTTGACTGATCACAAAAATCTGATGTATCTCGAGTCTGCTAAACGCCTTAATCCTAGACAGGCCCGCTGGTCATGTTTTTCTCCCGTTTTGACTTTGTGGTCTCGTATTTACCAGGTTCTAAGAATGTGAAGGCCGATGCTCTGTCTAGGAGCTTTGTGCCTGATGCTCCTGGAGTCGCTGAACCTGTGGGTATTCTTAAGGAAGGAGTTATCTTGTCAGCTATTTCTCCTGATCTGCGGCGTGTGTTGCAGAGATTTCAGGCTGGTAGGCCTGACTCTTGTCCATCTGACAGATTGTTTGTGCCTGCTAAATGGACCAGCAGAGTCATTTCCGAGGTTCATTCCTCAGTGTTGGCAGGGCACCCGGGAATTTTTGGCACCAGAGATCTGGTGGCCAGGTCCTTTTGGTGGCCTTCCTTGTCAAGGGATGTGCGGTCATTTGTGCAGTCCTGTGGAACTTGTGCTCGAGCTAAGCCTTGCTGTTCTCGTGCCAGCGGGTTGCTCTTGCCCTTGCCTGTCCCGAAGAGACCTTGGACACACATCTCTATGGATTTCATTTCTGATCTTCCGGTGTCTCAGGGCATGTCTGTCATCTGGGTGATATGTGATCGTTTCTCCAAGATGGTCCATTTGGTTCCTTTGCCTAAGCTGCCCTCCTCTTCTGATCTGGTTCCTGTGTTCTTCCAGAACGTGGTTCGTTTGCACGGCATTCCTGAGAATATTGTGTCGGACAGAGGATCCCAGTTTGTTTCCAGGTTCTGGCGATCCTTTTGTGGTAGGATGGGCATTGATTTGTCGTTTTCGTCCGCTTTTCATCCCCAGACTAACGGACAAACGGAGCGAACTAATCAGACTCTGGAGGCTTATTTGAGGTGTTTTGTCTCTTCTGATCAGGATGATTGGGTGACCTTCTTGCCGTTGGCTGAATTTGCCCTTAATAATCGGGCTAGTTCCGCCACCTTGGTTTCGCCATTTTTCTGCAACTCTGGTTTCCATCCTCGTTTTTCCTCGGGACATGTGGAGCCTTCTGACTGTCCTGGGGTGGATTCTGTGGTGGATAGGTTGCAGCGGATCTGGAGTCATGTGGTGGACAACTTGAAGTTGTCACAGGAGAAGGTTCAGCGTTTTGCCAACCGCCGCCGCGGTGTGGGTCCCCGACTTCGCGTTGGGGATTTGGTATGGCTGTCTTCTCGATTTGTTCCTATGAAGGTCTCCTCTCCCAAATTTAAGCCTCGCTTCATTGGTCCTTACAAGATATTGGAAATCCTTAATCCTGTATCCTTTCGCCTGGATCTTCCGGTGTCGTTTGCCATTCACAACGTATTTCATAGGTCCTTGTTGCGGCGGTACGTTGTGCCTGTGGTCCCTTCTGCTGAGCCTCCTGCTCCGGTGTTGGTTGAGGGCGAGTTGGAGTACGTGGTGGAGAAGATCTTAGATTCTTGTCTCTCCAGGCGGAGGCTTCAGTACCTGGTCAAGTGGAAGGGCTATGGTCAGGAGGATAATTCCTGGGTGGTCGCCTCTGATGTGCATGCGGCCGATTTGGTTCGTGCCTTTCACACTGCTCATCCTGATCGCCCTGGTGGTCTTGGTGAGGGTTCGGTGACCCCTCACTAAGGGGGGGGTACTGTTGTGAATTTACCTTTTTGGCTCCCTCTAGTGGTTACTAGTGATTTGACTCTGGGAATGTCTGCCATCCCTTGTATGCTCACCTGGGTCGTTAGGTCAGGGGTGTTGCTATATAAGCTCCTTTGGACCTTCAGTTCAATGCCTGGCAACGTTGTAATCAGAGCTAATCTGTTGTGCTCTTGTCTACTGATCCTGGTTCCTGCTAGATTAAGCTAAGTCTGCTTTCTTGCTTTTTGCTATTTGTTTTTGTTTGCATTTTTGTCCAGCTTGTACATAATCTGTATCCTTACCTTGCTGGAAGCTCTAGGGAGGCTGGAGTTCTCCCCCCGGGCCGTTAGACGGTTCGGGGGTTCTTGAATTTCCAGTGTGGATTTTTGATAGGGTTTTTGTTGACCATATAAGTTATCTTACTACATTCTGCTATTAGTAAGTGGGCCTCTCTTTGCTAAACCTAGTTCATCTCTGTGTTTGTCATTTCCTCTTACCTCACCGTTATTATTTGTGGGGGGCTTGTATCCAACTTTTGGTGTCTATTCTCTGGAGGCAAGAGAGGTCTTTGTTTTCCTCTTCTAGGGGTAGTTAGTCCTCCGGCTGGCGCGAGACATCTAGCGACCAACGTAGGCATGTTCCCCGGCTACTTCTAGTGTTGGCGTTAGGAGTAGATATATGGTCAACCCAGTTACCACTGCCCTATGAGCTGGATTTTTGTACTTCGCAGACTTACTTGTTCCTCTGAGACCCTCGCCATTGGGGTCATAACAGGCTCAGTGGCCTCCACCTGCCGTGCGTCTCCATGTCCGGGGATAACCTTTCTGGGGCCTTGTCCATCCGGTCCTGCTGCCCTGCCATCCTTTATCGCCCAGCAAAGATGCCAGCTGCTCCTTTAGCCAGCTGCCTCTCCTAGAATGTGCCACCTCCTGCAGTCGCTCCATTAGGCCGTCCACAGAATCCATGGTAAGTCTGCACTAAGGGGGTTGGATGGCCTTTCCCATCTGGAATCCTTCAGGCAAGTGGCGATTTTCCCGCACTTTCCTCACCCTGAATCCTGCCCCCAACCCCAAACTCCTCCCCCATAACCCTCCATCCAATTCAATCCCAGCATTTCAATATTTCAAGAAAAACTCTCCCTTGGCAACGCAGTCATGGGGGGCCTCCATCCAGCTGTGCTCATTCCAGCCCCCATCTGGAATGCTCCAGGGCCTTCCATCTTCCTGCTTGCACTCCTGATGATACAGTTTTGGCTGGTGGATGGTTGTGACCCTGATTTGAGCTTCACACTCTCAAATGCTGCAAGAAGATGCAGTTTTCATTGATCCTGGCCAGCTCCAATAATCTCTCTACCTTAAGATCAGCTCTTGCAAGCTCTATCGCTTGGAAGCACTGTGACCAGCCACGTTTAATAGACTTCTGCACTGGATAGTGACTTTGGCAATGAGCAGTAACCTATAGAATTAAAGCACCACTCCAGCAGGGTTTTTTTGTTGCTGCACTGGAGTGGTGCTACTAATCTAAGCTCCCTGACCCTAGTCTTATACGTACTTACCAGTCAGTCTTCAGCTTTTCTTGATGCGGCTTCAGTTCCGTGCCGCCATCTTCACTGACTAGCAGTCGGAGGTAATGATTACAAGGTCTCAATGTAAGTCTATGGGTGTCTTGTTCTGGCTCTCATTGACTTACATTGAGTTGTGACTTCCGTATTGTCCACCAAATACTGCATTGATCCAGCAGGTCACAATCTGCTGGAGACCGACTAGAGCGGTGGCTGATAGCGGCGCTGATATCACGCCAACAGCATGGCAGCCAATGAGCTCAGCGGCTCTAAGCAGGGCATTTCATTTACATGGTAATAACCCACTCCGAGTTGCTGAGTTCACTGATTGGCTACAGTGCTGTCAGTGTGACGTCAGCACCGCAACCAATGCCAGACACCAGGAGCAGAAGTGAGACTCTCCGGTGGATTCAGGGAAGGTGAGTACAATATAGTTTGTTTCCGTATAATAGCTTGCAGCCAGGGATTAACTTTAATGATGGGGAAAAACCCTTTTAATGATTAATCCACCACTGGAGAAGGGAGTGATGCATAGCTTTTACCTCTCAATGGCTAAGAGAATGGGACCATACAGGGTTGTACCCCGTCTTTCCAATTTCCCCAAATCAGCTGCATGGGATTGATGGCACATAATCCCACACTTGTTCTTTCACAGTACACATAGTGAGTGTTTGGACCTGGGGTGTAAACCAGCAAGGAATTGGGATTTAATGGGATTCTACTTTAGGCCACCAATGAACCGAATACTGGCAATAAAATATGGAGAAATATGGAGTGAAATATAGATTTGTACCCAAGGATAAATCAAAGCAGATGTTGATTTAGAAAAGCATTATGTAATCTTGATCCGTTCCAGCTTTTTACTATTTAGGGAATTGTGCCTTTTCTTGCTGTTTTAGTTGTCACACAGCAAAAAAACAAACAAACAAACAAACAAACAAAACAGTAAAACACATCAAAAAGAATATGCTGCCAGGATTGGCTATGTGTTCTGAGAGCAGCATAATATAGGGGCAGAAATGCTGATTCCAGCAATATGTCACTTACTGGGCTGCTTTCTACAGTTTTGATAAAATCAGTTTTATCTGTTAGTTCAATGAATGCTGAGTACTGTATAACCCACCCACACCACTGATTGGCAGTTTTCTGTGTATACTGTGCATAGGTAGAAAGCTGCCAATCAGTACTGGGGTTGGGGTTATACTAAGCTCATGAATATGGAGGACTTCACGACAGAAGGTTTACTAGTCCTCTAGTGATTATCACCTGCTGATAATACTGATGTTGTCAAAACTACTCTAAGCAGCCTAGTAAGTGACTCATCACTAAAATCAGGGTCTCTGTCTCTACATTATGCTTCTCTCAGATTAGATGTCAAAAGCCTGGTGACAGATTCCCTTTAACCTCTTTCTTTAACCTCAGAAAATAATTGCAGATGTGAACTGCCCCATAGGTTACCATTGGGGTGAGTGCAATCCACTTATCTGATTGCACTCGTCCTATTACATTGCAAGTGGGAGCGACCCTCTAGCTGGCATTCATAGGGGATCATGATTTTCGCTATACATAGTACAAGCGATCAGATTATTACAGCTTCAAGTCCCCAGAGGGGAATACTAAATACAGTAAAAAGTTTTTAAAAAAATATTAAAAAATATGAGATAAAAAATAACACAAAAGTTCAAAATGCCCGCCTTTTGCTCCATTAAAAATAAGTAATGTAAAAAAATAAAAAGATGCACATATTTTAAATTGCTGCATTCATAAAAGTCAGATTAATCAAAATACAAACAAATTAATCCAATCGGCAAACTAAAACAAATTGAAACGTCAGAATTACATTTTTTGGCTGCGGTTACATTGCAATGAAATGCAATAATAGGCAATCAAAACATTTGTAACTACCCCAAAATGGTATCAGTAAAAAAGTCAGTTCAGGGCGCAATAAATTAAGCCCTCACACAGACCCATATCATGAAAATAGAAACTGTTATGGGTTTCAGAAAATAGCAACAAAAGCAAAAATTGTATTTTTATATATTTCCATATCCACACATATCCAAGCCCTTTCCACTTCCTGCCGCCTTCAACTCAAAAATATTTCATTAATCCGTACATTCCTCAACAAAGAATCTGCAAAAACCCTAGTCCATGCCCTCATCATCTCTCGCCTCGTGCCTGGGAACTCACGTAGGCCATACGTGCGGCACACGTGTGCCGCCCGTATGGCGAGTGGGTACCACACGGAGCGTGTGGTACCCACGCATGTGGTACCCTGCATCGCGCTGAAGCCGCGATTCATATGTTCCCTGCAGCAGCGTTTGCTGCAGAGAAAATATGAAGAATAGTGTTTAAAATAAAGATCTATGTGTCCGCCGCCCTCCCACCCCCTGTGCGCCCCCCCCGCTGTTCAGAAAATACTTACCCGCCTCCCTCGCTGCTTCCTGGTCTGGCCGCGGCTTCTAGTGTATGCGGTCACGTGGGGCCGA
Organism: Ranitomeya variabilis; assembly: GCF_051348905.1. Taxonomy (NCBI): domain Eukaryota; kingdom Metazoa; phylum Chordata; class Amphibia; order Anura; family Dendrobatidae; genus Ranitomeya; species Ranitomeya variabilis. The sequence goes on from NC_135235.1 coordinate 505,581,394, forward strand.
TCATTTACAGTCATGAATATGTGGCTCCACCTCCCATAGGGGCGGAGCCGACTATTCATGATTGTAAATGATCGGCCCCACGTGACCGCATACAGTAGGAGGCGCGGGGCAGAGAGGAAGGAGTGACAGCCAACGTGGGAGCGGGTGAGTATTTTCTGAACAGCGGGGGGGGGGCGCACAGGGGGTGGGGGGGCGGCGGACACATAGATCTTTATTTTAAACACTATTATTCATATTTTCTCTGCAGCAAACGCTGCTGCAGGGAACATATGAATCGCGGCTTCAGCACCATGTGGGGGGGACAGCGCTTACTGTAGCGCTGTCTCCTGCACGCACATGGACCCCAGACGGAGAATGTCCATGTGAGGTCCGTGTTTTACACGGACCCATTGACTTTAATGGGTCCGTGTAACATGTGCGCTCCCACGAACACTGACATGTCTCCGTGTTTGGCACACGGAGACACGGTCCGCAAAAAATCAATGACATCTGAACAGATGCATTGATTTTTATGGGTCTACGTGTGTCAGTGTCTCCGGTACGTGAGGAAACTGTCACCTCACGTACCGGAATCACTGACGTGTGAAACCGGCCTAAATAATATCCTGAGTAACCAATTGCCTCCAGAAGTCACATCATTAGCAAACTGGGTTTACCTGTGTGTAACATTTTCTCTGTTCTATGAAGGTTTCAGAGGTTTGTTTGATAAAATTAGGGATCCAACAGCATCATGAAACTCAAGGAACACACCAGACAGGTCAGGGATAAAGTTGTGGAGAAGATTAAAGCAGGATTAGGTTATAAAAAAATAACCCACTCTCTGAACATCTCATGCAGCATTGTTTAATTCACCATCCAAAAATGGAAATAGTATGGCACATGTGTAAATCTTCCAAGACAGGGCCATCCACTTAAACTGTCAGTAAGGAGAGCACTAATTAGAGAAACAGCCAAGAGACCCATGGTCACTCTAGAGGAGCTGCAAAGATCCACAGCTCATGGAAGATTCTGTCCACATGACAACTATTAATTGAATATTCAACAATTCTGGCCATTATGGAAGACTGGCAAGAAGCCATTGTGAAAGCAAGCCTTAAGAAGTCTGGTCTGCAGTTTCCAAAGGGAGGGGTAGAGGGTAGAGAATAGAGGATAGAGATAGAGATAGAGGAGTTGCTGGTCAGGTTCTCTAAGTGTGAACAGGTGCAAGCTGCAATAGCTGTATTAAATAGAAAAAGAAAACACAGCAGCACTCTATATAAGGCAAGATATACTTACAAAAAGGAAGGTTCTTAGTTCTTAAATTGGCCAATTTGAATTGCAGGCTCATAGCCCAGAAGAGATATGTTTGTCCATTTAACTGTAGGCTGATCGCTCAAGAGAGGTATGTAGAATAAGACCCATCAGAAGGAGGTCACCTTGCCATGTGTTATATATATATATATATATATATATATATACAGTATATACACTCACCGGCCACTTTATTAGGTACACCATGCTAGTAACGGGTTGGACCCCCTTTTGCCTTCAGAACTGCCTCAATTCTTCGTGGCATAGATTCAACAAGGTGCTGGAAGCATTCCTCAGAGATTTTGGTCCATATTGACATGATGGCATCACACAGTTGCCGCAGATTTGTCGGCTGCACATCCCAAAGATGCTCCATACAAGGCAGGATGGATCCATGCTTTCATGTTGTTTACGCCAAATTCTGACCCTACTATCCGAATGTCGCAGCAGAAATCGAGACTCATCAGACCAAGCAACGTTTTTCCAATCTTCTACTGTCCAATTTCGATGAGCTTGTACAAATTGTAGCCTCAGTTTCCTGTTCTTAGCTGAAAGGAGTGGTACCCGGTGTGGTCTTCTGCTGCTGTAGCCCATCTGCCTCAAAGTTCGACGCACTGTGCGTTCAGAGATGCTCTTAGGCCTACCTTGGTTGTAACGGGTGGCGATTTGAGTCACTGTTGCCTTTCTATCAGCTCGAACCAGTCTGCCCATTCTCCTCTGACCTCTGGCATCAACAAGGCATTTCCGCCCACAGAACTGCCGCTCACTGGATTTTTTTTCTTTTTCGGACCATTCTCTGTAAACCCTAGAGATGGTTGTGCGTGAAAATCCCAGTAGATCAGCAGTTTCTGAAATACTCAGACCAGCCCTTCTGGCACCAACAACCATGCCACGTTCAAAGGCACTCAAATCACCTTTCTTCCCCATACTGATGCTCGGTTTGAACTGCAGGAGATTGTCTTGACCATGTCTACATGCCTAAATGCACTGAGTTGCCGCCATGTGATTGGCTGATTAGAAATTAAGTGTTAACAAGAAGTTGGACAGGTGTACCTAATAAAGTGGCCAGTGAGTGTATATCTCAAAACTAACAACCTCTATTAAGTCGAATTTCAGCTCTTTAGCTGACAGGATCTGGTTGGCACCAATAAGCCACTGTGTGTCGGCAGGGTGTTTAGATACAAAATTAGAGCAGCATGCTGAATTTTTGCCATGGGCAAAATAAAGCCTAACAAAAACTGCTGGAGTAAAAGAGCCTTATTAGATATTTATCTGACCGCTATTTCTCCCAACTCCACCATACACATGAATGCTCTGTGTAAGGCTGGGGTCTCACAAGTATATAAAACATTTGTCCTATTGTCATCCAGGAGAGTAGGATGATTTTTTTTCTTCTCCTCAATTGTTATCCATGTGCTGTCCATTTTTTACTCAGTGGCTACTAATCTTTACAGGACCATTTACAGTTTCCTATCTTACAGAATTGCAATGTATCCGTAAAAATCAGATGCCATACTGATGGTCACGTATGTCATCCGATTTTTATTTCTCGCACTGTCATATTTCAGAGAGAATTTGCAGCATGTTGCAATTTTTTACTCATGCGGAATGCAGCTGAGAAAAAATACGCAGATCTGCTCTGCCTCATTGAATAACATTGGTCCGAGTGCAAAACTTTTTTTTACTGGATTGCACTGTTCCAAATTGTGCAGTCGTGCGAGTGAACCATTAAATCGTCTAGTCTTTTTGTCAATATGACTGATAGATTACACCATATCCAGAGTAATTTCTAGAGGTTTGACAATCATGTGGAGGCCGCATGTTTTTTTTTCATTGAGGGGGAAATGTTCTATTCATTGTTGCTGCTTTTAATAATGGAATTAGCTATTAGATAACCCTATGAGCACTCACAATTATAACCTCAACTTACACAGACCGATTGTTAAGGAATCTCCATTTTGCATAGCCTTCCCCAATTCTGAGTGTGAACTTCAAGGTTCATTTATATTGTGCGGAAATCCTTTTGGTGGACTATCCCCATTTAGGTGATCTGTTTAAGTGCTTCACATTGAAAGAACAATGCAGTGCAGGCAGGAAACACATAACTACATGAATGGATAGACACTGCTAATGGCTGGATTCACACCATTATGCAAAGTATTCTTTAAAGGTTATTTATAAAACTCTTGTACAATTTATGGGTTGGGTTGCCTTTTGTAGGAAGCCAATTAACAGTAGTAGGTTGTTGGAGAACAATGGCATATATGAAGAATCTCTATAGGACACAATCTACATGCAAGAAGAGCAGTGGTCAGATTCAAACTCATGGTCTCATGGGAGAGATAGATGTTGGCTAATTCATTGTTTGGTTGGCATTTATGTTATGTAATGTATTTGGGGACCTTAAAGAGGTTGTTCACTATCTTTTCATTCATGTCCTATCCCGTAGATACGCGTCTGCTGGGCAAACTGCTCGATTGTTGAACTTCTCCATTTTCTGATAGATGCTGTGGCTGGGTATTGCACATATGCCTCTTATTAAAATCAATAGACACCGAAAACAGCTGACAGATGTGCCAGGTGTTGGACCCCGACTGATCAGACATGGATAACCTATCCTAAGAATAGTTCAGCAATGATAAAGTAGTGGACAACATCTTTAAAACTCAAACTCTATAATGACATCATACTGATAAGTTTTTACTTATGTTACAATAAGTCTCCAAAGATCATAATTAGTGATGGGCGAACCCCCCGATGATTGGGATCGGTGGGTTCGCCAAGTATTTTTTGTAAAGTTCGAGCTCGGGGCCGGAGATGACGTGAACTTGCATCCAAACCCGAGCTTGGACTTTACAGATATGGGATGGGGCAATGTAAAACAAAGCATAAAATTAATCATCTATATATATATAATTGTCTAAGGGTCACTTCCGTCTGTCCTTCTGTCTGACTGTCTGTCACGGATATTCATTGGTCGCGGCCTCTGTCTGTCATGGAATCCAAGTCGCTGATTGGTCTCGCCAGCTGTCTGTCATGGCTGCTGCGACTAATCAGCGAGGGCCACAGTCCGATTAGTCCCTCCCTACTCCCCTGCAGTCAGTGCCCGGCGCCCGCTCCATACTCCCCGCAGTCACCGCTCACACAGGGTTAATGCCAGCGGTAACGGACCGCGTTATGCCGGGGGTAACTCACTCCGTTACCGCCGCTATTAACCCTGTGTGACCAAGTTTTTACTATTGATGCTGCCTATGTAGCGTCAATAGTAAAAACATCTAATGTTAAAAATAATAAAAAAAATAAATCATTATATACTCACCTTCCGCCGCCTTTCCTGCCCCTCGCGACACTTCGGTGACCGGTCCATGCAAGCGGCAGGTTCCGGTGGCAAGGATGGTCTGCAAGAAGGACCTGCCATGACGTCACGGTCATGTGACTGCGATGTCATCACACCCTGGGACCGGAAGCTGCCGCCTGCACCGCACACAGGCGACAGGACTATAAGGGGCCCTTCGGAAGGTGAGTATATGTTTATTTTTTATTTTTTAACCTGTGACATACGTGGCTGGGCAATATACTACGTAGCTGGGCAATATACTACGTCGCTGTGCAATATACTATGTGGCTCTGTGCTGTATACTATGTCACTGGGCAATATACTACGTAACTGGGCAATATACTACATGGCTGGGCAATATACTATGTGGCTGGGCAATATACTACGTGACTGGCCAATATACTACGTGGCTCTGTGCTGCATACTACGTCACTGTGCAATATACTATGTGGCTGGGCAATATACTACGTGGCTCTGTGCTGTATACTACATCGCTGTGCAATATACTACGTGGCTCTGTACTGTATACTACGTCACTGGGCAATATACTACGTGGCTGGGCAATGCACTACTTGGCTGGGCATATACTACGTGGCTGGGAAATATACTACGTGGCTGGGCAATATACTACGTGGCTCTGTGCTGTATACTACGTCGCTGTGCAATATACTACGTGGGCTGTGCAATATACTACGTGGACATGCATATTCTAGAATACCGGATGCGTTAGAATCGGGCCACCATCTAGTAAATATTATAATAATACTTACCTGTCCAGCACCGCGTCCTCCTGTCCCGCTATCTCCAGGCCGCATCTGCTTCCTCGGCCGCTCATTAATTTCCGGCGATATTCACTGCACTCTGCAGCCTTCGGCTTTTTCCGGCAGTGTTCGTGCGGTGACGTCCGGGTTCACCCGCGTTCATGGCCCGAGCCATGAACTCGTGTGAACTCTGACTGTCAGACTGGAGTCACACTTGCCGTATAAAAAATCAGTCTGATTTTGAAGGATGAGAATCTCAACAATGTTCTCCGACCAGTGATCCGTGTGTAATCCGTTTGCTATGCGATGATGCGATTTCCTCGCATCAAGTAACCGTGTGACATCCGTATGGCATCCTTATGCAATGCGATTATAATATGAGCTTTTACATACATCAGATATTAGATAGATTAAAAATCATCTGACGCGTACAGTATAGAATAGAATAGGTTATAATAGAATAGATGGAATAGATATATACACACAGAACAGATGTATATATATACTAGATGGAGGCCCGATGATATTGCATCGAGAGGGTGGTAATGTCACGATGGGGGCAGGCTTTGCAATGTTGAGATTCTCTCCACCCCCATATGCTCACCGACTTATCCACTCTTTCTTTCCCCATGTGCTGACTTCTCCCGTCTGTGCTCTCTTCTTTGACCTGTCTGCCCCATGTGCTATCCCCCTTGTTTGCTGTCTCTCTCCTTCCTGTGCTGTGTTCTCCCCTCATGTGCTGTCCCATTTGAGCTGTCTCCTCCCCGTGCTCTGTCTCTCTCACCCCTGTGAGCTTTTTCTCTCCCCATCTGCTGTCTTCTCCTCTCATGTCATCTCTTCTTTGACCTGTGAACCCCATGTGCTCTCCCCATTGTCTGCTCTCTCTCCACCTCTGTATTCTATTAATTATAGGGGGACCTCACGTCATTTTGTTTTGAGGTCCCCATATTTTAATAGCCACTAAAGGCTAAATATACAGCTCCGGGCTGAGATTCATAGCCTGGGAAGATCCATAGGCATTAACCCCTTCCTAAGCTATAAACATCGGCCTCCAGTCGCTGACTTTCCCTCTCTGGCATGGAAAATTGCACTGGAGCCCACACCCTTTTTTTCCCCGAAAGCATTATTAAATACATACAAGTCCCATAATTTGCACACATACTATGTGTAACGGGGGCCAGGGTGGTAGCCAAACCGAGGGATTGCTGCTGCTTCCTCATCACACCCCGACGCTCCGCTACAGAAATATCATGTGCATTTTGTGGTGTGCTGTGTATGTCAAGTAGTTCACCCACCTGTGAGTCAGAATCTTTCACAGCATACAGGGCTCCAGTTCGTTTCAGACACACACAAATGTTATCAAAGTCCCTATTCATTTTCAATAAAACTTTACTCAATTTGTGCATCTTCATAACAGACTTAATCCAACAATCTTCAAAAGACATAAGAACGTCTTCTCCTTCACTTTCCCTGGTCTTTTCCTTCAGCTTATCTTCTAGCACCGTGGCTTCCAGACCCGCAGTCCCCTGGGAATTCCAGCTTTCTCATACTAGGTGCTCCCCATTCACTTTCCCCATCCTGGGCGAAAAATCAGGTTGCCTCTGCTATTCCTGTTCGGACCGTAAGTCCCGGACGTCACGGGAGGTAACCCACAGACAAGCCACCTTTCCAGACTGCCTCACTTTTCACATGCTTTAAGATCTAACATCTCCAGACCTGCTTCCCTCAGTGCTTCTTCTGTCTCTTTCAACTGTAACTCACCACACAACTACTACCACTCCTTCTAGAACAATTACTCCCACTCTGCTCTAGCGCCTTCCACTACCTGAAAATTACCTCAGAAAGGCACTCTACCTGCCACTACACTGGCTCCCCCCCTTTCTCAACTGTCACTGCTCTGACTGAAACCAGTTCGCAACACAATCTAATCTCCTACTCTACAGTGCCCCCTTAACACTAACCCACAACTGCACTTCCCTAACCCTTACCAATATTGACCTACCACTGCCACTGACTATCCCTACTCCTGTCCCTAACACACAGATATCAGAAAAGTGTCAGCCATTATCATATTAAACAGTGTCAACTATCATAAACTACACAGTGCACACAGCAAACACAAAACATACCCAGTTTCATTAGGTAGGCATGCACAGGAATGCAGGGCTCAAGCCAGCCGTCTGCAGACCCCCTTACATACCTCCCTCCTAAAACCATGGTCATCCTCGACCATACGGTACCAGTAGAATATACACATCACAATAAGTACAATGTAATGTAATAACATCTTATTAAAACATCAATAACTTCAACAATTATTATACATTACAGCAAAAGAACTTTGCTCCAGTCCACCACGTTTGACTCGTTTCTGGTCAGGACTGGTACCGGTCCCACTTGGTTGGGACCCTGGAACAAACAGTTCAGTTCTTTTCTCACCAGCTCACCATCACGTGAGCACAATCCTGGCGTTACCCGGCTCGACCCTCGGGTTGTCTAGACACCCAATATGGATCCATTTGACCCCGGTATCCTCTTCCTGAGACACAGACAGACAGACAGTTCTACATAGGACTCTCCAGGTCCACTGACCAGTCCTAAACTGACTTGAATGTCCGCATTCTTCTTCATGGCCCACATGGCCAAATTACTACAGCTCCATCCATTCAGGAGCATGCAGTCCATTCTCTTCTGACCCGGCTCACTCATCAGGTCATCCTGCATATGTTTCCCCCCCCCTCCCTCCCAGACCACGGTCCCTTTAAAACATGTGTGCTGCTCAGTTTACCTCCTGCAAACAAAATTCAGGTTAAACATTGACATTTCACAGATTTTATCACAGTCTCCACAGCAGCCACACACAGTTCAGCAACTGTCCATAGGGCACCATCTCTTCATAAGGTCTGTGTCCTGCAATCCAGCAGAAGGAGTGCAACAGGCGCAACAAAACTTGGAAGGGGGAAAACGGTTCAAAACAATTCTTTAACTGCAGCCATTCTCACCGCACTGTCTTCTGGGCTCCTGTCCACGGGACGCAGAACAGTCCCTCCCAGCATTACAGGGCTCTTGCCCTCAGGGACACAGAACAGTCCCACTTTTGACATCTCATGCAACTAGCACAACTTTCTGATCCGGGGTGCAATTACAGTCACTGTCCCCACTTATCATCAAAGGAGGTACCGGAGGAGCATCCACTAGCCTCTGCTCCACTTCCCCTCCAGTCCTGTACATCATCTAATGGGCTCCGTGCCCGTGCTCCAGTGGTCACCGGTGACTCCAGAGCTGCTGCTGATGGATCATCCTCCCATTCTCCAGGAATCTGCTGCTGGGGATGAGGTTTCTTTTTCTTTTGCTGCACCCACCGTGGGCAGGCACCTCTCACAGGGGGATCTACCCTGGCCTCAGGCCACAATCTCTGCCAGACAGATTTTTGCACCATTTTCAGTTTAGAATGCCCATGATGGATGGAGCTATCTCCTGCTTCTGCACTATCATCTGCCATTTTAAAGTCTTTAATGACCTCCATCTTTGCCATTTCAGGGGTTTCTCCATTTTCCAAATGCAAGGCATCTGGATCCTGCTGACTACGCCACTTTGTAACGGGGGCCAGGGTGGTAGCCGTACCGAGGGATTGCTGCTGCTTCCTCATCACACTGCGGAGCGTTGGTGTAATTGTATTGGTCACACACATCTATATATCAAACTAGTCTGCATGGATTTACTGTATGTAAACCATGTCTTCTATCCTGTCGGCTCCTGCATTGATTTTACAGGAACCGACTAATGAATTACCGGCTATTCTTCTCTCTATATCTCTATGCAATATAAAGAGATATATATATGTGTGTGTCACTGACATATATATATATATATATATATATATATATATATATATATATATATATCTATTCTAAGTGTATACAGTATATCTATTCTATCTATTCTATTCTAACCTATTATATTCCATACTTTACGCGGCAGATGATTTGTGATTTGCCGGCTTTTAATCTATCTATCTATCTAATATACATACAGTGGGGCAAAAAAGTATTTAGTCAGTCAGCAATAGTGCAAGTTCCACCACTTAAAAAGATGAGAGGCGTCTGTAATTTACATCATAGGTAGACCTCAACTATGGGAGACAAACTGAGAAAAAAAAATCCAGAAAATCACATTGTCTGTTTTTTTATCATTTTATTTGCATATTATGGTGGAAAATAAGTATTTGGTCAGAAACAAACAATCAAGATTTCTGGCTCTCACAGACCTGTATCTTCTTCTTTAAGAGGCTCCTCTTTCCTCCACTCATTACCTGTAGTAATGGCACCTGTTTAAACTTGTTATCAGTATAAAAAGACACCTGTGCACACCCTCAAACAGTCTGACTCCAAACTCCACTATGGTGAAGACCAAAGAGCTGTCAAAGGACACCAGAAACAAAATTGTAGCCCTGCACCAGGCTGGGAAGACTGAATCTGCAATAGGCAACCAGCTTGGAGTGAAGAAATCAACAGTGGGAGCAATAATTAGAAAATGGAAGACATTCAAGCCCACTGATAATCTCCCTCGATCTGGGGCTCCACGCAAAATCCCACCCCGTGGGGTCAGAATGATCACAAGAACGGTGAGCAAAAATCCCAGAACCACGCGGGGGGACCTAGTGAATGAACTGCAGAGAGCTGGGACCAATGTAACAAGGCCTACCATAAGTAACACACTACGCCACCATGGACTCAGATCCTGCAGTGCCAGACGTGTCCCACTGCTTAAGCCAGTACATGTCCGGGCCCGTCTGAAGTTTGCTAGAGAGCATTTGGATGATCCAGAGGAGTTTTGGGAGAATGTCCTATGGTCTGATGAAACCAAACTGGAACTGTTTGGTAGAAACACAACTTGTCTTGTTTGGAGGAAAAAGAATACTGAGTTGCATCCATCAAACACCATACCTACTGTAAAGCATGGTGGTGGAAACATCATGCTTTGGGGCTGTTTCTCTGCAAAGGGGCCAGGACGACTGATCCGGGTACATGAAAGAATGAATGGGGCCATGTATCGTGAGATTTTGAGTGCAAACCTCCTTCCATCAGCAAGGGCTTTGAAGATGAAACGTGGCTGGGTCTTTCAACATGACAATGATCCAAAGCACACCGCCAGGGCAACGAAGGAGTAGCTTCGTAAGAAGCATTTCAAGGTCCTGGAGTGGCCTAGCCAGTCTCCAGATCTCAACCCTATAGAAAACCTTTGGAGGGAGTTGAAAGTCCGTGTTGCCAAGCGAAAAGCCAAAAACATCACTGCTCTAGAGGAGATCTGCATGGAGGAATGGGCCAACATACCAACAACAGTGTGTGGCAACCTTGTGAAGACTTACAGAAAACGTTTGACCTCTGTCATTGCCAACAAAGGATATATTACAAAGTATTGAGATGAAATTTTGTTTCTGACCAAATACTTATTTTCCACCATAATATGCAAATAAAATGATAAAAAAACACACAATGTGATTTTCTGGATTTTTTTTCTCAGTTTGTCTCCCATAGTTGAGGCCTACCTATGATGTAAATTACAGACGCCTCTCATCTTTTTAAGTGGTGGAACTTGCACTATTGCTGACTGACTAAATACTTTTTTGCCCCACTGTATATATTTTTTCTTATTTATTTTTTGAAGAATATTTGGTTTTAAAATGATGTGTACAGTTGTGTATTACAATGAGATTTTAACATGAGATTTTACATACAGAGAACTGATGTATGTAAAAGCTCATTTTAAAATTGCATTGCATACGGATGCCATACAGATGTCACACTGTACTTGATGTGATGAAATCACATCATCGCATAGCAAACGGATAACACACGGATCACTGTTCGGAGAACATTGTTGCGATACTCATCCGTCAAAATCGGACTGATTTTTTATACGGCAAGTGTGACTCCTGGCTGACAGTCAGAGTTCACTCGAGTTCATGGCTTGGGCCATGAACGCGGGTGAACCCTGACGTCACCGCACAAACACTGCCGGAAAAAGCTGAAGACTGCCGAGTGCAGTGAATACCGCCGGAAATTAATGAGCGGGCCCGGAAGCAGATGCGGCCGGGAGACAGCAGGATGGGAGGACGCGGCGCTGGACAGGTAAGTATAATTCTAATGTTTATTATTAATTTTATGCTTTTACAGGCCTTGGACTCGAACTGGACTTGAACTGTAACACGGGTATCCCATGGAAACCTGTGTTCGGGACCGTGTGACCGAACACTATGTGTTCGGTATGGGTCCAGAACTTTACAGTTCGGGTTCGCCCATCCCTGATCATAATGAGTTTTGTAGGATGCTATCTCTGAGTAAGGACTTCAAAAGCAAAACATGACATCATTCAATAAGGCTGTAAAAGATGCCTCTTTCTGGAGGAAAAGCACAAAATATTCTTCTGGCCAAGCCCAATTAATCAGTTTGTCTGATCAAAGCAACCAATTTTTTAATTGTAACTGACCAACAAAGGTCAGGCTTCTGAAACCCCAGGCAGACCAATGTTGTCATCAGGGGTCGTTGCTGCTAGCCACACATAAACCAGTCCATACTGTACAGTGCGGACTGTGACTGATAGAGCTATTTCTTTTTTTGTCTGCCTGGTAGAAGTCATCCCAAGAGTGGGACCTCAATGTATAATTTTGGGGAATAAAATTTAACCTGAGCAACTGGAGTTTTCCTTTAAATATGTTGCATAAAGGCGTTTTACAGCTCACTTATTCAGGGCATCTTATTTCTTTGTGGCTTCTTGAAGAAAATGCAATAGCAAAATAAATATATAAATATTAGACAGGCATCTCTCTCACGTTGTCCAGAGGCATGGCATTACAAGATCTATTCCTTAAATAATAAATAAAAACACAACACAGAATTTATTGAGTGGAAGAAAAATGGCCGTGATGTTTATTTAGGGTTAAACCAGTTACAAACAGAATAAATAATGTAATCACAACTTCCATATTTCCATAAAAACACCAAATCCAATCCGCCCATACCAATGGGCGATTTTCCCACAAACAAGAACATCACGACAGGGACTTAACAAAGAAAAGGGGAGGGAGGGTGGGCTCTTCTTTTCTTCACTGCTCCAGCGGAATGATGTTCCCTGGTAAAAGCTGGCAAATATATAGCAGAATAAATCTGCCTAACAACCATAACCACCAATAAAAACCATTTGAAATGGGCGCCAAAAGCGCCAGTTAAAACCAGAGCTTCTAAAAATAGCTCACCATGGACATTTAAACTGACCTGAGATTGAACCCTAAATTAAAGCCCAATGTGCATATCTGATCACCACAATAATCCTAAGATCTGTAATGCCATGAGACCCCCCCTTTATTTCATTTTTTGATGGGGGGGGGCTAGCATTCTAGAGATACTAGACACTCTTTATTCTTCACAACTGAACCATGGGACTTAGATCAGCAGATTTGAAGGATAGAGCAAAAATGATGGTGTTTTGGTCCGTAAGAGAGAGAGAGCTAGACTTCTCCCTGGAGCAAGATTTCAGCGTGAACTATGAAATATAGAAGAATCACTGCCATACACATATTACGTAAAGATCAAAAGAGCAAACAGATAAAAACCTCTCCCTCTTTTGTCCCATGAAGTTTATTAATGACTACTGCTGAGCCTCATTAATGAGCAGTGCACATTAATACTAAATGGCAATATAGAATTCTCTAGACTTGGGAACAGCTACAAAAGAAATATATTCTACTTAAAATACTATTAGGATTTCTTTATATCTGTAGAAAAATGTTTCATGGAAGATAACTGCTTACACTTTCTGAAATAGTTGATTGACTTTTTGGTATTTCTTTCCCTATTCTTTTAAAGAAAAATAAGCTACATTAGCAGTCATGGATAATAGACAGATGAGGTACTGTTTTCAGAATAAAAGCAGATTTTCTAATTTCAGTCAATTCTTTTTAGAAGAATCACAATATAAATTTAAATTTTCATCCATCTCTAGCCAAAAATTGAAAACCCAATTTTATCTCATTTTAACTTCTCTGTATAAAGAAAAATACAGTACCAAAAGCCTTAATGTTGAGCTCATCTTGTGAGGTGGATTCTCTAATCCTCAGATCAAGGTGGCCACACAGACTCCAGGCATTGATGCAGCAAGCAGGAAGGCATGTGAGCAAAAATGACTTGGCGCACACATGCAAATTGCCTCTTCTGAGAAAAAGAGGACTTAACTCTATAGCGCCACCTGTTGGAAGTAGCGATCCTACAAGTCACAATTAACCCTTTAACGAGTCGTGCAATATGACTTAGGATAAAAGCCAAATCAAATTGGTGCACACAGGAATTTCAGGAGCAGCAGAACTGATGAAGTGAAACCCAGCAGGGATGAATGCAAGCACAAACACAAAAAGCACAGATGATGGTGCACCAAACAATACTGGACATAGGACTCAATCCGAAGATCCAGGTGTGTTCCTTATTGGGCCTTAAATAGGTCCAGGGAGGTGATGCCATTGATCCACTCCAGGCAACCAGCAAAACCCGACATGGAGCACAACAGAGGGCAGTGGACACAGGAGAGGGAAGTGGAGCCAGGGATACTTGGGACAGATGTGTAACACATGTTAAAGAGGTTATCTGACTGTAAAAAAATGTTTTAGACAGGTACTGTTCTAAAGTAATAAATGGATGCATGCTCACCTTCCAGCACCCCCATGGATCCAGCTCACGCTGCTCCACTGGTCTGTGATGGCTCCGAAAGTTGTGTATACTGTTTTTGGAAGTCAAAAGACCACTGTAGCCAATGATTGAATGTCACTTTACTAGAAGATCTTATCATTGTATAATTCTATGATGATGGGCTCTTCTATTCACCTGACTGCTGAAGTCAATCACGTGCCGCTGTCGTCCTGTGACTTCTGTTGTGAATTAGACTTTTTGGCTCCCTCTTGTGGTCACTAGTGGTATGACTCTGGGATTGTCTTTTTTCTGTTTGGCACTCACCTGGGTCGTTAGTCCAGGGGTGTCGCTATATTAACTTCCTGGATCCTTAGTCCAGTGCCTGGCATCGTTGTAATCAGATCCTTCTGTTGCTCCTGTCTGCTGGTCCTGGCTCTTGCAAAATTAAGCTAAGTCTTGCTTCTTTGTTTTTTGAAGTTACTTGCTTTGCTACTATTTTTGTCCAGCTTGTACTATATGTGATTTCTGACCTTGCTGGAAGCTCTAGGGGGCTGGTGTTCTCCCCCCGGCCGTTAGACGGTTCGGGGGTTCTTGAATATCCAGCATGGATATTTTAATAGGGTTTTTGCTGACCATATAAGTCATCTTACTATATTCTGCTATTAGCTAGTGGGCCTCTCTTTGCTAAATATCTAGCTCATTCTTATGTTTGTCTTTTCCTCTTACCTCACCGTTATTATTTGTTGGGGGCTTGTATCCAACTTTTGGGGTCTTTTCTCTGGAGGCAAGAAAGGTCTTTCTTTTCCCTTCTAGGGTTAGTTAGTTCTCCGGCTGGCGCGAGACGTCTAGAACCAACGTAGGCACGTTCCCCGGCTGCTTCTATTTGTGGTGCTAGGATTAGATATATGGTCAGCCCAGTTACCACTGCCCTATGAGCTGGTTTTTTGTGTTTGCAGACTTGGTATTTATTCCTGAGACCCTCTGCCATTGGGGTCATAACAGTATGCCAGGCCTACATTGAATGTTTAATGCATTGCAGAAGTGGGATATAAGAAGGGAAATTCTGAATTTTTTTTTTCCCTCTCTTCCTCCCCTTTACCTCTGAGTGGCTTGAGCTTGCTGCAGACATGAATGTCCAGACCTTGATTACAAGTGTGGACCAGCTTGCTGCTCGTGTGCAAAGCATACAAGAATTTGTTACCAGTAGTCCTATGTCTGAACCTAAAATACCTATTCCTGAACTGTTTTCTGGAGACCGATTTAAGTTTAGGAATTTCAGGGATAATTGTAAATTGTTTCTATCCCTGAGACCCCGTTCATCTGGAGACTCAGTTCAGCAAGTTAAAATTGTTATCTCTTTTTTTCGGGGCGACCCTCAGGATTGGGCCTTCTCGCTAGCGCCAGGAGATCCGGCATTGGCAAATATTGATGCGTTTTTTCTGGCGCTCGGATTGCTTTACGAGGAACCCAATCTTGAGGTTCAGGCAGAAAAAGCCTTGCTGGCTATTTCTCAGGGCCAGGATGAAGCTGAAGTGTATTGCCAAAACTTTCGGAAATGGTCCGTGCTTACTCAGTGGAATGAGTGTGCTCTGGCCGCAAACTTCAGAAATGGCCTTTCTGAAGCCATTAAGAATGTGATGGTGGGTTTCTCCATTCCTACAAGTCTGAATGATTCCATGGCGCTGGCTAT
This sequence comes from Ranitomeya variabilis, assembly GCF_051348905.1. Lineage (NCBI taxonomy): Eukaryota > Metazoa > Chordata > Amphibia > Anura > Dendrobatidae > Ranitomeya > Ranitomeya variabilis. The sequence continues at coordinate 505,597,150 of NC_135235.1, forward strand.
TCAAATTGACCGGCGTTTGCGGGAGCGCAAAACCGCTAATCCTCTGGTGGTGTTGTCTAAACAAACACCTGATTTGATGCAATGTGATAGAATTCAGACCAGAAATGAGCGGAAAAATCATAGACGTCAGAATGGGTTGTGTTTTTACTGTGGCTGGTGATTCTACACATGTTATATCAGCATGCTCTAAACGCCTAACAAGGGTTGTTAGTCCTGTCGCCATTGGTAATTTGCAACCTAAATTTATTTTGTCTGTGACTTTAATTTGCTCATTGTCCTCCTACCCTGTTATGGCGTTTGTGGATTCAGGTGCTGCCCTGAGTCTTATGGATCTGTCGTTTGCCAAGCGCTGTGGTTTTGTTCTTGAGCCATTGGTTAATCCTATCCCTCTGAGGGGTATTGATGCTACGCCATTGGCGGAAAATAAACCGCAGTTTTGGACACAGGTAACCATGTGCATGACTCCTGAACATCGGGAGGTGATTCGTTTTCTTGTTCTGCATAAAATGCATGATTTGGTCATTTTGGGGTTGCCATGGTTACAGACTCATAATCCAGTCTTGGATTGGAAGGCAATGTCTGTGTCAAGTTGGGGCTGTCAGGGTATTCATGGTGATTCCCCGCCGGTGTCTATTGCTTCCTCTACTCCTTCGGAAGTTCCTGAGTATTTGTCTGATTATCAGGATGTGTTCAGCGAGTCCAGGTCCAGTGTTCTGCCTCCTCATAGGGACTGTGACTGTGCCATAGATTTGATTCCAGGTAGCAAATTTCCTAAGGGAAGACTATTTAATCTGTCTGTACCTGAGCATACCGCAATGCGTTCGTATATCAAGGAATCTCTGGAGAAGGGGCATATCCGTCCTTCCTCTTCCCCTCTTGGTGCGGGATTCTTTTTTGTGGCCAAGAAGGACGGATCTTTGAGACCTTGTATTGACTATCGGCTTTTGAATAAAATCACTGTTAAATTTTAGTATCCTTTGCCTCTGTTGTCAGACTTGTTTGCCCGAATTAAAGGTGCCAAGTGGTTCACCAAGATAGATCTTCGTGGTGCGTACAACCTTGTGCGCATTAAGCGAGGAGATGAATGGAAAACCGCGTTTAATACGCCCGAAGGTCATTTTGAGTACTTGGTGATGCCTTTTGGGCTCTCTAATGCTCCTTCAGTGTTTCAGTCCTTTATGCATGATATTTTCCGGAAGTATCTGGATAAATTTATGATCGTTTATCTCGATGATATTCTGGTTTTTTCTGATGACTGGGACTCGCATGTAGAGCAGGTCAGGATGGTGTTTCAGGTTTTGCGTGAGAATGCTTTATTTGTTAAGGGCTCAAAGTGTCTCTTTGGAGTACAGAAGGTTCCCTTTTTGGGGTTTATTTTTTCCCCTTCTGCGGTGGAGATGGACCCAGTCAAGGTCCGTGCTATTCATGATTGGACTCAACCCACGTCAGTTAAGAGTCTTCAGAAGTTCTTGGGTTTTGCTAACTTCTACCGTCGTTTTATTGCTAATTTTTCTAGCATTGCTAAACCTTTGACGGATATGACCAAGAAAGGTTCTGATGTTGCTAACTGGGCTCCTGCAGCCGTGGAGGCTTTCCAGGAGTTGAAGCGCCGGTTTACTTCGGCGCCTGTTTTGTGCCAGCCTGATGTCTCACTTCCCTTTCAGGTTGAAGTGGATGCTTCTAAGATTGGGGCAGGGGCCGTTTTGTCGCAGAGAGGCCCTGGTTGCTCTGTGATGAGACCTTGTGCCTTTTTCTCGAGGAAGTTTTCGCCTGCTGCGCGGAATTATGATGTTGGCAATCGGGAGTTGTTGGCCATGAAGTGGGCATTTGAGGAGTGGCGTCATTGGCTCGAGGGTGCTAAGCATCGTGTGGTGGTCTTGACTGATCACAAAAATTTGATGTATCTCGAGTCTGCTAAACGCCTGAATCCTAGACAGGCCCGCTGGTCATTGTTTTTCTCCCGTTTTGACTTTGTGGTCTCATATTTACCAGGTTCAAAGAATGTGAAGGCTGATGCTCTTTCAAGGAGCTTTGTGCCTGACTCTCCGGGAGTCGCAGAACCAGTTGGTATTCTTAAAGAGGGAGTTATCTTGTCAGCCATTTCTCCGGATTTGCGACGTGTGTTGCAGAGATTTCAGGCTGGTAGACCTGACTCTTGTCCACCTGACAGACTGTTTGTTCCTGATAAGTGGACCAGCAGAGTAATTTCCGAGGTTCATTCCTCGGTGTTGGCAGGGCATCCGGGAATTTTTGGCACCAGAGATCTGGTGGCTAGGTCCTTTTGGTGGCCTTCCTTGTCACGGGACGTGCGGTCGTTTGTGCAGTCCTGTGGGACTTGTGCTCGAGCTAAGCCTTGCTGTTCGCGTGCCAGCGGGTTGCTCTTGCCCTTGCCTGTCCCGAAGAGGCCTTGGACACACATTTCCATGGATTTCATTTCAGATCTCCCGGTGTCTCAGGGCATGTCTATCATCTGGGTGGTATGTGATCGCTTTTCTAAGATTGTCCATTTGGTACCTTTGCCTAAGCTGCCTTCCTCTTCCGATCTGGTTCCTGTGTTCTTTCAGAATGTGGTTCGTTTACACGGCATTCCTGAGAATATTGTGTCTGACAGAGGATCCCAGTTTGTTTCCAGGTTCTGGCGATTCTTTTGTGCTAGGATGGGCATTGAGTTGTCGTTTTCGTCTGCCTTTCATCCTCAGACTAATGGACAAACGGAGCGAACTAATCAGACTCTGGAGGCTTATTTGAGGTGTTTTGTTTCTGCGGATCAGGATGATTGGGTGACCTTCTTGCCGTTGGCTGAGTTTGCCCTTAATAATCGGGCTAGTTCCGCTACATTGGTTTCGCCATTTTTCTGCAACTCTGGTTTCCATCCTCGTTTTTCCTCGGGACATGTGGAGCCTTCTGACTGTCCTGGGGTAGATTCTGTGGTGGATAGGTTGCAGCAGATCTGGAATCATGTGGTGGACAACTTACAGTTGTCACAAGAGAAGGCTCAGCGTTTTGCCAACCGCCGCCGCGGTGTGGGTCCCCGACTTCGTGTTGGGGATTTGGTATGGCTGTCTTCTCGATTTGTTCCTATGAAGGTCTCCTCTCCTAAATTTAAGCCTCGCTTCATCGGTCCTTACAAGATATTGGAAATCCTTAATCCTGTGTCCTTTCGCTTGGATCTTCCTGTGTCGTTTGCCATTCACAACGTGTTCCATAGGTCTTTGTTGCAGCGGTACGTTGTACCTGTGGTTCCTTCTGTTGAGCCTCCTGCTCCGGTGTTGGTTGAGGGCGAGTTGGAGTACGTGGTGGAGAAGATCTTGGATTCTCGTCTCTCCAGGCGGAGGCTTCAGTATCTGGTCAAGTGGAAGGGCTATGGTCAGGAGGATAATTCCTGGGTGGTTGCCTCTGATGTGCATGCGGCCGATTTAGTTCGTGCCTTTCACGCTGCTCATCCTGATCGCCCTGGTGGTCTTGGTGAGGGTTCGGTGACCCCTCCTTAAGGGGGGGGTACTGTTGTACTTTTTGGCTCCCTCTTGTGGTCACTAGTGGTATGACTCTGGGATTGTCTTTTTTCTGTTTGGCACTCACCTGGGTCGTTAGTCCAGGGGTGTCGCTATATTAACTTCCTGGATCCTTAGTCCAGTGCCTGGCATCGTTGTAATCAGATCCTTCTGTTGCTCCTGTCTGCTGGTCCTGGCTCTTGCAAAATTAAGCTAAGTCTTGCTTCTTTGTTTTTTGAAGTTACTTGCTTTGCTACTATTTTTGTCCAGCTTGTACTATATGTGATTTCTGACCTTGCTGGAAGCTCTAGGGGGCTGGTGTTCTCCCCCCGGCCGTTAGACGGTTTGGGGGTTCTTGAATATCCAGCGTGGATATTTTAATAGGGTTTTTGCTGACCATATAAGTCATCTTACTATATTCTGCTATTAGCTAGTGGGCCTCTCTTTGCTAAATATCTAGCTCATTCTTATGTTTGTCTTTTCCTCTTACCTCACCGTTATTATTTGTTGGGGGCTTGTATCCAACTTTTGGGGTCTTTTCTCTGGAGGCAAGAAAGGTCTTTCTTTTCCCTTCTAGGGTTAGTTAGTTCTCCGGCTGGCGCGAGACGTCTAGAACCAACGTAGGCACGTTCCCCGGCTGCTTCTATTTGTGGTGCTAGGATTAGATATATGGTCAGCCCAGTTACCACTGCCCTATGAGCTGGTTTTTTGTGTTTGCAGACTTGGTATTTATTCCTGAGACCCTCTGCCATTGGGGTCATAACAGACTTCCAAATGAAGCAGTCATCGCTGCTGTAGTCAGCGCAGACCTACGGAATGGTCAATGCTGGATCAGGGGGCACTGGAAGGTGAGTAGGCCTCTGTTTATTATTGTAAAACAATCCATGCCTGAAAAAAAAATATTTTCCCTGTCAGAAAACACCTTTCAAGCTGACCCAACTCACCAATTTCAGTAATCCATCCAATATGTAAGGGGACCTCCTAATTCTCCCCTAACAAATGATGTCTGGGAGATAAGAATCTGGCAGTTTGAATTGAAACACCACATCCTATAAATCTTCCTACAGAAAAGCCACTGACAGCAGCCCTTTCTCCTCTCCCCATACAGAATATAAGTGCTCTTTGCTGGGATAAGTATTTAGGTGTTCTTCATGTTTTTAATCATGGTTTGACATGCCGGAATAAAGTTTTTGTGATTTTACTTTACTGGTTGGTGTGCCGGATCAAATCTCTTCTCTTTCCTGATAAATATTTACGTATGTGTATGCGGGAATCGGCAGGCAAAGCTGTAGGCCAAACAAGCATGCTGTCAATGCAGACAGACCATATGATTTTTATTAAAAATACCAGAAAAAAGTACACCTTAGAACGAGCCACATTAGCTCTTTCTAGATTCCATTTCATCTGCAATACCAACAATCACAAACAAACTTCAATTTTTTCAGATTTTCGTTGACTTTTATGGGGAAAACTCATGTCTGCATATGGCATCCACAACAGCATTCATAATCATAACCAGTAAAGTTAATAGTTTTCATTTAGGGTTAATAGAATCTGGTACCAAGGTTAACAAATCACTGGCAGTGAACAGTTGTTTAATAGTCATATGAATATTTGAGTTTCCCCAGTTATAATCTTGACGCCATTAAGTAGTGTATATCCAGGACCAGGAGGTGATGGAGTAATCTGCATTGCTGATTTCACTTGGTGGAGCAGTTGCTGTCTAGCTGGGAATATTAGTGTATTAGTGTTGTAACTGTGCTGTCTAGCTGCTCATGGATCATATAAAGGATTGGTGCACAAAAGACCATATGAGAATAATATATTAAAAGATAAATACATTTTTATTTAAACAATAATTAGCAATCAATAATCAAAAGTTAAAACATACACTGCGTGCAAAATTATTAGGCAAGTTGTATTTTAGAGGATTATTTTTATTATTGATCAACAACTATGTTCTCAATCAACCCAAAAGACTCGTAAATATCAAAGCTTAATATTTTTGGAAGTTGGAGTGGGGTTATTTTTAGATTTAGCTATCTTAGGAGGATATCTGTTTGTGCAGGTAAATATTACTGTGCAGAATTATTAGGCAACTTAATAAAAACCAAATATATTCCCATCTCACTTGTTTATTTTCACCAGGTAAACCAATATAACTGCACAAAATTTTGAAATAAACATTTCTAACATGCAAAAATAAACCCCCAAAAAATTAGTGACCAGTATAGCCACTTTTCTTTATGATGACACTCAGCAGCCTTCCATCCATAAATTCTGTCAGTTGCTTGATCTGTTTACGATCAACATTGCGTGCAGCAGCCGCCACAGCCTCCCAGACACTGTTCCGAGAGGTGCACTGTTTTCCCTCCCTGTAGATCTCACATTTTATGATTGACCACAGGTTCTCTATGGGGTTCAGATCAGGTGAACAAGGGGGCCATGTCATTATTTTTTCTTCTTTGAGACCTTTACTGGCCAGCCACACTGTGGAGTAGTTGGAGGAATCTGATGGATCATTGTCCTGCATGAAAATCATGTTTTTATTGAACGATACCGACTTCTTCCTGTACCACTGCTTGAAGTCTTCCAGAAACTGGCAGTAGGTCTGGGAGTTGAGATTCACTCCATCCTCAACCCGAAAAGGTCCCACAAGTTCATCTTTGATGATACCAGCCCATACCAGTACCCCACCTCCACCTTGCTGGCGTCTGAGTCGGAGTGGAGCTCTCTGCCCTATACTGATCCAGCCTCTGGCCCATCAAGAGTCACTCTAATTTCATCAGTCCATAAAACCTTTGAAAAGTCAGTCTTAAGATATTTCTTGGCCCAGTCTTGACGTCTTATCTTATGTTTCTTGTTCAAAGGTGGTCATTTTTCAGCCTTCCTTACCTTGGCCATGTCCCTGAGTATCGCACACCTTGTGCGTTTTGTTACTCCAGTAACGTTGCAGCTCTGAAATATGGCACAACTGGTGGCAAATGGCATCTTGGCAGCTTCACGCTTGATTTTCCTCAATTCATGGGCAGTTATTTTGTGCCTTTTTTGCCCAACACGCTTCTTGCAACCCTGATGGCTATTTGCCATGAAACGCTTGATTGTTCGGTTATCACGCTTCAAAAGTTTGGCAATTTCAAGACTGTTGCATCCCTCTGCAAGACATCTCACAATTTGGACTTTTCAGAGCCCGTCAAATCTCTCTTCTGACCCATTTTGCCATTTAGGAAGTTGCCTAATAATTAAGCACACCTTATATAGGGATTTGATGTCATTAGACAACACCCCTCCTCATTACAGAGATGCATATCACCTGATTTACTTAATTTGTAGTTGGCTCTCAAGCCTGAACAACTTGAAGTAGGACAACATGTATAAAAAGTATCATGTGATCCAAAAAAAAACTTGCCTAATAATTCTGCACGCAGTGTAGGCTGAACCAAAGGACAGGACACATACTAAAATAAAGGTAAATAATCACGGGCTGACTCCCTCACCGTTTTAATCCTGGTCACGTCTCCATGGTGCTGCCCTGTGCGCATTACTTGATACTCCACTCATGTGACCCATATGGGTGGACCCCCAGAGTTACGTGTGTGCGGCGTCCCTGTGAAGCTTCTGGGGATGTACCCGGTGGAAGGTTACCATCACCCAATCATGTCTGGCAACACAAAGCACATCATATGATTGGACACCTTGTGAATATATATCATATGCTCCTGTTCCATCTTAACCACGCCCCTCGGAAGAAGGCAAACTCCAAAACGCACGTAGGGGAACGCGGGACACATCTTCATTCTGGTAAATGAATACTACCACCTCCATGTTCACCCCTTTCTACTGCACATACACTTTATTGCAGACCTAATTATGACCACATAGCCAGCACTCATCTGGCATTTCCAGACAAACAACAACCTATAAACTCCTTATTGCATTTGCCCTTTGCTAAAAATTTAGATTGCTGTTTAGGTTGGAATGATATATGTATTTTACCATGTTTACCCAATAGATTGGGATATGGTATAGTACTTTTTCAGGGTACATACACCTCTAACTCCTTGTCTTTCTGCCAAATTACCGTACTATCATGTGCATGTGATTATTTACCTTTGTTTTAGTAGGTGTCCTATCCTTTGGTTCAGTCTGTGTTTTTTAACTTTCGATTGTTGATTGCTAATAATTGTTTAAATAAAAATGTATATATCTTTAATACATTTTTCTCATATGGTCTTTTGTGCACCAATCCTCTATATGATCCGCATATCTATATGTGCATGACCTACAGTCCTATATCTTTGTGATATCTCTCAGTTTGTTCAATATCTGCTATGTCTAGCTGCTCAGCAGATGTAATCAGCTTCTACCACCCAGTCTGCTGGGAGTTGCTGACTATTATATATTTTCTCCCTATACTACCAGTGTGTTTTTGTAGTAGTCTTGATCTTGACCCAGCTTGTGACTCCGACATCTTTTTTTTTTTTACTGCCTCTGATCCTGATCTTGGCTAAATTGATTCAGATTTGATTGCCTTTTTGTTACCTGACCCTAGCTTTTTTCCTGACTAAAGTTTTTTCTCCTGATTATGTTCCTCAATATTCAACAGCTACTCCATGGTTGCAACCCAAGGGGCCCCATTGTAAGCCAATAAACCTAAACAAGAGTTTAAGTTTGAAGGTCAAAGTTCCTTTGGGACTTGCTAGACAGAGTGGTTAGCACCAAATCTTTCCAAGGTTGCATTTTTTGAGCTGATGGCCTCTGAAAAACATTAAAGGAACCCACCCTGATAACGAAGCATCCATTAATAGGGCATATGAAAATGAATTCTTAAGTTGGTCAAGCCCTTTTAACTCTGGAACTTTCCTCTCAGCTCATATTATGCACTGTTTTCTTTTAACAGGATACAAGCAAAGTTTTAAACATAAACGGAGAAGACATTGTAAATCAGAAATAGATTAGTGAAGGAATATATATGATACAGTGGTGGCATTGCACATTACTGAACCAGTGAATATTATTTCACCGAGTGATGTATCACTCAATTTATAACCTGAAATATCTCACTGTCAGTAAAAATGCAGGCCTCCCCTACAATTTCCATAATTATCTTCATTATCTTCTAAGCCCTGTACATCAGTCATGTCCCAGGCTCTCACTTTTACAGTTTAATGATTGGGAAGTAGGAAGAAGATATGTTAAATCTGTCACCTGCTTGTGTGGTGACTGGGTGAGGGAGCATCTTGTATTATCTACGCCACCTACGGGGAGACTTTTCCCTTTAAGAAAATATCCATGTCTCCTTAAGACCTAATCTTGACTTTATTACGCTTCTGTGATCTTTATCACTCTAACGGCTCATACACATGGCCTAATTTTCAGTCCAAGCACAAGCCAACAAAACATCAGATCGCACTTAGACCAATGTTATTCTATGGGGCAGTCAGTCCAAGGAAAAATTGGTGCATCCTCGTATTTGATCCGATATTTGGTTTGCATTCAGCCATGCAAGTCAATGAGTTCGTGGAGACCATCGGACGGCACTACAACATTTGGGTGCGGTCCGATTTCCATGGACTGACAGAAAGGAGAAGATGGAGAAATCGTATCACGCTTTGATCAAACTCTGATCAGATTGTGGTTTTCAGAATTGACTCCATTTTCTAGTATGCAGAAAAGATGGGGAAAGTAATCTGTCAATCTTGTCCATTCTGTCAATATATGGAAATCAGACTGCACCCAAATGCCATCCGATGGTTTCCACAGACTCATTGACTTGCATGACCAAATATTGGATCAAAGTGGGGCATGCTGCAAATTTTTCTTTGGATCAGTTCAGTCTCAGGAAAAAATTGGACATGTGCACAACCCCATAGAATAACATTGGTTATAGTATGATGCAGTGTTTCGTCGGATCGCCTTGGACCAAAAATACAGTTGTCTGCACCTGCCCTTATATGAATGGAAGTATCATTTAAGCCAAATCTAATTATGTCCCCTTTGGGTTACGCTCACATGCAATGGTTTTGCTGCATTTTTTTCTACAATCAAAACCGCCTCTTTGGGCAGGAAAAATGCTGCTTTAAAAATACCACTTTTTCAGTGTTTTATGGTACTTTTTGTTTTGTTATTTTTTTGCGTCATTTTTGGGTGCAGATTACATGTGCACTTTGTCTATAGTACATGTTTGATAAAATTAGTTTTATTCAGCAAAGACGCTGCAAAAATGCTGCAATAAACATCGGCAAGCAATAGATGCTACTGCACAGGTGCCACCATTTTGCAGGAGTTAATTTTTTTGGTACAGACCACTATATAAACTGCGCAAGCGCAGTATTTAAAATAGGAGGTTCAGTGACCTGCCATTTAAGTCACAATGATGACGATGAGGTCAGAGCACCCCGAAGCACGAAAATCTCATTAACTGAAAACTGCAAACAAAGATTAAACAACAACCACAAGACAGATTACATCAACCAAGGTATCATTTTACTCAGTATAACACCACCAACCTGACAATGCCTGTAGTTTACTTAGCAAAATCCTGATGACAGGTTTGCTTTAAGCAATATAAGTGCAGAATTTTATAAACAATCTTATAATCTAATGCTATTATTAGAATTGTATTTGTATATAAGCATTCTGATACTAACCCAGGTTAGGTAATCAATATCAGATTTTTGAGGGTCCAACACCCCCACCAATAAGCTGCTACTAGCAGCGGCCAGATGGAAACAGAGTACGGTTCCAAACAGCAAAGCTCTATCCCACTTTAGTAGTCACTGCCATGTTCTGCAGATCAGCTCCTATTACTTTAATAGAAGCTGATCTGCAGTAAACAGTAGCGGCCACAACATAGTGTAATGGACCTGTGCTGTTTCTCTCCTTAGGCCGGGGTCACACTTGCGTGTTCAATGCGAGAAACGCGCGCAAATCTCTTGCATCAAATCCCTGTACTGCCGCCGACACTCGGGACCGGAGCGTGTGGCTGCATGTATTTCTATGCAGCTGAACACTCCGGTACAGGCGGCAGTGCCGGGTATTGATGCGCGAGTTTCTCGCATTGCACTCGAAAGTGTGACCCCGGCCTTAAACTGTTTACATCAAACTTTGCAGGTGCTGATAACAGATGAGTAATGGAGGTGCCGGGTGTCAGACCTGTTGTGAATTACGTTCTCGGGCTCCCTCCTGTGGTCATGAGTGGTACTTTGTGAGTTCTGTTCATGGCTCCCTCTGGTGGCTTTGAGTGTTACGGCTGGTCTGTAGCTGGACCCCAGCTGCCTCGTTTCCTGCTAGGCTTGCTGCCTATTTAACTCCATCTGGACCTTTACTTGTTGCCTGCTGTCGTTGTATTCAGTACTGGTTCAGATCTCTCTGGGACTTCCCTTGTGACCTGTCTCCTCGTGGAGAAGCTAAGTTCATGCTAGTCCATTTTTGCTCATTGCTTTCTGAAAATGTTTCTCAGTATATGATGAGTTCAGTCCAGCTTGCTTATATGCTATTTGATTGCTAGCTGGAAGCTCTGGGGTGCGGAGTTGCGCCCTCACATCGTGAGTCGATGTGGGGGTCTTTTTGTATTCTCTGCGTGGATAATTTTGGTAGTATTTTATACTGACCGCACAGATTCCTTGCTATCCTCTGACTATTTAGTTATTAGCGGGCCTCATTTGCTAAAACCTGTTTTCATTTCTATGTTTGTGTTTTCCCCTTATCTCACCGTTATTATTTGTGGGGGGGGATGCTCTCACTTTGGGGAAAATTTCTCTGAGGCAAGTGAGGCTTTGTTTCTCTCTAGGGGTAGCTAGTTTCTCAGGCTGTGAAGAGGCGTCTAGGCCGAGTTAGGTACGCTCCACGGCTGCCTATAGTGTGTGTTGATAGGATTAGGATTGCGGTCAGTAAAGTTCCCACATTCCCAGAGCTTGTCCTTATTTTTGGTTTACTTATTTGGTCAGTTCATGTGTTCCTAACCACCAGAACCATAACAGTACAGCAGGCCCGTAAAGTGTTAATGCATCGCAAAAGAGGTTTTTTTTTCCTCTGCAGTGTGTTTAGCCTCTCTCTCAGGGTCAGGATGAAGCAGAGGTTTACTGTCAGAAGTTTAGGAAGTGGTCTGTGCTCACTCAATGGAATGAGTGTGCCCTGGCAGCGATTTTCAGAAAGGGTCTTTCTGAAGCCCTTAAGGATGTTATGGTGGGGTTCCCCACGCCTGCGGGTCTGAATGAGTCAATGTCTTTGGCCATTCAGATTGATCGGCGTTTGCGGGAGCGCAAACCTGTGCACCATCTGGCGGTGTTTTCTGAACAGAAGCCTGAGTCTATGCAATGTGACAGGATTCTGACCAGAATTGAACGGCAAAATCACAGACGTCAGAATGGGTTGTGCTTTTACTGTGGTGACACCACTCATGTTATCTCTGATTGTTCTAAGCGCACAAAGAGGTTCGCTAAGTCTGTCACCATTGGTACTGTACAGCCTAAATTTACTTTGATTTGCTCTTTGTCATCCTACTCTGTTATGGCTTTTGTGGATTCAGGCGCTGCCCTGAATTTGATGGATTTGTCATTTGCCAGGCGCTGTGGTTTTATCTTGGAGCCATTACAATTCCCTATTCCACTAAAGGGAATTGATGCTACGCCATGGGCCAAGAATAAGCCTCAGTACTGGACTCAAGTGGCTATATGCATGACTCCTGCACATCAGGAGGTTATTCGCTTTCTGGTGTTACATAATTTGCATGATGTTGTCGTGTTGGGTCTGCCATGGCTGCAGGTTCATAATCCAGTCCTGGATTGGAAAGCAACGTCTGTGTCAAGTTGGGGTTGTCAAGGGGTACATGGCGATGTTCCTTTGGTGTCAATTGCTTCTTCTACTCCTTCTGAAGTCCCTGAATTTTTGTCGGATTACCAGGATGTATTTGATGAGCCCAAATCCAGTGCCCTACCTCCTCATAGGGATTGTGATTGTGCTATAAATTTGATTCCTGGTAGTAAGTTCCCTAAGGGTCGACTTTTTAATTTGTCTGTACCAGAACATACCGCTATGCAGACTTACAGTATATAAAGGAGTCTTTGGAGAAGGGGCATATTCGTCCGTCCTCGTCACCTTTGGGTGCAGGGTTCTTTTTTGTGGCCAAGAAGGATGGTTCTCTGAGACCCTGTATAGATTATCGCCTTCTAAATAAAATCACGGTCAAATTTCAGTACCCTTTGCCTCTGCTGTCCGATCTGTTTGCTCGGATTAGGGGGGCTAGTTGGTTCACCAAGATAGATCTTCGAGGAGCTTATAATCTTGTGCGTATAAAGCAGGGCGATGAATGGAAAACAGCATTTAATACGCCCGAAGGTCATTTTGAGTACTTGGTGATGCCTTTTGGGCTTTCTAATGCCCCTTCCGTGTTTCAGTCATTCATGCACGACATCTTCCGAGAGTATCTGGATAGATTTATGATTGTGTACCTGGATGATATTTTGGTCTTTTCTGATGATTGGGAGTCTCATGTGAAGCAGGTCAGGATGGTGTTTCAGGTCCTGCGTGCCAATGCCTTGTTTGTGAAGGGCTCTAAATGTCTTTTTGGAGTCCAGAAGGTTTCCTTTTTGGGCTTTATTTTTTCCCCTTCTACTATTGAGATGGATCCAGTTAAAGTCCAGGCCATTTATGACTGGACTCAACCTACATCGGTGAAGAGTCTTCAAAAGTTCTTGGGCTTTGCTAATTTTTACCGTCGCTTCATCACTAATTTTTCTAGTGTGGTTAAGCCTTTGACGCATTTGACTAGAAAGGGTGCTGATGTGACAAATTGGTCTTCTGTGGCCGTTGAGGCCTTTCAGGAGCTGAAACGTTGGTTTTCTTCGGCTCCTGTCTTGCGTCAGCCTGATGTCTCTCTTCCCTTTCAGGTCGAGGTTGATGCTTCTGAGATTGGAGCAGGGGTTGTCTTGTCTCAGAGAAGCTCTGATGGCTCGGTGATGAGACCATGTGCTTTCTTTTCTAGAAAGTTTTCGCATTATGATGTTGGTAATCGGGAGTTGTTGGCAATGAAGTGGGCATTCGAGGAGTGGCGACATTGGCTTGAGGGAGCCAAGCAACGCGTGGTGGTCTTGACGGATCACAAGAATTTGATTTATCTCGAGTCTGCCAAGTGGTTAAATCCTAGACAAGCTCGATGGTCGCTGTTTTTCTCCCGTTTTGATTTCGTGGCTTCGTACCTTCCGGGCTCAAAGAATGTGAAGGCTGATGCCCTTTTCTAGAAGTTTTGTGCCTGACTCTCCGGGAGTTTCTGAACCGGCTGGTATCCTCAGAGAGGGGGTGATCTTGTCTGCCATCTCCCCTGATTTGCGGCGGGTGCTGCAGGAATTTCAGGCCGATAGACCTGACCGTTGTCCACCGGAGAGACTGTTTGTCCCGGATAGATGGACCAGTAGAGTTATTTCCGAGGTTCATTCTTCGGTGTTAGCGGGTCTGTTATGATCCCAATGGCAGGGGACCTCAAAGATTACAGCAAAGTCTGCAAAACATAAATACCAGCTCATAGGGAAGTGGTAACTAGGCTGACCATATACCTGATCCTAGCGCAAACACTAACAGCAGCCGGGGAACGTGCCTATGTTGATTCTAGACGTCTCGCGCCAGCCGGAGAACTAACTACCCCTATCAGGGAAAATAAGACCTCTCTTGCCTCCAGAGAAAAGACCCCAAAGTAATACAAGCCCCCAACAAATAATAACGGTGAGGTAAGAAGAAAAGACAAACGTAAGAATTAACTAGATTTAGCAAAGAGAGGCCCACTGACTAATAGCAGAATATAGTAAGAAGACTTATATGGTCAGCAAAAAACCCTGCAAAATATCCACGCTGAATATCCAAGAACCCCAAAACCGACTGACGGTGTGGGGGGAGAATATCAGCCCCCCTAGAGCTTCCAGCAATAACAGGAATCACATATTGTACAAGCTGGACAAAAAATATGAACAATGCAAATGATCAAGAGTACGAAAGCAGAACTTAGCTTATCTTGCAAAGAACCAGGACCTGAAGACAGGAGCAAACAGAAGTGAACTGATTACAACGATGCCAGGCATTGGACTGAGAATCCAGGAAGTTTAAATAGCAACACCCCAGGCCTAACGAAGCAGGTGAGCACCAACCTGGTAAAAGACAATCCAAGTGCCAAATCACTAGTGACCACAAGAGGGAGCCAAAAAGTATAGTTCACAACAGTACCCCCCCTTTAAGGAGGGGTCACCGAACCCTCACCAAGACCACCAGGGCGACCAGGATGAGCAGCGTGGAAGGCACAAACCAAATCGGCCGCATGAACATCAGAGGCGGCCACCCAGGAATTATCCTCCTGACCATAGCCCTTCCATTTGACCAAATACTGGAGCCTCCGTCTAGAGAGACGAGAATCCAAGATCTTCTACACCACGTACTCCAACTCGCCCTCAACCAACACCGGAGCAGGAGGCTCAACAGCAGGAACCACAGGCACAACGTACCGCCGTAACAAAGACCTATGGAACACGTTGTGAATGGCAAACGACACCGGAAGATCCAAATGAAAAGAAACCGGGTTAAGAACTTCCAAAATTTTATAAGGACCAATAAAGCGAGGCTTAAACTTAGGAGAGGAAACCTTCAGAGGGACATACCGAGAAGACAACCAAACCAAATCCCCAACACGAAGTCGGGGGCCCACACCGCGGCGGCGGTTGGCAAAACGCTGAGCCTTCTCCTGTGACAACTTCAAGTTGTCCACCACATGATTCCAAATCCGCTGCAACCTATCCACCACGGAATCCACCCCAGGACAGTCAGAAGACTCAACATGACCCGAGGAGAAACGAGGATGAAAACCAGAGTTGCAGAAGAATGGCGAAACCAAAGTAGCGGAACTAGCCCGATTATTAAGGGCAAACTCCGCCAATGGCAAGAAGGTCACCCAATCATCCTGGTCCGCAGAAACAAAACATCTCAAATAAGCCTCCAGTGTCTGATTAGTTCGCTCCGTTTGACCATTAGTCTGAGGATGGAAGGCAGATGAAAACGACAAATCAATGCCCATCTTAGCACAAAAAGATCGCCAGAATCTGGACACAAACTGGGATCCTCTGTCGGACACGATATTCTCCGGAATGCCGTGTAAACGAACCACATTCTGAAAAAACAAAGGAACCAGATCGGAAGAGGAAGGCAACTTAGGCAAGGGTACCAAATGGACCATCTTGGAAAAACGATCACACACCACCCAGATTACAGACATTCCCCGAGACACCGGAAGATCAGAAATGAAATCCATGGAAATGTGCGTCCAAGGCCTCTTCGGGACGGGCAAGGGCAAAAGCAACCCGCTAGCACGAGAACAACAAGGCTTAGCCCGAGCACAAGTCAAACAGGACTGCACAAATGACCGCACATCCCGTGACAAGGAAGGCCACCAAAAGGACCTAGCCACCAAATCTCGGGTACCAAAAATTCCCGGATGACCTGCCAACACCGAGGAATGAACCTCGGAAATGACTCTGCTGGTCCATTTATCAGGAACAAACAGTCTGTCGGGTGGACACGAGTCAGGTCTACCAGCCTGAAATCTCTGCAACACACGTCGCAAATCCGGAGATATGGCTGACACGATCACTCCCTCTTTAAGAATACCAGCTGGCTCCGAGACTCCAGGAGAGTCAGGCACAAAGCTCCTAGAGAGAGCATCAGCCTTAACATTCTTCGAACCAGGCAGGTATGAGACCACAAAGTCAAAACGAGAGAAAAACAATGACCAACGAGCCTCTCTAGGATTCAGGCGCTTAGCAGACTCGAGATACATCAGATTTTTGTGATCAGTCAAGACCACCACACGATGCTTAGCACCCTCGAGCCAATGACGCCACTCCTCAAATGCCCACTTCATGGCCAACAACTCCCGATTACCAACATCATAGTTCCGCTCAGCAGGCGAAAACTTCCTAGAGAAAAAGGCACATGGTCTCATCACAGAACAACCAGAGCCTCTCTGCGACAAAACAGCCCAAGCACCGATCTCAGAAGCATCCACTTCAACCTGAAAGGGAAGTGAGACATCAGGCTGGCACAAAACAGGCGCCGAAGTAAACCGGCGCTTCAGCTCCTGGAAGGCCTCCACGGCTGCAGGAGCCCAATTAGCCACATCAGAACCTTTCTTGGTCATATCCGTCAAAGGTTTAACAACGCTAGAAAAATTAGCTTTAAAGCGACGGTAGAAATTAGCGAACCCCAAGAACTTCTGAAGACTCTTAACAGACGTGGGCTGAGTCCAATCATGAATAGCTCGGACCTTGACTGGGTCCATCTCCACGGCAGAAGGGGAGAAAATAAAACCCAAAAAGGAAACCTTCTGCACTCCAAAGAGACACTTTGAGCCCTTCACAAACAAAGCGTTATCACGCAAAACCTGAAACACCATCCTGACCTGCTTTACATGAGAATCCCAATCATCCGAGAAAACTAGAATATCATCAAGAAACACAATCAAAAATGTATCCAGATACTTCCGGAAGATATCATGTATAAAGGACTGAAACACTGAAGGGGCATTAGAGAGCCCAAAGGGCATCACCAAGTATTCAAAATGACCTTCGGGCGTATTGAATGCAGTTTTCCATTCATCTCCCTGCCTAATGCGCACAAGGTTGTACGCACCACAAAGATCTATCTTGGTGAACCACTTGGCACCCTTAATCCGAGCAAACAAGTCTGACAATAGCGGCAACGGATACTGAAACTTAACAGTGATTTTATTCAGAAGCCGATAGTCTATACAAGGTCTCAAAGACCCGTCTTTCTTGGCCACAAAAAAGAATCCCGCACCGAGAGGGGAAGAGGATGGACGAATATGCCCCTTCTCCAAAGACTCCTTGACATAAGAACGCATCGCGGCATGCTCGGGTACAGACAAATTAAATAATCGTCCCTTAGGAAATTTACTGCCAGGAATCAAATCTATAGCGCAGTCATAGTCCCTATGAGGAGGAAGAGCACTGGACCTGGACTCACTGAATACATCCTGATAGTCACACAAATACTCAGGAACTTCTGAAGGAGTAGAAGTAGCAATAGACACCGGCGGAGAATCGCAATGAATTCCCTGACAACCCCAACTTGAGACAGACATAGCCTTCCAATCCAAAACAGGATTATGGGTCTGTAACCATGGCAGACCTAAAACGACCAAATCATTCATTTTATGCAGAACAAGAAAACGAATCACCTCCCGATGTTCAGGAGTCATGCACATGGTCACTTGTGTCCAATACTGCGGTTTATTTTCCGCCAGTGGCGTAGCATCAATTCCTCTGAGAGGAATCGGAACCTTTAAAGGCTCCAGGACAAAACCGCAGCGCTTGGCAAACGACAAGTCGATAAGACTCAGGGCAGCACCTGAATCCACAAATGCCATAACAGGGTAGGAAGACAATGAACAAATTAAAGTCACAGACAAAATAAATTTAGGCTGCAAATTACCAATGGTGACAGGACTGACAACCTTGGTTAGGCGTTTAGAGCATGCTGATATAACATGTGTAGAATCACCACAGTAAAAACACAGCCCATTCTGACGTCTATGATTTTGTCGTTCGGTTCTAGTCAGGATTCTATCGCATTGCATTGAGACAGGTGTCTGTTCAGACAACACCGCCAGAGGTTTAGCGGATTTGCGCTCCCGCAAACGCCGATCAATCTGAATAGCCAGCGCCATAGAATCATTCAGACTTGTAGGAATTGTAAAACCCACCATCACATTCTTAATGGCTTCAGAAAGGCCATTTCTGAAATTTGCGGCCAGAGCACATTCATTCCATCGAGTAAGCACGGACCATTTCCGAAATTTTTGGCAGTACACCTCAGCCTCATCCTGGCCCTGAGAGATGGCCAGTAGAGCTTTTTCTGCCTGAATTTCAAGATTAGGCTCCTCATAAAGCAATCCGAGTGCCAGAAAAAACGCATCAACATCCGCCAATGCAGGATCTCCTGGCGCTAACGAGAAAGCCCAATCCTGAGGGTCGCCACGCAAGAAGGAGATAATAATTTTAACTTGCTGAGCTGAATCTCCAGACGAACGAGGTTTCAAAGATAGAAACAATTTACAATTATTCCTAAAATTCCTAAATTTAAATCGATCTCCAGAGAACAGCTCAGGAATAGGTATCTTAGGCTCTGACATAGGACTGCTAACAACAAAATCCTGAATGCCCTGCACACGTGCAGCAAGCTGATCCACACTAGTAATCAAGGTCTGAACATTCATGTCTGCAGCAAAGCTTCAAGCCACTCAGAGATAAAGGGGAGGAAGAAAAAAAACAAAAACTCAGAACTTCTTTTCTTTTAATCCCACTTCAGCAATGCATTAACTATTTATTGGCCTGGCATACTGTTATGATCCCAATGGCAGGGGACCTCAAAGATTACAGCAAAGTCTGCAAAACATAAATACCAGCTCATAGGGAAGTGGTAACTAGGCTGACCATATACCTGATCCTAGCGCAAACACTAACAGCAGCCGGGGAACGTGCCTACGTTGATTCTAGACGTCTCGCGCCAGCCGGAGAACTAAATACCCCTATCAAGGAAAATAAGACCTCTCTTGCCTCCAGAGAAAAGACCCCAAAGTAATACAAGCCCCCAACAAATAATAACGGTGAGGTAAGAAGAAAAGACAAACGTAAGAATGAACTAGATTTAGCAAAGAGAGGCCCACTGACTAATAGCAGAATATAGTAAGAAGACTTATATGGTCAGCAAAAAACCCTGCAAAATATCCACGCTGAATATCCAAGAACCCCCAAACCGACTGACGGTGTGGGGGGAGAATATCAGCCCCCCTAGAGCTTCCAGCAATAACAGGAATCACATATTGTACAAGCTGGACAAAAAATATGAACAATGCAAATGATCAAGAGTACGAAAGCAGAACTTAGCTTATCTTGCAAAGAACCAGGACCTGAAGACAGGAGCAAACAGAAGTGAACTGATTACAACGATGCCAGGCACTGGACTGAGAATCCAGGAAGTTTAAATAGCAACACCCCAGGCCTAACGAAGCAGGTGAGCACCAACCTGGTAAAAGACAATCCAAGTGCCAAATCACTAGTGACCACAAGAGGGAGCCAAAAAGTATAGTTCACAACACGGGTCATCCTGGGATTTTTGGTACCAGGGATTTGGTGGCTAGGTCCTTTTGGTGGCCTTCTTTGTCGTGGGATGTGCGTTCCTTTGTGCAGTCCTGTGGGATTTGTGCTCGGGCCAAGCCTTGCTGTTCTCGTGCCAGTGGTCTGCTTTTGCCTTTGCCTGTCCCGAAGAGGCCTTGGACGCATATTTCCATGGATTTTATTTCGGATCTTCCAGTCTCTCAGTCAGAGGATGTCTGTCATCTGGGTGGTTTGTGATCGTTTCTCTAAAATGGTCCATTTGGTGCCCTTGCCGAAGTTACCTTCCTCCTCTGATTTGGTTCCGCTGTTTTTTCAGAATGTGGTTCGTTTACATGGTATTCCGGAGAACATTGTGTCTGACAGAGGGTCCCAGTTTGTGTCCAGATTTTGGCGGTCCTTTTGTGCTAAGATGGGCATTGATTTGTCTTTTTCTTCGGCCTTCCATCCTCAGACGAATGGCCAAACCGAACGAACTAATCAGACCTTGGAAACTTATCTGAGATGTTTTGTTTCTGCTGATCAGGATGATTGGGTGACTTTTTTGCCATTGGCTGAGTTCGCCCTCAATAATCGGGATAGTTCTGCTACTTTGGTTTCACCTTTTTTTGTAATTCTGGTTTTCATCCTCGTTTTTCCTCAGGTCAGGTTGAGCCTTCTGACTGTCCTGGGGTGGATTCTGTGGTGGATAGGTTGCAGCAGATTTGGAACCACGTAGTGGACAATTTGACGTTGTCACAGGAGAGGGCTCAGCGCTTTGCTAATCGCCGTCGCTGTGTGGGTCCCCGACTTCGTGTGGGGGATTTGGTATGGTTGTCATCTCGTTATGTTCCTATGAAGGTTTCCTCTCCTAAGTTCAAGCCTCGTTTCATCGGTCCTTATAAAATTTCAGAAATCCTCAATCCGGTATCATTTCGTTTGGACCTCCCAGCATCTTTTACCATTTATAGTGTGTTCCATAGGTCATTGTTGCGGAGGTATGTGGTGCCTGTGGTTCCTTCTGTTGATCCTCCTGCTCCGGTGCTGGTCGAGGGAGAATTGGAGTATGTGGTGGAGAAGATCTTGAATTCTCGTATTTCGAGACGGAAGCTTCAGTACTTGGTTAAATGGAAGGGCTATGGTCAGGAGGATAATTCCTGGGTTGTTGCCTCTGATGTCCATGCTGCCGATTTGGTTCGTGCCTTTCATTTGGCTCGTCCTGATCGGCCTGGGGGCTCTGGTGAGGGTTCGGTGACCCCTCCTCAAGGGGGGGGTACTGTTGTGAATTCTGTTCTCGGGCTCCCTCCTGTGGTCATGAGTGGTACTTTGTGAGTTCTGTTCATGGCTCCCTCTGGTGGCTTTGAGTGTTACGGCTGGTCTGTAGCTGGACCCCAGCTGCCTCGTTTCCTGCTAGGCTTGCTGCCTATTTAACTCCATCTGGACCTTTACTTGTTGCCTGCTGTCGTTGTATTCAGTACTGGTTCAGATCTCTCTGGGACTTCCCTTGTGACCTGTCTCCTCGTGGAGAAGCTAAGTTCATGCTAGTCCATTTTTGCTCATTGCTTTCTGAAAATGTTTCTCAGTATATGATGAGTTCAGTCCAGCTTGCTTATATGCTATTTGATTGCTAGCTGGAAGCTCTGGGGTGCGGAGTTGCGCCCTCACATCGTGAGTCGATGTGGGGGTCTTTTTGTATTCTCTGCGTGGATAATTTTGGTAGTATTTTATACTGACCGCACAGATTCCTTGCTATCCTCTGACTATTTAGTTATTAGCGGGCCTCATTTGCTAAAACCTGTTTTCATTTCTATGTTTGTGTTTTCCCCTTATCTCACCGTTATTATTTGTGGGGGGCTGCTCTCACTTTGGGGAAAATTTCTCTGAGGCAAGTGAAGCTTTGTTTCTCTCTAGGGGTAGCTAGTTTCTCAGGCTGTGAAGAGGCGTCTAGGCCGAGTTAGGTACGCTCCACGGCTGCCTATAGTGTGTGTTGATAGGATTAGGATTGCGGTCAGTAAAGTTCCCACATTCCCAGAGCTTGTCCTTATTTTTGGTTTACTTATTTGGTCAGTTCATGTGTTCCTAACCACCAGAACCATAACACAGACCCCCACAATCTTATATTGATGACCTATCAGAAGACTATGTCAATACAGTAGGGGACAACCTCTCTCAGTGCCCAATTGTAATTTTTGTAAGGTGTCCAAATAACACTGCCGAATAAATAAACTAGTAAATGCAGTTGCATACTCTGCAGATTACTTGGATTTAGTCACCAATCTGGAAACAGAAGAACAATCCTTAGAAGCCCAAGCAACTGTTTTCTCAATTCAGTAGATACAGGCTATGCTTCCTGTGGGACTATACAAGTGCCATACTCATGAGAGTATCAGAACCCACTGACCATAAGCAATAACATTACAAATGCAACTTTTGTCAAGAAAAGGAGAGAACATGGAGTCCATAGAACTATATAAAAATAACATATTTGAGGAAAATGAGAAAACCAAGCACCAAACAACTTATTACATACCTTTTCAAGCGTACTCGGCGGACCAGCAGTGTACGGCTTGCAAAAGTTTGACTGTATTCGAATTTTGTTTATTATGAATATAGCAAAACATAATGATAGTTCAGTAGATGATTACAGATAGTACTATTGGTTTTGATATAACATCTGTAATTGCTTTGGGGGGGGAAGGGAGCAAAATGCATGGGGGGAGTGCTGCCACCAAGAATTTCAGGGCCCCATACTGACAACATTTTCAGGCACCCATGAGACTCCGCCCAGGCTCTTCCTCCACCCCTCAAACCTTCTACAGTCCCATCGCCCACGCTCGGAAAAACTCCACTTCTGCACCACATCCTCACCAATCACACTGTAACAGTTCCCATCAAACACCATATCACATACATAGCCAGCAGATTTTGGCCAAAAGATTTTTTAAGCCTGCCACCACAACAAGATAGACTCTTTTGGCAGGACCCTACTCTAGTCTAACCTAGTAAACATTTCTTACAATTCCCAATATGCTTTTTAGGTATATATATTTACCTAAGCTATATATATATATATATATATATATATTTGTAGATTGTAAGCCCTCGCGGGCAGGGCCCCCTCTCCTTATGTACCAGTCGTGACTTGCATTGATTAAGATTATTGTACTTGTCTTTTATTATGTATACCCCTCCTCACATGCAAAAGCGCTATGGATTAAATGGCGCTATAATAATAAATAATAATAATATATATATATATATAAATATCTTAAAAAATTTTTTTTAAAGGAATGTGTCCCAAACATTTTTTCAAGTGACCAATAATAGCACCTACAAGGGACAAATACCGCCACACCATGACCAGACCCCATATTACCATCATATAGTGACCGAATAATACCACCAAATACAATGGATAAATACAACCACACTGTGACTAGACCACATATTACCATCACACAGTGTTTGAATACTACAATACTGATAGAATCATAAAATCATAGAATGTTAGAGTTGGAAGGGACCTCCAAGGTCATCATGTCTAACCCCTTGCTCAAGGTCAGGATTAACTAAACCATCTCAGACAGATGTCTGTCCAGACACTTTGAATACTTCCATTGAAGGAGAACTCACCATCTCTCTTGGCAGTCTGGTCCACTCATTGATCACCCTCACTGCCAAAAAGTTTTTTCTAATATCTAATCTGCATCTTCTCCTTTTCAGTTTCATTCAATTGCTTCTCATGTTTCCATGTGCAAATGAGAATAAGGATGATCCCTCTACACTATGGCATCCCTTCAGATATTTGTAGACAGCTATTAAGTCTCCTCTTAGCCTTCTTTTTTGCAAGCTAAACATCAGATCCTTTAACTATTCCTTGTATGGCATAGTTTGCAGTCCACACACCATCCTGGTAGCTCTTGTCTGAACTTGCTCCAGTTTTTCAATGTATTTTTTAAAATGTTGTGCCCCAAACTGGACACAGTATTCCAGATGATACCTGACCAAGGAGGAGTAGAGGGGAATTATTACTTCACGTGATCTAGACTCTATGCTTCTCTTAATATATCCTAGAACTGTGTTTGCCTTTTTTGCTGCTGCATCACACTGTTGACTCATGTGCAGTCTGTGATCTATTAGTATAGCCAAGTCTTTTTCACGCGTGCTGATTATTTCTATTCCTCCCTTTCTGTAGATGTAATTTTCATTACAGATATAGAATCTTGCATGTTTCCCTGTTAAAAACCATTCTACTAGTTGCTGCCCATTGTTCAAGCTTATCTTTATCCTTCTGAATCCTTTTTCTGTTTTCTCTTCGCTCCTTTGCATCATCTGCAAATTTGGTTAGTTTACTTTCAGTTCCCTTATCTAGATCATTTATAAAAATGTTGAAAAGCACTGGGAACAGTACAGAGCCTTGTTGTATCCCACTTGAAACACTCTTCCAATTGGAGTGTGCAGCCATATATCAACACTCTTTGAGTACGATCACTGAGCCAGTTATGAATCCACCTAACAGTAGCCTTGTGAATTCAATATTCGGTCATTGTTTTCAATAAGGATAGTATGAGATACTTTACCAAATGCTATGCTGAAGTCAAGATATACTATATCTACTGCATTTCCTTGATACACCCAGTCAGTGATTCTATCAGAAGGAAATTAGATTAGTTTTACATGACTTGTTTGCTACAAACCCATGCTGGTTCTGGCTAATTACTGTATTGTTATCCAAGTACTTACATGCATGCTGTTTAATAATTTATTCAAAGATCTTTCCTGGTATAGAAGTAAATCTCACTGGCCTGTAATTTCCTGGCTCCATCTTCTTTCCTGTTTTGAAGATAGGGACGATATTTGACCTTCTCTAATCTTCTGGTACTTCGCCTATTCTCCAGGATTTTTAAAATATTCGGGTAGTGGTTCTGCAATTTCCTCGGCTTACTTTTTCAGTACCCTTTGATGTAAATCATGTGGACCAGGGGATTTAAATTCCTTTAAATTAGCTAAGTTTTTTCTCACCATCTCTGTTTATAGATAGTATGGATTATTTTATTCCTTCGATAGCACCGTGAAGATAAATTGATGTTACAATTGCTTTCTTAGAGAGCACAGATGCATAGAGAACACAGAGTTCCTGGTACAACACTATCCTGCACGGTGGCGCAGTGGTTAGCACAGCAGCCTTGCAGCGCTGGAGTCCTGGGTTCAAACCTCATGAAGGACTACATCTGCAAAGAGTTTGTATGTTCTCTCCGTGTTTGCGTGGGTTTCCTCCGGGTACTCCGGTTTCCTCCCACATTCCAAAGACATACTGATAAGGAACCTAGATTGTGAGCCCCAATGGGGACAGCGATGATAATGTGTGCAAACTGTAAAGCGCTGTGGAATATGTTAGCGCTATATAAAAATAAAGATTATTATTATCCTTCAAGCAGCTCAATCCAGCTACACCCAAAGATCCTCAGACTCACGTCAACTCTTCACTCTTCCCAGAATGCACCAGGAATATGCAAATTGTGTCATCATTCTGCCTTATTTGTCATTATCCTGCCCCAGGTGTCATTATCTTTCCTTAGGTGTCTCTCATCCTGCCCCAAGCATCTGCCTTTCTGCCCCAGGTGTCAGTATCCTGCCCTAGGTGTCTCTCATCTTGCCCCAAGTGTCATCATCCTGCTTCAGGTGTCATCCATCCGGTCCCAGGTGTCTCCCATCCTGCCCCATGTGAACTACCATCCTGCCCCTGGTGTCGCCCATCCAGCCCCAAATGATGTCCCATCCTGCCTCAGGTGTCATCTATTCTGCCCCATATGATCTCTATGATCTCCCATTCTTTCCCAGGTGTCTCCCATCCTGCCCCAGGTGTCTCCCATCCTGCCCCAGATGTCATCCATTCTGCCCGTTTATTGTGCCTTTCAGTACAACAAAGTAAAAAAAAAAAAAGTTTCTCCTTACCTGCCTGCGGACCATCGGCGTCCTCTTCGCCTCATCCATTTCAGGTGCGAATGCCCCGAAGCATGGCAGTCATGTCATACACCAGTGACATGTGCACCAATGTCAGGTGGCCTCCTGCACAGCAGTAGGTTTGAACTGAATGTGCATCTGAGAATGAACGTTCAGTTACTGAGCCGTCCGAATCCATATGACAGTAAGGGCAATAACGCCCTGATGGTGGCCTTGCATGAGGCTGCCCAAAAACCTCTCTGCTACATAACACAGTATCAGTATTATAAATGGTACATTTTGTATGTCATTGACTTTGATTCAGCCATAGTATAGTGCCTTGAAAAAATATTCATACCCTGTGAACTTTTTCACAATTTTTCATGTTACACCCACAAACTTAAATGTATTTTATTGGGATTTTATGAGATATACCAACGCAAAGTAGCAAGTATTTGTGAAGTTTAAAGGAAATAATACATGGTTTTCTAATTATTTTACAAGTAAAATTATAATGTGCTTTTATACTCAGCCCCTGTAGTCTGGTACCCCTAAATAAAACCTAAGTTACCAGTTGCCTCCAGAAGTCAAATAATATATTGAGTCCACTTGTTTGTAATTATTCTCATTATAACTACAGCTGTTCTGTGAAGGCCTCAGAGGTTTGTTTGATAACACTAGGGATCAAACAGCATAATGAAAACCAAGGAACTCATCAAACAGATCAGGCATAAAGTTGTGGCGAAGAGTATAGCAGTTTTTTGTGAAGACTTTGTCTTTAGTTCTCCTGCTGACACCTAATTTAGTCTATGAAATTGTATCTACTCTACTTAGGTTTCATCTAATTTAAAATGAACCTTTTTTATATTTCCTGTAGTACTTTTTGTCCATGTGTTACTTCTTGGTTGTTAAAGAGATTTTCTTTTCTTCTTGTGAAGAGTACATCACTCCCATGTCTCCTGGATTGATACTTTCAATTGATTGATTGATTGTTTGGTCCAGTGGCATCTTCCCGTGGCAGGCCTGGACTCTGCATTTTCCAATTCTGCTAGTGAAGACAGCTTTGCCTTGACAACAATGGATGGTGAGGGATGTCTGAAGTTGGCCAAATCCAATGATCCTGCCAACTTCAGAGTAGCATGTTCAAAAGCCACTAATATTCTCAGAGGTGGCCACTGGCCAGTAACCTAGGCAGCAAGCAATACAAAAAACATTAAAAATCACTCCTTTATTTAGAAAGAAAAGGATTTTAATAACAAGTAACTTAAAAGTTGCTTGTTTTTATAAGCATGTTGACATTTTATTTATTTAAGATGATGTGAGATAAACAAAATATCACTTATCCATAAGGTAGGTGTTAAGGGTGTGAAGGTTGGATGCTGAACCACTTGGATCCCTACTGATCATGAGAACCGTGTTCCCAAAGTTACCTGTGTGAATGAAGCATGACCATCACTCCTATAGACAGTGAATAGAGAAATGTTTGCACATGCTCAGTAATGCTTTATTCACAAAGAAGACTTATGGAACACTGTTCTTGTGAGCAGTGGGAGTTCCAGCTACCTTCAACCCTTATCCAATGAATGGTGGATAAATATGGTATATGGGACAACTGCATTCTTTGTCAATGTAAATGCGTATTCTAATTACTTAGATACTGGATGTCCATCAACAGGATACAAGCAGAGAATATACTTTCAAACAGTTACATTAGACATGTTAATCAGGTTTTCCTTGTTTTTCTTCTTTCCCTCTGTCCATTGTTTGATTGTCATGTTCATTGTTACTTGATGGACTTGTGCCATTAATCTGAAAACCCTTCTATGTTTTATTCCTTTCCAGGAGTCACACAAAGCTGTCTGGCCGGGGAGATCTTTAGCGATGGTTAATAATTGCTCAATGAATGATGATGGGTGGCAGTGACGGGCATTGTGTTTTCTTGCCTTTCCAATAATCTTTTAGCATGTGGGCCAAATGGTGGCATTAACCCTATTATTTTCTCAGCCTAAGCCTTGGCACGGTGAGGCTAATTATATTAAGAGGGGATCGAGTCTTTGTGTTATTTTGAGGGTATTCACATATGCCACTTGAGGGAGAAATCAATGTAATCAGTATTCCGTGTAATAGTCTTTTGTTGTATTCTACAATTTACGCTAAATAGAGCAGATTATCTTCTGTCATCGCCAGAGGCCAACATGGAAGTCAACGGGCTGTAGGTTCTCTGGCAGCAAAGGGCCTCAAAATAATGTCATACTGAGTTAATGTGGAATGAAGAAAATCCCCTAATGAATGTGTTTAATCCCTTTTCTTGATCTATTCATAGTACAAACCTCCATCAAAACATCCTTGTATCTGTAGGGAAGGACTGGAGAAAACTGCAAGTCATGTAGAATATGGATGACAATCTGGATGATGTCCTCTGGCTACATATGTCATGTCCAATTGTTTGACTTTGAGAGCTTTGCCAGTCGTGGATGTTTGAGACAGCTTGAGTTAGTTTGTCAAAATGACCATTCTTTGTATTGTGGGAAAAGTTAATAGGTATCGGTCTATCTACATAACTAATCACTTCAAAGAAAATCTTCATCAATAGGGTCTCAAGCCATCTACCTCACCGCTATCAGATTGCTGCTCTTCTTCAGGCTGGGCAAGGCTACTCTTTTCACATAGTTTGGTTAGTTGAAAAAAATACACCTGTCCGTCCTGTATTATTTGAATATATTTGTGACTTCACAACTTCATCATCATAATGTAAAGAATACCAGACCTCCTGCCTTTGTTTAACACGGATTAGATCTTTTACAAATTTCATGCCCTTAATTCAGTTAACAGAGCCATTATGTAGCCGGTCTTGTTATTTATTCATGTTCTCCTAGTTTAAAATAGTGGCAGCAGTCTGGCTTTGTGTTATGGGACGCACTTGTCTCTTAATGGAAGACATCGCTATTGTACGGCCTGACATGCACAGTGTGGAATTAATGTGATGTGAGCAATGTATGGGGTGGGAGTTGGAAGAAGCATTTACAAAGCCAGCTGGTACAGACTTTTAGGACATTATTGTGCATCGATAAGTGGTAAAGTGCAGAAACATTACTATTCACCCACAGAAGAGTCCCACTACAGTTCAACCTCTTCTTTCACCTTATATGACCTTACTTAATATTATTAATAAGAAACCTCAAATGTAGTACTCTTATAATTACTAAATATGAGAAAGAAGTGAGTAGACTCTTGACATTTATGGGGCTCTAACATAGAACTTCAATTCAACTGAATGTGATTATCTCTGCCACCAAGAAAAACATCATAGCTGGATCCTTGGTGCCAGATTCTAGTAATAACCAAGGCTGTGGCTTCAGAAAGTCAAATTTTCAATACAGATTTCTCTATTTAATGCACTCCGACTCCAACTGTGACTCCAATGTCATAAATGACTTGTGAGCAATAACTAGTAATAACTACTTTAAAATGGCAATTAGATTCATATTCATATATGTGTATGAACAACATTTCCTAAATTCCTTTATAAGTAGAATAAAATATACAATATTAGTAATATGTAATAAGCCAGAAACGGAGTTGATACATTTCTACCCAAAACTTATTCCCACTCAAGCTACAACTCCACAACTCAGCTAGTAATGCCAATGATATAACGGTAGAAGTGAAACATGCATTTGCTTTGCCTACTACCTATGTAAATAGAAGCAATAGCAATGAGTACGCAAAAGGCTTGCCAATAACACACAAAGAGTAACACATGCTTAAAAATGTGTACATAGTCTTGATCTTCTTTCAATTTTTCCTTCTCGCAAAAAATAGATCAGTACCTTCTTATAAAGCAGTTATGGAGAAGCGACCTGTGCCATGAACTTGAAGACATATCTACATATTGTACTTCCAAAGACCAGCTTGACACTTTTGACTCAAAGAACAGACGTGTAAAAGCAAAAATACTTCTAAATTTGATGCCAAGCATATTGACTTGCTACACTATGCACATTTCAAATGCAAAAATAATGAAACACCACTCTACATTATGTAAAACTCTAGTACTGTGGAATATGTTGGTACTATAGAAATAAAATTAATATTAAATTCAGTTTTGTAACCTACGAACTCCCATTGAAGCCAAGCCAGTCTGCAAATTAGGGTTACCTACCACCTTACTGTTTTCTTGTAGATATGTAGCCTGTCCTAGAAGATAATAATTTAAAGAAACATGGAGAAGAGTGGAGTGTGTGTGGGACAGAAGATTTCCTAGTGTGTATAGAATAACACTGGTATACAGTGATTTTGGTGCCAACAATGTCTGAATGGTTTAATATTAAGTCTATGGCGCTGGTTAAGAATATGACATACATTTTGCCAGATTGGCTCTAGTTTCTGGAATATTTAATAGTCAATTCATTGTTCTGCTAATGTGTTAATACAATTTACATACAAGATTGGATCTGAATTAAACAAAAGGACCTGGAAAAAAGTAAGTGCTGTCTTGTGTAGCGACTGTTAGATTTATGGTATCCATTATTATTTTGCAAGCTTATGATCTATTTTCATGATAGAAATTTGTCATTAAAAAGTACTGACATTTCTACCCACAGTTACTGTTCTTAAGTCATATTGAACTCAATCTTCAGGCACATTGTACCAGAGATACTGCTGGGACCACGCTCAGCCCCGTTACTAGTGCAATATAGCTGCTTTCTATACGAGGTTACTTACCATTACTTGTGGTAGTTCAATCCACTTATTGTCTTAGCACCTCTAGCAGGAGACAAGTGCAATTTTCCCTGACAAGAAGTATCTTCCCTAATTCCAGCTCCTGTCAATAAGGACTTATTCAGTAATATAAGCTTCTTTCATGTCTGGATTTTTCCTGTTTAGCATTGCACGATTTAGCTGCCTTGGAGCTAGTGAGCGTGTTGTCTAAGGCAAGCAGCTTACAAGATCTGAAGAGTATAATTAATTAAAGCATGTAATTAGCTATCATCTCCACATACTTTATTGTCTAGTGGAGAAGACTTTGCTGTCAAACTTCAAAGCCCCACAAATTGTTCGATTTTCTTTGCTAGGAACCTCACCTTGTTAGATGCTTACAACCCCAGCCCCTAAATTCTACATAGGTGCAAACAAACACAGCCCCTAAATTCTGTAAAAGCTAATTGTAAATATAATTAAAGATTTGTTCACATCTTTCTACCAAGAAAAGCAAAGGAAGATTACTAATCGTCAAATGAACAATGAGGCCACCACTGCTGTTCTGATGACATATTTCAGAATATGTAGCCGCATGTCTGACAGCCCACCTGTTGGTGTTGGCTTATTGTGAGGGGGTTCCTTCAAACTGTACCACCCAGGTAACAAATTTCATTAATGGGAGAAAGTATTTTACAGCTTACTCACTTCGATCTGCTATTTGGGGGCAGTATTATAGAAATGCATACAAAACAATTGCTTTCTGTTTTAAACTTTTCAGGGTTATCTTTTAGATGTCCAAGTTGGGCAACCAGTGACCATAAATGAAATGTAATTATAACACTCTGCCAACATAGTTAAAGTGGATTGACTATTTGGACAGTAATTCCCATGTACTTCCGTCACTTATGTGCAATTTAATTCTCTAGTCCTGCTTTCTCATAGGAGCAGAACAAGTAAATTGACGGAGTACTGGATCCATCAAATGACGGACACTACTGGGCCCGAAGGATCTCCTGAGGGTTTTAACTATAGTGCCTGTTATTTTACCAAAAAAATAGCTCTGCAACGTGAACTATTTTTTCTGGTAAATGTGACAAAAAGAGCTTCCACTAGAGATGTTAACACAGCCATAAGCATGTTGGACTGCCAACTGAGCTACATAGGTGGGAGAAGTAGGCAGATGAGAAAGCTTCATCAGCACCTTCACATCTTCCTCAAGCCCAAAAGCGTAATTTGAATGTAAATCTGTAAGAGGGTTATCTACCAATCATTTGCCATTCAGAGTACCGTTGTATTCTTATGCGTCAAGGACCTCTGGTCTTGCCTTAATTACTAGGGTGTAGCTGAGATTGCTACCTACTCACCCCCTAGACCAGGGGTGGGGAACCTTTTTCTAGCCGGGGGCCATTTGGAAATTTCTACCATCATTCGGGGGCCACACAAAAATGATCACCTTGAAAATTACCCCGGTATATTTAGTCAAACAATTAATTACGGTAACTCACCCTTAATGTGACGGCTGGAGCTGCTTCTATTTTGGTGCAGCTGTGATGTTAGGTGATACTGATCATGTTGCTTCTCACAGCTGCTTTTCCAGGTTTGTGTCGGCCAGGAGAGCAGTCATCTTTTTGTCATAAGTTTTGTAAATCATTTGCATCACATAGGAGATGCTGGGACTACTGTATATACATCACATAGGAAATGCTGACACAGCTGTATATACACCACATAGGAGACTATGGGACTGCTGTACATACATAACATAGGAAACATAGAGACTGCTGTATATGCATCACAGGAGACTCTGGGGTCATATAAATTACAGAAGGGGCTGGGGGGGCATAGACATCACAGGAGATGCTGAGTCATATTCATCACCGTGGAGGCTTGGGGAAATAGACATCACTGAGGGACTATATACATCACTAGGAAGCATAGACAGCACTGGGGGTATATATGTCCCTGGGGGGAATATACATCACTGGTGGGGTCACATACATCACTGGGGGCTATATACAGCACTGGGGGCTATATACATCACAGGTGGGGGGATATACAGCACTGGAGGCGATACACAGTACTCAGTGGGATATACAGCACTTCTGGGGAAAATGTATCACTGGGGAATATACATATAACTTGGGGCCCATACAGCCCTGGGGGGATATACAGCACAGGGGGGACAGGCATTGCCAGGGAGGCACAGAGATCACGGGGGCACGCAAAGATCACCGGGGGTGCACAAAGATCACAGGGGGCACAACGATCACACGGGTGGCACAAAGATCACAGGGGAGGCATAGCTGGGAGGCACGTAGCTGGAGGGGACAGAGATCACAGGGTGCACAGAGATCACAGGGGAGCACAAATATCACAGGGAGGTGCATAGCAGGGGGGCACATAGATCACAGGGGGCACAAATCTGGGAGCCACAGAGATCACAGGGATGCACATAACTGGAGGGCACAGAAATCACAGGGGGGCATATAACTGGGGGGCAGAGAGCTCACAGGGGGAACAGAGATCACAGGAGGGCACATAGCTTGGGGGCACAGAAATCATAGGGGCACATAGCTGGGGGGCACAGGGATCATGGGGGGCAGATAGCTTGGGCCACAGAGATCACAGGGGGCACAGAGATCACAGGGGGCACAGAGATCACATGGGGCACATAGCTGGGAGGCACAGAGATCACAGGTGGCACATAGCTGGGGGGCACAGAAATCACAGCGGGCCATAGCTGGAGCCACAGAGATCACAGGTGGGGGCACAGAGATCACAGGGGGGCACATAGCTGTGGGGTACAGAAATCACAGGGGGCACAAAGATCACACGGGGGGCACAAAGATCACACGGGTGGCACAAAGATCA
The DNA here is from genome assembly GCF_051348905.1 of Ranitomeya variabilis. Classification (NCBI taxonomy): domain Eukaryota; kingdom Metazoa; phylum Chordata; class Amphibia; order Anura; family Dendrobatidae; genus Ranitomeya; species Ranitomeya variabilis. The sequence continues at coordinate 505,630,304 of NC_135235.1, forward strand.
CAGGGAAGGCATAGCTGGGAGGCACATAGCTGGAGAGGACAGAGATCACAGGGGGGCACAGAGATCACAGGGGAGCACAAATATCACAGGGAGGTGCATAGCAGGGGGGCACATAGATCACAGGGGGCACAAAGCTGGGAGCCACAGAGATCACAGGGGTGCACATAGCTGGAGGGCACAGAAATCATAGGGGGTCATATAGCTGGGGGGGGCAGAGAGATCACAGGGGGAACAGAGATCACATGGGGGCACATAGCTGGAGCCACAGAGATCACAGATGGGGACACAGAGATCACAGGTGGCATATCACTGGGGGGGCACAGAAATCAAAGGGGGCCATAGCTGGGGGGCACAGAGATCACATGGGGGCACATAGCTGGAGCCATAGAGATCACAGGTGGGGGCACAGAGATCACAGGGGGGCACATAGCTGCGGGGTACAGAAATCACAGGGGGCACAAAGATTACACGGGTGGCAGAAAGATCACAGGGGAGGCATAGTTGGGAGGCACGTAGCTGGAGGGGACAGAGATCACAGGGGGCACAGAGATCACAGGGGGCACAAAGCTGGGAGCCACAGAGATCACAGGGGTGCACATAGTTTGGGGGCACAAAAATTACAGGGGGCACATAGCTGGGGGCACAGGGATCACAGGGGGGCACATAGCTGGGGCCACAGAGATCACAGGGGGCACAGAGATCACATGGGGGCACATAGCTGGTAGGCACAGAGATCACAGGTGTCACATAGCTGGGGGCACAGAAATCACAGGGGGCCATAGCTGGGGGGGAACACAGAGATCACATGGGGGCACATAGCTGCGGGGTACAGAAATCACAGGGGGCACATAGCTGGGGGCCACAGAGATCACTGAGGGGGGCACTGATATCACATGGGGCACATAGCTGGGAGGCACAGAGATCATATTAGGGCACATAACTGGAGGAGGGCACATAGTTGAGAGGCACAGAAATCACCAGCAGACATGCACAGAGCTGCAGGCATGAACAAAGATCGCTCTGAATTCTCTGGCAGCAGCTCCTCTTCCAGGACAGGAGAGCATTGGGCGCTAACTCCGCCCGCCTGGACGCTACCCCCCCACCCTGATGATGTCACCATTCATGTGCAAATAGGCAGCGTACTGTAATGAACGCTGCGTACAGTGCACTTGGGAGTTAAAGGACCGGCAGCTGACAGGATATGGCTGCCGGCCGAGGATTGTGGATTCCGGTGACATGCCCCCGGGCTGCATGAAAAGTTGAAGGTTCCCCACCCCTGCCCTAGACAAAGAGTGGATAACTATTTTTGGTCTGAGAGATACATTGTTAGCTTGTACTACTTCCAGGGGCAGCTATAAAACTTAATGGGGTATTCACGTCTAACAGCATTTGCCATAAATATTTGATAAGTTTGGTTTAATTTCTGGTATGGGCATCCCCTGCTCATTTGTCACTTTGGAGAAAATTAATAGAGAAGGTCACCAAAAAGTGCAGCTATGTCTATTGTAGTATATGTGAGTTGTAGAAATAGCCAAGCATTTCACATTCTTCATAAACCATCACAAATACAATTACATTCATGGAGAACCAGCTACTGCTATCTAAAGAATTGAATGAAGAGAAAACAAATACCAAATATGAAATGGCTTAGACTGCACAATATAACTTTGCAGGCTGTACATAGTCCTGGGCCAAGGTGGTTCATACCTGCCGGATATGTATACCCCTTTCCAAGTCTCTTGTCATACAAGGGTAGGTCACTGGGAACTACTACACATGAGTGCATAGTCATACATGATAGAGAATGGGTTGGAAGATTGTAAACAGTTAATTCCGTACACTGCTGATTTTGCATAGAGTCATGTTAAAATTATAGATGTAACCTGAGAAGACAAAAATATGCCTAGTCAATACACATCCACCTCGAAACACTACAAAGGGAAAAGTCAATGAATTATGAAAACTACAGGATCGATAGATGTTAATGATATACAAATGATAAAAAAAATAAACACACACACATATATATATATATATATATATATATATATATATATATATATATATATATATATATATACAGTGGGGAGAATAAGTATTTCATACAATGCCGATATTGCAAGTTTTCCGACCTACAAAGAATGGAGAGGTCTGTAATTTTTATCGTAGGTGCACTTCAACCGTGAGAGACAGAATCTGAAAATAAAAACCAGAAAACTGTATGATTTTTAAACACTTTAGTTGCATTTAATTGCACAAAATAAGTATTTGATCATGTGCCAACCAGCAAGAATTCTGGATCTCACAAACCTGTTAGTTTTTCTTTAAGAAGCCCTCCTACTCTGCACTCATTATCTGTATTAAGTGCATCTGTTTGAACTCGTTACCTGTATAAAAGACATCTTTCCATACACTCAATCAATCACACTACAACCTCTTCACCATGGCTTAGACCAAAGAGCTGTGTCAGGACTCTGAACATTTTTTACCTTTTGTGCATTACTGCCCTTTTCCAAGATGGCATCTTTGGTCTCATGTGCACTGTGTCTTCCTGCTATAAAACTCCACCCCAGCCTTCAGTCTGTGCTAGAGTATTCTGCCTTGCATCCAGCTCCTGGCCTCTGGTGACTCTCTGGCTATATACCTGCTCCTGTGAACCTGTGTGGTGATCCTGATACACCAGTTCCAGTAATCCTCCTTCATCTGCTGCTCGTGTTTACTTCCATCTCATTTGCTGGACATGTAAGCTGTTTCTGCTCTGCAATAACCTGAGACTATTAACCAGGCCTCCCTGGTTGAGCTAAGATATGATTTGAACTGCCTTATAAGCATATCTATCTGTGTTTGGACTAAGACAAGGATTTATTTGTGTCAAGTATCCTCAAGAATAACTGTGCTTCATAGACTTCCTGCTTGATTGCATTTTCCTCTGAAGTTTCCTATAGACTGCTAAGCTGCATTTAATATTTACTCCAAGTGTTGTGGACTTGAGTTTCTCTCTGCACCTGCTTGAATCACCGTGTGATAATATAGACTTTACCACTTAAAAAACTGTGTCCTGTAGTTGTCTTGTTCCACGCAAAGAGTCTCCTGAGTTATCCTCTATAATTATTACAAGCTGTCTAAGGACACCAGGGACAAAATTGTAAACCTGCACAAGGATGGGATGGGCTACAGGACAATAGAAAGCAGCTTGGTGAGAAGGCAACAACTGTTTGCTCAATTATTAGAAAATGGCCGAAACACAAGATGACAATCTTCCTCAGTTTGAGGCTTCATGCAAGATCTGTCCTACAGTGGCATATCTGGGGGGGCAGCCAGGGCATGTGCCCCGGGCGCAGCCGGCAGGGGGGCGCAGTCGGGCTGCCTAAAGCGGCGGTCCACAGTGTCTCCCCCGGCGGCTGCATTCTGCCGCCCCCCGCACTGGGAGTCGGCTGTTCTATGTGCCGACTGTCAAGCTGACAGCCGGCACAGAGAAGCTGCAGTGCGCCGACTCCCAGAGTTCAACAGTACTGCATCTGAGATGCGAGTACAATTGAAGCTCTGACTGCCGGGTCAGAGCGACGCCAGCAGCATGATCAGGTCATGTGATCACGCTGCTTGTTGTGAATTCTGCTCTTGGGCTCCCTCCGGTGGTTGTAAGTGGTAGCGCTGCTGTCTCTGAATCGCAGCATTTATCAGGTGTGTTCACTTTTTGCAAATCTGACTGGGCTATTTAGTCTTTCTTCACCCTTTAGTCAGTGCCAGTTGCCCATTGTTCCTGGAGGATTCACATCTCTGCCTGGTCTCTCCTGCTTTGCAGTTCTTTTCAACAAAGATAAGTTCTGGCCTTGATTTTTTTTGCTGTCCACATGCTGTGGCCTTATTGTTCAGTTCTTTTCCATGTTTTTTGTCTTGTCCAGCTTGGTCTGTATAAGGATTTGTTTAGCCAAGCTGGTATCTCTGGAGATGCAGATATACCCTCCATATCTTTAGTTAGCTGTGGAGTTTTTGTATTTTCTGTGGTGGATATTTTCTAGTGTTTTAATACTGACCGCATAGTACTCTGTCCTATCCTTTCTATTTAGCTAGAAGTGGCCTCCTTTGCTAAATTCTGATTTCAGTCTGTGTATGTTTTTTCCCTCTCCTCTCACAGTCAATATTTGTGGGGGGCTGCCTATCCTTTGGGAATTTTCTCTGAGGCAAGATAGTTTTCCCTTTTCTATCTTTAGGGGTAATTAGTCCTCGGGCTGTGTCGAGATGTCCAGGGAGTGCTATTTACATTCCACGGCTACTTCTAGTTGCGGTGTTAAGTTCAGGGTCTGCGGTCAGTACAGGTACCACCTTCTCCAGAGTACGTCTCATGCTGCTCTTAGGCCACCAGATCATAACAGCTGCTGACGTCACTCACCTGCGTGGCAGAGTAGACTCAGAGGCAGAGCAGGAGAGATGCAGATCAGTGGTAAGTGCTCCTGTGGAGCTGAAGACACCGAAGGTGCAGGGGGGGGATTTATTGTGAGTGGGAATGGGGGGATATATTGTGGAGGATTTAATGTGAGTGGGGATGGGGGGATATATTGGGGGGATTTAATGTGAGTGGGGATGGTGTGGTGGGATATATTATTGGATGGGGGATATTTAATATGAGTGGAGATGGGGGGATTTATTGTGGGGGGAGATTTAATGTAAGTGGGGATTTATTGTGGGGGGGAGATTTAATGTGAGTTGGGATTTATTGTGGGGGGGGAGATTTAATGTGAGTGGGGATTTATTGTGGGGGGGAGATTTAATGTGAGTGGAGATGGGGGATTTATTGTGGGGGGAGATTTAATGTGAGTAAAGATGGGGGGATTTATTGTGGGGGGAGATTTAATGTGAGTAGGGAGGGGGGATTTATTGTGTGTGGGGAGAATTGAAGTGGAGATGGGGGATTGAATGTGTGGGGGAGATCTGAGGACACAAAATGAAGAGCAAAGGGGGAGATGGGGGGCACGTATGAGAAAACAGTATGGGGGAATGGGGGGCATGTATGAGGAAACAGTATGGTGGATGGGTGCAGGCAGTTTGGGGAGCAAACGGGGAAATGTATGCAGACACAGTATGAGTAGCAATGTGAAAAACGTATGTGGACAGAGTACGGGGAGTGAGGGTGTTGGGATGTGTGCATGCGTAGCATGGAGGGACAGTGTAAGGGCACATCCAGGAGGGGACAGTATACCAAGGAGGAGGTGTGTGATGAGAGTACAGTATAAATACTGGGCCCTATAGGGGTACACAGTGTGAGAGGACAGTGTAAAAATGGGGGCCGGTATGGAAAGGGGAGGTCAGTGTAAAGAGCGTGTACCATAAGAGGGACAGTGTGGGGGTCATATTTTATGCAGACAATATAGTGAGGGGCAATTTTTTATTCAGGAGCATTTTAATGACACTTGTACCTTTAAGGGCGTCATGTGGAGATTTTCTGCAAAAGAGCGGAGAAGATGGAGGTCTGCAGAGACGGCTGTGGATGAGAAAACTCATCATGGGATCTGGACAAGATGAAGAAAAGGAGAAGGACTCCAGAGGCGACGTCATCTATAAGGTACCTCGATGTAAATGTTATTTGTGATACTGACTAACTCTCATGTTTTTATTTATGTTAGGAGCATTAAAGGGGATGTCCAGGTTTGTGATGAGTCTGCAGTCATTCTATGTGACTGCAGACTTCTGAGTTCTCACAGTGCGCACTGCACGCTGTCAGGATTCTCTCGTGCAGGGGATTTACATACATGCGGTCACGTGCTGACTAGACGTATGTGGCCTCCGTCAATGAAAATGAACTGAGCGAGGCCAGGCACGTCTGGTCGGAATGTGGTCAGAGGTATACAAATCACATGCTTATGCTGACATGACCGTCCACTGGCAAGGGAGAATCCTAAAAGTGTGCAGTGCATGCGTTGTGAGAATTCAGAAGCTGCAATGTCAGGATTCAGCTCTGCAGGTTCCAGTCGACGTCACATGGACACTTCACTCATATGCGACTTTCATATTTATGGTCCTGTGACGAGCTTCTCTTCTGCTTCTCTCAATTTTTCACTGAACATTGAGAGCATTAGGGAGAGGAGCTAGTGGGTACATGACTAAGTGTGAAAGTCGCATACGTTCTGGGGGGGAGGGGCGCCAAACTGAATTCTTGCCCCAGGTGCCAGAAATCCTAGATACACCTCTCTGCTGTCCTCGTTGAATAAGGATCATTCTGGGAAAGGTCAGGAATCAGCCCAGAACTACTTGAGAGGATCTGGTTAATGACCTGAAGAGAGGTGAGACCACAGTCTCAAACATTACCATTAGTTACATAGTACGCCATCATAGATTAAAATCCTGCAGGGCATGCAAGGTCCCCCTGCTCAAGTCAGCAAATGTCCAGGCCTGTTTCAAGTTTGCCAATGACCATCTGGATGATCCAGAGGAGGCATGGGAGAAGGTCATGTGGTCAGATGAGACCAAAATATAACTTTTTGGTATCAACTTCACTTGCTGGGTTTGAAGGAAGAAGAAGGATGAGTACAACCCCAAGAACACTGTCCCAACCATCAAGCATGGTGGGCAAAACATCAAACTTTGGGGGTGCTTTTCTGCAAAGGGGACAGGACAACTGCACCATGAAGGGAGGTTGGATGGAGTCATGGATCATGAGATTTTGGCCAACAACCTCCTTCCCTCTGTAAGATCATCAAAGATGGGCTGTGGTTGGATTTTCCAGCATAATGACCTGAAATACACAGCCTGGACAACTAAGGAGTGGCTCTGTAAGAAGCATTTCAAGGTCCTGGAGTGGCTTAGCCAGTCTCCTGACCTGAACCCATTAGAAAATCTTTGGAGGGAGCTGACACTCAATGTTGCCCAATGAAAGCCCTGAAACCAGAAAGATCTGGAGAAGATCTGTATGGAGGAGTGGGCCAAAATTCCTACTGCAGTGTGTGCAAACTTGATCAGGAACAACAGGAAACATTTGACCTCTGCTACTGCAGACAAAGGTTTCTGTACCAAATATTAAGTTCTGTTTTTCTGTTGTATCTAATACTTATTTCATGCAATAAAATGCAAACTAATTATGTAAAAATCACAAAATGTGATTTCCTAGATTTTTTAAGATTCTGTGTCTCTCACAGTTGATGTGTACCTACAATAAAAATTACAGACCTCTCCATTCTTTGTAAGTGGGAAAACTTACAAAATCACAGTGTATCAATCAACAAGATTGTCGACAGCTGTATACCCCTTAGATTAGTTAGTGTCCTATAATGCAGTTGAAGGGTTAAGTCCTCCTAGATTTTGTCCGTGTGCTGTCTAGTATGCAGAATGCAATGAGAATAAATTGTAGAATCTAAAGGATTCTTTAATACATAGAAATAATGCCTCTTTTTTTCCAATTTTCGCTTTGACTACCGCCATGTATTTAACTCTGCATGAAAAGTACTGTATGAACCATAAACAGCTTCCTGGGACTTTGTGTTCCTTAAACTAATCACACGTTTTCTGCATTGGTCTTCATACATTCCAGAAGGACTAAGTCACCAGTTTCCAAGACCGTTAAATATAGTAATACATGTTCTATGTTTTTAACGGTTGAATCCACATCAATGACAGTATTATTCTGGAAATGACCATGTAATCTGAGAATCTTGTATTTTAATACACATGGAACTTAACCCAATAAAGTAACCACACTCATATTCCAGTCCTCAGAAGCACTTCCTGTCTCCCGCTGTCTGCACTGCCATGTTCTGTGAGTCATTAATCTCTCCGACTGGTTGTCATATTGTGTGACAGTAACCAGCTGATGATAATCCTACACTAACTATGACTCAATATCTGAAGAAGGGCCCGGTCCGCCCCGAAACACTCACTAATGACAGTCAGAATTCTATTAAAAAACCACCTTGGATATATTCGTATTAATACCTTGCTCTGCGGGCCGGCTCCAAGTTTATGAGGATGTTGAGCGAGTACCAGTTGCCACCCCTTCACGTATGATTTTTCTTCCTCACTTTACAAAAGCCATACTAACTTTTTATTTTTCAATTGATGAAATATGAAATCTAAGTGCTTCTCTTTTATGGTGCGAGCTGCAGATTTTATCATTACCATTTGAAGTCCATAAGACTTTCTCATTTCTTTCTATTATCTATCAGGGAGGCGGCGTGAGCGAAAAACAGCAATTCTGACATTTTATTTTTTTTCATTTCAGCGTTAACCCTATGGGATGAATATTATAATATTTTATTTTTTTGGACAATTATGCACATGGCAATAGCAAATGTTTATTTATTTTGCTTGCATTCTAGGGAAATTGGGGTGAACAGAAGTTTTCCATTTTAGTTTTTTTTTTACTTTCCTTAGCATTTTTTTATATTGCAGTGTATTATAACATTTCCACTGACTGGTCATCACAGGCACACAAAACATACACTAAGGTTATATCCTCGCTTACAGGTCTCCTTGTTTTTCTTTACTCTGAAGATAGTTCTGAATGACATTGGCTGTATGTCTGGGGTCCTTGTCCTAATGAACAATAAACTGGGAGCCATTGAGACTCCTCTCTGATGGTATTGCATGATGGATAAGTACCTGCCAGTATTTTTCAGCATTGAGAATACCAGCAACGAGGTTACTATCTATCTATCTATCTATCTATCTATCTATCTATCTATCTATCTATTCCATATCTATCTATCTATCTATACCACATCTATTAACTATCTATCCCATATCTATCTATCTATCTATCTATCTATCTATCTATCTATCATCTATCTATCTATCTATCTATCTATCTCATATCTATCTATCTATCTATCTATCTATCTATCTACCTATCTATCTATCTATCTATCTATCTAGCATTCTATCTATCTATCTATCTATCTATCTATCTATCTATCTATCTATCTATCATCTATCCTTCTATCTATCTATCTATCTATCTATCTATCTATCCCATATCTATCCTTCTATCTATCTATCTATCTATCTATCTATCTATCTATCTATCTATCTATGATCTATAACTATTGAATAATATTTACTTTGTAAGCTATCTTTAAATGACAAAGAGAATTCCTCTATGCAAAAATTGCATTGCATACGGATTGAATACAAATGTCATACGGATGCTAGGTGAGAGAAATCGCATTGTTCTCACATGACACTCGTCCGACTTTTCAGGAACAACGTCAGACTGTTTTTTTCATGCTGATGGGTATGAACCCTAAAGCAAAAAATAGGAATATGTCCACTTCTGCCCACAGAAAGCTCCGGACAGCTATGTAACAGTGAATTGACTGCACAGTCCTGTTGCCAATGACAAACTAAAATTATCATGGTTGTAATAGGGTTGACATATGGTCACACTCCGCTTCGTCGTTCTGCGCTGTTGAATGTTCATTTCCAGTGCGCGGTCTGAAGATGAGCTGCTGTTTTCAATTAAATCTGGTTATTTTCATGCAATGTTCCGCAACGCTCTCATTACAAGAACAAGCGTCTCCAACAAATGCACCGATTGCATGTGGGGCGTCTATTGAAAGGTCAAAAAGGTTAAAGTGACATTAAAGGGACATCTAGCCTGTATGCAGATGGCTGAGAAAATAATCTGCAGGCAGACTTTGGCAAACAGATGGCTTTACAATTAATTAGGAAATATATATATAACAAAAAATACTTCATGTAGCAATAATATGGCACTTATGTAAAGTCAGAAGCCAAGGTCCCTGTAAGGATGTAGTCTTCTGGACCAAGGCTAGCCAGGTGCTATAGAGAAATACTGAAGCAACGGATTCTAAAGGGAATGATATAAATTGCAGGTTGTGATGGTAACAAAACAGTTAAAAAATACAATCTCTCTAGAACTCCCCAGGGTCTGCAGTGCCTCATCTGTGGCCTTTGTCCTACCATATATAAGCTATTGCTGAGGCGTGGGGCGTCAGACATGGCTGTGATGTGATCAGATAGTGCTGGGGGATAAGGGCCCCTCTGCCGCATAAGAAGACGCCTGCATTATAAATGGCTCCTGTAGATTTTGTATTGAGTCACAGGAACTGCAAATAAAGTAAAAGCCCTGACAACGAGACAGTGGACATGCATAAATTGGACAAACAATCCAGATTAAATAAATAAAATTAAAAAAAATTAATCTTTTTGCCAAAGCAATAATTAAAGTTTCCCTTTTTTTTTTTTGCATAGAGTTCTCCTTTAAGAGCCAATAACTTTGGAATAGTCATAGAACCGTCTACAGTAATGTATAAACTATATTGTGCCCTTTCTGTATCATTGATATTTTATATGGAAGGGCTTTATTGGAAAATGAATCTTCTTTTACTGTTAATGTGGGTAAATCATTGACTTTTGTAGACGGATGGGAACTTTTGCGCTTTGTGTAAAAAATATCTATAAACTCTCATTTGTCCACACCCCGAAATCTCAGTTTATTCAAAATGAAGACACAGACAACTCACGCCCCCTGTGCAGAGTGTTTAGGCCCCTTCCTCCTGGATACCCAGAACTTATATCTTCAGCACTACTTTTTGCAGTGGATTTTTATGTGTTGGCTGATAAAGGGAAGAGGGTTTTTTTTAACCTCTTCACGACCAGAGGTATTTCTGTTTTTGCATTTTCGTTATCGCTCCCCTCCTTCCCAGAGCCATAACTTTTTTATTTTTCCGTCAATATGGCATTGGGAGGGCTTGTTTTTTGCGGGACGAGTTGTACTCTTGAACAAAACCATTGGATTTAACATATCATGTACTGGAAACCGGGAAAAAAAAATCCAAATGTGGTGAAATTGCAAAAAAAATGCAATCCCACGATTGTTTTTTTTAAGTTTTTTTTACATTTTCACATTTTACATTTTTTTGCATTTTCTCTAAATGCTAAAACTGACCTGACATTATTATTCTCCAGGTCAGTACAAGTTCATAGATGACTCCACACATGTCTAGGTTCCTGTAGCGTCTTCACTTTTCCTTATCTGGGGCTTGGTGAGGGCTTATTGTTTGCGTGCCGATCTGACACACTTTTTGATGCCATTTTAGTGCCGACGTTCTTTTGATCGCCCGTTTTGATGCCCCCCCCCCCCCCCCGTGATTCTGACGTTTTAAATTTTTGTTTAGCGATCGGGTTACTTCTTTTTTATTTTGATAGATCGGGTGACTCTGAACGCTGCGATACCAACTATGCGTGTTTGATTTTTTTTATTGTTTTATTTCGAGTGGGGTGAAGGGCTAATAAGAATATCTCTGATGGTCCAGGGCAGTGAATGGGTTTTCCGGATACTTTCCTGGTGGTTTAAACACCATAGCGCAGTTTTATTTCATTTTGTTTCTGAGCAATGTGTGCACTATACAGAAAACTAAAGAAGATCCTGAACAAAGTGATTTACAGATTCAGACGCTTTTGCTTTATTTTTTTCCCAAGGACTTTAACTGCAGTTTCTTGTTTATTTTTCCGTTTTTGTTTTGTTAGTTTTCCTGATTTTGAGATGACATGGAAGCAAAACAATTAATTATATAATTTACTGGAAGTCTAATAAACTAGATTTATGTGTATTATGGTCTCAGGTTATAAACTTTCCAAATAAATACGGTCATCCAAACAACAATTAAAGGGCTTGTCCACTTTTTTTCTAACAAATGTGCTTAGGATGTGATTTTGTGGCGCGTTCTAATTTGTTATAATACAAGTTCTTCTCCTGTACTGTTTAGTGCAACCTTCTTCCCGGTTCTTTTTCTCATAATGGCAGTTGATGGAGGAGGAAGAGGAGGAGGAATTGATGGAGGAGCATGTGACCAGACCTGTCCATCAACCTTCTCCAATTGACAAATGTCTCACATGGGATAGCTGGCTTTCTATCTAGCGGAGGAGGAGGCTAATGTATAGGTCTGGTCTGCTGCTCTTCCATCAGCAGCCGGCAGTTTGGGAACAGTAGATCTGTGCAGTCTGCAGCAAAGCCTGCACTTACAACAGCAGGAGGAGAACCTGTAATATCTTAGTAGTAAGTGCCACAAAGTGATGTCTCCAACACATTTTTTTTTTAAATAAATATAAAGTGTATATCTCCTTTATTATTGCAATTTGAGGGATCAATGTGTTGTATTTTGGGTATACAAGATTTTTATGACAATATTGAACTGTAACGATATAAAAAAAGAACATGTGCTAGTTACAGTAATGGAGCTCAAGCTTTGGTCCTGTAATGTTGACTTATAGTGAAAAGGTTGTCCGGTCTTAGGCTACAAGTAAGCAGTCACTCTTTGTGACTGCAGACGTGTGAATCCTCCCACTGCGTGCACTGTGCGCTGCTAAAATTCTCCTGTGCCTGTAGCGGGCAGTCATGTGACCACAAGTATGCGATTTGCATACTGTCTGGCCACATTTCGATTAGACTTGTCCAGCCTCGCTCAATATGCTTGGCTGCTCTTATCTAGTCAGCTCCTGAATTCTCACAGAGTGCAGTGCGCGATGTGAGGATTCACAAGTCTGCAGTCACATAGAGTTTCTGCAGATTTATGACCTAAAGCTGGACATCCCCTTTATGTAACATTGTTAGTAGTCAAAATACATTTTTTTTCCATTAATATATGAGCCAATGCATACTTCCACATTATAATTTTTTCTACTTTAGACTTGCCATCCTAATGTTGGTATTGCTCTGGTGGGAAATATTATCTAGACATGTTCCATTTCACCCATGACCACATCCTCCACTGATGTGGATTTGAACCCAGTACTGTGTTCCCCACAATAATGTGTTCTGAAAACTGGGATAAAATGGAAACATAACAGTTGTGTCTGTGGAATGTATTCTTACAATGTGCAAGTCACCTTTCGCACACTTCATCATTACAAAAATGTGTATCTATTTTCAGTGTCCGCATCTTGAAGGTTTTGTCCTAATGATTTGGTAATTAAGACTTGTTCTTCCTGCCTTTGATCTGGCTGAGAACCCCTTAGGGAAAAGCATGCCCACAGTATACCATGGGGAGCCAGCTGTAAGCAGCACATAATAGTTTTCTGATGTTTGCTCCTCTTCATATAGTGGTCAGTTACTGTATATCTACTAGGGGATCATTACCAGTGATACTTTGCAAGTTCAGTATATACTAACACACACACACTATGGAAGGTAGAACTGATTAGTATGGTAAGTGTATTTCCTGGTAGCTAAGCAGAAATATTGATCAGCAAAATTAATGGAAGTTCAAAACATTATTCTTACTCTTAGCATTAATATTTTATTATGACCCTATACAAAACTTTACTGCATGTGAGATATATGGCAATGTACCTCATCATAAAAACTGTTTAAAGATGACTGGATAGAATAGAGAGACAGGGCCTGAGGGGAAGCAGCAATTGTTGTTGAAGTTTCAAAGTTGTTTTTTGTGGCCATTATTTCCAAAGTTTCTGGGAGGCCCTTGAAAAAAGTGCAAACCTCATGAACTCCCAGAAGAGTTAGCAACTCTCCTGGGCACCTTCAAAGCCTCCAGGACAGGCGGGAGCGAGCCGCCCAACCCCCCTCCCGGGCGGCGTACGCGGAAGCCATCATGACAGGGGGTTTGGAGCGAGACATAAGGGAGATTGGGGGTTAATGCTAGGAGGGGGAGTGAATCAGTGGGAAGCCCGGGTAATATGGCCCTGGCGGGGGGTGGAGCCGGTCACTTCCCGCTCAGGAGCCATTCGAGCAGGACGCAGACACTCACCAGCGATGACCTCCGTGGACCACATGTTGTCCCAGCTGCAGGCGGCGGCTGTATCCCAGCCCCCCGGCTGGCTAGAGGCTCAGGTGGCTGGTATCCTGGGAGGTAGCAGCAGCGGCCCCGCAGCGGGCAGCTCCGGCGAACGGCGGTCTCGGCGGGTAAGGCCTCCCGAACGCCTATCCCCCCGACTTGCCTCAGGCACCCCAGCGGCGGCACAGGAGCCCCTCCAGGGACCCTCCGGACCGCGTGCCTGCCCGCAAATGCCCAAGCAGGCCGCGGTCTGGGAGGAATCCGACAGCTGCGCTGGGGTCTGCGGCGTCAGTCAGGCATTCTCCCTCCTCCCTCCGGGGGGGCGGGGCCTGCGCGCACCAGAGCTGCGGTGGTGTGAAGCGAGGTCATGGCAGGCAGCTGCAGTGCGGTGCAGGCTCGGCGGCCCGCTGCTCCTATCAACACGAGACGGCGTGGGAGTCCCCCAGAGGCAGCGGCAGGCGGCGCCCCAGGCACGGCGGGGCAGCTTGACTTCAGCAGGGATCCCGGTTCCCTTATCCTCCCTGCGAACGGGTTGGCTCCTTATCGTCCGGCGGGGTCAGATGGCGGCGGAGCGGATAGCCGGCCTGGGCTCGGGACCCCTTTGCACCAGTCTACAACAGCGATGGACGGCTCCATGACAGCGCCTTCTACAGGGGCCGGGACGGCGGGACCTGCGTCACGAGGCGGACTTCGCTATCAAGAGGGCCTGAGGACGGAATCGGGGCCAGGTGACGACTGGTCAGCCTCAACATCTGCGGCTGGGGGGATCACAGCTCCCCTGCAGCCTGGTGAGAATCAGTTTATGTCATGTTTGTCCTTGGCGTTTTCGACGCATACACCAGCTATAGGGGATCGGGTTGGGGAGTCCGTAGACCGGGGGGAGGGAGCGGCAGGCGGCTGCGCGTTGCGAGGGAGTGGGGGAGCTTTTGTTGGGTGTTCGGGAGCTGTTGTCACGATTGGGCGGCGTTAGGCCTGGGACATCCCCTTTGTCAGCATGGGTGAGTTCCTCTGATGTTGTGCCTGTTTTGTCGGGCAGCGGGTCTACGGGGTGGGTCAGTTTAGCCGAGCCGGTATCTGTTTCCGTACAGACTGAGAAAGAAAAGGAAGGGGGCATCCGCTTAGACAATAAGGCGCGTGGCGAGGTATATGTCTGTTTTGAGGGGCCACTAGGGGCTCATTTGAAGAAGGAAGTGCGGGAAAAGATTTGGAAAGACGAATATGTGGAGATTTTTTCTCTTTTGCCGTTAGAGAAATTTAATTTGGATAAGAGCAAGAAGGAGGATAATAAGAAGGAGGATGAGGAAAAACGTCGATGGCGCCTCATTCCTCAGACGTTTGTGAATTGGCTTCAGGCGTTTGCGATCTTGGCGAGTGTTATTGGAGAGAAGGCCCCCGAGAACTGCTCCGCTTTGTTTTGTTACATGGACTCTATAGGTGAGGCGCATAGGGCTTATGGGGGCCAAGCATGGTTGCGGTACGACGAGCAGTTCAGACAACGGAAGGCGGTTTGTCCCGCGATTCGGTGGGACCAGAAAGATATTGGGTTGTGGTTGTGTGTTATGGTGCCTACGAAGTTCGGTCATTCCTTTCAGAGCGGGGCCGGAGCTTCCGGCCATGCCGCGTCGCAAGGTAGCTCCTCAGGAACTGGGGGTAAGTCAGGTCAATCCGGCGGTCAAAAACACGGAGTGTGCTGGCAGTTCAAAGAGGGCCAGTGTAAGTTTGGAGCAACTTGCAAGTTCAAGCACCTGTGCTTGCACTGCAATGGTTCTTCCCATGGAGCGTCCAGATGTTTTAAGAAAAAAGGGAAGCCCGACAGTAATTCCAAAGGGGGCGACGCCGGTGAGGTTGGATGCGATGGTCCCCTTTGTAAATAGGTTCCCTGATAGGGAGAGGGCGGAGTTACTGCGAGTGGGTTTTAGCGTTGGGTTTTGCATTCCCGCCCCTGTTTTTCATGTGCCGCAGAGTTTGAAGAACCTTAGATCGGCTGAATTGCACGCATCGGTGGTGTCTGAAAAATTGAGTACGGAGGTGGCGTTAGGTAGGATGTCTGGACCTTTTCCCATTCCTCCTTTTAACGACTTGGTTGTGTCACCGTTGGGTGTGGTTCCCAAGAATGAGCCTAACAAGTTTAGGCTCATTCAGCATTTATCTTATCCGAAAGGGAGGTCTGTGAATGATGGGATCGATCCAGAGCTTTGTACAGTAGTTTATACATCGTTTGAAGAGGCAGCCAAGTGGGTGCGTAGTTGTGGCAAAGGGGTGTTGCTGGCTAAGACCGACATTGAGTCGGCTTTTCGTTTATTGCCGGTTCACCCCGACAGCGTGAGGTTGTTAGGTTGTTATTGGGATGGCGGGTTTTATGTTGACAGATGCCTTCCAATGGGTTGTTCGTTGTCGTGTGCTTATTTTGAGGCCTTTAGTTCTTTTCTTGAATGGGCAGTTCGAGACATGTCCGGTTTGTATTCGGTGATTCATTACTTGGACGACTTCTTGTGCATAGGCCCTGATCGGTCTCAATGTTGCGGGGTCCTGTTGAAGACTGTTGTTTGGATAGCTGAGTTGTTCGGGGTCCCACTTGCGCCCGATAAGACTGAGGGTCCGTGTACGAGTCTGTCCTTTTTAGGCATTATTATCGACTCGGTAAAGTGGGAGTTTAGGCTGCCTGTCGACAAAGTGCTTAGTTTGAGGGATGAGGTGGCTCGGGCAAGACGCTTGAAGAAGTTGCCGTTGCGTGAAGTGCAGTCTCTCCTCGGGAAATTGAATTTTGCGTGTAGGTTTATCCCAATGGGGAGAGTTTTTTCTCGCAGGTTGGCTAGTGCCACGGCTGGGGTGAGCGCCCCTCATCATTTTGTTCCTCTGTCTGCCGAGCACAAGGCTGATTTGGAGGTTTGGGACCGGTTTTTGGCTTGTTACAACGGGCGTTCATTGTTAATGGATGACGTGGTGGTTAATGCTGACTTGGATATTTTTACTGATGCGTCAGGCGGTTTTGGCTTCGGGGCCTTTTTTGGGGGCCGTTGGTGCGCCGCCAGATGGCCGGAAGAATGGTTTTCAAACGAGTTGGTAAGGAACATTACCTTGCTGGAGATTTTCCCGATTTTGGTGGCAGTGCAGCTATGGGGCAATGATTTCCGGAACAAAAGGGTTCGTTTTAATTGTGACAATATGGCAGTGGTATGTACCATCAACAGTTTGACGACATCTTCACCTCCGGTGATCAGAGTACTGCGTCAGTTGGTATTGTCTTGTTTGTCCTTGAATGCCTATTTTACGGCATCTCACGTGCCCAGTGTCCAAAATTGTATTGCCGACTCTTTGTCTCGTTTTCAGTGGGAGCGTTTTCGTTCGCTGGCCCCGGATGCTGAGGAGACGGGGTTGGAATGCCCGGTGGAACTCTGGAGCGTGGTGTCCGGGCTGCAGAACCTTAATTCAGGCATCCTTGGCTCCTAGTACGTGGTCGGCTTATCGGTTGGTATGGAGTTCTTGGGAGATTTGGTTGGCGTCGTGTGGTGTTGCTGATACGGGACAGGATCAAGTTGGGGCCTTGCTGCTATGGTTGAGACATGGGGCGGATCACAGATGGTCGGCGGCTAAGGTTGACCGGACATTGGCAGGGTTGGCTTTTGGTTTTCGGCTACGGGGTCTTCAGGATTTGACAAAGTCTTTTTTGGTGAAGCAAGCAGCGAAGGGGTTGAGAAGAGCAGGCACCCGAGGTGATCACAGGCGCCCGGTGTCATTTGAGATGTTGGAACAGTTAGGTGCGCGGCTGGATGATATCTGTGATTCCCGTTTTGAGGCTGCCTTATTTCGGCTTGCCTTTTCCCTTGCATTTTTCGGGACTTTGAGAGTGGGTGAGCTCATTTAACCTACTACTGTTCGGCAAGGGTGGCTTTGGGAGGGGGATGTTTTTGTTTCCGGGGGGTCTTTACAATTTTGGATTCGGAAGTCTAAGACGGATCAGGCGGGGAGAGGAAAGAAGGTGGTATTGGTTCCGGGTTCGGACATGTGTCCTATTCGTTGTTGGCGGGTCTTTAATGGTTTTCAACTGAACAGAGATGGGCCTTTGTTGTGTCACGAGGACGGGACGTTTCTTTCTAGATATCAATTCGTGGCTGTTTTTCGGCAGGCATTAATGGCCATTGGGGTGGACTCTTCTAGATTCGCCTCTCATTCTTTCCGTATTGGGGCTGCTACGGAGGCTGTGCTGGGTGGTTTGGCTCCTACAGTGGTACACAGGATAGGTCGGTGGGAGTCGGGCCATTACCAGAGTTATGTTAGGCCTTGAGAGGTGGGTTGATCGGTTGTTTTTGTGTGTTTTGCCTGCACGTTTTTTAAGTTGTTTGTGTTTTCCAGGTTCAACCCCGCTGTTGGTTTGGATTGTCGGCCACTCCCATGTGTATTGGGGCGCGAAGCGGGCGGACGTCCGACAGGATGGAAGACAGCTGGGTTTTTCCAGGGACGTGGCCGTTATCAGGTGGTTGGGTTTTCCGGATTTGGGCTAGAAAGAGAAAAAAGGCACTACCGTAAAAGCCCGCACACTACACCAAATAGTAATAATATAAAGCTTTATTAAGTACACCAAAACAGCAGAAAAAATGCATAAAACATAAGTAAAAACAGAGCAATAGCACCCCACTCCTGGACCCCCTATGCTGTGAGGGCACTACATCCACAATCCAAATGGTAAATAGAATGATGACAATAAATACATAGTTACAAAAAATATCAACATGAATATAAATATACAATAGTAACCATACACAATCCCAATGGTTAATAGAATGATGACAATAAATACACAGTAACAAAAATATCAATATAAATATACAATAGTCACCATAAACATATATAGTAATGCCCCAAGAATAACAGATGGCAAAAGACCTCCTATAGCAATCATGAATATATTAAAAAAAAAAAAAAAAAAAAAAAAAAAAAAAAAGGAAGCAAAGCGCAGCTAATATAGTGGCCAGCATAAATCCTGTTTGGGCGAGTATATACCTATAGCCCAGTCAAAGTAATGGCCACGATAACAAATGCTATAGTTAACCCACCATAGCCCATGAAAGACAAATAGTAAGGCCCGCACAAAAAAGTAAGTGCAATAAAGGCCCTGTCATATGTGCAAATGGAGTCGCACAGATCTGAAGCTGCAAGCCATAATATAAGTCAAGATCCAGACAAAATAAGAGGGAGATACCAACCAGAAGGGGGCCCCAGATGAAAGTAAGAGCGGGGTGCGACCCAACGCGTATCGCCGTAACCCGTACGGCTTCGTCAGGGGAAGATGTGTACACATGGATGCCAGGCACATAAATACCTGCTGGCTGATTGATGTACCAGGTGCAGGTGTGGACCACAGGTGCATGAGAGAGGCATGAATGCAGGAGCCGGAAATGAGATGTAAATCACAGCATTAAGCTGCGTATGAGCAAGAAAACATGGCACAACAGCGCCAGCGTGGGGAGATGAGAGGCAGGACAGGCCCAGGTGCACCCCACATAGTGGCGCCAGTCCGCGCATGAACATAGCGACACGGCGCCTGCGTGTAAAAATCACAGGCAAGAAAAGCCTAGGCGTACATAAAACAGTAGCGCTGGCCCGTGTATAAGCGCAGGATCATCAAAACACAGCGCCTGCGTAGAGAAAAGGCGCAGATAGTCAGCACACACAGCAGAAGGCAGCGCCCGACTAATAAAGCTGCAGCGCAGCGGGCACCTGCAGCGAGAGCACCCATGAGCCGGTCAGCATAAGCACGGCCAGAGCGGCCAGGATACAGGACAGAACAACGGGCCCGTATATATATACACACACACACACACACACACACACATGAATAGACAAACAAATAACATAAAAAGTACAAGACAAAGTACTGCAAAAAAAAAAAAAAAAAAAAAAAAAAAAAAAAAAAAATAATAAAAATAATAATAAATAAAAAGAAAATGAAAGAAATTTTTTTTTTTTTTTATTATTAAGATTGAAAAAATTAGGAATAAGCCCACAGACTCCACAGTCAATGCAACGGGGGCCCATAGAACAGTATGCAGTATGTTAATGTATAATAGAGAATTAAATACATATGTCAGACTATCAAAAAGTCAAGACCCGTAATCATAACCTATATCAACCCCAAGACCATATTGGACGCGCACTAGACTAAGAAATGCTGGGGGGGGGGGGAAAAAAAAAAAAAAAAAAAAAAAAAAGAGAAAAGGAAATAATAATAATAATGATAATAATAATAATTAAAGAAAAAACATATAAATGCAAACATTTGCCAAGAGCAGAAAAAATGGGCCATATACAAAGAGAGCCACAGAAAATCCAATCCGTAGGAGAATGCGACAATAACCAATATAGGTAAATGTAGGCCCCCATGAAGATCCAGGAGAGACGGAATCGAAGACTCTAAAGACTAGGTATGTAGTATATCCGAGATGTCAGTAGTTAGTTTCCAAATTTATCCCAGGGATGCTGGAGGCAATCCCACATCCAAACCATATAGGAACCAGATGATCACGTAAAAAAGGCCCAGAATAGGAGAGGGACATGCGGCACCTGTAAAAAATAGGGGAAAAGCAAAATAATTAATAGATGACCCCGAGGAACAAGCCTACAGAGGCCAAAACCTATTCACCCAAAAAGCCAGTGAATAGAAGCTCCTCATTAAGCCCTGCTGGAGCTGTAGAGTTCAGGTTGAAAATCCAGCGGGACTCTGACCGCAGAAGCAATTTCTTGGGACATCCCCCCCTATTGGATATTTGTATCTTCTCCAACCCAACCACCCGTGTGTTGTTGATTTTACCGGAGTGGTGGGTGAGATAATGGGACGCCACTGAAGTAAGGAGTTTACCCTTTGCTTGATCCAAAGAGGCCAGATTGATAGTAGAAAAATGCTTCTGTATGCGTCGTCGGAGTTCCTGAGATGTCTGTCCCACGTATACCATATGACATGGACATATTAAGGCATAGATGACACAACTGCTCTTGCAATTAATGTAGTTCTTCAAGGTGTATCTGGTTCCATCCCTGGGATTAACAAAAAAATCTCTGTTAGCACACATAAAGGGGCACACATTGCAGCTACCGCATGCAAAGGAACCCTTTAGAACCACACCCCGCTGTAACCTCTTCGTCTGTCTTGTATAATGGCTCCTAGTAAGAAGGTCCCTAAAATTAGGAGCCCTTCTTGCCGTGAGCAGAGGCGTGTCGCTGACAATTTGGGAAGTCTGTAGATCGGTCGTGAGAATATCCCAATGTCTGCGAAGAATCCCCCTTACATGTGACCAATGGGAATTGAAGGTAGTAATAAAACGAGGTCTGGAGTTGACAATTTTCGTCTTAGCAGTCAGTAAAGATACCTGGGATTGGGACCTGGCCCGCTCGTAGGCCGCCGAGATACACCGCCTTGGATAGCTTCTATCTTTAAGTCGTGAGGTAAGCTCCCGTGCTTCCAACCGGAAATCTTTATCTTCAGTGCAATTCCGTCTAACACGCAAGAATTGTCCGATAGGTACTCCTCTCTTAGTGTGCGCTGGGTGGAAACTACGATATTCTAAGAGGGAGTTCGTAGCTGTGGGTTTTCGAAACAGGCTCGTAACCAGTGATCCATTCTCCTTAGTAACCCGGAGGTCCAAAAATGTCACTGAGGACGGGGAAATTTCATATGTCAAGATGATATTATGCGTATTGCAATTTAATGCCTCGATGAAATCCCGGCATTCTGAAGCTGTACCTGTCCAAACAAAGAATAGGTCATCAATGTAACGCCGCCAATAGCGTACATGGTTGTTATATGATGCCATAGGGTAGACCACAGTGGCCTCCCACCAACCCAAAAATAGGTTCGCGAGGGCCGGGGCACAGCGCGCCCCCATGGCCACCCCTGATACCTGTAAAAAGAAAGTCCTATCGAACACAAAATAATTGTGATTCAAAATGAAACTCAAAAGGTCAACCACAAAAGAGTCGTGCATTCTGTCAGAATTCACGACAAGGTCAAAGAAATATAAAACTGCCGCAGTCCCATCCCCATGGTTAATATTTGAATACAGGGACTCCACGTCACATGTAACGAGCAGAGCCTGTGTTGGTATGCTCATGTCCAAACATGTGCGAATGAAACATGAAGAGTCCTGTACAAAGGAGGGCAGTTGTTTAACCAAAGGCTGTAGAAAATAATCTACATAGATTGATGCCTTTTCACATAGGCTCCCAATACTGGCCACAATGGGCCGACCAGGAGGCTTAACCAAATTTTTGTGCACCTTGGGCAGCATGTAAAAGGTAGACACAATAGGACACTCCACCCACAAAAATCTGAATTCTTGTTCCCGGATAATGCCCAAATCCTTGGCCCTGTCCAGGAGCCTCCTGTATTTCACAGAAAATATTCCTGTGGGATCTGACGGGAGTTTCCTATAGAATTTGGTATTCTGCAATTGACGATTGGCCTCCTCCAGATATAAACCATGTGGCCAGAGAACCACATTGCCCCCTTTATCGGCCTCCTTGATGATAAACGCCTGATTGTTTTTGAGGCCCATAATAGCCCTCCTCTCCATGGCATTCAGATTGTTAGGTAAAGAAGCCCGGACAGATAGTGAGAGTATATCCTTCTTTACTAGTTCAAAAAAAACCCTAACCGAGGGTACCAAAGAGAGAGGGGGAGCCGTGGTAGATTTGGTCCTATGGGGGAAACGACCCTTACCTGTCACATCAGAATTCTCCTGTAATAAGTCCAATAAATCCTGTAAGACACGTCGATCAGCCTGGTCCACATTATCAATCAATTGTGGTTTATTGTGTAGGACCTGGAGAACCAAAGACCTACAAAAAAGATACAGATCCTTGATAAGCACAAATTTATCAACCGGCTGGACAGGTGAAAAAGTCAAACCCCTTTGAAGCACAGAGGTTTCAATTGGTGATAGCTGGTAATCAGACAAATTAATAATATGTAAAGTGTCACCTTGTACCTGACTTTCTGGTGTGCATTGTGACGACCCATCTGGCACAGCTATTTGCGAAATCTCCTGCGTTGATTGTAAAATGTCGGTCTGTGAACTTTGCTCCGTGTCACTCTCATTGCTATATTGTCGCCGCTTCTTCCCTCTTCGGGTCCGGTGTCTAGATCGCTTTCGACCGAGGACAAAAAATCACTCCCAGATGTGCGAGTATCATCGGTGCGTGGTAAAATACCAGCACCCGTCACAGTTTTGCGTGATGTAAACTGAGGCCTTGAGTTGCCATGATGTTTCCAACGAAACGCTTGGCCCTGTTCAAAATCTCTGCGGTCCCTCGAGAACTTAGTTTTTTTGCGTTGCATAATCTCGTGATCAAATTTATCCAAAATATCTTTCAATTTAAGTTTAAATGGTTGAACCTGAGTGTTATTGTCAAAAGAGGTCAATTTAATTTCCATATCTTTAATTTTCTTTTTAGTATCTGAAAATAGTTCTCTGTCATGTGCCAAAAGCATATTCATAATTATGTTAGAGCAGCTTAACAGTCCTTTTTCCCAAGTAGTCTGGAATTCAGAAGAGGGCTCCCATGCTGGATATATCGCCACCCTCAGACCCCGTGGTACTATGCCGGACTTCATATACTCCTCCAGGCTGCGGATATTCCACCACAGCCTGATGCCAAGTTTGTGTGCTGCCATTAAATCAGCAGTGAGTTGTGAAAAATCCGAATCCTGAGCAGCCGTCTCTGTAGCAGCAAATATATTTGAAGATTGAGCATGCCATGCCGCCTCCCGGGCGTCCCAATCCATGTTCCTATGTCCACAAAAACACCTGTAAAGCGAATACCAAAAATACACAACAAATAATATAAATAACTAAATATCATAAGTGAGTCTCACATAACTCACCTGAATCCCAAATAAGACGTGTGCAAGCCTTGAGAAGAAACACCCGCCACTAGGAGGGCAAAACAGCAAATTGTATAATAAAGAGAAACCAGGCGCACAACTATAGTCAAAGTAACAGGGAGGTGCCAAGGGGCCGGTAGTAATGAACTACATGAGCAAGAAAGAGAAAAAAGGCACTACCGTAAAAGCCCGCACACTACACCAAATAGTAATAATATAAAGCTTTATTAAGTACACCAAAACAGCAGAAAAAATGCATAAAACATAAGTAAAAACAGAGCAATAGCACCCCACTCCTGGACCCCCTATGCTGTGAGGGCACTACATCCACAATCCAAATGGTAAATAGAATGATGACAATAAATACATAGTTACAAAAAATATCAACATGAATATAAATATACAATAGTAACCATACACAATCCCAATGGTTAATAGAATGATGACAATAAATACACAGTAACAAAAATATCAATATAAATATACAATAGTCACCATAAACATATATAGTAATGCCCCAAGAATAACAGATGGCAAAAGACCTCCTATAGCAATCATGAATATATTAAAAAAAAAAAAAAAAAAAAAAAAAGGAAGCAAAGCGCAGCTAATATAGTGGCCAGCATAAATCCTGTTTGGGCGAGTATATACCTATAGCCCAGTCAAAGTAATGGCCACGATAACAAATGCTATAGTTAACCCACCATAGCCCATGAAAGACAAATAGTAAGGCCCGCACAAAAAAGTAAGTGCAATAAAGGCCCTGTCATATGTGCAAATGGAGTCGCACAGATCTGAAGCTGCAAGCCATAATATAAGTCAAGATCCAGACAAAATAAGAGGGAGATACCAACCAGAAGGGGGCCCCAGATGAAAGTAAGAGCGGGGTGCGACCCAACGCGTATCGCCGTAACCCGTACGGCTTCGTCAGGGGAAGTGTTTTGCCTGCACGTTTTTTAAGTTGTTTGTGTTTTCCAGGTTCAACCCCGCTGTTGGTTTGGATTGTCGGCCACTCCCATGTGTATTGGGGCGCGAAGCGGGCGGACGTCCGACAGGATGGAAGACAGCTGGGTTTTTCCAGGGACGTGGCCGTTATCAGGTGGTTGGGTTTTCCGGATTTGGGCTGGAACAGTGTCATGCAAGAGGTGCAAGAGGTGCATAATGGAGTTCGGTTGGACAGGCCCCCTGATATCTTGGTGTTACATGTTGGGGGGAACGACTTGGGAGTTCGACCTTGTCGGGAGCTGATTCGAGACATCAAGCATGACCTGCTGAGATTATGGGTTTCCTTTCGGGAGATGTCCGTAGTGTGGTCGGAGATTGTTCCGCGGAAATCTTGGAGGCATGCTAGGTCGGTGGTTAAGATTAACAAAGCCCGCGTCAAGGTTAATCAGGCAGTGTCTGGTTTTGTGGTTCGGAATGGGGGTCTGGCAGTTAGGCATTTTGAGCTGGAACGTGGAGGCGACGAATTTCTTCTGGGCGATGGTGTCCATTTGAACGCCGTGGGCAGTGATTTGTGGGCCCTTGGGCTGCAGACCGGAATTGAAAGAGCCATAGCGGTGAGGGGTGGTGAGGGGGTCAAGTACCCTCGTTGTGGCAGTGGGAGGGGTCCTTGGAGTTGGTGCTAAATTGGCCTGGGGGATCCGTCGGGATATGGATTCTCCAGTTGGTATAAGTTTTGGTTTCGGGTCTGGTGTTTTGGGGGAATCTTGGCAACGGTGGGCCAGATTCCTAAGTGGAAAGTGGACAATGGTAACTGTCATGAATCCCCAATGGCTAGGGATAGCACAGGACAAGCAAAGTATAACAAATATCGGACGAGCTCTAGGGTGATGGAAACTGGGCTGACCGCTGCCCTACGCCTGACAAACGCAACTAGAGATAGCCAGGGAGCGTGCCTACGTTGGTTCTAGACGCCACGCACCAGCCTAAGAGCTAACTAGTTCTGCAGAGAAAACAAAGACCTCACTTGCCTCCAGAGGAATTAACCCCAAAGGTATAGTTGCCCCCCACATGTATTGACGGTGAAATGAGAGGAAGGCACACACATAGAGATGATGTATATAGCTTTAGCAAATAGAGGCCCGCTGAAAAACTAGAAAGCAGAATGATACAAAAGGGGACTGAGCGGTCAGCAAAAAACCCTAATCGAAAAAACCATCCTGAGATTACAAGAACCCATGTGCCAACTCATGGCACATGGGGAGAACCTCAGTCCACTAGAGCAACCAGCTAGCATAGAGACATTCTAAGCAAGCTGGACCAAAAACCAAACAACTGAAAATCAGCACTTAGCTTATCCTGAAAGATCTGGGAGCAGGTAGGCAGGAACCAAACAGAGCACATCTGAACACATTGATAGCCGGCAAGGGAATGACAGAAAGGCCAGGTAAAATAGGAAACACCCAGCCTCTGATGGACAGGTGGAAACCAAAGGCCGCAACCCACCAAAGTCACCCAGTACCAGCAGTAACCACCAGAGGGAGCCCACAAACAGAATCCACAACAGGTAACCCTCCGGGGTTATTTTGGTGCTCTCGAGCCAGTGGGGTAACGGCTGAGAGTAAACTATGGTTGGTTCTCGTCCACTATTTTATCATATGGTTAACACCAGATTTTTAGCTTCAAGGACCCCTTCCAGCTTATTTTACTGTTATATGTTTTGTTTGTTTGTAATAAAGGCCGCTGTGGCCAATTATATCCATTTGGGAGTCATGTCTTTATTTGGGGGATGGGGAAAGGGTCGGTGACCCTCGGGAGAGTACTTTGTATTTAGCAGTCGACAATACCAATGTCCTGAAACTTCCCAGGAAGCAGCACCCAAACACGGCATTAAAGGGTACAGGAAATGCATATTGGGACATTCCTGGGAAAAAAGATGGGATGATTTTAAAATATATTTTGTCACTTTCCTCCATTCTGGTTTCCATGAGCTGACAAAATGGAGAGGATGGAGATATTTCTTTTTCTTTATCTTCTCCTTATCCGAGAGAATTGGATTACATCATGATAACACTATGATAAAACTCTTAGAGTTTGATCAGAGTGTGATTTGATTAATCCATCCGATTCTCTTGGATGAGAGTCTACATGGTCTTCTGCACCTGCCCTAATAGTAAGTTTGTAATGCAGCCATTATGCACTGGAACCTATCCACATTGAATTTTCAAAATATATCTGGTTATTCATTTTTTTGTTTTGACAGACCAGATAATTTTTTTTTCTAGGAACACTTAAGAATTACATAAACCCTCTTTGTTCACATGAACCCTGTTTATTAAAATATCTGCTAAAAGTCACTTATAAAATGGTTCAATGCCTGGAGACACTTGAGCACATGTAATATTTCCTAAAACAATGTGCACTTTGCTGCTAACCAACTAATGGCATGAACACCATTTTAAACAGTACATAAAAAGAAGTCTAAGAACCTTGTGATAAACAACATACAGATCTGGAGCATGAATGCTGTTGTTGAATTAATGCCAAGAAAGGAGGTCATCTGTTTCTTCTAGTGAACTGTGCCAGAGGAAGAAATTCAGATTTTATATTCTTATTAATTTCCATTGCAGTCTATACATACTAAAGGGTGTCTTTCTGCCTCTTTATTGTCACAATATTTAGCCTGCTTTATGCAGCTGATACATGTAAAGGCTTCATACTAATGTACTACTTCTACAGTTGAAACCATAAGTTTACATACACTATATAAAAAGACACATATGCATGTTTTTCTCAATATCTGACATTAAATCAGAATAATAAACCTTTCTCGCTTTAGGTCAATTAGGATTACCATAAATATTAATATTTGCCAAATGCCAGAATAATGTGAGAGAGAATGTTTTAAGGCATTTTTATTACTTACAAGTCAAAAGTTTACATACATTTCATTAGTATTGGTACCATTGCAATTAAACTGAATGACTTGGGTCAAAAGTTTGGGATATCTTTTTACAAGATTTTCACAATAGTTGGCCAGAATTTAGGCCCATTCCACCTGACGAAACTGGTGGTACTGATCCAGGTTTGTAGGTCATCTTGCTCGCACTTGCCTTTTTCAGCTTTGCCCATAAATTTTCAATAGGATTGAGATCAGGGCTTTCTGATGGCCACTCCAAAACATTGACTTTGTTATCCTTGAACCACTTTGTTGCCAATTTTTCAGTATGCTTCGGGTCATTGTCCATTTGGAAGACCCATTTGCATCCAAGCTTTAACCTTCCTGGCTGATGTCTTGAGATGTTGCTTCAGTATTGCCATATGATCTTCTTTTCTCATGATGCCATCTATTTTGTGAAGTACACAGTCCCTCCTGCAGCAAAACAACCCCACAACATGATGCTGCCACCCCCGTGTTTCACAGTTGGGATGGTGTTCTTAGGCTTCCAAGCTTTTCCAGTTTTTCCTCCAAATGTAACAATGGTCATTATGCCCAAAGAGTTCATCAAACCACAGGATATGTCTCAAAACATTTCTTCCTGTGTGCATTTGCAAATATTAATCTGGCTTTTTTTTTCTTTTGGAGTAAAGGCTTCTTGTTGGCAGAGTGGCCTTTCAGCCCATGTTGATACAGTACTCGTTTCACTGTGGATATTGACACAATCTTATTAGCTTCCGCCATCATCTTCACAAGGTCTTTTTTTTTTTTCCTTTTTTTTTTTCAGCTTTTGAATTTCCAAAAAAATTTAAAATAACCAATAAATTTCGTTCAACTTCACAATTGTGTTCCACTTGTTGTTGATTCTGCACCAAAAATTTACATTTGGTATCTTTATGTTTGAAGCATGATACGTGGGAAAAGGTGGAAAAGTTCCAGGGGGCCGAATACTTTCGCAAGGCACTGTATATCACATTTGAATGCAATCTTTGTATTGAATTATTTACGGTAGTTACAGAACTAAACAATGGCATATAGAGTTCTG
The DNA here is from genome assembly GCF_051348905.1 of Ranitomeya variabilis. Lineage (NCBI taxonomy): Eukaryota > Metazoa > Chordata > Amphibia > Anura > Dendrobatidae > Ranitomeya > Ranitomeya variabilis. The sequence continues at coordinate 505,658,848 of NC_135235.1, forward strand.
CGTGTTATTTGGTTCATAGATTTAATTTTAATGACTGTGAAATTTATAGAAACCATTGAAATTTAATAATAAAAAAAGAGCTCAATCTGATTAGTATATTAGTACCAAGTCTCAGAATATAACTAATATAACATCTTGCAGAACGCTATGGCTTTACGAGCCAAACGAAATTCTGGTAGCTAATAATTTAAAAGTAAAAACTATGCATGGTCAAAAAGTTCTATTTCAAAATCAAAACTGGGATCATACATATTAAATTGCTGTATGCCTTCGACCAACAAGCACTATAGTTCTCATTGACCCATAAATATTAAGGATTCCGTGGTCATGCATGTTCACTACCAGTATTTTTATATAGGATACACATGTTTTTGGCAAGAGCATAACGATTGAGGTGGCATAGGGTGTGACCAGGTTCATGAGTCAGGGGGTCCTCCAACTCCAGCACCATTTTCAACTGAAAGTGTGTTCTCAGGATGAAAGCCATTACTACAAGGTGGGGGCTATTTTTACAACATTAGAGGACATTATTATAAGATGGGAGCCAGGACATTATTACACGTTATTACAGGGGCTTGCGAGCAGGGCCCTTGTTCCTTTTGGTATCTGTTGACTTATGTTATTTTTGTAATTCTGTGATGTCTTTCATTGTCTGTACAAGTCCCCACTAAAATGTAAAGTGCTGACGAATATAGAAATTAAATTATTATCATTATTATTAGAGGCCCATAGATCTGACAAACATGCTTGTGGGGCCTCATTCCAAATTTTGTACTGGGGCCCACAGAAATCTAGTTACGCTACTGTTTTTTGGGATTTTTAGAGGTCGGACATGCTGATTTATGGGCACCTTAAGACTCTGACAAACATCTCTATAAATCATATCCACAGCTGCACTTGACACTATGGAAAGAAGTGTCCATCTCAGGTTGGTCCTTTTGCTTTCTAAATAAATGGTTTCAGGGCTACACCAGGAACTCTTCATTGTCAGACAATGGATTCTCTAATATCGTTTCCAAAGTGGCTTGAGGATTACATCTTTTCTCTGCAGGTTTAGGTAGGGGAAACAGGGTAATAACCATTAGACTTAGGGTACCGTCACACAGTGCAATTTCCATCGCTACGACGTTACGATTCGTGACGTTCTAGCGATATCGTTACGATATCGCTGTGTCTGACACGCTACTGCGATCAGACACCCTGCTGAGAATCGTACGTCGTAGCAGATCGTTTGGAACTTTCTTTCGTCGCTTGATCACCCGCTGACATCGCTGGATCGTTGTGTGTGACAGCGATCCAGCGATGTCTTTGCTTGTAACCAGGGTAAACATCGGGTAACTAAGCGCAGGGCCGCGCTTAGTAACCCGCTGTTTACCCTGGTTACCAGCGTAAACGTAAAAAAAACAAACAGTACATACTCACCCGTCGGTGTCCTTCAGGTCCTTTGCCGTCTGCTTCCTGCTCTGAGTGCCGGCCGGAAAGTGAGAGCGGATCACAGCAGTGCTGCGCTCTGCTGTCACTGTACGGCGGCACTCAGAGCAGGAAGCAGACGGCAAAGGACCTGAAGGACACCGACGGGTGAGTATATACTGTTTGTTTTTTTTACGTTTACGCTGGTAACCAGGGTAAACATCGGGTAACTAAGCGCGGCCCTGCGCTTAGTTACCCGATGTTTACCCTGGTTACCCGGGGACTTCGGCATCGCTCCAGCGCCGTGATTGCAACGTGTGACCGCAGTCTACGACGCTGGAGCGATAATCATACGATCGCTGCGACGTCACGGATCGTGCCGTCGTAGCGATCAAAATTTCACAGTGTGACAGTACCCTTAGACCATTAGACTTTTCTAGTCTGGAGTTCTGGGGAAGCCATACTGGGGGGATATATTTTGATTTTATAGATGTCCATGTATGACCATAGCAGGGGAATATTTGTGTTAAGCGGCTTAGAGTACCAACTTGAATTTTCTAGTGTTAGGCTCATAAGTCCTTTTAACCTTAAGGTCAAAGAGGCTTTGAGTTACAGACCTTAAATGATGTGTTTCTATGGGACCAGTTCATGGGTGAATACGAAAGAAAAGAGATTGACTGCCAGACAAGCTTAGAGCCTCATGTGATGGAAAACACCCTTTGTTTTTGTAACCTGCATACCAGCCAGCTAATTAACTGTTAACATAAATGGAGCATAGCTGTCCACCATGATCTCTGTTACACTTGTCACCACGGTCTAGATAAAAAAAAATACACTTTGTCAGTTACCAAAATAAACACCACAAACAAAACAAAAGAACAGGAAAGAAGCTTTGGTGCTCAATAATACTGATTGTATAAGGTTTATGTTTTTCAATTTGCTCTGCTTTATTTAGAGTTCATAGGGGTAGCTTCATACAGCTTTTGATGTCTGTGTTACCTAAGCTGGAAGTGGATACAATAACTATTGTTTTATTAAAACTTTTCCTACTGGAAAAAAAAAGAAAAAGACAAAAAAAAAAAACACATTAAAAACTTCACCAAACTGCCCTGATTGAATTTATTCTTTCTGTATTTCTGAACGATCGAGAGACTGACAAGGATAGGGATACACTGGAGTTAACTGAATTTAAATTTTCAGGTAGTTATTACAGGAAAGAAATATATCTTGGTACCGTGTTAGCCAGTAGATAGAAAAATATTTAGAATTGAGAGTCCTCAGTGGTTGATACCTTTTAATGGCTAACTGAAAAGATGGTAACAAATTGCAAGCTTTCGAGACTACATACGTCTCTTCATCAGGCAAAGACTAAAACAAATTCTGAAGAATCACATATTTATGCACAACATAGTATAGAGAAAAAAAAAAAAAAAAAAAAAAAGAGGGGAAAAAAAACCATGGATAAGCTAGGTGACATGAAACAGAATACCATGGGTGATAAACAGTTACGTCCATAAATATTGGGCCAATTCTTAGATAAGGATTGTTTTATTGTCCTGTGATTAGGGTCTCGTTCTGTTGTGATGACCCCACATGGTCTGAGGGGCAAGTTCATTAGTTGATGTAAAAAGACATAAATCCGTGTGACACATGAATGTGTCACACGGATTTATGTCTTTTTACATCAACTAATGAACTTGCCCCTCAGACCATGTGGGGTCATCACAACAGAACGAGACCCTAATCACAGGACAATAAAACAATCCTTATCTAAGAATTGGCCCAATATTTATGGACGTAACTGTTTATCACCCATGGTATTCTGTTTCATGTCACCTAGCTTATCCATGGTTTTTTTTCCCCTCTTTTTTTTTTTTTTTTTTTTTTTTTCTCTATACTATGTTGTGCATAAATATGTGATTCTTCAGAATTTGTTTTAGTCTTTGCCTGATGAAGAGACGTATGTAGTCTCGAAAGCTTGCAATTTGTTACCATCTTTTCAGTTAGCCATTAAAAGGTATCAACCACAGGTAGTTATTGGGATTTACTAGGAGGAAGTATATGGGCTATGCAGGTAGCAGCAGATCTAAGGCCTTTGGACTTGGGCCCTAATATCACATAAAACACCATCAATATTAAAAAGTGCACACAGTAAAGGGATCCTTGGAATTAAAGGGGCTGTCCCACCAAAAGCCTTTAGATTAGGTAATAGATGTGCAATTGATGGGATCTAACAACTGGGACCCTCATCAATCCTAAAAAGTGATGTGTCTTACCCCCTTATGAATGGAATGATGACATGCAGACGCCCCTCCTTTCACTATCTATAGATGTGGTGACCATGTGCAGCGCCCCAGAGACCTGGTCGTTGCAGTAGTGTCGCTCTGCCATTCAGGGGAGTAATGTTACGTCTGATTGCACAAAAGGAGTTCACCAGACCAGGTATCACAGTCACACACTACATTTCACACTTCAGCCACCAGGGGGAGCAAAGGGTTCTATGCATTAGGCCACTCCTCACACTTGGGTAAAACTGGGGGCTGGATAGGAAGTTAGTCAGAAGCTGACTGGGTTGGATCCAGGCAACATCCTGTGGCAGAGGGTGTTGCGGGGGGAAGATTCAGGGGGGTCTCTGTCAGGGGTGGGATCCTGACAGTGACCTAGCGGACAGTGACCTAGCGAACAGGACAGATTGTTACGGAGCCGCGTCTGCACTTGAATGCGGCGGCATCTTAAGAAAGGATACGAAGCGAAGTTTATTGTGGAGAAGTGAGAAACGAGATAGCAGCAAAAAGGAGATAAACCAGTAGGAGTCGTGCCCCGAGATCGGCAACATCCTACTGAGGCGCGTAGCCGGTGGCCGGAACGCCGAGGAAGTATTGGGCTCCAAGCAGTACTTCAAACAGCGGCAGGACAGGTGATTATAGGTTGGCTGTCTCACCTAAAACACCTAAGCAGACATAGGAGGCAATTGTGGGAGAGGGGCGACGCTAGGGTCCCGGAAGAACTCCAGGCCTACCCGTCATACGGGTGTGTCCTAGCCATATCATCTGGGGGACAGAGAAAGAACATCAGAACAGATACGAGTTGTGAGAAAGAACATCAGAAACAGACAACAGTTGTGAGGACTATCCCGTGGTGCTCAGCAGGGAAGTACTACAACACACAGGCGCTAGAAGGTAGGCACTGATTTCCACCTGCAAAGGGAACTCTGGAGGTGCCATCAGACCAGCCGGTCTCAGCCAGCCCTGTTAGCAGTACTCTGGATTGCGGATCCCATAGCCTTCAGTAAACAGGTAAAGAGACTGCAACCCTGTGTCCTCGTTATTCATCGCGACTTGCACCACGCACCAAATCACCACCACCACCTTCATTGGATGCCCCTTAGCAGGGTCACGGACCGGGTCTAGCCACCGTGACAACCCCAGGACTGAGACTGAGAGGCCCAGTACCGAGTACCCCGCGGCCCTGCGTCTGGGGGCGCTCCACATGCACATGCACGACTGCTCCCGTTGACTCATAGAAATTTACCCATTGACACTGGGTACACAGAATCCCCTTATTGTATTTCGGAAAGTGGGGATCCCAGTGGTCAGACTTGTCAATAGGTGATAAATGCTGAGCTATAATTGTATACCAAACACCAGTTTCCACCAATATTTTAAGAAATTCTGAATTTTCAGCACTATATTTGTTGTGATTAAGAATGAATCATGAAGTAAATGAGAGAAGAAAAAGTGGCACTCACCCTTCTGTGCAGTATAAGAGTTGTCCTTTATTTGCGATTAGCAGATTACAGACATGTTCTGAGGCGGCTGGTGAGGAGAGGGGTGCAGGGAGTGAACGACTGGACGACGGCGGTTTCACGTTCTTGCGCTTCTACGGGTCCATGTGTGTCTCTGTGGTGATATCACCTCCTATATATATATAAGGTGACTATCACAGGTGATGAATATACAATTAATATATCACATTAAAAACAATGTTACTAAAAAGCAGACTGCACATTAATACAATTTATAAGAAAATTGCCATATCTAATTTAACATTTAAGCCCAAAGGGCCCTGGGCATTAGCATGCATAATCCATTTCGCCTCACACTGTAAGGCCTCTTTCACACGTCCAGATAATTCCGGTACCGGAGAAATCGGTACCGGAGTTATCCGTGTCCGTGTGCTCAAGTGGCACATCAGTGTGGCACACGTGCGGCATCCGTGTGCCGCCCGTGTGCCGCCTGAGGACCACACGGACCGTGCAGGAGAGACAGCACTACACTAAGCGCTGTCCCCCCCGCTGTGGTGCTGAAGGCGGCATTCATCTCTTCTCCCCCAGCGTTCGTTGGAGAGAAGAGATGAAAGATCTTTTTTTTGGGGGGGTGAAAAATAAAGTTTGCATGTGCCCCCCGCCTCGCCCCCCCAGTGCGCCGCTCGGCCCCTTGCAGAAGAAATACTCACCTAGCTCCCGCGATGTCTCCTCTCTCCTCTCAGCGCTGGCAGCTTCTCCTGTGTGAGCGGTCACGTGGGACCGCTCATTACAGTCAGTGAATATTCCCTTTATTTTTAAACTTTATTTTTCACCAAAAAAAAACCAAACAAAAAAAATCTTTCATCTCTTCTCTCCAACGAACGAATGCCGCCTTCAGCACCACAGCGGGGGGGACAGCGCTTAGTGTAGCGCTGTCTCTCCTGCGGGCGGTACGTGCACACGGAGGAGAGCACACACTGTTCTCCGTGTGCACGTGTGCAGGACGTATTGCAGTACGTGCTGCCGGAGAAAAACGGACATGTCTCCGTGTTTTGCACATGGACACACGGTCCGTGAAAACACGGAGACATGTGCATAGACCCATTAATTTGAATGGTTCTACATGTGTCAGTGTCTCCGGTACGTGAGAAAACTGTCACTACACGTACCGGAGACACTGACATGTGAAAGAGGCCTAATAGTAGTTTGTTGTGATCTCCACCCTGCGGTGGAAACTTAACTATTTCCAAGCCTGCAAAACGTAGCTGGCCAGGATCGCTGCAGTGTTTTTCCTGCATATGTTTAATAAACCGTACGTGTCCTTTGCCTGTTAATACCGAATTATAATGTTCACGAAATCTGGTGAACATGGGCCTAATTGTCTTTCCAATATAAAAACGGTCGCACGGGCAGAATATGACAAACTACAAAATTACTTTTACAGGTGATGAAATCTCTGACATAATGGTCTATTATACCTATTTTTATAGGGTTATTAGTTTTATGCAAATGACAAAAGCTGCAGTTCCCGCATTTATGATTACCCTGTGGTAGGGATTTTTTTTATCCAATTATTATTATGCGGTAAAAGGCCATTTTGGACCCAAAGTTCACCTAAATTTTTCGTCCTTTTATAAGCGAACTGCGGCGCTAATGTAGTTAATTTGCTTAGGTCATCATCTCTTTGCAAAACGTGCCAGTTTTTGCGTATAGAGGCCTGGATTTTTTGATCCATGGGGCTATGTTTAAACGCAAATGAAAATCTTTGGTTGGTATTTGAATTTTTTCCAGCATTACTAAGAGCACTCCTTTTGCCCTTTTCAAAGTGCTCACCACACATCTAGATAAGTTCCTTGGGGGGGTCTAGTTTCCAAAATGGGGTCACTTGTGGGGGGTTTCTACTCTTTAGGCACATCAGGGGCTCTGCAAATGCAATGTGACACCCGCAGACCATTCCATCAAAATCTGCATTTCAAAACGTCACTGCTTCCCTTCCGAGCCCCGACGTGTGCCCAAACAGTGGTTTACCCCCACACATGGGGTACCAGCGTACTCAGGACAAACTGGACAACAACTATTGGGGTCCAATTTCCCCTGTTACCCTTGGGAAAATAAAAATTTGTGGGCTAAAAAATCATTTTTGAGAAAAGAAAAATTATTTTTTTATTTTCATGGCTCTGCGTTATAAACTTCTGTGAAGCACTTGGGGGTTCAAAGTGCTCACCACACATGTAGATTAGTTCCATGGGAGGTCTAGTTTCCAAAATGGGGTCACTTGTGGGGGAGCTCCAATGTTTAGGCACACTAAACTAATGATTGGAGCTAATCACCTGAGGGCACTTGAGGGTTTAAAGTGCTCACTATGCATCTCGATAAGTTCCTTGGGGGGTCTAGTTTCCAAAATGGGGTCACTTGTAGAGGAGCTCAAAAGTTTAGGCACACAGGGGCTCTCCAAACACGACATGGTGTTCGCTAAAGATTGGAGCTAATTTTCCATTCAAAAAGTCAAATGGCGCGCCTTCCCTTCCGAGCCTTGCTGTGCACCCAAACAGTGGTTTACCCCCACATATGAGGTATCGGCGTACTCAGGAGAAATTGCCCAACAAATTTTATTATCCATTTTATCCTGTTACCCATGTTAAAATGAAAAAATTGAGGCTAAAAGAAATTTTGTGTGAAAAAAAGTACTTTTTCATTTTTACGGATCAATTTGTGAAGCATCTGAGGGTTTAAAGTGCTCACTATGCTTCTAGATAAGTTCCTTGGGGGGTCTAGTTTCCAAAATGGGGTCACTTGTGGGGGATCTCCAATGTTTAGGCACACAGGGGCTTTCCAAACGCGACATGGTGTCCCCTAACGATGGAGATAATTTTTCATTCAAAAAGTCAAATGGCGCTCCTTCCCTTCCGAGCCTTACCATGTGCCCAAACAGTGGTTTACCCCCACATGTGAGGTATCAGTGTACTCAGGAGAAATTGCCCAACAAATTTTAGGATCCATTTTATCCTGTTGCCCATGTGAAAATGAAAAAATTGAGGCTAAAAGAATTTTTTTGTGAAAAAAAAGTACTTTTTCATTTTTACAGATCAATTTGTGAAGCACCTGGGGGATTAAAGTGCTCACTATGCTTCTAGATAAGTTCCTTGGAGGGTCTAGTTTTCAAAATGGGGTCACTTGTTGGGGAACTCCAATGTTTAGGCACACGGGGGCTCTCCAAACGCGACATGGTGTCCGCTAAAGATTGGAGCCAATTTTTCATTCAAAAAGTCAAATGGCGCTCCTTCCCTTCCGAGCCCTGCCGTGCGCCCAAACAGTGGTTTACCCCCACATATGAGGTATCAGCATACTCAGGACAAATTGGACAACAATGATCATGGTCCAGTTTTTCCTTTTACCGTTGGGAAAATAAAAAAATTGTTGCTAAAAGATCATTTCTGTGACTAAAAAGTTAAATGTTCATTTTTTCCTTTCATGTTGCTTCTGCTGCTGTGAAACACCTGAAGGGTTAATAAACTTCTTGAATGTGGTTTTGAGCACCTTGAGGGGTGCAGTTTTTAGAATGGTGTCATTTTTGGGTATTTTCAGCCATATAGAACCCTCAAACTGACTTCAAATGTGAGGTGGTCCCTAAAAAAAATGGTTTTGTAAATTTTGTTGTAAAAATGAGAAATCACTGGTCAAATTTTAACCCTTATAACTTCCTAGCAAAAAAAAAATTTTGTTTCCAAAATTGTGCTGATGTAAAGTAGACATGTGGGAAATGTTATTTATTAACTATTTTGTGTCACATAACTCTCTGGTTTAACAATAAAAATGTGAAAATTGCAAAATTTTCAACATTTTCGCCAAATTTCAGTTTTTTTCACCAATAAACTCAGAAATTATCGACCTAAATTTACCACTAACATGAAGCCCAATATGTCACGAAAAAACAAACTCAGAACCGCTAGGATCCGTTGAAGTGTTCCTGAGTTATTACCTCATAAAGGGACACTGGTCAGAATTGCAAACAACGGCAAGGTCATTAAGGCCAAAATAGGCTGGGTCATGAAGGGGTTTAGAATGAATCATGTTCACTACAAAAAATGTGAAAATTTTGTGACATGTAATTAAAGAGGCTGCCTCTGGAAACAACCCGTTCCCATATGCTCTTTTAGGGTGTGTGATTATTATAGCAGAAGACACACTGGTTAGGCTCCCCCTCTATTATTCAGTTCTAAAAAAGAGGATATCTGTTCAGAAAACCTTACTACATCCTTTTTTCCAATCTGACACTCCTCTTACATATCTTACATTCAGAGATTGTACTGTATTACGCATTACTGCATCCACTCTTAGTAAGAAAGAAAAATTCAGGATATGGAAAAAATCTGTATAGATCTGCATGCAGAATATCCAAGCTGAGAAGTGGTGTTTATACTCAGTGGACAGCCGGGGTGACTTATGAGTCATGACACAAGACTCCCTGAGTGGCCCTCTCCTCCCTTACTTAATATAAATATTTCCGCGGGCTGTATCATACCATTTAATTCTTGGAATAAGTCCATTATAAATTCCAGGTTTAAAGGAGTGGACAAGCAGATGGAAAGGACTAATTCAGCAAAATGCATCCAGGGACATTAAACACGAGTTCTGGATGCTTCAGGGGTTTGATCATTCATAGGACATGGAATAATGGTTTTATCTATGTGTTATAGCAATTTTGCAACATAGTGTTCTAACATGCAATATACACACACATAGGTGTAACCTGAAGCTCATGGACTCCAATATAATGTCGCTCCTCCACATACCATGCCCAGGGCTGCCACTAGGGATTTCAGGGCCCCATACTGTCAAAATTTCGGGGCCCCCCCTCAAACTCCGCCCAGGCTCCACCCCCAGTTCCACCTCCACCCTAGCTCCGCCCCCACCCATCGAATCTTCCACAGTCCCACCGCCCACTCTTGGAAAAACTCCACTTCTGCACCACGTCCTCACCAATCACACATTAACACCATATCACATACATAGCCATCAGCTTTTGTTTTGACCAAAAGATTTTTTTAAGCCGCCACCACGACAAGGTAGACTCTTGATCTAACTAGAGGAATCTGACTAGTGGAACCGTTGGTGAATATCGTTCTGCACTTGGGATGGGCCGCGGGTCTCCTGACATGAACTCAGCAGCCTCACAGCATGTATGAGCATGCTGGTCAGGAGATCGGCGCCTGATCCATGCACTGCTGTGTGAGCGCAGACCGATTTCCCCCTTTCAAACATTACGCTGCCATAATAATAAAGATGCTTCCCAATCATATATAATCACTTGCCTCAATAATTCTCCACCCCACTTCCCAACCCCAACTTATAAGTTACTGGATGATCCTGAGCAGCTGCCTGATGTTGTATCTAGGCATTAGGTTTTGCAACAGGTCTGGATCATCCAGTAACAAATATACATTGCTGTTGGGGAGTGGAAGGGGGAGGGGGAAGGAATGATTGTATCATACAATCACGTACTGAAATGGTGGACAAAAATATATGGACTTGTTATTTACTCACACAGCCGATGTTGCCACAGCGCGCACCACCCAGTCAAGAAGAATCTAATGGTCGCCTCAGCCTGCCCACCGCTGCCGCCTCAGCCTGCCCACCAAATAAATGGAAACAGTGTATATTATTGCATATATAATCACCTATTATGCAAAACTAAAAAATATCTTTATTGGTATTTATTAAAAATCTATAAAATGTAGAACATAAATACACCTCAAAACTTAACTCAAAGTGATCGTATAAAAAATAAAAAGTAGTCAACAGTAAAGGGGAGATCACCCCATTTATTTACTACCCAGGTTAATACGATTAATCCCCAATCCCCACAGTTTTAAGCGTGCCCTAAAAACGCATTTGTTCAGACTGGCCTACCGCCTCAACGCATTAACCTAACTATCCCTGTGTGGCCCATTAAAAAAAAAAAAGACATAATCCGGTTCCTCGCATCATGTTTTCATACACTTTATGCAGTTAATAGCCCTCTGTGTCTGTACTACTACATACTTAGGGTGATAACTGGTTCATGCAGCTTTACATGAACACCCGAGCCTTACACTATGGCTGGTCCCAATAACTAAAGCAATTGTTACCATCCACCTCTCGTGTCTCCCCTTTTCCTCATAGTTTGTGAGCTTGCGAGCAGGGCCCTCATTCCTCCTGGTATCTGTTTTGAACTGTGATTTCTGTTATGCTGTAATGTCTATTGTCTGTACAAGTCCCCTCTATAAGTTGTAAAGCGCTGCGGAATATGTTGGCGCTATATAAATAAAAATTATTATTATTTATTTTACTTACTTTTATAGCACCATCAATTCCACAACTCTTTACAATTGTCAACTATTCTTGTTTGCTACCTGTTCGCAGAGGTTGGCACCCCCTTGAAACGCATCGTCGACTAGCCCTGGTTGTCCTCGCCGTCTCCACAGCCTCCCCGCAGAAGATTCCTCCTGCGGAATGCAGATTCACCCTAGCAGCCTCCACCAATGGGACGCAGACTCCCCGCAACAGATTCCCCCTGCAGGACGCAGACTCACCCTAGCAATCTCCACCTGCTGGTTGCACACTCCCCTTAGCACCCTTCCCCTACTAGCCTCCCCTCACCCCACTGAGCAGCCTCCCCTCACCCTGTTGGACGCGGCCCCCAGTTCCCACTAGCCTCGCCCTGGGCCCTGTTGGATGTGGCTCCAGTCCATGACTGGCTGCCACATCCAACAGGGCCCAGGGAAGGCTAGAGGGCGGCAGGGCAAAGGGGGAGGCTAGTGGGGACTTGGGGCTGCAGGGCCCAGGGGGGAGGCTACTGGGGGCTGCAGAGTCCAGCGGGGAGGCTAGTGGGACTGGGGGCTGGAGGGCCCAGAGGGGAGGCTAGTGGGGGCTGCAGGGCCCCGAGGGGAGGCTGGTGGGGACTGGGGGCTGCATGGTCCAGGGGGAGGCTAGTGGGACAGGGGGCTGCAGGGCCCAGAGGGGAGGCTAGTGGGGACTGGAGGTTGCATGGTCCAGGGGGAGGCTAGTGGGGACTGGGGGGCTGCAGGGCCCAGGGGGATGCTAGTGGGGGCTGCATGGTCCAGGGGGAGGCTAGTGGGACAGGGGGCTGCAGGGCCCAGAGGGGAGGCTAGTGGGGGCTGCAGGGTCCAGGGGAGGCAGCAGCTAGTGGGGGCTGCAGGGCCCAGGGGGGAGGCTAGTGGGGACTGGGGGGCTGCAGGGTCCAGGGGAGGCAGCGGCTAGTGGGGGCTGCAGGGCCCAGGGGGGAGGCTAGTGGGGACTGGGGGGCTGCAGGGTCCAGGGGAGGCAGCGGCTAGTGGGGGCTGCAGGGTCCAGGGGGGAGGCTAGTGGGGACTGGGGGGCTGCAGGGTCCAGGGGAGGCAGCGGTTAGTGGGGGCTGCAGGGCCCAGGGGGAGGCTAGTGGGGCTGGGGGCTGCAGGGTCCAGGGAGAGGCAGCGGCCAGTGGGGGCTGCAGGGCCCAGGGGGAGGCTAGTGGGGGCTGGCAGTCCCACTCCCACTATCCTCCCACTGAACCCTGTTGGATGCAGCCCCCACTCGCCTTCCTCATCAGCCACACGCTGCCAGGCGCAGCCGCCTGAAGCCTCATCTGCTCATGAGACTCAGAGAGACTGGCCGCAGTGCACTCTCCTAACTTACAGTAACTCTGCCTGCCTGACAGCCCGCTGCCTCCCCCTCCTCCTCAGCCTACTTTATCAGCTGTCAACTGGCACATCACACGCTGCTCTGCTCAGAATGAATGAGGAAATGCGAGCACGAGCAGCGTGACGTCAGGACCATGATGCACCCGGCCGGTCTCAACTTAAAGGTACAGCGCCCATTTTCGTCCGCCCGATGCATTAACAACACTGTAGGTGTATCTTTAAATCACCACAGTGTTGTTATGCATCGGGCGTTCGGCAGAAGCAGAACACAGAACAGAACAAAATGTCCAGGGGCCCGATGAACAGAAACAAAGAGAAGGGGGCCCGAGCGGATTGACCTGCCAGCGTGTTCGGGCCCCCCTTTTTGCCTCTGACCACCGGGCCCCATACTGAAGTAATGGCTGTCATGCCCTGATGGCGGCCCTGACCATGCCCCATGTTTAGTTCTGGTGACTTCTGATCTGGCTGAAGGGCATGTGGGCCTCCTCAGGCATAATGGCCTAGGTGTGACTGTTATCTCCACAACCCTAAGGTTTTGTGCATGACACAGGAATTTACATAATACCAAAGAGAGAATTTCGGTGTCATGCTCAGGCCCTGCACTAGGTATAATATAGTATATCAGTTTCTTTCAGCGTTTGAACCATGGTTTCCATGCTTAATGTTTGACCTCACATTTTACATAGTTTCACAATTTCAGCATGCATATCAACACTATTAATGTCCACCTGAGACGAATGTATAACCAGTTAGACCTTATTCACATGTAAGAAGAGAGCCCGGATCTGGGGTACCTTTTTCACGCCGGGGCCGGAACTGTCGGGACTGTCACCTTTGCCGCCTAAAAGAAACTGGGTGACTTATCGAGAACTTTACCCGTACTCATCCGCTTACTTCTGCCTGGCTCTATCCAGCCCCGGCAGTGCACAGGACTGCTCTTCTCCCTGCTACTCAGGACCCTGGGACAGAGATCGAGGACTCTCTGTGATCACCAGGAACCGATCCATCGACGCCTACAGGCCGGCATCGTTTCTATCACGTGCTGATCGTGTCAGCACCACCGTGCGCATCTGAGACTCCTCACCCTGAAGCTGCAGGACGGATAAGTTTACTACTATTGAACATTGTTTATACCCTTTGCCCTCACTCCCTCCGTCAGTGTAACGAAGGCGTTAATATCATCTGTCGATACCTTCTCTCCTCCCTGCGGGGAGTATACCCCTGTTATAGGAAAGTTAATTTTAACCCTTGCTCTGCCTCTTATCCGTTACTGCATCCCGCAACCTGCTCACACACACATCTGTGTCAGTTTTGTTCCTGTTAAAAACAACTGTTATGGTCCGTTTATTATCCGTTTCTGTTCTGTGGGGCCATCTTTAGCAACTGTAGACCCAACAGGGACCCAACTATAAAGTACGCATTGACGTTGAAGTTGGGCTCATATACATTGGCCAATCTATGTACTAAGTACCTTCTTTTTACTGTAAATTTTCCTATAGCATTTAAAATTTTTCAAAATGTCACATGTACATAATATAGCACTTAACCAATGTCCTATGGCAGTAATGCAGTTACATTTTTCTAGATGTACCATTCTAAACAATCGAGAGTGCAACTTTATATTTTCTTTAGCAACTATGTGTCATCTGATTTTTATCTTAAAACAACAATGTCACACCTCCCAAGAATAAAATGTAGTAATTGTATTAATAAATATTAAAAGATTTATACCATGATAGCATAAGTATGAAAAGGAATCAGGGAAATACAAAACATGACTGCGAACATACATGTGTAAGGGTATCTACTTGTGAGCATAGAAATCTAAGCTGATATTACTGTAGATATCGGTATATACAAACAATAAGTAAACCTACAGCATAAAAGGATATATGATATGCCCCTATATGTTTAATTATACAGGAAAGATATAATCACATACCGTATTTTTCGGATTGTAAGAGGCACTTTTTCCTCCCCAAATTTGGGGGGAAAATGGGGGTGCGTCTTATAATGCGAATGTACCTTACCATTACCGTTGCTGCAGGCTGCAGGCTGGGATGAAGGGGTGTCTGGCGGTGCTGCGGGTGTCTGTCGCTGCTACCCAGTGCTCTACGGATGTCTCCGGTGCCCAGCGGAACTGCGGGGATGTCTGGCGGTGCTACTGCGGGTGTTTGGCGCTGCTGCCCGGTGCTCTGCTGGTGTCTCCGGTGCTGTGGGTGAACGGCAGGCGCTGCCCGATGCTGCTGCAGCGATCTCCGGTGCTGCAGGGGCCCACCCCGGAAGTCCCATGGTTTCCTGTGCGGTGAACTCGTGGAAAATGGCCGCTGGGCGGGGAGGTGCATGAGCAGATGAAGATCTCAGCACCGAGATCTCAGGAGATGAGATTTCAGATTTAATTTTGCCTGAGTCAACCACACAGGAAATCATGGGACTGCCAGGGCTCTGGCATTCCACAAAATGTTGGCAGAGCCTCGGCAGCAACAGAGACCACCGCAGCAGCACCGTGCAGCGCCGTCCAGGCACCTGCAGCACCGGAGGAGACACCAGCAGACCCTGGGCAGCAGCGCCGGACGCCCGCAGCTGCACCGCCGAACACCCCCGCAGCGCCGCCGGGCACCGGGGGCAACCGGAGAGCACCAGGAAGCAGCGCCAGACACCAGCAGCACTGTCAGACACCCCTTCATCCCAGCCTGTGGCCTAGAGCATCACCCACTACTGCCTCCTCCAGCAGCGACCCTGGGTCCCCCCTTCACTGCAGCCACCACCCCCCAGTAAGCAATAAGACGCATGGATTATAAGAAGCACCACCATTTCCTATTTTTCCTATGTTTCTCCTCAAAATTTGGGGTGCGTCTTATAATCCGGAGCATCTTATCAAGCGAAGAATATGGTATATAAAGTATGGATCGTATTTCTCAGTCTGAGAACTTGTGGAAGGTGAGTTTTTTACATCTACAGTATTCACCTAGTATTGGTGCTGGGAGGCGGTCATTGTTGCTGTGGTGTTATTCCTCTGGGGTCGTGTGGCCTGGAGTCATGTGGATTCAGCATTCCAGCATGGGTGCTGTGAGGCAACAGATCGCCCGCCCTGCTGTTGCATTGTTACTTTGACGGTGGTTTGCACTGAGATGTTCACCGTGATGTTGTTGTGGGCTTAATACAGTCTAATCAGAATGCTAAACCTCATGTTTAGTTTTGTACATTTTTGCCTTTATGGCATTAGATAATGATTTTGGGATGTGCCGTTCATGTCTTTTTTCTACAGTTCTGGCATTTTGCATATTTACAAACACATGAATGACCACACCCCTTGTGGTAATCCTTGTGGTTGTTTGGGTAAACCACCATTATTAAAGGAATACATCACCTGAACCATCATCACTATGTCAGCAGAACACTATCAGCGCATGATTATATATATAAAAAAAAAAACCAAACACCATCAATACAGGAATACATCACCACGATCACCAGCAGCACAGGCATACAGCACCACAACCATCATCAGTACAGGAAAAAAGCACCAGAACCACTATCCTCAAAGGAATAAATCACCTGTTTAGTACTGTGATCAACTATAATTTCTGATGAAGAAAGAGACAGCCTCCAATTCAGATAAAAAAGTCAATATTCCTTTTTTTCTGCCATGGATGCGATGTTTCAACAAGTCATAGGTGTTTTTCAAGCACAAAAAATGGTGTAAGATGCCATGTTTAAATAGTGCAAATCCTTACCGAGAAATAAGAGAAAAAGTAACAAGGGTCACATGATTCAGATAAATAAATTCCTTCCACAGGCTTTAAGCCGTGTATAGAGACAGGGAGGTCTAGTAGACTTGCTCTACTCGTGCTCTTATGTTTACGGAACAAGCCCGTATCTTGATGGTGGTCCAATACTGCTGAACCCTTAAATGATTGGTATGATATATTTGTCAGGCATTTGACAGATTTAGGCATGATTCTCCCTCTAATAGGCATTAGGCATAGTTACTAGGATTCACATATGGTTACTGTGGATATTTATTTATTATAGTATTTAGTATTAAGTATTTACTCAATCATCTGAATATTCTTGTGGTAGTCAGTGTTATGGGTAATGTTAAGTTTTTTAATTCATGTTAATTGTGCATATATGTCTCAATAAAAATGTTATTGGCTAACTGATATAACACCCATCGATATATATATATATATATATATATATATATATATATATATATATATATACTCACTGGCCACTTTATTAGGTACACCTGTCCAACTTCTTGTTAACACTTAATTTCTAATCAGCCAATCACATGGCGGCAACTCAGTGCATTTAGGCATGTAGATGTAGGGGACGGGGATCTGGCGAGCCGTACAGACGGGTGGAACCATTGTTGCCGGGAGTCGGGGTTCCGGGGGACGGATTAAAAGGGAGGATGAGAAGCCAGGCGGAGGTGACAGGAGACAGAGTGACGCAGGGAGAGGGGTGGATAAAAGGAAAAGCGCGCGAAAGCAGGGGCAGAGAAGCGCGGGAAAACTCTGAGGAGAGAGAACTGCAGCGCAGTTGTCGTGTGTGTGCAGGCCGCAGTGAGACTTGCTGGAAACAGGGGGAGAACGTGCAGCAGACGCTACGGACAATTACCAGAGCCCCCAGAAAGCGGCGCAACCGTCGTAAGAGACCCCCAAAGCAGAGGGGTAGCGCTGATCATCTCAGGGACAGTATTACCGCGCTCCCCGGGAGTATCTTGCCAGAAAGTGCTCCGGTCCCTCCTGGGTTTGTCTCAGCTGTCACTGATACGGATTACTCCGCTAATTCTCCTTGAAAAGACTCCTCTTTGGACTTGGAAATTGTTACCCCGGATCAACGTCCGCCTGCAGGGGGTGACGCAGCACCGCAACAGACATTCTGGTCTCGAATTTGCACCTGGGCCCATCGACGGAGGACACCTCCTTCCCCCGCCATCAGGACTACGTCGCTGACGGAGCTTCACCATCAGGACTGCATCGCTGAAACAGCGCTGATAAGTGAACTCCGTTGACTTTTACTTGTTAGGGGGTCACTAGTGAGGCGCTGTCGCGTTCCGCGGGTATAGTACAGGGCGCCTAAATAGTAGATAGGATTTACTGTGAAATTGTGATCTTGTATTTAAGTTCCCTGCGTGGAAAACTGTTGTTATCTTTGTTGGGTTGGAAGTTAAAGGAAAGTTAAAAACGTTACTTGCTTTCTGGCTCCTTTTTGTCCCTGCATCCTTCTTTACCTGCGGTTCCTTCATTTGGCGTAGTCGGCAGGATGCAGGATCCAAAGAGGGAGCCAGAAGATACGGAGGATGGGGCTGGGCCAAGAGCGTCTCTCTCATTGGGGGCCATGTTAAATAATCTGCCCAAGTTTAATGGGAGCACCATGTTGTTGTGGAGCTGGACTGAAAGGATGCGGGGGCTGCTGAGAATGCATCCTATGACCCCGGCCCTGGAAGCAGAGGTGGCCATTATGGCCTTAGACGGAGAGGCCCGGGATTCAGTGATGTTGAGACCCCCCACAGAGCGGAATACTTTTACCCGGGTGTTAAATGTGTTAGAGGGGACGCACGGGGATCCCACCGACGTGGGAGAGCTGCGGGCCCGGTTGTTTAGACGGCGACAAAAAGAGGGCGAGACTGTCACTCAGTACATGAACATTGCAATCGTGCGGAAAGATGGTATGGGGATGGGACATGTTGACGTGACCCTGCGCGACCAGCTGGTGACGGGACTGAGAGATGAGTTGACCAAACAGGCTCTACGTGAACGAGTGCGGGTCGACCCGCGCCTGACTTTCTCCGACATAGGCAATGAGGCCCGCACCCGGGAGCAAGAGAGGGGGGTGACGGTCCCGACAGGAGAGACTCGGGTTATCCAGACCGCCACCGCAGGAGGGGGTGAGCCGTCGTGGGTTCAAGAGATGCGGCAGGAGCTCAAACAAATCAGAGACGAACTGGCTGAAGTTAAAAAGAATGCGCGAAGCCCAAGGGAGTTACCCCGGGGGCAAGGGTCTGGGAGTCCAGCTCGTGGCGCTCGTCCAGGATATTATCCGGTCCCCGGTGTTTGCTATGGTTGCGGGGAGGCCGGACATTTCGCACGGGAGTGCCCCCGGAGGGGGAGGGCCTCGTCTCGTCGGGCGTTAAACTAGAGGACTCCGAGCTAAGGGGACGACGCTCGGAGTCAGAGTCCCCGCGGATGGGTGGTGAAAGTCCCGGAAATTTGGTTGCCAGCTGCCCCCTGGTTTGGGCAGAGTTTGAAGGGCGGGCTGTACGTTGTCTGGTGGACACCGGGTCCCAAGTCACGACTATGCCCGAGGCTTATTTTAGAAAACACTTTCCTTTGACAGTCAGACCCCAATGGGGTCCCGTAATTCGGTTACAGGCCGCCAATCAGCTGCCCATCCCAGTGGAAGGGGTCACCTGGATGCAAATATCTTTATGTCGGAAGGACCTGGGCCGCCGGGGGGTTGTGTTAACACGGGGAGATCCCAGCCCACAACATACCGTGACCTTGGGGATGAACGTATTGAAAGATTTTGGCAGTTTTCTGTTAGGGGAGACTACGCAAGAGACACTCAATCAGTGGGGGACCAGTACACCTCAGGGCTCCGTGTTCAGACAGTTAGTGAGGGAAGTCCGGGTACAAGAGACCTGTCAGGAGGGAGACATACTAGGGAGAGTAATTACTTCCCCGACAGCAAAGGTGACGTTCCCCCCAGGACAGACTGTTATATTCCTGCCCATACGAGCTTGCATCCCTCTAGAAGGAGTACAAGTACAGATTGAGCCCACCTTTACATCCCCTTTGCCCACAGGACTGCTGGTGGCCCGATCTCTGGCTACTGTTAAAAATGGGGCCGTACCAGTGCGATGTGTGAATGTGGACGAACACGATGTCGTGCTACGGGTCCGAAGTGAGATGGCCAAAGTGTTACGACCTTTAGAAGTGATGCCTCCTCCAGATACTTTGCAGTTAAAGGTGGATTCCCCTGATCCCTGGATGGTCAGTGTCTGGTCTACGCAGGATCCTGAGCCGATAGCGTTTCGAAAGGGTCAAACTATTCTGGAGCACATGCGGACAGAATTATCGGGCCTGGATCCATCACAGATCTCACAAGTGCAGCGACTCCTTGGACATTATGCTAAGGTGTTCGCACAACATGAAGATGATTTTGGCTGTACCACGGCCATCGAACATGGAATTCCGACCGGGGATACAGTGCCCATCAGGGAGCTGTACAGACAGATTCCCCCGCAGATGTACCAGGAAGTAAAGACGTTGTTAGGCCAGATGCTACAAAAAGGAGTGATCCGCGAGAGTCAGAGCCCGTGGGCTGCCCCAATCGTGCTGGTGCGGAAAAAGGACGGCACGCTCCGGTTCTGTGTGGACTACCGTAAGCTAAATGCATGCACCGTCCGAGACTCTTATCCACTTCCCCGTATTGAGGAGTCTCTCTCCGTGCTGGGTCGGGCCAAATATTTTTCCACCTTAGACCTAGCCAGCGGATACTGGCAGGTCCCGATGTCAGAAGCAGATCGTCCTAAGACAGCGTTTATCCTGCCCATGGGACTATTCGAGTTCAATCGGATGCCGTTTGGGCTGGCCAACGCTCCAGGCACCTTCCAACGATTAATGGAGCGGTGTCTGGGGGATTTGAACTTCGAGGCCACTCTCATTTATCTGGATGACATCATCATCTATGCCCCAACATTCGAGGAACATCTGTGCCGACTGGAGCAGGTACTAGACCGGTTACTGAAATACGGGCTTAAGGTGAAGCCCCAGAAGTGTCACTTGTTCCGGGAACAGATCGAGTACCTGGGGCATGTGGTGTCCGCCGAAGGAGTCCGGCCATCACAGGAGAAGATTGCCGCAATCCAGGAGTGGCCTACGCCGGAGACCGCCAAGGATGTACGGGCGTTCTTGGGCCTCGCTGGGTACTACCGGCGCTTCGTGAAGAACTTTGCTCGCCGCTCTCACAATCTACAAGTCCTGCTGAAAGGAAGCTCCCCCAAGGAACGGGGAAAGAAGATACAATGGCAGGAGCCACAAGAAGCAGCGTTCCGGGACTTGAAGACAGCTCTCATGGAGCCGCCGGTGTTGGCTTATGCGGACTTTTCGCAACCGTTCATCCTACACACCGACGGCAGCTCTCAGGGATTGGGGGCTGTGTTGTCTCAGGTTCAGGATGGGCGGGAGAGAGTGATCGCCTATGCGAGTCGGTCTCTTCATGACTCTGAGTTGAACCCGGACAATTACAGTTCTTTCAAGGTGGAGCTGCTGGCCGTGGTGTGGGCTATGACGGAGCGGTTCGCTGAGTACCTGGCCGGTTCTGAGGTGCTGATATGCACTGATAACAACCCATTGGCACACCTGGAAAATGCGAAATTGGGTGCCCTGGAAGAGCGCTGGGTAGCCCGGATGGCCAAGTACAGATACCGTATACTCTACAAGCGAGGAGCGGAGAATGTTCATGCTGACGCATTATCTCGTCTGCGGAAGAACACCCCAAGAACTAACCGAGATGAAGAGCTGGAGGGAGAAGAAATCCCCTACGCCATCGGGGGCGCTGCTCGGACGGCTGTGAGCCGGGAGCAGACCGGGAACAGAACGGCTACAGGACTGTTGGTTCAGAGTCGGGACAAATGGATACGGCTGCAACAGGAAGACCAGGAACTAGCTCCATTGCGACAGTGGGTAACGAATGGTCTATTGCCCGTGAGAACTCCTGGACAAACCCTCCCGTCAGACCTGAACCTTCTTCTGCGGCAATGGGAGCGCCTAACTCTTCAGGAAGGGCTCTTATGCCATTTAACCATGGCTCAGGCAGATTCCGGGCCGACGTGGCAGATGGTCTTACCAGGGCCCGTGGTGGCCGCAGTTGCTAAAGAAGCTCATGAGTTGGGGCACACTTCGGAGTGAAGAGGACGTTTAAGTGGCTGCAAACTCGGTTCTATCATCCTCGGCTGCTTGCGGAAGTACAAACTGCCTGTAGGCAATGTCGACAATGTGAGTTAACCAAGTCACCGGAGGAAAGGGCGCCTGTGCAGAGCATCACGACGTCTGCCCCTTTTGAAGTATTAATGATAGACTACATTACCATTGGAGCAGCGCATCAAGGCTACGAACACTGCCTCGTTATGGTACATCATTTTTCAAAATTCGCGGTAGTCATCCCTACCCGTGATCAGACAGCTGAGTCGGCGGCGAGCGCTATCTGTAAGAACTTTATTCAAGTTTACGGCTGTCCGAGGCGAATACATTCGAATCAAGGCGCCTGTTTCTTGGGCAAAGTCATGGATGAGCTGCATCGCCTCTACGGCATTGATAAGTCACGCACCACACCGTATCACCCCCAGGGAAATGGGGCTTGTGAGCGGTTTAACCGGACTCTGCTTCAAATGTTGCGTGCGCTAGAACAAGATCAAAAGACCCGCTGGCCGGAGTATGTGTCTGACCTAGTGTGGATCTACAACAATAGAGTTCATCAAGTCACAGGACGCACCCCGTATGAAGTGGTCTTTGGGCGCCCAGGGAAAGGCGTGACAGATCTGGAACTGTCTTCGGAGGAAGGAGGCCCCCGAGCAGGGATGGCTTCGTGGGTGCGTGATCATCGACATCGGCTGCAGACCTTACACCGGATGGTGCACACTCGAATTCGGGAAGTGGAGCATCGGAGCACCCCTACAGCAAAACCCCCAGAGTTCCGGCCAGGTGATCGAGTACTAGTTCGAGAGCAAAGACCACAAAACAAGTTAGACCACCGTTGGGAAAAAACACCCTATCGGGTACTTCGCCGTTTAGACACGCATGGACCTGTATATGAAGTGCGGTCTGAAGTCCCCGGAAGTACAGGTACTCGCATACTCCATCGCAACATGCTCCGTTTGTGTCGCTCTGTTGACTCGGACACCCCGGAATCCGCAATCAGGGAAGAGCCATCTACGACTGAGTCCCCCAACAACCATTGGTGGGAAGGAGAGGATGATGAAGAAGAAGAACGGCGTCAAAATACCTCCCCTATCTCGACTACTACACTACTCCTGATCAGTCCCCCCTCCGTTGACTGCATTCCCCCGACACCCCCTACACAAGGACCCGAGCTACGACGTTCTGAACGTTCTACTGCAGGTAGACCCCCAACTCGCTACAGTCCTGACTTACACGCTAGACAGACCCAAGTGTGGAACAATCCATCAGGTGGGCGACCTGTCAGTTCGAAGGCCTCGCCCAGGGACTGGCGAGCATACAGGGTGGGGGAATGTAGGGGACGGGGATCTGGCGAGCCGTACAGACGGGTGGAACCATTGTTGCCGGGATTCGGGGTTCCGGGGGACGGATTAAAAGGGAGGATGAGAAGCCAGGCGGAGGTGACAGGAGACAGAGTGACGCAGGGAGAGGGGTGGATAAAAGGAAAAGCGCGCGAAAGCAGGGGCAGAGAAGCGCGGGAAAACTCTGAGGAGAGAGAACTGCAGCGCAGTTGTCGTGTGTGTGCAGGCCGCAGTGAGACTTGCTGGAAACAGGGGGAGAACGTGCAGCAGACGCTGCGGACAATTACCAGAGCCCCCAGAAAGCGGCGCAACCGTCGTAAGCGACCCCCAAAGCAGAGGGGTAGCGCTGATCATCTCAGGGACAGTATTACCGCGCTCCCCGGGAGTATCTTGCCAGAAAGTGCTCCGGTCCCTCCTGGGTTTGTCTCAGCTGTCACTGATACGGATTACTCCGCTAATTCTCCTCGAAAAGACTCCTCTTTGGACTTGGAAATTGTTACCCCGGATCAACGTCCGCCTGCAGGGGGTGACGCAGCACCGCAACAGACATTCTGGTCTCGAATTTGCACCTGGGCCCGTCGACGGAGGACACCTCCTTCCCCCGCCATCAGGACTACGTCGCTGACGGAGCTTCACCATCAGGACTGCATCGCTGAAACAGCGCTGATAAGTGAACTTCGTTGACTTTTACTTGTTAGGGGGTCACTAGTGAGGCGCTGTCGCGTTCCGCGGGTATAGTACAGGGCGCCTAAATAGTAGATAGGATTTACTGTGAAATTGTGATCTTGTATTTAAGTTCCCTGCGTGGAAAACTGTTGTTATCTTTGTTGGGTTGGAAGTTAAAGGAAAGTTAAAAACGTTACTTGCTTTCTGGCTCCTTTTTGTCCCTGCATCCTTCTTTACCTGCGGTTCCTTCATAGACATGGTCAAGACAATCTCCTGCAGTTCAAACCGAGCATCAGTATGGGGAAGAAAGGTGATTTGAGTGCCTTTGAACGTGGCATGGTTGTTGGTGCCAGAAGGGCTGGTCGGAGTATTTCAGAAACTGCTGATCTACTGGGATTTTCACGCACAACCATCTCTAGGGTTTACAGAGAATGGTCCGAAAAAGAAAAAAAATCCAGTGAGCGGCAGTTCTGTGGGCGGAAATGCCTTGTTGATGCCAGAGGTCAGAGGAGAATGGGCAGACTGGTTGGAGCTGATAGAAAGGCAACAGTGACTCAAATCGCCACCCGTTACAACCAAGGTAGGCCTAAGAGCATCTCTGAACGCACAGTGCGTCGAACTTTGAGGCAGATGGGCTACAGCAGCAGAAGACCACACCGGGTACCACTCCTTTCAGCTAAGAACAGGAAACTGAGGCTACAATTTGTACAAGCTCATCGAAATTGGACAGTAGAAGATTGGAAAAACGTTGCTTGGTCTGATGAGTCCGATTTCTGCTGCAACATTCGGATGGTAGGGTCAGAATTTGGCGTAAACAACATGAAAGCATGGATCCATCCTGCCTTGTATGGAGCATCTTTGGGATGTGCAGCCGACAAATCTGCGGCAACTGTGTGATGCCATCATGTCAATATGGACCAAAATCTCTGAGGAATGCTTCCAGCACCTTGTTGAATCTATGCCACGAAGAATTGAGGCAGTTCTGAAGGCAAAAGGGGGTCCAACCCGTTACTAGCATGGTGTACCTAATAAAGTGGCCAGTGAGTGTATATATATATATATATATATATATATACGTATTTTCTGCTGTGCTTGCTTACTTGCTTATACATATACTTTCTATATTACAACCCAGTAGTGATCCAGAGTGTCACATGATAATATACTGTAGGTGTCTGAGGACGGGTTTCCATCACAAGAATATATATTTTTACTAAAAGTAATCATCATTTTGATACGTGTGAAATGTGAAAAGAAAATCATAAGCAACATAGTAAGTACAACATAAAGGTTCTTATAGATCCAAGTCATAACATCTGTGCTTCTTATTGAAGACCTGGACTTTATGTACTTTGTACCAGGGTCTGTGCAGACAGGGTTAAGAACGAGAGATGGAGAGTAATCAGGAAATCCCAAAGACATCACAATATGTTTCCTTTTTCCTCTTTATGTTGGTGTCCTGGAGTCCAAAAGGAAACTACCATTACTATAAGATACCTTCACCAGGAAATGAATAACTAGACCCACCCGACCAGTGAAAACCTCATTGACTTCTTACCATAAGGACTTGTTTGTGAATTTTGATACCGATTTCTGTTTTACTAATCATTCTGATATTTAGGAAGGATTATTTTAGTGATTAGACAATGCTGGCGGAGGAAAAACCAAAGGTCCCGAAACACATTAGATGAAAGCTGGCTAAACCTTCCCATTTTGGCAGGACTGGGTGATTGATGTGTTTCGATTCTCCCCCAGAGGAAGATATTGTGGGGAAAGAAGACTAGTGTACTACCGTACTAGGGATTAAGGGGCAAATTCTTCCAGACACTTGCTGAAATTCAGATTGGCTTGTCTAAAATACAGGAGGAGAAGGTATTTAAGATATTGTAAGGGTTGTGAGGGGTTGACACGCTTAGCTGCTCCTCGAGGTAGAAACCGGACCATGTTTGGTTAAAGACTCAAGGTGGTTTATTGCATCATAAACCCGGACCCAAAATGGTAAGAGAAAACAGCTTGTCTGGCTCAAAAAATAAAGTAAAAAGTTCATAAACAGTCCTGTCCGGTACTCCTGGAACAACACCTATGGCAGCTCTCACATGAGCTTCAGTGTGGAGACTTCCTTTCTCCACACAACAAAACCAGAGAAAAGAAAACTTCGCTGGACATTTAACTCCCTCCAGCCACACCCTGGAGGTGGAGATATGGTGGGTAGGCATCCCGCCCATCTCTGACCTACCCACCATGAAAGCCATGCCCATATAGCAACTGGATTGCCCTCAGCACATGTCATGCTGGAGAAAACACTTATGGCTTTCACATCACACAGGAAAACAATCTTTGTGACACATGTCCCCTCATTTAGGAAACACACAATAAGCACCTATATAGACCATAAATCAAACCTAAAATAGGAAAAAATGTGACGTAATGTGTCTTATATGGTCAAGGTGCACTGTGATAGCTTCAGTGTAAACCACTGATAGAAGGGACTAAACCACCAAACCACCGTAAGATAGGAAATCACCAGAGATTACCACAGTATTAGGATTAATAACATGCCTTTATTAAATGTATTGGCAATACATAAAAGTTATAAGTTTGTGATAAAATATTTCATACAAGAGATTATTATTTAATAACAAAAAACCGCAGGTAAAATACAATATAATATATGGTACCCAAGATTCCCGAATATACAGGTAGCAACCCCCTAAAAATAAGAATTGCCTTTACTCGCTGTGTTGCACATAAAAAAGAGAGATATATACCCAAGATTATATTATATATATTTTTTAGAAATTGTGAAAAATAAATATGTGTCAAAATTAATAATTTTTTTAAAAAAACGTGCCAAAATCACATACAAAATATAACAAACCACACTAAATAACCGTGGTGATATAGAAATTGATCAATAAGAAATATATATAAAAATTAATCATATAAAGTGATAACAGCGTATTTTATATATAAAGTGTCTAAGTGCATGGAGTAATGCATAGATTACCGCACTAAACAACCGTGGTGATATAGAAATTGATCAATAAGAAATATATATAAAAATTAATCATATAAAGTGATAGCAGCGTATTTTATATATAAAGTGTCTAAGTGCATGAAGTAATGGTAACTCAGCGAGGTAAATCGGGGTTACTTATTACATATGAGGTGTCCTAGTATACATATTGATATTATATCAGGATGACTATGATTATGTTCATTACATCTATATTTGCCCAATGGCTGTGGTGACTCATGGATAAACCACCATATATACTAACAGTACACCATATATCTATATGCTTATTTGTATATTTTAGTGGCTAAATGGAACCATTACCATCAAATGAATTCCCATAAGCCAGCTGGTTAGAAGTAGGGCAACGCGGCAACACCGTAAATAAGTTGTAAACTACCTGTAATAAGGATTGGGTCCAGGACCTGCGTGCGCCCGACGCGCGTTTCGGATATCTTTCCTTTGTCAGGGGGACCCCCTGACAAAGGAAAGATATCCGAAACGCGCATCGGGCGCACGCAGGTCCTGGACCCAATCCTTATTACAGGTAGTTTACAACTTATTTACGGTGTTGCCGCGTTGCCCTACTTCTAACCAGCTGGCTTATGGGAATTCATTTGATGGTAATGGTTCCATTTAGCCACTAAAATATACAAATAAGCATATAGATATATGGTGTACTGTTAGTATATATGGTGGTTTATCCATGAGTCACCACAGCCATTGGGCAAATATAGATGTAATGAACATAATCATAGTCATCCTGATATAATATCAATATGTATACTAGGACACCTCATATGTAATAAGTAACCCCGATTTACCTCGCTGAGTTACCATTACTTCATGCACTTAGACACTTTATATATAAAATACGCTGCTATCACTTTATATGATTAATTTTTATATATATTTCTTATTGATCAATTTCTATATCACCACGGTTGTTTAGTGCGGTAATCTATGCATTACTCCATGCACTTAGACACTTTATATATAAAATACGCTGTTATCACTTTATATGATTAATTTTTATATATATTTCTTATTGATCAATTTCTATATCACCACGGTTATTTAGTGTGGTTTGTTATATTTTGTATGTGATTTTGGCACGTTTTTTTAAAAAAATTATTAATTTTGACACATATTTATTTTTCACAATTTCTAAAAAATATATATAATATAATCTTGGGTATATATCTCTCTTTTTTATGTGCAACACAGCGAGTAAAGGCAATTCTTATTTTTAGGGGGTTGCTACCTGTATATTCGGGAATCTTGGGTACCATATATTATATTGTATTTTACCTGCGGTTTTTTGTTATTAAATAATAATCTCTTGTATGAAATATTTTATCACAAACTTATAACTTTTATGTATTGTCAATACATTTAATAAAGGCATGTTATTAATCCTAATACTGTGGTAATCTCTGGTGATTTCCTATCTTACGGTGGTTTGGTGGTTTAGACATGTCCCCTCATGTACGACACCAGTGACCCTGTCACAGGGTATTAAATTCGTACAACTCCATGTAAATAGTGATTAGTTGTACAAATAAGATACAGAATTGTACAAGTTGGTGAACTAAGTAGGCTTAAAGGGAACATGTCACATTGTATGTGCAGTCCGATCTGTGAGCAGCATAGTATAGAGAAGGAGAAGCTGAGCAGAATGATATGTAAGTTTGTTGGAAAAGATTTTGCATATATTATATTCATTGAAAATCCCAATGTTTGTATGCATATGAGTCCAGTGGGTGGTCCTACTCAGTAGTTGAGCATTATATCTATATGCACAGTCATACAGGAAAGACTTTCAATCACTGGATAGGACCACCCACTGGACTCATAATTTAAATCATTAAAATCCAAGTTTTTCACAAACTTTTTTCCACAAAAATGGAAATCTGATCATTTCGTCTTACCTGGAAGTGTGGTATGATCAAACCATGTTCCTGCATGCCATTACATAGTACACATCGGGGACACATTTATAATATTATCTCAGCACAGGAACATTTTTATTTAAACACAGCCAATTGTGGAAATTTTTATTATTCGAAGATCTATTGATTAAAATGAACTTTTGTTATTGGGAAAACCCCTTTAAGTATAATTTTAAGAACAGCCCAGGACTGATCTGTCACATGATGGACACCAATGGTGCTTGATGATGATAATAATAATATTACTTTTATTTATATAGCGCCAACATATTCCGCAGCGCTTTACAAATTATACAGGGGATTTGTACAGACAATAGACATTACAGCATAACTAAAATCACAGTTCAAAATAGATACCAATAGGAATGAGGGCCCTGCTCGCAAGCTTACAAACTATGAGGAAAAAGGGGAGACACGAGAGGTGGATGGTAACAGTTGCTTTCATTGTTCGGACCAGCCATAGTGTAAGTATCGAGTGTTCATGTAAAGCTGCATGAACCAGTTAACAGCCTAAGGCTAGGTTCACACTGTGTTAGCAGCAGCCCGTTCAGCACATATGCTAATGGGCTGCTGTTAACGCAAGTGCCGACGTTACATCGCGCTAGCGCAGATAGAGCATCTTCTAGCTCTATCTGTGCTAGCAGTGACGGACCCGGAAACGCTGCAGCCCGCGTCTCAGGGTCCGTCACTCAATGACGGCACATGGCTAGCGCACGCCCATTGTGGGCGTGCGCTAGCGATGCGTCAGACATTGCATTCAATGGCGGCGTTAACGGACTACGTTACACCGCATTATGCCACGGTGTAACATAGTCCGTCTAACGGACGCCAAGAACGCAATGTGAACCTAGCCTTAGTATGTAGCAGTACAGACACAGAGGGCTATTAACTGCATAAATTGTATGAGGAACCTGATTTTGGTTTAACTTATATGAATGGGCCACACAGGGATAGGTTAATGCGTTGAGGCGGTAGGCCAGTCTGAACAAATGCATTTTTAGGGCACGCTTAAAACTGTGGGGATTGGGGATTAATCGTATTAACCTGGGTAGTGCATTCCAAAGATTTGGCGAAGCACGTGAAAAGTCTTGAAGACGGGAGTGGGAGGTTCTGATTATTGAGGATGCTAAGCTCAGGTCATTAGCAGAATGGAGAGCATGGGTAGGGTGGTAGACTGAGACCAGGGAGGAGATGTAGGGTGGTGCTGAGCCATGGAGTGCTTTGTGAATGAGGGTAATAGTTTTGTACTGGATTCTGGAGTGGATGGGTAACCAGTGTAATGACTGGCACAAGGTAGAGGCATCGTTGTAACGGTTGGTGAGGAATAAAATCCTGGTAGCAGCATTCAGGACAGATTGGAACTGGGAGAGTTTGGTAAGAGGGAGGCCATTTAGGAGAGAGTTACAATAGTCCAGACGAGAATGAATGAGTGAAACAGTAAGAGTTTTTGCAGAGTTGAAAGTATGAAAAGGGAAAATTCTAGAAATGTTTTTGAGATGCAGATAAGAAGAGTGAGCCAATGTTCGGATGTGGGGGGTGAAGGAAAGCTCGGAATCAAGTATGACTCCAAGGCAGCGGGCATGTTGCTTGGGAGTAATGGTGGAACCGCACACGGAGATGGCAATGTCAGGCAAAGGTAGGTTAGTAGAGGGAGAGAACACGAGGAGTTCAGTTTTTGACAGGTTAAGTTTCAGATAGAGGGAGGACATGATGTTAGAGACAGTGGTAAGACAATCACTGGTGTTTTCTAAAAAGGCAGGCATGATAACAGGAGAAGAGGTGTATAATTGGGTGTCATCAGCATAGAGATAGGAGGAGAACCAGGAGAGAACGGTGTCCTTGAGGCCGATGGAGTGAAGCATAGTAAGAAGGAGCTGATGATCCACAGTGTCGAATGCTGCGGAGAGATCCAAGAGAATTAGCATGGAGTAGTGACCAATAGATTTAGCTGTTGGTAGATCATTAGAGACTTTAGTGAGGGTAATGGGTTCCATCATATTCCATCATGGTGTTAGTCATTTTATAGAAAAAATAGTGCAGCATGCCAAACTATTTTTTCACATATTTTCAATGAAATTTGCAACAGAGGTTCCTCATGGATTCTACAATGCAGATATGAGCACAGCCTTATGGTGATGTAATATACATTATGTTCCATATGCACCTCCACTCTTTTCAGAATCTTCATCTGTTATCAGTGTGGCTCCAGTCCTCTCATGTAGATTGCGACCTGCTGGACCACTCCAGGGTTTGCTGGGCAAGACGGGCAGTCACTTCTCAATTATTTATTTATGAGAGTCAGAAAGAGGCCAGAACGAGTCTCTCACAGACTGAAACTGAGAAATTGTGACCGTTACCTCTGACTTTCGGTCAGTCAGAAGTTGCTGTCACAAGATGACGGATCGGGACTGGTGCGGCACTGGGAACAGCTGAAGACAGCGGCTGTTAAGTATAATACTAGGGTGAGGGAACCTGCATTAGCAGCACCACTCCGGGACTGAAATAAAAAAAAATGCTGCAGTGGTGCTTTAATCCTTCATGGAGACCATATGTAGAACACTTGTCGTAACAACCCGATTCACACATGAGGCTGTTGGAGTACCTTGGAGTCCTTACTTCTTCAGGTAACATTATAAAATAGTATACAGGACAGGAAGATATCTCTGTATAGTCTTCGCAGTTAGTTGTCCTTCCTGAAGAATTCCCTGACATTCCATGAACAATGCCGTGCCTTCCTGTATGGCCGTATTCCTCGGCCGGGGCCCATGGCTGTATACAGTAGGGCACACCTTTACATGGAGAGGAATTAGCATAGGGAACTTGCTGTCCTGTTCTTGTTACATAACAGTTTCTACAAGCACTACAATGTTCAGAGCCACAGAAAACATAACAATGTAGTCACAGGTGTAATCACAGCTGCTGACGCCCGTGCCCCAGTTTCTTCTGTATTGCCTTTCGTCATGTCACTTCAGTTTCGAGAACAGTTCTGTATTGCAGAATATGCAGGTCTGAGACTGAAAGAGAAAGGGCAGACGTGTCCATTTTTCCTGCTTTGGTTATGTGTGGAAGAAAGGAACCATCTGACAAGTCACATTAACACATTCACTGCCATGTGGAGAGCAGGACACAACTTGGTTTTGCTAATGAAGATTTATTAGGTATACGGTCAGGTCCTTAACATTGTTCCATGGATAGAATAGATAAGTGATATAGTCAGGCATGTAGGTTTAGGGGATGCAGTCACACACATGTCTTGGAGTCTGGAGCAGGGTTGTCAACTGGTTTATTTTTTTCTGGACAGCTTCTCAAAAAATCACAGACAGACAAACTTTTTTTACGGACACATGGTAACACAAGACCCATTTAAATAATGAAAAAATACACATAATACCATATAATTGTGAAATAAAATGGCCGTGGCGTTTTTTTTTTGAGTAACTTTGAAATAAATTTTATTCTCATAAAAGATAATCCAAGTAAAGTTCATAAACTGAAGTTAATCATGACCAACATATCCAAATCCACCTGGCAAAACCGGGTGATTTTCCCCACAAAATTAATGCAGCGCCCCAGAGTCCTGGTCGTTGCAGTAATGTCGCTCTCCCACCAGGGGGAGTGATATTACATCTGATGGTACTAAAGGAGTTCATCTTTCCAGGTATCACAAGTCACACACTACACTTCACACTCCAGTCCACCATGGGGAGCCTTGCTTCTATCTATTAGGGCACTCCTCACACACGGGTAAAACTGGTGGGTTGGATAGGAAGTTAGTCAGAAGCTGCCTGGGTTTGACCCAGAGAGGACCTGTCAGGCAGACAGGGGGAGAAGGAGGAATATCTGAGCTGCAGACAGAGGGTCTCTGTCAGGGGTGGGATCCTGACAGAGGCCTAGCACGAGATAGCACGTTACGGAGCTGTGCCTGCACCCATTGTGGCAGCATCCTAAGAAAGGACACGAAGCGAAGTGTATTGTGGAGAGTGAGAGGCGAGATCACAGCACAAGGAGATAATACCGGGAGGAGTTCTGCCCCAAGATCGGCAGCCTCCTTCTGAGGCGCGTAGCCGGTGGCCGGAACACCGAGGGAGTAATAGGCTCTACGCATTACTTCAGAGACCGGCAGGACAGTCAATTCCAAGTTGGTTGCCCGACCTTATTACCTAAGAAGACACGGAGGCAAATTGTGGGAGAGGGGCGTCTCTAGGGTCCCTATAAATAAGCTCCAGGCCTACCCCGTCATATGGGTTGTCCTATCCATACCATCTGGGGGACAGAGAGAGAGAGAACATCAGAAACATCCATGAAAGTTGTGAGGACTATCCCGTGGTGCTCAGCAGGGAGGTACTACAACACACAGGCGCTAGTAGGAAGGCTACTGATTTCCACCTGGACAAGGGGACTCTGGATGTGCCTTCGGACCGGCCAGACTCAGCCTGCCCTGTGATCTGTGCTCTGGACTGGGGACGCTGAAGTCTTCAGTAAAAGGTAAAGAGATTGCAACCTTGTGTCCTCGTTATTCATTGCGTCTTACATCGTCCACCATCACCACCTACACATCAGCGAAGCCCTGGGGATACACTTCACCTGTGGGAAGGTATACCATCTAGCTGCCATTCCATCACCCCAGCGGACCCCTAGCGGCGTCGGTCACCCTGACCGAATACCACAGGTGGCATCACGAACACTGTATAAACTGCACCCTTTAATTGGACGCCCCTCAACAGGGCCACGGACCAGGTCAGGCCACCGTGACTTTCCCCTGAACTGAGAAAGGACCCGGTACCGAGTAACCCATTGCCCTACTACGGGGGGGCGATCCATTTTTGGCGTCACGAACAGGATCTACTTCAGCCTGAAAATCAGGTCATGTGTGCCTAAGAACTGTGTCAGAACTGCATTGGAACTGTGATTTATTGCAAGGACTGTGTATTGCCATTTGCCGCCAAAATTCCCACCAAAACTGCCGCCATTATAGCGCCACGAGGAGCGCAGGAAAAGAAGAAGGGCGTGGAGTTGTGGGTGTGAACGAACTGAGAAGCATGAAAAATAATGGCCGCCCAGTCTAAATATTTCTGTACCTTGAGGACGTGTCCATCAGCAGCCGAGATCTGCCTCCTGATCCTCAATGGCGGGCGGAGACAAAGAAAGCAAAACCGCCCATGAGGGAGAGAGCGGGAAAAGGACGAGGAAGGAGCCAGCCACGTGGAGGACGCCATGGCAAGCCGCCCAGGACTAGAGCGTGGGTTCGGAGCAAAGGACTCCCCCAGCCACCTGGAGAGACACCGCGGCCAGGCATCACCCGTTGGCCCTGACTTCCTGCCGGCCGGCATGGAAGAGCTCAATAACCAACTCCTGCGGACACAGCTGAGCACTGAGGCCGGGTCCTTCATCGAAAGCCTCACCAGACATCTGTCGGCAGCCTTGTCTGGTCCAGAGCAAGAAAGAAGTTCCAGCGCTCCGAAGCCAGAAAGCAAGGCCCTTCCGGGAAGCGAGATGCTGCAAACAGAGATGACAACGCCGCAGCACAAGGCCCTGCAACCAGCACTCCAGACTCCAGTGGAGACGGAGCAGACCGGCACCGGAGGGACCGCATCTGAAGCAGGTATGAAGAACGACCCTGCCCTGATAACCGACACCACTCCAGCGACTGCTCGTGCCACCGCTACTGACTCCGTTCCAGTGACTGATCTTGCAGCAGTGCTACCTGCTGCCACAACTAAGACTAACGACATTAACCCACTAGTCTCTGAACTAGTGGATCCTAACACTACCACTATGGTGTGCATCATTTCTACTACTGAACCTGCCACTAAAACTGACATTCGAACCCAGACCCCTAGTGACTTGACCGCATTTGAAAGACGAACCAACGACATTGACACCGCATCAGATGAGGACATGGAACCAAAGCTTCCCCGGTCAGGAAGTGTTCATTACCGACTGATGTCTTGCAAGCTACTATGAGAATAAACCTCGGAACCACGGCAATGTAAATAGTTGACTGTTCTTTTCCTTTGCTGCTTAAACCCGTCCTGGGTTAATTCTTAAAGGGATCCCTTTGTTTACCCAGGATCCCTATTGTTTCAAGTTTTGCACAAGTTGTTTTATACCAAAGAACATTGGAATCATGGACGGTGAATGATCACAAACTGTTTGTACATAGTTTGCACCTTCTTAAAGGTGCTCTCTACTGGTTTTACAAAGAAGAGCTTTTTGAAGAGACTGTTCCTGATGACAGCGTGAAAGTTCCAGTTATTTTACAAGTTGATAACTGACTTGCAATTTGATTGTTTGCACTACCTCAGAAAAGACTTGATTCCCTCTTAAAGAGAATGTTAGTTGTTGCACTTCGCCTAAAAACGATAATGTTGCCTTAAATAGATAGATAGTAATAATGTTTTACATAGTAATAGTATGTAGTTAGCGAGCTAGTGATAAGAAATGTTTGATAATGTTGAGAATAGAATGTTTACTGATGTACTTTAAATAAAATTGAGGACAAGAGAAGTTGAAAGAAAGATGCAGTCTAGCCTGTAGTGGAGGTGAAACCTGTTTTGCATTTCAATAAAGTGAGCCCGTAGGGGTTAGTGAGTCCTCTAGTGAGCCATAGATAGATGGTTGATAGACTTTGCACTTAGAGAAAGAGGAATGTTAAATTGTTGTTCTAGTACTTAGTAAGTAGAATACCTGTATGGGTAATTGGTTCTATAGATAGATAATAACTGTTCTTGATCTGCCTTTTGCACAATGTAAATATGTTCTTGTTTGTAATGTTCAAGTGTTCTCACCTCCCATAAAGGGAAGCACTGTTAAATTAATTTGTTCATAGCATTCCAAAAATTTTGCATGTCTTTTAATAACCTGTAATTGTTGTTTTCTTTTCCCAGTCACGGAGTACTGGATTTAACGGGGGGGAGTGCAGCGCCCCAGAGTCCTGGTCGTTGCAGTAATGTCGCTCTCCCACCAGGGGGAGTGATATTATGTCTGATGGTACTAAAGGAGTTCACCTTGCCAGGTATCACAAGTCACACACTACACTTCACACTCCAGTCCATCAGGGGGAGCCTTGCTTCTATCTATTAGGGCACTCCTCACACACGGGTAAAACTGGTGGGTTGGATAGGAAGTTAGTCAGAAGCTGCCTGGGTTTGACCCAGAGAGGACCTGTCAGGCAGACAGGGGGAGAAGGAGGAACATCTGAGCTGCAGACAGAGGGTCTCTGTCAGGGGTGGGATCCTGACAGAGGCCTAGCACGAGATAACACGTTACGGAGCTGCGCCTGCACCCATTGCGGCAGCATCCTAAGAAAGGACACGAAGCGAAGTGTATTGTGGAGAGTGAGAGGCAAAATCACAGCACAAGGAGATAATACCGGGAGGAGTTCGGCCCCAAGATCGGCAGCCTCCTTCTGAGGTGCGTAGCCGGTGGCCGGAACACCGAGGGAGTAATAGGCTCTACGCATTACTTCAGAGACCGGCAGGACAGTCAATTCCAAGTTGGTTGCCCGACCTTATTACCTAAGAAGACACGGAGGCAAATTGTGAGAGAGGGGCGTCTCTAGGGACCCTATAAATAAGCTCCAGGCCTACCCCGTCATATGGGTTGTCCTATCCATACCATCTGGGGGACAGAGAGAACATCAGAAACATCCATGAAAGTTGTGAGGACTATCCCGTGGTGCTCAGCAGGGAGGTACTACAACACACAGGCGCTAGTAGGAAGGCTACTGATTTCCACCTGGACAAGGGGACTCTGGATGTGCCTTCGGACCGTCCGGACTCAGCCTGCCCTGTGATCTGTGCTCTGGACTGGGGATGCTGAAGTCTTCAGTAAAAGGTTAAGAGACTGCAACCTTGTGTCCTCATTATTCATTGCGTCTTACATCGTCCACCATCACCACCTACACATCAGGGAAGCCCTGGGGATACACTTCACCTGTGGAAAGGTATACCATCTAGCTGCCATTCCATCACCCCAGCGGACCCCTAGCGGCGTCGGTCACCCTGACCGAATACCACAGGTGGCGTCACGAACACCGTATAAACTGCACCCTTTAATTGGACGCCCCTCAACAGGGCCACAGACCGGGTCGGGCCACCGTGACATTCCCCTGAACTGAGAAAGGACCCGGTACCGAGTACCCCATTGCCCTACTACGGGGGGGCGATCCATAAATGCCACGACAGATAAAACAGGAACATAAAAAAGGGAGGGTGGGAGGGATCTTCAATCTTCTTGTGATGACTGAAGCTAACCGTTCAAAACAGCTGGTATTTATATTTAATTTCTTCCCGCACTTTTCTTCAACAGCCAATCACATTCAAGTAAAAAAGGCGCCAAGCCATCCAGTTTGAACCAGATAAAACCTGCTCGTGCATAGCACAGCTTACCCAAGGTTAAATTAACCATTTCAAAACTTGCTTTAAAACTGAAAAACCACACATACATAGCCTTACGTTATTGGGTCTGTGATCTCATGAGACCCCCTTGTATTTCTCAAGGGGAGGGCTTCCACGAGACGACCCCAATAAATCATTATAATTATAAGTGATCCATGTCTACAGACCATAATCCAATATAAGACATCAGTTGCATTCACTATGAACTGATCATTTCATACATCATCTTCATGGTCATGCATCTTTATTTCCAGCCAGTGTTACCCTCAGTTATTTCTTGTCAAAAATGTAAAGAGATCCCATCAGTGTTGTAAAACCGTCTACTTTCTCATTCTGTTCTATGCAAGAAGCAGATCCAAAATAAAGCCTCAGGTACTGATCATTATACAGAAATCCCTGAGCTCGTAACCGAGACTTTTCTTCGATTTTCGATCATTTTTGCTTGGTCAGAAAGATTTGGTGGTATGCACGCGAACCCTCTGCTGCACAGAGGAAGCCATTTTCATGAAGTATCTCTTTTTATGTGATGCCTCTATAACTTTTGGTTTCCATAAAAGCAATGGGGTTATAATTCCTCATCAGTGTCACAGCACAAGCCTCTGAGACTGCTGTGTTACTGTTTCCATACATGATAGACATCGTGCTGCTGTATTTTTGCAGGAGATATTTTAACTCTTAAAGAATATTGTCCCCACCATGGACGCTTTAGAATAGCAGCTTTCAAACCTCGCCATTGCCAAGCGCGCTGCCTCTAATTAGTCCTGCTAACACAAGAGACAAGGGACCACCCAGCATGGTTTTCGCACACATTTCAAAAGCCTCCATATCTGATGGTATGGGGTTGCATTACTGTCTATGGCATAGGCAGCCTACATGTCTTGAAAGGCACTATTAATACTGAGCATTATACAGAGGTTTTAGAACAACACTATGCTCCTATCAGCATAATGTCTATTTCAGGCAAAACTTTACATAGTTCAACAAAACAATGCTAAACCACATACTGCATCTATTACAACAGCACAATTTCGCAGAAGTAGAGTTTGGGTGATAAACTGGCCGGCTCTAGTGTTCAGACGTTTTACCAAAAGAAATCATTAAGCGCATTATGAAATTAAAAATCCTGTGTGATGAGCAGTGAGAATTCTAAATCAGACAAGAATGGGACTACCTTCCTCTCCCAAATCTCCACCATTTGGTCTCCTCCCTTCCCAGACATTGATGGACTGTTGTTAAAAGAAGAGTGGATGCTATACAATAGCAGATATATGGCCCCAGCCTAACTTTTTTGTGATGTGTTGTTGCCATGAATTTCTAAATGACATAACCTAGGATAAAAACACAATGAGCAAATACCTTGTATTAAGTGAATAAATAGTGATAGTACATGTAAATAGCATAGGGAACATAGTGGCGGACACTAATTTGATTAATAAAGCGTAAAAGCCATCCCTCCACGACAAGGTATACTCGATCAAGACAGTTTCTAAGTGAGTTCATTTTTTCAGATGAAATGGGAAAATGTTTAACTTTCACCTTCTGTGAATAAAATATTGCTATAAGGCTGGGTTCACATTTCGTTTTGGCAGTCCGTTAGACGGACTACGTTACACCGCAGCATAACGCGATGTAACGTAGTCTGTTAACGCTGCCATTAAGTTCTATGTCAGACGCATCGCTAGCGCACGCCCACAATGGGCGTGTGCTAGCCATGTGCCGTCATTGAGTGACGGACCCTGGAACGCGGGCTGCAGCGTTTCCGGGTCCGTCACTGCTAGCGCAGATAGAGCTAGCAGATGCTGTATCTGCGCTAGCGATGTGACAAGTCGGGCTGCTGTTAACGCAGCAAGAACCTAGCCTAAGAGATTTCCAAATCATTGCACTCGTTTTCTTTACATTTCACGCTATGTTCCAACTCTTTTGAAATTGCAGTTGTACTATTTCCAACCCTACTTCATTATAAATGGCTCAGTGTCTGATTTGTTCATTCCCGCAGCCAACATTTTGGTGCTGTGTTTGGCTTGGAAATATTGGATAGTTTCCTAATATTTTAACTTCTTCTTAGTTATAAGAATACACATAAATAAGTGTATAAAGGTTTATGTGTTTCTTTTTTTTCTACCTATGACATTCTTTTGAATGATTTACTTGCAGCCATCATTTTACACATAATTACCGTATGTATTTTACAACAATATGTGAGATATGCTGTGCAATCAGTAGCCCCTTACAGTTCCTCCCTAGCCTTCAATATCCAAGAAACTCCTCCAGATTCCTGGAATATCTGCAATTCCTTACTTAAAGGCAGTAAAAGAAAAAACAATTGTAATAAGGCTAAAATATCCCCAAGATGATGTATTAAAAGATGAGCTTCTGTATGTACAGCTACAAAAGTAGTAAAGTTGTTGTAGCTTTTAGTTGATGTAATCAATATAGTACTCAGAAGACCACCACATGATGGAGAAAAGTTCACACATCTGTGTGTCCCTCTTGGTTTCTGGGCCCCATATCTGCTGCCATGATTATAGCTACATGAATGGTGTTTCCTCCGCTACTATGCAGTCAGTCCAGTTTTCCTTATAGGAGGCGTTATTAATACCCAGATCATAGCAGAGGGATTGGGAATATTTCTATTCATATTCATAACATTAATAACACTAAGAGAAGGCTGGTTCACCATAGTGGAGTGTTAGACACCTGCAAACACCTTTGTGTAGGATGCCTTAGGGATCCCATGGGTTTCTATTACTTCTGCTTCTCATGGGCTCAGATTATGCTAACAAACAATATTCCCAACTAGTCTGACAAGTTGGATATATGAGCTGTAGAGAGCAATTCCGATTCCCACAGCAGAAACATTACATCACCGGTAAGTACTGAGCAGCAGTTCGCTTCCCTCACCCTCTCCGGCACATTCTTGCCTATACCTGATTGAATTAGCAGAGCGAAAGCTTCTACTTTACTGTAGCAACTAGCTGCCTACGTATAGCGCCTGCTGTGTAATGGATGCAGGGTACACGGGTTTATATGAGTTTCTGTATTAATGAGGACAAAGAGATGAGATACACAAACGACAGATCTAATACAATTGCACTACATGTCTTAAGTCCCCCATACACATTAGATAAAAATTGGACTCATCCACCGGTTTTGGCAGCACTTGAAACCCATCTGATGTGTATGGGACCCTCCTGACTCTCCTCCTACAGATGCCGGAATCGAGCAGTTGGAATTAACGCCCAACTTTTTGTTTTCAAGGGAAATAAGTTGAAAACATATATAAATGTCCAGCAGAGTCAAGCACGCATGTATATAGGGAAGCTGGGACAGATAGCAGTGTGACGAACAAACGGCCAGCTTACGAGATGTCTAAATGATAAGTTATTTCCCCAAAAATACTTCCACCAAGGACGTATTATTACCAGATAAGACCCAGTCTTTGACATTTTTATGGTCCTCTTAAATCCTCCTTTCTCCTATATAAGCGTATGCACACTTGTAGCAGCTTTAGTATTGCATTACTACCATAGTAATGAATTGTAGTAGAGACAGTGATCCTCATGGCCTAGGCACCCAAATGCTGCGTCCCCCACTGTATGCAGATCTATTCCCTTCCTTATTAACTGGTAGCCTTTTTGGCTGTTTGTTGTGTTACATAGACACGTTATAGCAATGTTATTTTATGCTTTATGACAGTATAATGTGGGCAGTGGGCACTACAGAGTGTACAAAAAAGTCTACAGAGGATTTCCAAATTATTGCATTCTTGTTTTCTTCACATTTTATGCAGTATCCCAACCTTTTTCGGACTTGGGGTTCTATTACTTGTAGTTCCACTTCATTATAAATGGCCCAGTGTCTGATTTGATCAGTCCAGCAGCCAACATTTTGGCCTGTTTGGCTTGGAAATATTACATTATTTAAGACATCAGAAGAAGAACCATTAAACCTTAATATCGCATTGTATGTATAATGAATAATCAAGTATGAACCTAATGTTGCAGGGGTATTGGGGACATTATGCTTGTGGTAGACATAATTTTCTCTAGAGAATATGGTACATTAACTATTTCTAATTTACTGACAGTCTCGCGGCATACAGCCAACATTGAAAATATAGTCTTTATCAATGAGGGGGGCTTCTGGGATCAGTAAAGTTGTTTAGGATGGGGACTCACATCTACTGCTTATTGAGCTTAATCACCTTTCCAGGTAAATGACCAATAATGGTGTTGCCTCTTGCTATTAGTTGAGTGCCCATTTAGACAGGCCTTACTTTGCCCACCACACTCCCCCAGTGATAATAAGTGATGAATTATATAGGAGCCAATCAGCGCTTGTTTACTGGCTCATTCATACATACCAACAAAAGCGATATGGGAAAAAGATCAATAAAATAGATAAAAGAGTTATGTCCCCATACAGCAAAATTATGTTTTGCATGCCGGCATAAATGATCCAATCACCCGCCGATGAATAAGCATTTTGCTCATCTCATTGGCAGCTTGTTTACACCGGCCGATAATCAGTACGTGCTGATTATTAATATATCCAAATGGATT
Source organism: Ranitomeya variabilis (assembly GCF_051348905.1). NCBI lineage: Eukaryota > Metazoa > Chordata > Amphibia > Anura > Dendrobatidae > Ranitomeya > Ranitomeya variabilis. Next base: position 505,700,553 of record NC_135235.1, read on the forward strand.
GTATCTTACCTTCAGATGGATTCCCCTGTACTCTTGCATCTGAACACTTAGGGCTCATTCAGAAGTCAGTGTATATTTTTGTGCACATAAAACTGAATGATATTAATAAATGTTTTGGACCAGATTTCAATCATACTTTGGTAGGTGTGTCACTTTTTGCCATCAGTTTTTCTCAGATGACAAAAAAAAATGATGGAAGTTTTTCAAGCTTCTCCTATCGAGCAGTCAATGAAAAATGGGCAGCACACGGATGGCATCCGATTTTCTTCATGGACCTATAGACTTTCATTGGTGACTTTGATCCTTGGCTCAGATTAAAATTGGACATGTCTCCGTGTTTTGGAGTAGATCACTAGACCCAATAGACCAATACAATATTATAGTTATAAGTTGAATCAATGGCAAAACACAAATAGAACTCATACTTGAAAAAACGGATGTCTGAATGACCTACTATTCGATAATCACCAAGCCAATTAATCAATTAAAAACGAGATCCCTGAAATAAAAAATACAAATGGTGGAAAAAAGACCAAACTGCAGCAGGTAATCCATGTGTTCAAAGTATGGAGCAGGAGCTGCAGTGCTGCCACCTACAGGTAAGAAAGGTGTGCTGTGAACAAAAACGTAAATATAATGTAGAGGAAAAGATTTCAGTTGAAACATAAAAGATGTTACATAGTTATTAAGGTTGAAGGAAGACTTTAAGTCCATCTAGTTCAACCCATAGCCTAACCTAACATGCCCTAACATGTTGATCCAGAGGAAGGCAAAAAAACCCCATGTGGCAAAGAGTAAGCTCCACCTTGGGGAAAAAAATGCCTTCCCGACTCCACATACGGCAATCAGACTAGTTCCCTGGATCAACGCCTTATCAAGGAATCTAGTGTATATACCCTGTAACATTATACTTTTCCAGAAAGGTATCCAGTCCCCTCTTACATTTAATTAATGAATCACTCATTACAACATCATACGGCAGAGAGTTCCATAGTCTCACTGCTCTTACAGTAAAGAATCCACGTCTGTTATTATGCTTAAACCTTCTTTCCTCCAGACGTTCCCCCTTGTCCCTGTCTCAGGTCTATGATTAAAAAGATCAGAAAGGTCTTTGTACTGTCCCCTCATATATTTATACATTAAAATAAGATCACGCCTTAGTCTTCGTTTTTCCAAACTAAACAGCCCCAAGTGTAATAACCTATCTTGGTATTGCAGACCCCCCAGTCCTCTAATAACCTTGGTCACTCTTCTCTGCACGTTGTGGCTTTAGTTAGTGATACAATGAAAAATGATTCATTTCTTGATTATTAGAAATAACGTATCTTCCATCAAAGTAAGGGCTAACCTACTTAGTGCAGTAACTCCCACTGAGTGGTCTTGCAAAATACTAAATAACCCCGGGCTGAATGTAAAGATGGCACATTTCTCTAATCCAATGTGCTCGAAATAATATCATGTTTTATCACCCCCATTCTCAATACTAAAATTTGCCAGAACCCTCTGATTACAGAGATAATGTTCATTTTATTTATACATTTTTAGGAGAAATAATAGAGGAACAATAAAAAAAAGAGTGATTAGAAAAGAAGTAAGACAAATTCATAAGCTCAAACTATTAGTCTTTCTTAAATATTAAGAACAGACAAAACCGATAATAAAAAAAAGGGAGTCAAATATGCAAGTGGAGAAAAATACCATCAGGAAGATGCAGCGCCCCAGAGTCCTGGTCGTTGCAGTACTGATGCTCCGCCGCTAAGGGGGGCTATGGTACGTCTGATGGCACTGAAGGAGTTCACCTGACCAGGTATCACAGACACCAATACACTTCCCAGTCTGGCCTCCAGGGGGAGCTAAGGGTGCTATGTATTAGGCCACTCCTCACAATCTGGTAAAACTGGGGGTTAGGCAGGAAGTTAGTTAGAAGCTGACTGGGTTGGAACCAGGCAACATCCTGTGGCAGAGGGTGTTGCAGGGGAAGATTCAGGGGGGTCCCTGTCAGGGGTGGGATCCTGACAGAGGCCTAGCGAACAGGAAGAACGTTACGGGACCGTGCCTGCACTTCATTGGTACCCCAAGAAAGGACAAGAAGCGAGGTTTATTGTGCTGAGTGAGAAACGAGATCGCAGCAAAAAGGAGAAACACCAGTAGGAGTCGTGCTGTAAGACGAGGCAACATCCTACTGAGGCGCATAGCCGGTGTCCGGAACGCCGAGGCAGTATTGAGCTACAGGCCTTACTTCAAACCTACGGCAGGACAGTCAGTTCTAGGCGGGCTGTCTCACTCAAATCACCTAAGCAGACATAGGGGGCAACATCTGGAGAGGGGCGACTCTAGGGTCCCGGAAGACCTCCGAGCCTACCCGTCATATGGGTGCGTCCTAGCCATATCATCTGGGGGACGAAACAGAACATCATCATCGAGTTGTGAGGGAACTTCAGAAACAGACACAACAGTTGTGAGGACTATCCCGTAAGCACCACAGGGAAGGACTACAACACACAAGCGCTAGAAGGTAGGCACAGATTTCCACCTGCAAAGGGAACTCTGGAGGTGCCATCGGACCGGCTGGACTCACGCAGCCCGGTTAACCGTATTCCGGACTGAGGATCCTGGAGCCTTCAGTAAAGAGGTAAAGAGACTGCAACCTGGTGTCCTCGTTATTTACTGCGACCGGCACCACACCACAACAGCATCACTCTCCACCTTCATTGGACGCCCCTCAGCAGGGTCACGGGCCGGGTCTAGCCACTGTGACAACCCCAGAACTGAGACAAAGAGGCCCGGTACCGGGTACCCCTCGGCCCTGCGGCAGTGTGGGCGCTCCAAAGGCATTTCATGGGCCCCAAATTTATTCTACTAGAGGACAACAATCCCAAACATACAGCCAAAATCATCAAGAACTATCTTCAGCATAAAGAAGAACAAGGAGTCCTGTAGGTGATGATTTGGCCCCCACACAACCATGATCACAAAATCATCAAGTCTGTCTGGGATTATAAGAAGAGACAGAGGAATTTGCACAAGCGACCAGATCTGTGGTTAGTTCTCCAAGATGTTTGGAACAACCTCTCTGCTGAGTTCCTTGAAAACCTGTGTGCAAGTGTAGCTAGAAGAACTGATGCGTGCATGCTGTTTTGAAGGCAAATGGTGGTCATCCCAACCATTGATTGCATGTACATTTCTCTTTTGCTCATTCACTTTCCATTTTCTTAATTGATAAAACATAAACTGTATTAACACTTCGGTTATACTTTGCAACATTTATTTCCACACCTGCCTAAAACATTTGCCCGGTACTGTACATTTACCATAAAAAACTGATTTGAACAGTAGATCATTTTCTGATGACACATTCCCTTCAACTAAAGGTTCCCTGATTCTGAATTTCTACTTGCAATGCATATTATATTTAATACTTGTAAAAAGCTACTGATAAATAAGAAACATACAAATGAACAATAAATGGTCTGTGATAAAGGGGCATTGGGCTAAGGCAGAGTTTGTCTGCAAATGTGTAAAACTTTAAAGAAGATTAAAAATGTCTTTGTCGAACTGTAATTTTGGTGCTGGGGCGGGTGACACTGCTCATGGAATGGCGTGAGCGGCTGATTAGCCCTGACATTTTGGCATCTGATGACTAATCCAGGTCATGCCAAGACGAGGATCTCAGCTTGAGTAGAAGGAATGTGAACATTGCTACAACCAGAAACCCTATTATATAACAGTAAGAAATGATCACAACAGGTTAAATTGTCTGAGCTCAGACTTAGCAGAATGATTTCTTCCTGTCTACACATTTACCTAACTTCATAAGCAATGGTGGCACCTACAAAGCCGTTCACTGACCCTGCACATTTCCGAGAACAGAAGCTCCGAAGTCGGTCACCTGTGGAAAAGTACTCACACTAATTTTATAACTGAGCATGCATTGCTGTAATAGCCGTGCTGCGGTTTAGCTCAAAACTGTGGAGCTTTGCACTAGGACCCATCATTCCTTGGCCTGATCTATCCTTACAGTTACAAAAAGACTGGTATTATGGACAATGGATGCACTTAATGGCCAATCTGCTCGTGGACCTAGGAGTTCTTCTGATCTTAAGGTCAGATGGGGTATTCAACATGGTAGAAATTGCCTTTTTTGCTCAGATGATAAAGGTTATACACTAGGATGGGCGAAATACAGATTTTTCTAAGGGCACCATCTCATTCTGCATACTCCTTCTCAATCTATACTTGCAAACTTATCCTCTTAAGACAAAATAAAAAAAAAAAAAAGGACCATCTCTGAATAGAATAAAGCAAGTGTGAACATGTGCAAGCTGCTATGACTATGACAAAAGAATATGGCAGCCTCTGCAAGCGCTAAGATGTATGTCAGTCCCTCCACCAGGGCAATAGGGATACTCGGTACCAGATCCAGTCGCACTTAAAGGGGATGTTACGGTGGCTGTGACACGGTCCGTGTCCCTGGGACTCAATTAAAAGGGAAAGGTCTTTAAAGGGTATTTTGGAATAAAGTTTATTCGTGACGCCACCTGTGGTTCTCGGTCAGAGGGGATTGACGCTGCTTAAAGAGGTCCTCTGGGGTGATGTTGCAGCTAGATGGTGACGCTTCCTACAGGTGAAGCGGGGTTCCCAGGGCTCCCAAGGTGTATGGCAGTAATGGTGGGTTGCCGGTAAATAAAGGAGAACACAGGGTTGCAGTCTTTACCTGGTTTACTGCAGTAGTATTCAGCCTCAGTCCAGGGTACCGGCAACGGGTGCAGAAGTAGTCCAGGAAGCCCGAAAACAAGTAGAAATCCCCTTGGCAGGTCAGGTTGGGAGCCTTCCACTATGCGCTTGAGCTGTTCTCTTGGGGTCTCAGACACGGTGACTCGAGGACAGGGCCGGACTCACCCCCTCGCGACATCTATGACACCGGTACAGTTGAATGCAATGATGGAGGAGAGAGCGTCTGCTGATGCCCCCTCTCCCATCATTCCCCGCTCTGCCTCTGACACTGCGGGTGCGCGATGACATCGTATCATCGCGCACCTGCTGTGTGTCGGGTGGGCAGACTGCAGCTGCTGAGACCGGAGCCGGGAGCAGTGCGGGCACGAGGAGAGGTGAGGAGAGTGGGTTTTTTTTTTAAATATATCAATGAGTGATAACTGGATTGTGGGGCTATTGGGGGGGGGCTGCATTACATTCTATGGGGGAGGGCTGCATTACATTCTATGGGGGCTGGCTGCATTACATTCTATGGGGGCTGGCTGCATTACATTCTATGGGGGGCTGTATTACATTCTATGGGGGCTACATTATATTCTATGGGGAGGTGGGCTGTATTACACTCTTATATTCTATGGTGGGGCTACATTATATTCTATGGAGGGCTGCATTATGCTCTATGAGGGGGCTACCATATATTATATATGCAGGGGCTGCATTATACTATATGAGGGGGCTGCATTATATTCTCTGGGGGGTTACATTATACTCAGGGGGCTACAATATATTTTTTGGGGTGGCTGCATTATATTCTGGGGTAGCATCATTATACTATATGTGGGCTGCATTATACTGTTTCGAGGACTATGGGGAATACTTTATACTATATGAAGAACTATGGGGTGCATTATACTATGGGAAGTGAATTGTACTACATGGATGACAATGGTGGGGCATTATACTATATGGAGCACTATGAGGAATGTATTATACTATTTGGAGGACTGAAGAGTGTATTATACTATATGGAGGACTGTGGCAGTACATTATACTATATGGAGGACTGAGGAGTGTATTATGCTATATGGAGGAATTTCAGTGTATTTTAATATAGGGAGGACAATGAGGAGTGTATTATACTATATGGAGGACTATGAGGAGTGTATTATACCATATTGAGGACTGAGGAGTGTATTATACGATTTGGAGGACTGAGGAGTGTATTATACTATATAGAGGACTGTGGCAGCACATTATACTATATATATGGAGGACTGAGGAGTGTATCTATATATATAATTGTCTAAGGGTTTAATTGTCTGTCCTGGAAATCCCGCGTCTCTGATTGGTCGAGGCCGCCAGGCCTCGACCAATCAGCGACAGGCACAGTCTCTGACACAACAAACTGCCGCCAGACAAGCCCAGGATGCGGAATCTCACAGACACCGTCGCCAACAGGAGACACCACAACAAACTGCTGCTAGACAAGCCCAGGATGCGGAATCTCACAGACACCATCGCCAACCGGAGACACCACAACAAACTGTTGTACGACAGGAACACACACTACACAATACAGGCCACGCAATATATATAACACAGCCCACTTACTATATAACACAGCCCAAGCAGTATATAGCAGCCACGCAGTATATAACACAGGCCACGCAGTATATAACACAGGGCACATAGTATATAGCACAGACCACGCAGTATATAACTGCGCCGCCCTCTGCCTGAACAGTCAGTGCGGAGAGACGGGACGCTGAGGAGCAGCGACGAGAGGTGAGTATGTGATATTTTGTTTTTATTGCCTCAGCAGCAGCATTACATGTGGCACAATGCTGTATGGAGTGTCTATGGGGCCATAAAGAACTGCATGGAGCATTACATGGGGCATCTATGGGGCCATAACTGCATGGAGCATTATATGGGCCATCTATGGGGCCATAACTGCATGGAGCATTATATGGGCCATCTATGGGGCCATAACTGCATGGAGCATTATATAGAGCATCTATGGGGCCATAACTGCATGGAGCAATATATGGGGCATCTATGGGGCCATAAAGAACTGCATGGAGCATTATATGGGGCATCTATGGGGCCATAACTGCATGGAGCATTATATGGGGCATCTATGGGGCCATAAAGAACTGCATGGAGCATTATATGGGGCATCTATGGGGCCATAACTGCATGAAGCATTATACTACGTGACTGGGCAATATACTACGTGGACATGCAATGTACTGCGTGGGCTGCGCAATGTACTGCATGGGCTGCGCAATGTACTGCGTGGGCTGTGCAATGTATTACGTGGGCTGCGCAATGTACTGCGTGGCTGCACAATGTACTGCGTGGGCTGCACAATGTACTGCGTGGCTGCGCAATGTACTACGTGGGCTGCGCAATGTACTGCGTGGCTGTGCAATATACTGCATGGGCTGTGCAATATACTACGCATACATATTCTAGAATACCCGATGCGTTAGAATCGGGCCACCATCTAGTTATACTATATGGAGGAATTGCAGTGTATTTTAATATATGGAGGACTATGAGGAGGGTATTATACTATATGGAGGACTATGGGGAGTGTATTATACTATATGGAGGCAGGGCCGTATTTGCCACTAGGCACTTGAGGGCACGTGCCTAGGGCGGGGACAATGCAGTAGGGCGGGGACAATGCAGGGGGCGGCACCTGAGCAAGGTTTTTTTTCATAAGTCCTGGGTCACCTCCCGACCGACCCCCCCCCTCCACTCTCTACTCAACTGAATTCACTCCTCCAGACAGACCAGGATCTTTATTGAGGAAAGCTCCCCTAAAACCGGGTTTTGAGCTCCCCCTTCTGGCCTGGATTCAGAATGTGTTGTGTGTAAGATTACCTGCCAAAGGGATCCCACTTGTCTCCAGGCATGGCTCTATCCTCCCCAAGAGGAAGGCAGCACCACTGTGGTACCCAAACTCCTGGGGTGTCACATATGCAAACATTGAATATATACCATCTGGTCCATATTCCTGCAATATATTAAATACTTATAAAACAAAGGTACTTAGTGCACCAATCAACCAATTTATGTGAGCCCACCAGCCATGACAAGGCGTTTCTTTCTTTGATATGACCCTAAACCTAATAGTTATCAAATGTGCCTCTTCCTAATTAAAAGCCTACAAATTTAAAGAGCAGGTAGGATCCCGCATTAATTAAAAAAGCCTTAGGCTGATGGGAGGAGTGCAAACTGATCTTCTTCATAAGACAACAGTCCAGATATTCTTGGCCTCAGTGACGCATTCTTCTCTTTTCAGCAAAGCACGGTGCTGAAGAGCAGCACTCTACTGACAGAACGACCTTACAGATGTAACGTGGATATTTGCAGATGGATCTGGAGTGACAATATGACACCCCCTATAATCACATCACCACAGATGCAGTGGTCCACATGATCATATTTGCAGTTCTAGTTTCATGAAGCTCTGATCAGAGGAAGAAACTGTCTGTTCTTTGTGTACAGCTCTTAGTTGTGAACCAGTATTACATTGGACATTATCCTGTAGAACGGGTTTATGACACTTCTTAACCAAATGACTTTAGAAGACCTATTGAGGGTCATTTGCTTCTAGAAAAGTAAAATATCTACATTTGTATGGTTTAATAATCCAAACTGTGAAAGGTCAAAGCTTTCCCGGAGCATAGAAACAATACTACACTGGGCAGCCATCAATGCAACTGCCTTATTGTAGTCATTGTAGAAAGACAAACCTGTGCAAAACAAATGACAAGTCTATGTGTGCCGAAAAGCAGAAAGCCTCTACTGCAGGCAATATGGAGGCGCATGTGGCTCTGTACTATGGAGCAATTGGGCTTCTGTGTACTACAACACAGCCGTCACATGGCTCTGTATTATAGGGAGATTCTCCTATGGAAGAAATACAAAGGGTAAGTTGTACAGTGTTTTATGAGGCCACATGCTAATGTAGAACATGCAGATGCAGCATTAACATTTGCAATGTCATTAAATACTATCACCTTATAGCTTACTAGATGGTGGCCCGATTCTAACGCATCGGGTATTCTAGAATATGTATGTATGTATGTACATCGCGCTGTGAGTGGGGGTTAAATTCCGCTCCAATATCGCTGATTGGTCGCGCCCGGCTGGCCGATCAGCGAAGTGTGGTTCAAATCTGGCACCAATTCGCAGCCGGACTGCGCCTGTTGCTGATTGGTCGCGGCACGACCAATGACCGAAGCGGTGTTTAAATACCGCGCCAATATCGCTGATTGGTCACGGCCGGCCCGTGAGCTACCAATCACTGAAGCGGTGTTTAAATCCCGCGCCAATATCGCTGATTGGTCGCGGCCGGCCATGCGTGACCAATCACTGAAGCAGTGTTTAAATCCCATGCCAATATCGCTGATTGGTCGCGGCCGGCCGGGCGCAACCAATCAGCGAAGCCTGGTTTAAATCCCGCGTCAATTCACGGCTGGACTGCGTCTGTCGCTGGATGTCGGGGGTTCGGAGTGCAGGATATAGTACAACCAGCTAGTATATAACACAGCTACTTAGTATATAGCACAGCCACATAGTATATAGCACAGACATGTAGTATATAGCACAGCCACGTAGTATATAGCACAGCCCGTAGTATATAGCACAGCCACGTAGTATATAGCACAGTCCGTAGTATATAGCACAGCCACGTAGTATATAGCAGCCACGTAGTATATAGCACAGCCCGTAGTATATAGCACAACCACGTAGTATATAGCAGCCACATAGTATGTAGCAGCCACATAGTATATAGCAGCCACATATTATATAGCACAGCCACGTGGTATATAGCAGCCACGTAGTATACAGCAGCCACGTAGTATATAGCACAGCCCACACAGTAAATAACACAGCCCAAGCAGTATATAACACTGCCCACGTAGTATATATCAGTCACGCAGTATATAACACAGCCCACGTAGTATACAGCAGCGTGGGCACCATATCTCTGTTAAAAAAAGAATTAAAATAAAAAATAGTTATATACTCACCCTCCGGCGTCCACCGAAGTTGTCCCGATGCGTGCGAGACCGCTAAGTCTTCTGCGTAATTTCGCAATGCATCTCTGGGAACGGAAGCTGGCAGCAGCCTCGCCGCTCATGCGCATCGGTGGATGGCGAAAGGTGAGAATAGCACCATTTTTTTATTTTTTTTAATTATTTTTAACATATCTTTTTACTATTGATGCTGCATAGGCAGCATCAATAGTAAAAAGTTTGTCACACAGGGTTAATAGCAGCGTTAACAGACTGCGTTACACCGCGTTATGACACAGTGTAACACAGTCGGTTTAATGGACTGCTAAAACGCTGTGGGGGGCGGGCGCTGACTGGGAGGGGAGTATGGAGGGGGCACTGACTGCAGGGGAGTAGGGAGCGGCCATTTCGCAGCCGGACTGTGCCGGTCGCTGATTGAGACAGCGACTTGGGATTTCCGTGACAGATAGACAAACAGACGATAGTGCCCCTTAGACGATTATATATATACTGTAGATACGACCCACTTTACTGTCCTGGGGCAACCTGCTCCGTGTTGTGACTCTACAGTCCCACATTCTCAATTTATTAAAGCGGTTGCCTCAACTGGACACCACTGTCTTACAATGAAGCTATTTGGGAAAGACCATGTTAAAGGTCCTTAAATGCATTATAATCCTATGCATGTCTTAAAGGTGATGTCTGTTTTTAGCAAAGTAGTCCCCAAGGTGTGTTAAGTACATTGAATAACAAATTTATCAAGTATTTACCCTCCCTGGTTCAGGGACAACTTTCTGCTGCAGTGGCATTCTAGTCAGTCACTGTGCTCAGTGCTCATGTCTGATGGCATGCAAGGTTGAGCTCAGTGCTTGAGCTTCTGAAATCAGTGACTGTCTAGAACGGAGATGTCACTGATCAGGTCAGCAAGTCATTGAGCTCAACATCGCGTGCTGTCAATCTCTGCCCACTTTTGATATGACATCACAAAACCAGGAGCGGAGCAGCAGTGGGGAGCTGGCACTTGTACTAGGGATGGTAAGTATCTAATGAGTTTGCTATTTTTTGTACTTTACACACTTTGGGGAACACATTGAAACTGGAGATCTGTGATAGTCGGTTAAAATCTATACTGCAGACTAATACTGGAATTTTATGATTATGAGGGTAAAGCCCTCATAGCTGTTGGACTAATGATTGCTTGGTGGACAATTATCTCTTTCGAGTCCACCCTACACAGGATCGCTCAGCTCTGCCTAACACACTTACCGGTATATTATCTATATGAGAGCTGCTTTCAGAGAGACTTGTCTCCCATAGGATAAAATAGATCAGCCATTAAAAATTGATGTGCCAGATCCTTCTTTTCCTCGAAACCATCTGCCGGGTGAGAGTTGGGAGGTCCCAATACATGTTAGACTGGTGGCTGATCCTACCAATATCTGCGAGTTTGGATAACTTTAGTCAAATGTATACAACGGCCTTAACGCTATATCAATAGTAAAACCAAAAAGGGGCCAGCACACCTGTTAGGGCTCGCTCACACTCAGCTCAATGTTATTCTATGGGGAAGTGCAGATCTGCGATTTTTTTCTCTTGCCGAATCGGCAGCATGCTGCGTGTGGCTACAAGACCCGACTCAATCTCACCCATACAAGTCTATGAGTTTGTGGGAAACATCAGACTGCACTTGGGTGTCATCCCATACACAGAGACAGCCAATGGAGATGGAGAAATTAATTTCTCCATCTCCTCCGCAGCTGTGCTCTAATTCTCTCATGCGATAGGAACGGAGCACAGAGCAATGACACTCAGATCAGACTCTGACAGAGTTTGATCCAAGAGCATTTGCATTATCGGGCCGATTCTCTCCCATGACCCCGTGTGACTCCGGCCTTAATATAAGAGTAATGTGTAGGTGTATAAATACACTGTGGCTATTAACAGGCAAATACAAAATAGAATTAAAACAATGTATAGAAACATTACAGTAAGCAAATAAATAGATAAAATATCCAGGTTACTTAGCTGACATAAGTCTAATGTGTACAGTGGCCTTAACTCTATATCATGACACTGGCATTGTCGAGTCCCTGGGGCATACCAAGGGGCCCACTACCCCAACCCACCCCTGTAACCTCCCCGCAACCCAACAATTGCCCAATACCCCAATTCCCATTCGCACAAAAAACACATGGCAATAATTTCTTTGGAATAACTTGGCCACAGCAGCCTTTTATTTTAAGACATCAAATAAATAATTACCGTATTTTTCGGACTATAGGACGCACCGGACTATAAGGCGCACCCAGGTTTTAGAGGTGGAAAATAGGGAAAAAAATATTTGAAGCAAAAAAAATGTGGTAAAATATTTAATAACATAAATAACATACTATTATATGTGGTGTTATTATATATAATAGTATGTTATTATGTTGGAAGCTGCGGGACCAGTGTGGTGTCTGTGAAGTACGATATGAAGACGCTGGAGGGTGAGTATAAGGGCTCATTTCCACATGTGAGGCACACGTCCGTGTCTCGCATGTGGAAACCAAGCTCTGGTGCCGGCACTTTGGAGCGGAGCTGTGCAGCTCCATGTGTTCCTATGCGGCCGCATGCTCCGCTCTGGAGTGCCGGCTCCACAGCTTGGTTTCCACATGCGAGATACGGACGTGTGCCTCGCATGTGGAAATGAGCCCTAAGAATGGGTGCACAGGGCTTATAGTGAAAGCACCACTCCAGCACTGCAAAATAACACTGGAGTGCTCCTTTAAAATCCCATGGGAGAACTATAACTCCCAGCATGTCCTGCAGATCCTATGACATGCTGGGAGTTATAGTTCACCAAAGGAGTGGCAGAGTGCTTTATTGTGTTTTGTAAAGACTGACCTCTTAATTGTGGCAGCCAGCCACACTGTGGTGAGGTAAAAGCTGGAGCATCCCATGGCTGCACACACACAGAGCCCTCCCTGTTGTTGTTGCCTTTCCACAGCGCAGGACATAAGAGGAAGCTGCAGATTCTAGGTGGGAGTCTGAAGGACCTGTGATGATGTCAGAAGAGGGAGGGCTCTGAGCTGCCATGTGATGCTCCAGCCCGCCCACTTCTGACATCACACAGGTCCTCCTGCACAGCACTCGTCCAGCACAGGCAGGTACGCAGCGATCTCCTGGCCCCTGCTGCTGCTGCCTCCTCCCCCGGACACACAGATTCTCCCCAGAATCAGTGCTGGGGAAACTGTGTGTCGCTGCTTAAGTGCAGTATTCATTTGCTGCTCCCTGCTCACCGCTCAGCTGATCGGTGGGCGGGGAGCAGCTAATAAATATTCACTGCACTTAATCAGCGGGGCCATGTGGTTTCCCCAGCAGCTGATTCCGGGCAGCGGGGACATCTTGAAGTGGGATAACAGTGCGATCCCACTCCCTGCTGCCCCCCTCCCCACATGCTATATCCGTACTATAAGACGCACCCACACTTTCCTCCCAAATTTGGAGGAAAAAAAGTGCGTCTTATAGTCGAAAAAATACGGTACACACAATATATTAACTCTTATACTAGGAGGAGTCCTTGAAGCTACAAAGAATCTGGCGAATACCCCAAAACATAATCGTGAACATAACAGTAACACCGATTTACTCCCAGCCGTTACCACCCTGGCTCGGGAGCACCAATAAACTCAAAGGTTTAACTGTTCACGATAAACTACTCGGGGATTCGACCACCCCAGCCGAAAATCCCCTCCACAATTCACCAGATCCAAAACCTGTTGAACTCCGAAAAACAGGGGACCCATATGCCAATGGATCCCCCAAACCAATTTCCACCAACTCCAAGGACTCCCCCCAGCCGCCTCGGCCGCAATGACCCAGCAAACGCTAAAATAAAACAACAATAAGCGCAAAAGAAGGGCGGGATGCTTCCAAGGGTTCGGAGAGCGGGAACTAGAGGCCCCAGCCACCAACGTGACCTTTATACTACCCCCCACAGTAACCCTCCCCTAAATTACCCTATGTCCCCAACCTCCAAACCACTGTCATGCGGGCCTCCGCCCAGGCCGTGGTTCGGGGGAGGGGACGGCCTTGCTCCGGCCATTTCTATAGTGTTGGAGTGGAATTGTCATCTGATATGTCCCCTATACTCTTCTGCTCTACAGGTTCCAAAGCATAAATTGCTCATACATAGTAGTTAAGAAAAATACCGCTTACTTTAAGAAGTTTGGAATTTGTGGCAAATATATCATTGGTTTTATAAGAGTCTACATTTCAGAGTCACCAAGATGAGGTTGAATAAAGCAGTTTATCAACATTGTCTTAAAAAGGGCTAAAGAGAGTGACTCCGTGCTTGGTGCCGTCTAGGAAATCCAGCCATCCAGACAACTAAATCCGACTCAGTAAAAAGTCACGAACGCCGGCCGTTCTACTGCAGCGTGACTGAACATTTGTAACAGAACAGACGGCTTATCCATAGCAGGAGATTCCTTACTTTGGGTAATATGCTGTTACTCACCCTTTCCGTACATTTACCTCATAATTCATAAAACCAGCCATGGTTTTGAAAAAAATAGATGTTTTGTTTGATTAAAGGGGTTTTCGACGTTAAAGTTTTTTAACTTATTATTCTTTATGGCAGTGCTAAAAATAATAAAATCATCTGTTGTTTGCCCTCCCCAGGTCCACTGTGTGTCTCTGCCACTGCTCTGGTGATTGCGTACAGGCAACAGTGACGATACCATGCTTTCAGCACTGCAGCTAATCACTGAGCTCAATGGCTCATGTCATCTACAATTGTGGTCAAAAGGTGAAGCAAACACCATTCTGCTATTACAGGTGATTCTCACAAAATTAGAATATCATCAAACAATTAATATATCTCAGTTCTTCAATATAAAAACTGAAACTCATATTATTTAGAGTCATTACAAACAGAGTGATCTATTTCAAGTGTTTATTTCTGTTAATGTTGATGATTATGGCTTACAGTCATTGAAAACCCAAAAGTCATTATCTCATTAAATTAGAATAATTAGCAAAAACACCTGCAAAGGCTTCCTAAGCATTTAAAAGGTCCCTTAGTCTGTTTCATATAATGCACTCCCCATAAGCAGACTCTATATAGTATAATGCACTCCCCATACGCAGACTCTATTGTATAATGCACCCCCACATAGGCAGACTCTACAGTATAATGTCCTTCCTATAGGCAAACTCTATATTACTATATTACATAATGCACTACTGATAGGCAGACTCTATATTGTATAATGCACCACCCATAGGGAGACTCTATATTGTATAATGCACCACCCATAGGGAGACTCTATATGGTATAATGCACCCCACATAGGGAGACTCAATATTATGTATTACACTCTCCATAGGCAGAATCTATATTGTATAATGCACTTCCCATAGGCAGACTCTATATTGTTTAGTGCACCCCCATAGAGAGACTCTATATGGTATAATGCACCCTCCTTTGGGAGACTCAATATTGTATAATGCACTCCCCATAGTCAGACTATTGTATAATGCACCCCCATAGTCAGACTATATAGTATATTTTTTTGCCTTCCACTGAATCAACATGTTAGGGCATGTTAGGTTGGGACATGGGTTGAACTAGATGGACTTAAAGTCTTCCTTCAACCTTAAAAACTATGGTACTATGTTACTATGACTCTATATGGCATAATGCACCCTCCATAGGCAGACTCTCTATTGTATAATACACCCCCATAGGAAGACTCTATAGTATAATTCACTCCCCATAGGCAGACTCTATATTGTATAATGCACCCCCATGGGGAGACTATATATGGTATAATGCCCCCCATAGGCAGACTCTATATGGTATAATGCACATCATAGGCAGACTTTCTATTGTATAATACACCTCCATAGGGAGACTCTATAAGGTATAATGTATCCCCCATAGGGAGTCTCTATATTGTATAATGCACCCCCCATAGGCAGACTCTATTGTATAATGCACCCCCATAGGGAGACTCTATATAGTATAATGCACCCCCATAGGCAGACTCTATTGTATAACGAACTCCCCATAGGCAGACTCTATTGTATAATGCACTCTCCATAGGCAGACTCTATAGTATAATTCACCCTCATAGGCAGACTCTATATAGTATAATGCACCCCCATAGGCAAACTCTATAGTATACTGCACTCCCCATAGGCAGCCTCTATATTGTATAATAAACCTCCCATAGGCAGACTTTATAGTATAATGCACCCCCATAGGCAGGCCCTATATAATACAAAGCACCCCCATACAAAAAAGAAAAATACAATACTCTTGTAGATTGTGAGCCTTCGCGGGCAGGGTCCTCTCTCCTCCTGTACCAGTTATGACTTGTATTGTTTAAGATTATTGTACTGGTTTTTATTATGTATACCCCTCCTCACATGTAAAGCGCCATGGAATAAATGGCACTATAACAATAAATAATAATAATAATAATAATAATAATACTCGCATCTCTGGACAGTGGGTGCCAAATAATGACATCATCACACCCACTGTCAGTGTGGTCAAACCCTGAGAGGGGGATGATGGGAGAGGGAGTGTAACGCTCCTCCTCTCATCAATGCGGTCAACTGTATCGGTCGCTGGCACTGCACCCCCCTACTGTGGCCCCTACAAGGGCCCCATTGCAGCCAGGTGGCAGAGAAGGGAGATTGATTCTCCCTGCTCTGCAGGAGAGTGTAATTGTATAGCTGTGCTGTGCATGCCGATACAGTTATAGTAGCGTAACTTCGTGTAGGCCCCCTCAGAGCTCGAAGCCCTGTGCGACCTCCCCCTCTGCCATATGTCATAATACACTTGGTGTACACCGAATCTCTCCCATTCTGTTGTAAGACAGCTAAAATCTATTAACTCTATTCTGTATTCTGCACATCTATTTCACTTAGATAAATGCTTCTTACAATATTATAGGTCAGTTTCAGCCTTGAGGTTACTTGTATCACACTGATAGTGACCACTGACCGAGAGCCAAGCATGACCTTCAATTACTCCAGCCCAGCAGGATTAAGCTGAAGGTGAAACTGAATGTTCCATGCTAGTGAATGGAAACTCATACCAGGAAAGCTCATGCAAGTTTACAGAATTAGAAAACAGCCTTAGAAAGCCGCCTCAGGCAGGTTTCCCTGGATGAAAATCTGGTGCACATAGCTACTAATATTATAAGCTGGCTCCGGCTTCTGCACCCTGGAACTGTAGAGAGAAGAACAAAAAAATAAGTCATACAAGGTGAATTCTCATATAACAAGCCCATGTATTTACAATTATAAAAGCTTAGTAAAAATAAAGTGTATAATGTTGTCATTGATGATCCATTAAAAATAGTATATGTTCAAACGTATACTGTGAAAACATATGGAAAAATAAGTCACATACATGGATCTTTTGCTACATGAAAACCAGTGGGAACATTATAGCAGATTGTACTGAGACACTGTCAGCCATTGTAGAGTAGAAACTGAAGTTAAGGTTGTTTGTCAAGGAAAAGTCAGAATGGTAACAAAAAGCACTATGGGGAAAAACACAAGGTTTATGCTGCATTAAAGAGTGACCTCTAGAATGGTCTTTATTTATAGTGCATTAATGCATCTAACAAAGGAAAGCAGAAACCATCTTACGCTGAATAATAACACTCTACCGTTTTGTTGACGACCAGTCTTGTTCAGACCCATCTATACGGTAACAATGCACACAAACCAAATGCAATCTCACTGCAATCATAATCTCTTCCATCTGTTATTTAATTTTTAATGACATACATTTGGAAGCTTAGCAAGAAGGTTGCGCTTGTTGGAAAGGAATAAAAACAGCAAGATCTGATTTGACATGGGTTTTCTTTTTGATTATCTGTTACTTCAAAAATACATAGGCAAAGGAATTTTCCAGCACCAGTAGTCGCAAAATCTTGATTCAACGTTATTGAATAGCCATATACACAAGTCGGACAAAAATATTGTAGTACATGAGCAGACGCATTTCAGATCACTGTTGATCCTTAGGCTGGCTATATAGATTAGATGGCTGCCGGGTGAACAATGCTTTGGGAGATCATTTGGTCAACAGCCATCCCAGCCAAACCTGTCAATATCGGCAAGTTCAGCCAACATTATTCTAATGTATATAGGGGCCTTTAGTTGTGTTCTGCGACTAAGGATCACCAGCGATCCAAAATGCATTTCTTCATGAACTACTGTGCCTTCCTATGGATTTATATAGATATAAATAGGAACTGTATATATAAAATAGGATGTATCTGATAATAGACCTTTTGCAAATTTGCTTGCAGCAGAGACAAAAATATTTCACAACATATTCTGTAAAAGACAGATTTCTTTTTATGGCATAAACTTATGATTGATTTCCTGTCCGGCTAAAAGTAGAAGTGACATAAGCAGTGTTTCCTATGCTACATATCTAACAAAATAAAATGTAAATGACAAACAGAAGAGTTGTAAATATTTTCATTTTTGTAAAGCGTTGCTATGATAATATACAAACAGCTCTTAACTAGTAAAGACCAAACATACTCTGAGGTACGCTTTACATAACAGCATGGGAGCAGTGGAGCAAATTATGCAAAAGAACATCTAAACAATCCTGATGCATTTTGGAAACAAGTCCTGTGGACTGATTGGGTTAAAATAGAACTCTTTGGCCACAATGATCAAAGGTATGTGTGGAAAAAAAAGGGAACAGAAATTCAGGAAAAGAACATCTCGCCTACCATTCAGCATGGGGGTGGATCAATAATGTTTTGGGATTATGTTACAGCCAAAGGCAAAGGTAACATTTCACAGGTAGAGTGAAAAATTGATTCAGTTAAATTAACAAATTGTTGATGCAAACATAACACCATCTGCAAAAAAGCTGAAGTTGAAAAGACCATGGCATCTATAAATGGATAATGATCCTAAACCCACATCAAAATCCACAATAGACTATCTCAAAAAGTGCAAGCTGAAGGTTTTACAATGACCCTCACTGTCCCCTGATCATCATTGAAAATCTGTGGCTAGTCCTCAAAATAGCAGTGCATGCAAGGCAACCCAGGAAGCTCACAGAACTGGAAGAATTTTCCAAGGAAGAATCGATTTCAAAAAATCACTCAACCATAAATTGAAAGACTCTTGTCTGGCTAGAGAAAGCATTTACAAGCTGTGATACTTTCAAAAGGGGGTGCAACTAGGTACTAACCATGCAGGTCGCCTAAACCTTGACCCATTTTGCTTTTTGTAATTTAAAAAATGTAAATGCTGAAAATACAAAGGAAATGTGTCATCTTTAACTTTAAGCCTTTTAAGGATCATTTAATCTTCAACTTGTTTAACTGTTCATAATAACAGTAATTTTGACCAGGGGTGCACAAACTTTTACATGACACTGTATTAGACCCATTGACTAACAGCTATATGAGGAAAGCTGAACTAGATATGATAACACATATGTGATGTGTAACATATAATGCTCCCGGCAATTAGCGAATCCTCATGTGAATTTGCTATTGTGAATGTAATATTACATGGTGGACATTCACATTCATTACTTGTCTGCCAAGTGA
This sequence comes from Ranitomeya variabilis, assembly GCF_051348905.1. Classification (NCBI taxonomy): domain Eukaryota; kingdom Metazoa; phylum Chordata; class Amphibia; order Anura; family Dendrobatidae; genus Ranitomeya; species Ranitomeya variabilis. The sequence goes on from NC_135235.1 coordinate 505,719,895, forward strand.
TGACACCTTTTTAAAGTCCATATGTAGGTCCTTATGTCCATATTATAAGTACATACAAAGGACTTCATCTGAATCTGAAGTGGGAACATCTTGAATTCCACAAGGTTGGCACATTGTAAATAAAGTCAGTTAGAGAATAGACAAGTTAGCCAAAATATATCTCTTACTTCTTAATCATCGCTAAACCTTGGTGATGAACCATGACTCAGATATGATTATCATGTATCATGTGAACTATTCACAAGCACACAGGTGTTAACTGTGGTAAGGGAGACATATCTGTTTTCGATGCTGAGGTTTGACTACAGGGGAATTTGTTTAGCACAGCAGCCTGCCCGTCTCCAATAATTACATAGGTGTCAAGAGCTATATGTCAAATGGAATAATGCTCCAAAAGATGATTTAAAGTTGGACATGCTTCATTTCGCTAGTATTGCGAAACCATTTTTATCTACAATAGTATCATTTAAAGCCAAAGTTCACTTTTGAGCTATTTCTTTTAAATATTAATACTTATGTCCAATGTTTGTAAGTTATAACATAAAAAATGAAGGTAACTTAGCAAGTGGTTTGATCTAAAAAAAAAATAAAAAAAATACCCTACGTTATTCAAGGCTCTCCTCTCCGGGCAAGTGGCAGTTGGGCACCACTGTCGAGGTCAACAACCCCCTCAGTTTCTGGATCACTTTGCAACCTGGCTTCCTCACTTTCTATGTTGTCACATACCCAGCTCTTCTTATAGTTTAGCATCATCATTAATATTCTAATTTCTCAATCTGCGACCAAACTTTTATCTTATTCTATAGATCTTCCACAGTTTACTAAGGGCCCCTTCACACTGTGCAATCAAAGTCTGAACGAGCGTTCGATTTGTGACGTTTATCCGTCCTCGTTCCGAGGTTGCAAAGTGTGACATGGCGTTACGATTTGCGACGCAGCCCAGCATCGTACGATGTGAAAGAAAGAGCAGAACTTTCTTTCGTCGTAAATGTCTCGCTGTGGCGGTCGAAATCGTAGTATGTGACGGCGGTCATACGAGCTCGTAATGCGACTACGTGGGTTGGGCTTCCGCATACCTGTCTCCTGATTGGGCGTGACGTTTTAGCACGCCCATGCTGGTAATACGTCACGCTCGGAGTCGTAGGACTATGGCGGTGTGAAGGGTAGCGTACGATTGCGACGCGTGACGTTCACATCGCAACTACGTCAGAAAAAGCGTTAACATCGTAGAGTGTGACCACTGGCTACGAGCTCGTACTGCGATGTCGAATATGACGCAAATGCGTCGTAATCGTAGCAGAATCGACCAGTGTGAAGGGGCCCTTACTCTTCTCTCTCGCTCCCACAACCTTCTATACTTCTTGTTACATTTTATCGCCCCTCTAAGGACACCCCTATATTATATATCACACACATACAAGCCTTCATGTTAGTAACATTAAGCAACTTTTTTACAGCTGTCTTTGTCCTCATCATCAATCTCCTACCTATCCTGTCCTGATTTTGCCTACATGGATCAGCACCCCTACACACAGAACACACTGACACAGATGACTGCAATCCTGGCCCACACTGCCAACACCTTTTCTCCACTGAATCGTCTGCCATAGCGTTTCTTTCATTCAATGGCGACAAATACTTTACTCTGACACATGCCTGTGTTACAACTCTGTACAACCTTCATAATCCAGCACCCCAAACCCTGTTATATCATTAAGACGTGTACTACCTTATATTATACCCTGATATTAGCGTGGGCCCCAAGAATGATTTTCTCTGGTGGGCCAAGGTGCTCCAGTCCGATGCTGACAATAGGTATAAAATCCAGCAGCTACACATGCAGTCTGCCTTTACAAATATTTGTGAAAGAATGGTTCTCTTCTAGGAAAGATAGATATATATCTTGGTACCGTGTTAGCCAGTAGACAGAGAAAAATATTTAGAATTGAGAGTTCTCAGTGGTTCATACCATGGCTAACTGATAAGATGGTAACAAATTGCAAGCTTTCGAGACTACTCCCTTCATCAGGCATAGACTAATAAAAATTCTGAAGAATCACATAGTTATGCACAAAACAGCACAGAAATAATGCCATAGATAAGACAGGTGACGTGAAGCAGAACTACCATTATGTGAGAGTGATAAACAGTTGCGTCCATAAATATAGGAACAGTTCTCAGTTCATGAAATTTCTTTACTCCTCAATATGCCAAAATCAACTGTGAGTGATATTATTGAAAAGTGCAAGTGTTTAGGAATGACAGCAACTAAGCCAGTCAGCCACAAAGTTACAGAACGGGGAAGGTTCTTTTCTGTTTCAGCATCACTGTGCCCCAGCTAACAAAGGACCATAAAGGCATATTTGGGTGAGCTTGTCATTGACGAATTAGGATGGTACAAAGACTTAATCTTATCTAACATCTTTGGGATGAAATAGAACAGAGACTGTAAACCAGGTCCTCTAGTCTAACATCAGTGTCTGACTTCACAAAGTATGCAAATTGCCTCTTCAGAGAGAAAGAGGACTTGAACTCTATAGCACCACCTGTTGGAAGTAGCGATCCTACAAGTCACAATCAACCCTTTAACGAGTCTTGCAATATGACTTAGGATAAATCGCCAAATCAGAATCTCAATGTGCAGACAAGGTGTTTCAGGCTATTGACCCTCGTCAGTGCAAAGTATGAGATCTGATTTGGCTAGGTGAGAGGTTCTGGACTGAGGTCTAAGGGGTAAGGTTTCCCAGAGGAGCATTGCATGGCGAATAAGCCTCCCTACCTTAACAAGCCAGAGCTGGTATGTCACTCTCCACAATGACAAACCTTCATAAATGCTTTTTTGGATGAATAGTTAAAGATTCCCAAAAGACGCACTCTAAAATCTTGTAGATAATAATAATAATCTTTATTTTTATATAGCGCTAACATATTCCACAGCGCTTTACAGTTTTCACACATTATCATCACTGTCCCCGATGGGGCTCGCAATCTAAATTCCCTATCAGTATGTCTTTGGAATATGTGAGGGAACCGGAGTACCCAGAGGAATCCGACGCAAACACGGAGAGAACATACAAACTCCTTGCAGATGTCCTTGGTGGGGATTTGAACACAGGACCCCAAGCGTTGCAAGGCTGCAGTGCTAACCACTGAGCCACTGTGTTGCCCTTTTCCAAGAGAGTAGAAGCTGTAATAGATGTAAAAGGGGAAACTACTCCATAATATTATCACAAAATCTCTTGTAGGTGTGAAGCGATGGCCGGGGGACCACCATGGTACAGAAAGACTACTGTACACAAGATAAGGTGCAAACAACAAAGGGTAGATTTATTGGAAGGCAAGGGATGAAGTGAATGAGGAAGATGCAAACAGGAGTATACAATGGCAAAAGACAATTTACAAGAGTTATAAACGTTATCTTTCCCGTAAAATAGCACGGTGCTCCAACTATTACAGACTCCAAATATGTCTAACCAGCAAATGTAAAAAATAAACAGGTGATGATGCTACTCTACATATAACCTCCCTGGCCTTTACTAAGTAGGCCACACGGCTCCCGTGTACTGACTATTGAAGCCTACACTAGGCACTAACAGGTGCACCAAACAGGAACAAACTCACGGTGATGTTGGAGAATCAGATCCAGTCCCAGGGGGGCCCCCAGCAGTCTATACGGTGGTGCGCACGGCTTTCTGTCAGCTCTGTGAGGCATGGTCTCCTTGCTTCTGGATCCTAGGGATGCTCCTGGAAACTGTAAATCCCTTCCTCTGTATCTCCGTGGCTCTCTTGCAGCTATATCAGGACACAGTTCTTCTCTTTTTTCAGCTATCAGCACAAAAGTCCCCTCAGCAGCAGCCTCAGCTCACACATGCTGCTCCAGCTCCACACCTGCACTCTGCACAGACTAGTTAATTACACCAAATATTGCAGGGGAGAAGCAGAACATTCCATCACGCCAGACAAGGGGGTGCAGCCTCTTAAAGTGAGAGCGTGTTCCTTACTGTCCATAACAGCACCACCCTCTAACAGGTGCCCCAAATACTTTTGTCCATATAATATATGTCAGCAGCAGACATATGCAACCATATACGCATGCAGTCATATAATATGGGGTATTCTTCAGTCACGAAAAGCCTAAATGTGAGGCAGGGTTGGTGTTAGGGGAGAAAAAGAGGACAATTGCCCAGGGACCCCACCGACTTGGGAGCACCCAGCATCTACAGCTGGTGCTATACTGATAGCTTTATCAGTGTAGTTTCTGATATGGAGACTACTTCAGGACCTTTGGTGACATCATGTTCATGTGACCGGTCATGTGAACATGATATCACCACAGGTCCTGCACTCTGCGGGAGTCGGAAAATTTGAAGAGGAGATGGACAGGAGGTAAGTGCTCTATTGTCCGTGTGTCTATGTAGTTGAGCCTAGAATGTATGAGCTCCTGGTGGTATATATTAGTGAAGACATCAGAATGTCAGAATGCATGGGCTCTTAGAGTAGGTATATACAGTATGTGTCTGTATGTATGTGTTCTGTGCATGCGTGTACTCGGTGTATAAATGTGTACATGTGTTTTGTGTATTCATATACTGTATGTCTATGTATCAGCTCTGTATACATGAATATGTATTTGTTCTGTATGTGCTTTGTGTATACATGTGTGTATGTGCTTTCTATACAAATATGTATATGTGTGTATGTACTTGCTATGTACATGCTTGTGTGCTATGTGTATGTACAACATACAGTGTGTGTGTCACACACTTTGTGTATGTAGCATCCATTTATAAATCCCCGCTTCACAGAATAGAGTTTATAGGTGTAAATATGTTGGTAATCACCCAATTAACAAGAAAAATGCTGCTCCTTCATCGGGTGGAGCAAAAATCATTGTTTTCAGTGGCACATCACATAGAGTAAACTGCAAATGTGATGCTGATGATATGATTCTGTATGAGGACAGACTGATCATTGTGTCCCCATCATTCTTTGTCAACCGGTGTAAAGAGGCTGGTAAACAAGCGCCAAACGACTTCAATATTTTCTATCACACTCGTTTAACAGTCTGAACTCAGCGCATGTAAATGTAACCAAAATGTTTGAGTCTGCAATATGTGAGCATTTGAGGACTCATTTTAAACTTTTGCCTAGGGCCCCACTTTGTCTAAAACCAGCCCTAATGGGATGAGAACAAAGCCTTGCTTAAAAGATGAACTGATTTGTTTGTAACTGGTGCCTGTGTAATCCCCACCTAAATCTTTCCAGTAACTTCCCAGTTGACTTCATGAGGTTCTGGCCTTCAGATGTTGAAGCTCAGGGAGGCTGAATTACAATGATTTACCATGCTTGGCTCTGGCTTTATACACACATGTTCATCCCTTCTGTGCCTCTGCTCTCCCCTGCTATTTGGCTGTGATGTCACCCACAGTCACTGTATCCACAGCAGTTTAGTGCATAGACTGGAGAATTCACAAACCCAATTACATCACATTGCTGCCTTAAACAGTTCCATATCCAAATCTATCTGGGGAAAGCTGCTGACGTCATAATTTGGCTGACCGGGGAAAGAGCTCTTCCTTTAAAGGAAAACAAATAGTATACAGTATTCCACCCTGCGCGCCTGCCAAATAAAGAGGTTTAATTATGCTCTAGACATAATAGTTGATGCATCTACATTCCACATTAGAACTTGCATGGTTTTAATAAAATATATTTGTACAAATAAGTACCGTACTTAATTTCCCAAGGAGAAAATCATTTTTTGAGAATATAAGTATAAATCACTTTCATGGTCAGAAAAAATATTGTACTCCTATGTTCTCACATGACCTAGAGTTTGAGGCCTTTATGAAATGCTAAAGGAGCCTCCTGTCTCCTCCAGGCTCTGCTCTGTGTTTAGACTCTTCTATCTTCTTACCTCCAGAAGAAACTCATTCGCGAAATCATGTTTTTCTCTGAATTGATGTTAATTCATTTATCATCTCTTTCAAAATATGGGCCAAGAATTTAACTAGGGCTGCCATACTACCTGGATTCCTGAGCCCAACTGGCTCTCTGGCTGATGAGCCGTTCTTAGTTAGATAGGATTGCTGAATAAACAAGGGACTCCCATTTTCTTGAGAGCTGAGGGTTCCATAGGAAAGCAGTGTATAAAGTAGCCATACAAATAATGATGATTAGCAAATGCTGACTTTCATTTTTAGTCCCAAATACATTTTGCTACAGGCTTTCCTGACTTAAGATTCCATTAAACATTAGATGAAATTTGGCTGAACCCACTAATTTCAGCTGGACAAGTTGACAATCTAATAAAGAAAAAATTGGTAAATTGGAATTTAAGTGTCCAATCCTTATGCCCTCAGAAGGGATAAGCTGCTGCCAGAGGTGTCCAAGTCATAAATACCTACCCACAGATTCAATGCCCAGAGGCATGTGCCCTCCCCATAACCCAGTCCTGAAATGGTTTATTTTATCTGCCACTATTTACAATTCCGTAAATTCCCATAGCTATTTATCCTACATCCAACGCAGCAAGTCAGTACATCCCCTATAGGCTGCTTTCCCAAGCCTGTATGTAACAAGTTTAAATACTGTGGTGTTTGCAGGAGAAACGTATAATGGATGCATGCAAACACATATGTGCACTATAGTTGTCTGATTGGTCCTAGTCTATTCTACCCATTGTTTTTCGAGATGTAGGACTATTCTTTCACTTTGGGAAACATCACAGTCTTCTACTCCCTAGTAACATTCCTAGCATTGCTGTGTTAAGAAGTAATTTTTCACAAAGGGATCAGGAACATATTCAACCACTAATTTCACCATATGGCCCAGGAATTCTGGACCAATTATGGTGCTGAAAGATACGAGAAGACTTATGCTGCAAAGTGATAATGCATAAGTGATATAATGAATACCATAGGAAGCTGAACTTGATATCTGGTCTTTATAAAGTTTCGAAGATAGTATTATGATTTGTGCATAATTTCTAGAGATAGTAGCCAAATCACCCAACTCTTCCTTTCTAAACACACATATGCTGAGACAATAAACTTCTAACAAAAGAAAGAAAAAATGAATCCTGCTAAAGCCCCATTATTTAAAATTATGGCATGCCACGATGTGGACTCACATAAGCAAAATAAAAAAGTCAAATAGAGAAATAGAGATGAGAGATCAATTTGTGAGACTCTGGTCCAGCGTCCAGATCAGTGGTACATACGACATGATGCACAGAAGACCTCATGCCAGCCCCTACTAATCAAAAGTTGTGCTGGAGATGCTGGAAGGTAAGAGATTAGCGGGCCTCATGTCTAGCGGCCAGGTACCACTGACCAGGATGCTGGACTGGAGTCCTGTGAACACCTCGTTATAAATAAAATGTAGTTTTAGGTCTGTGCCTGTGGCAACTGGGTGTGCTATTATAGTATTTCACATTTTTCCTTCTTATTTTCATCTCCATCAAATTCAAAGCTTCAATTTTCTTTTTACAGAAACAACATCACTCTTGATCACGGTTGTCTCTATTTTGGCAGCTTAGTCTTATTAAAACATCTCATGCTAAGAAAACAAACAAAGACAAGTCCAACAATACCTTAAAGGTACCTTCACACTAAGCGACTTTACAACGATATCGCTAGCGATCCGTGACGTTGCAGCGTCCTGGCTAGCGATATCGTTGTGTTTGACACGCAGCAGCGATCAGGATCCTGCTGTGATATCGCTGGTCGTTGCTGAAAGTCCAGAACTTTATTTCGTCGCTGGATCTCCCGCAGACATCGCTGGATCGGTGTGTGTGACAGCGCCGAACATCTCCGGCATCTCCCACAGAGCAGAGCGGTGACGTCACCGCTCTGCTTTACGGCCGGCGCTGACACAGGATGCAGGAGGAGTGCAGGGAAGTGGACGCCGGGCACCGGAATGTGAGTATGTGTTTTTTTTTTACATTTACGCTGGTAACCAGGGTAAACATCGGGTTACTAAGCGCGGCCCTGGGGACTTCGGCATCGTTGGTTGCTGGAGAGCTGTCTGTGTGACAGCTCTCCAGCGACCACACAGCGACTAAACAGCGACGCTGCAGTGATCGGCATCGTTGTCTGTATCGCTGCAGCGTTGCTTAGTGTGAAGGTACCTTTACAAGACCAGTCTACTGCCCAATATCTGAGAAATCAGTGTTTGAATTGATATGCATATAACCCTGAAGATCTGAAGTCTCTGTCACTCCATCTCTATTCCCCGCCCAGGCCCACCTCCTCCTGCTTGAGTCACGACTTCTTCGCCTGAAGTCATACAATATAGAGACTGTCAGTTAAGCAGGAGGAGGCATGGACAGGCCATGTAAAGGTATTGCTGGACTTGTCTTTGAAAGAGCTACATGAGCATATAAATAGTCTGGAACGTGAAATCTTGCTGACATAGTCCCTTTAAGATTCATTGGTAAATACATTTACAGATAGTTAAATTGTTCCCCATGTTCTCATTACTCATCTTTTTCAAAGTCACGGAAAGTTAACATGAATGTCATAATCTTTTTTGTGGATTTAGGCCATGTGCACACGTTCAGTATTTTTCGAATTTTTTTCGCTATAAAAAACGTGATAAAAACGCAAAAAAAACGCAAAAAAAACGCTTACATATGCCTCCCATTATTTTCAGTGTTTTCCGCATTTCTTGTGCAAATGTTGCATTTTTTTCCGCGAAAAAATTGCATTGCGGAAAAAAAAGCAACATGTTCATTAAATTTGCGGAATTGCGGGGATTCCGCACACCTAGGAGTGCATTGATCTGCTTACTTTCTGCATGTGGCTATGCCCACCATGCGGGAAGTAAGCAGATCATTTGCGGTTGGTACCCAGGGTGGAGGAGAGGAGACTCTCCTCCACGGACTGGGCACCATATACGGTAATTGGTAAAAAAAAAAGAATTAAAATAAAAAATAGTCATATACTCACCTTCGATGGCCCCCGGAGTCTTCCCGCCTCTCATCGGTGCATGCTGCCGCTTCCGTTCCTATAGATGGTGTGTGTGAAGGACCTGCGATGACGTCGCGGTCACATGACCGCGATGACGTCGCGGTCACGTGACCGCGACGTCATCGAAGGTCCTGCACACACACACCATCTATAGGAACGGAAGGCACTGAGGAGATCGGCTGTCTGCAGGTGAGTATAACCATTTTTTTTATTTTTTTTTATTATTTTTAAACATTCTATCTTTTACTATTGATGCTGCATAGGCTGCATCTATAGTAAAAAGTTGGTCACACTTATCAAACACTATGTTTGACAAGTGTGACCAACCTGTCAATCAGTTTTCCAAGCGATGCTACAGATCGCTTGGAAAACTTTAGCATTCTGCAAGCTAATTACGCTTGCAAAATGCTAAAAAAAAACGTGAAAAAAACGTGAAAAAAACGCAAAAAAAAATGCGGATTTCTTGCAAAAAATTTCCGGTTTTCTTCAGGAAATTTCTGCAAGAAATCCTGACATGTGCACATACCCTAACAAAACTTCTTGCTAAACAGTAATTTTCTGAAATTACCAAGATTCCTGGAAAAGTCATTCAGTCGGACAAAATGACATTATCATTAACATACTAATTACTATGTACATTTTCCTCTAATGTTTACCGCGAGGGCTTGGCTATTACCTGTGAGGCCACTCTAGGGATAAAAGGTCACACTGCATTCCTTTCACCTCTAGTGTAGACAGATTTTTAAGGAATTGGCCATTCATGCTTGGAATTGTGATCAATCTAATGGCGCAATTCCTTGCTGATGTCTCAAATATCTAGAATACATGTGAGGTGCCATCATACGTCTTGGTATATTTTTGGATGGAAAAAGTGATAACAACAAATTCAAGAGGTTATCAGGACACTCAATCACAATGCTAATGACCATTTCTAAGCAGGACTTCAAACACCAGAAACTGGATAAGAGATAACCTAATGAGTGAAAGTGGCGGCCTTGTGGCATATTATCTCCTCTGTTAAGCAGAGTATTGACTGAGGCATGGCTCTGCTGACATACAGAACTCAGAAAATGTATAGCTACACTAAAGGTACCGTCACACTAGGCGATATCGCTATGTTTGGCACGCAGCAGCGATCTGGATCCTGCTGGGATATCGCTGGTTGCAGGGAGAGTGGACGAACTTTCTTTCGTCGCAACTCTCCCGCTGACATCGCTGGATCGCCGTGTGTGACGCCGATCCAGCGATGTCTTCACTGGTATCCATGGTAAACATCGGGTTACTAAGCGCAGGGCCGCGCTTAGTAACCCGATATTTACCATGGATACCATGGTAAAAGTAAAAAAAAAAACACTACATACTCACCGTCTGTTGTCCGTCATCATGTCCCCTGGAGCTTGCCGTACTGACTGTCTCAGCGCCATCCGGCCGTAAAGCAGAGCCCAGCGGTGAACCTGCAGTAACAGCGGTTCACCGCTGGGCACCGCTGTTACGGCCGGCCGGCGCTGAGACACAGTCAGTGCGGCAAGCGCCGAGGGACATGAAGGACGACAGAAGGTGCGTATGTAGTGTTTTTTTTTTTTTTACATGGGGACTTCGGCATCGCTGAAGACAGTTTCAGCGATGCCGAAGTCGCTTGGTCGCTGGACAGAGCTGTCTGTGTGACAGCTCCCCAGCGACCACACAGCAACTTACCAGCGATCACGTCGCTGGTCGCGATCGCTGGTAAGTTGCTTAGTGTAACGGCACCTTAAGGGTATGTGCACACGTCCGGATTTCTTGCAGAAATTTCCTGAAGAAAACCGGAAATTTTCTGCAAGAAATCCGCATTTTTTTTTTTGCGTTTTTTTCGCGTTTTTTTTAGCATTCTGCAAGCGTAATTACCTTGCAGAATGCTAAAGTTTTCCAAGCGATCTGTAGCATCGCTTGGAAAACTGACTGACCGGTTGGTCACACTTGTCAAACATACTGTTTGACAAGTGTGACCAACTTTTTACTATAGATGCTGCTTATGCGGCATCTATAGTAAAAGATAGAATGTTTAAAAATCATAAAAAAAATAAAAAAAATGCTTATACTCACCCAGACGATCTCCTCAGCGGCGTCCGTTCCTCTTCCTATAGATGGTGTGTGCGCGCAGGACCTTCCATGACGTCGCGGTCACGTGAGCGGTCACATGACCGGTCTCGACCAATCACAAGACAGTGACGTCATCGCAGGTCCTTCACCGCACACCAGCTTTAGAAACCGAAGCGGCAGCATTCAGCGGAGAGGCGGGAAGACATCGAAGGTGAGTATAGGACTATTTTTTATTTTAATTCTTTTTTTTTACCAATTATATGGTGCCCAGTCCATGGAGGAGAGTCTCCTCTCCTCCATCCTGGGTACCAACCGCACATAATCTGCTTACTTCCCGCATGGTGTGCACAGCCCCGTGTGGGAAGTAAGCAGATCAATGCACTCCTAGGTGTGCGGAATCCCCTGCAATTCCGCATTTTAATGAACATGTTGCTTTTTTTTCCGCGATGCGATTTTTTCGCGGAAAAAAAGGCTACATTTGCACAAAAAATGCGGAATGCACTGAAAATAATGGGAGGCATATGTTAGCGTTTTTTTCGCGTTTTTATCACGTTTTTATAGCGAAAAAAACGCGAAAAATACTGAACGTGTGCACATGGCCTAAAGGTACCGTCACACTCAGCGACGCTGCAGCGATATAGACAACGAGCCGATCGCTGCAGCGTCGCTGTTTAGGTCGCTGTAGAGACGCCAAACACAGCAGCTCCAGAACGATGCAGGAGCGATCCTGTGACGTAACGGTGACTCACTTATCGTTCTCGCAGGTCGTTAGCTCCATGTAAAACATTGCTGACATCGTTGCTTTTGCTGTCAAACATGACGATACACGCCGACCTGACGACCAAATAAAGTTCTGGACTTCTAGCTCCGACCAGTGATATCACAGCGGGATCCAGATCGCTGCTGTCAAACTCAACGAGATCGCTAACCAGGACGCTGCAACGTCACGGATCGTTGTCGTTCTCGTTGTAAAGTTGCTGAGTGTGAAGGTACCTTTAGGCTTCAAGCTAACTTCCAGCAATGTCTTAGAACTACTGGTCTCCAGGTTAACTGCTAGGCCTTATAGACCTCAGTACATGGATGTCGATGCAAAGTCTGCACAGTGGAAGTATCACCTGCTCTATGGATGGACCAGCTGGCATGGCAATAAGATGGGGATAAGCTACAATAGTTTGGAAATACCAACAATCAACCAGTGATGATAATGTGTGCAACCTGTAAAGCGCTGTGGAATATGTTAGCGCTATATAAAAATAAAGATTATTATTATTATTATTATAGTCTCGAGCATTCTGGATTGTCATAGTTGTATTGTACTTGAGAGTAGGAGGAAACTGAAGAATCAAAAGAAGCAAGAGAAACTTTAGCAATTTAAATTGTAAACTGGGTGACAAAAAATTCAAGAAAATTCTTGAAAACTAGTTTTATTGCTTGTGTTACACATGCAAATTTGTCACATCATTGTGATGCAATTCAAAATGGAAAGTATGCAATAAATAATAGGTAATTTGAATTTAAGTGTTGGAGGTCTAGTTTCCGACACCAATCTGCAAAGTAGACCCTAAGCTAAGATGGCAAACTCAGAACAGTAAGGGAAATATGTAGGAATGATTGCCATTATGTAAGGCAGAAGTGCCAACATTATACAATATGGAATCTACTTTAATACTGGAGCTTAAATTAGAAACCAGAGACAGGTACATATGATGCTTGTAGAGGAGGTCCTCATAATGGTGATACCGAACAGTTACTTATCACAGTTGCTCCATAGTCATGCTGTCTTCATTCTTGATTATTTTGTCCCTGCTTTTTGTCCATTTCATGGTGTGAGACCCATACTAGCTACCCACAAGTCTTCTTCCATCTTTCCAATGAGCATTCCACACGTATAGTATAAGGCACCCCTTTATTTGTCATTCTCTGGGTTCTTGCTAGACCATTACCTACTGTATGTCTATCAATGGAGTAAAGTGAAAACTACTATCAAACTGGACCAAGTTAGAACATGAGAAAGAGATTGCCTCCAATCAAACAATAATAGTGGCGCCAGATTATGAAAAAACCCATCATGTGGAAGAAACTTTCCTATCAAAAACAACACCTTAGACAAGTTAACTTAAAGATAGAAATTGGAGTGTTACTATATATTCATTAACTCAGGCTGATCTGCCCTTATAATAAACCATTTAGCACGAACAGGATGACAGCAAAATGCAATACCATGGATACAGTAAACAGATGAGCACATCATATGTCCTCACAAAAAGTCGATCATTCACTAGTGAGGACTTGGTTCTGTCTTTTTACTATATCTCTAGGTCTGTGCATGTTAGTAATACATAACCCACTGAATATGTCAATCCTACTTACATTGTGTTTCCTAGTTTAGTCATAGGAGGATTAAGAATGAAGGTAATTTACAAGTGTTGAATGTATTACTAGTGGGCAGCTCTTGTACCTTCCTCAAAAACTACACCGCTCCCTTTGTTGTGATGGACGTCAAACTGAGGAGAATTACTATGTCATGGTTGATTGTTCACGGTTTGAACTATATTTTGCATAGCTGGATTCTCTAGTAAAAAGAAGGGATGTAAAACTTTACTACTGAACTCTAAAATGACCAAAACATAAAATCCCGGCATTCTACTTTGAACCAAGTATTTTATACTTTAGTTTATAGGGTTGTTGAAGAACCTCTTATATTACGGTGATCAATAACATTCGACAAATTTTCATCCTGACCTTGGATCAGGTGAGTTTTCATGCATACTTAACGGGGAGAGGTAAGTACCGTAAGTCACTGCCAGAAATCTCTGGAGGTAGCTTAGTTACTGTGTGAACAAAGAAGTGGGTATGTTGATCATCAACATGTCCGTTCTTGAAATTTTGCCCTTTTCCCTAACCAAGCGCTGCCGTGTATTTTACTGTGCTGTGGTAATATCATTACAGAGGTGTTTTGTTTTTACGGCTCTCATTGTGCTACAAATATCACCTGGCATTATGATTCTTTAGGTCAATACAATTATGATGACACCGTGCCTATACATTTTTTTAATAGCTCGTGGTTCCATTTTTTTAAACTTTGAACAAAAAAAAAATATATATGTATGTATACAGTACAGACAGTATACGAGAGAGAAAGGGTAGTAGATTTAACTCACCACACCGTTGCGATCATTTATCCCAGTTGGAGTTCTCTGGAGAGTGCCGACCCTGCTGGTGATCGCAGCGAAATGGAAGTTTGGAGGAGGGGGAGGAGTATAACCAGTACTACCATCCAGGGAAGATTTTTTTCTGTTCTCTTTAATCCTTAGTCTATGACTAAGGGCCCCGTATGTGCCAGAAACATGTCAGGTGTTGATTTTAATGGATTTCTTTTAATGGGTTACAAATAAAAGAAAAAAAAAAGTATTACCTGGATGGTAGTGCAGGATTGTACCCGCCTCCCCCGAGCTTCTGTATATACAGTATATATATATTTTTTCCTCGGTGGTTAATGTATTGTTTTAATAATTTTATATTTTGATAGATCATACTTTTACAGATACAATGATACCAAATATGTTTATTTTTTTAACGTTTACAATTTTATTTTTTGAATTGGGAAAATGGGAGTAATTTAAATTTTTTACTTACTTTTTTTAGATTTTTTTTCAGTATATATTTTTTTACTTTTATGTCACACTGGGAGACTTAAATATTCAATTGTGTGATCACTCATATTATATACAGCAATACTATAGTTTTGCAGTATTAAGTATCACCGTTGTGTTCTCTAATGAATGCCCAACTTGCGGTTGCGTTTCACAGAGGGACTACATGGCAGCTATGTCCTTCATCAATCCTCATGGGCCCACCATTTATTATCTAACCCTGTTTAACAAATTCGACTATGGTTACTTGTAATAAAATGGATAGTTTGTTAAATGAATCATGAGATGCTGCCTTTGTAAATAAGTGTACTGTGCTAAAGACTGATCATGTGGGGGCTCAACTCCTACACAGGGGCCAGCCTGTTTCCCTGTGGGCCAATCCGAGCCTGGTCACAGGTTGTTCTCAGGTTAAAACAAAACAAGGTCTTCACAAAACAAAATGTAATGACGCTGCCTGGTGTAGTAGAGAGGCAGCCCAAGGGGGCGCTAGTGGGAGCGCAGGGAGAGGGAGGAATGACAAGACCTGAACTAGGCAGGTCACGTGATCACTGCAGGGGCAATGGAAGTGGAGCTACCGCACGAGAACGGAGGGTCTACCAAAAAATGCAGGACACAGAGTACTAAGACAGAGATGTAGTCAAAGGACAAGCTGAGGGTCAGGAGCCAAACGGGAGTGAGGTACCAAGGAGAAAAGCAGCAGATTAGTCAGAGACAAGCCAAGGGGTCAGAAAGCCGGGACAGACAGAGAAGTACCAAGCAGAAAACAGGGGCAGTAGTCAGGGGGCAAACCAGATCATACACAGCAAGGCACACAAGCACAGAGGCACAACGATTACAGATGAATAACCTGGGTCAGCTATCTCAGACCGAGTAGACAGAAGTATAACTCAAAACCCAGGAACTACCAGCATTAAATAGCTGCCCCAGAACCAAAGAGAGGCGGACTCATTTAACCAAGACCTGACCAGGAAGGAGCCAGAACCAGCCAACCAGAGTCATAACACAAAAGATAGACACATGAAATTATAGCCCCTTGCTGTATTCTGTACTTCTTGATTTGGGGACTTGACTGTATATTTTAAGGCCAAATTCACCCCAGCATAATACATACACATTTCTGCACCCATGTTATGGCTGCAGTTCCCAGGTCTAAAGACTTGAACTGACAGCATCATAAATCCCTATAATGTCAGTGTGTGGTCCACAGTCAGACCAGAAGTTGAGTATTTACCCTTGATTGAAACTTTGCTGCAAACTTTGTAGTGTAGAAATTCCTGGTCACAGCCACTTTGTTTAAAGGTCACACTGCCTTCATGGCCATTCCCCACTTCTTGCCCCTTTTCAGGGCACAACAAACAATTTGGGAGGTATAGGAGATTAGCTGAGATTTTTTGAGTCTATGAGGCTTTCACATTTTTCCTTGAGACTCTATGTGGAAGAGCCTCATCTTCCTTATCCTACAAGGACCAGAGCCAGTACAGTATGCAAGTTGGAAAAAATGGCTCTGCTTTGCATGATTCTATTCATTATCATTTCCTTGTGACTCTGCTAATTATAATTTCTGTGTACAGATATGTAAATACTTAATATAAAAAAAGCTTTGCTGCGTTTCCAGTTAGGTGATGTAAAAACTGTGATGACATCTGCACAAGAGGAAAGGAGGTCAAAAGCCTCTCGATGTTATGGGCCAAAAGCAAACACCGATGAAAGAAGCAAATACGCTATGTCGACAGACAGGAATCGGCCAAGCAAATCCAGCCCAGACTGATGAAGTCTTGACTACATGGAGAGGTCAGGTCTTTACATGCTGTCACTCAGAAGACAGGAGTGCACAGGCCACCAGGAAACTGCACAAGTGAGTGAACAAGTAAGGACCTCACTTAAGAGTAATAGGTGTTGATAATTATATAGGCGTGCTCCTAATAATCCTGTTTCTTCAGCAGCCAAACTGCCATTGACTTTTGGTTGTGCAGGTGAATCCCAACAAATTAGACCCAAATGTTGTCTTTGGAGTTATAGATATCTGACAGACGCTTCATTTTATCCTCCTGAGCTATAACATGTTTATTTGGCTTAGCCGACATGTTAATGCCCTTAAGGGCCAAAAAGCATATTGCTACATAGAAAGACATTCATGTTATAAATGGTTCACGGTAGAAAATGGGCCCTCTTACATTGGGCGGCTAACATAAAGGAACCCCAATAATTGACCAATATAAAATATAACTTTTAATGTTCACTTTTAAAAGGGACAAACAACATGAACAAACACTATATTAAAAAATGCACACTACATTCACCCTATAGATACACCCTGACCCAAACGCCTGCCTGCCTGCAGAGGTTGGCACCCTATAAACAACTTATATGAGAATGGCGCCACCGCTCAACGATGACTGACCCTACTGTCCAGTAATGCCCTAGTGATAAGTGATGGTTTATCAACTTTCATACCATGTAAAGACAGCAATAAATAGTGACAGTCAGAAAAAAGGAAGTGCAGTCTACATAAGGTCAATGAAAAAAGGTGACTCGCCATGCCTGATTATAGAAGATGAAGTAAAAATGGAAGGTATACAGACCCCTCTGAACTGTACCTACACTGAACCCTGCCTATACAGCGGAGGTTGG
Source organism: Ranitomeya variabilis (assembly GCF_051348905.1). NCBI lineage: Eukaryota > Metazoa > Chordata > Amphibia > Anura > Dendrobatidae > Ranitomeya > Ranitomeya variabilis. Next base: position 505,737,230 of record NC_135235.1, read on the forward strand.
CCCCCTTCTTGTCAGCGGATATGGCGCCCCCGCTCAATGGTGGCTGACCCTGGGAAGCCCTAATAACCACCAACCAAAGTGATCAGTATTACTGATTGAACTGTAAAACAGTGTATTTTACACGCCAAATACGCTTAGTAAAAATGCAGCAATAATGCTACATGTGAACATATACTGCAAGAACATGAGATCTTATTCTGGTACCTATGGTATGCCCAACCTGAGTATCTGGTAACTGGGCTATTCTGGGAAAAGTATGTGAGAACCAGTATGGATGATAATAATCACTGGAGTTATTTTGTTTTTAAGACTCCTGAACGGGAAAAATTAGCATAACGTCTTTAGACGTAGCTGCCACACATTGATCCTGGTGTCTAAGGAAGTGACCCTGGTGTCCCTTATACATGGTGGGTGGGAAGACCGTTCCAGATTTTGCATTGGGGCCTAACTGATACTGATATGTCCTCTGACCCTGCACATCCATGCAGATTTCGATTCCAACAGCTCTCTACGAGCCGTCACTTCCTCTGTGTCCGGCGTTTACTCTATAAGCTGGATTGGGTGGGTTTTCATTTGTCCGGAAATCGAGAGCAATGCTTGTTAATGTCAGAGCCAGTGATGAAAGGTCACCGGTCCCACCCTAGGAGGAGTCCCGTGGTGCATCTTTGCCTTTCTAGAGTTATTAATTCTCAGTTTCCCCCTCAGGAAGCCCACTCGCAGATGATTCCTGTACAGTGTTTTCTTCAAACAAAAGATTTCAAGGAGATTCTGCTGCCCAGTAAGGAGGTCGGCTTTTTCTCAATGGGATTGAAAAATACCTTTCTTATGTAAACACTTCTTTCCTTTCTTCCATGAGAGCGGACGTGCCACACGTCTTCTCTTCAGCAAAGAGTTCTGCAGCTATCAGTCTACAAAAAAGAGAGGCACTTGGGGTCACTCGTGAGAGAGGTCAATTCCACTGTGTATGGTTTCTTTCTTTCATCATATAACAAGTAGTTAAAATAAAGAATAAAGTCTGATATGTTATGAATGGTATCTTATCTTAGAGTAAAGGATCAAAGGTGGCCACAGGCAAAATAAGTGGCCACAATCACTGTCACACAGAAGCAATGGTTATTTCTTTAAACATTTGTTTTAGGTAGAATTTCCTAAATGTAATGTTCTGTGATAACCGCCTGAAAGGGAATTTATGATGAACACAACACCTCCTAGTAGCTCAGAACTTTGGGTTGGACTCCTGAAACCCCCAATGATCAGATGTTTTTGCTGGTAGAAGGTCTACAGAATCAGTCATTTCCCCTCCTGTAGGCCCTACAGCAGAAATGGGGCATTCCAGTCAAATTAATGTAAAACCAAGTAATACATGGATGAGTTTGGTCTACCGGATAGGGAACCACTCTAACTTCACCAATGGTGGACGCCCTGCTAATGTTTAAAAAAACATCTGGTGTTTGGTTATGCTGATCTCATAAAGTCAACGCATGTCGTAAGTGAATGTGACTGTTACTTGTACGAGGTAGAATTACTGTGCATGAAAACCAGAGACGCATCACTAAAACAGCGCCATGACCCTTTCATTCTGAAAATGTAAAGTCTTGCTTAAGGTTGGATCCCTACCACTCAGAAATCGAAGGCAAGTACTAGCAATATGTCATCTCCTTAAAGGAAAGGGAACCTGCTACCGGAAAAAATATCTATTAACTGGAATCTACTGTATATGATTAATCCCTGCACTTACCCAAACCCCATGGCGAGAAAATAAACTTTATTCCTCCCGGCAGCGTTCAACTCCCAGTGATAGTGGCGGCAGCTGTAACCGCATCCCCCGCAGAAAATTAAATCAGGCTTTTGGTACATGTATTTTTATTTTAAATTTGCATTTTTTTCAGATCACAACCTGTATTAAAGGGAATATGTCAGCAGATGTTTGCTATGTAATCTGAGAGCAGCCTGAGGTAGAGCAGAGACCCCCAATTCCAGCAATGTGTCACTTATTTTACAGGGTGTAGGAGTTATGACAGAATCAGTTTTCTCTGCTGCAGATCTAATAGGGCTCAGTTGTTGAGATCTGTATAACCCGGCTCACACCACAGCTTTGTGTGCACTTTGTATAGTGAGAGGGGGCTGTTAATCAGTGCTGGGCAACTGGTTGGACTGGGATTCAAGAGGCCAGTTGTCCTGAAGTGATAATTGCCTGCTGATAAAACACTGAGTGTACTGAAACAGCAAATCACAGCCTAGTAAGTGACACATCACTGTAATTATGTTTTTTGTTCCTATATTATGGTGCTCTCAAGTTACATAACAAAAACCTGCTGACAGATTCCCTTTAAAAAAAATTGTGTAATTTTCTCACGGGCCACTATGGCTATTTTACACTCATAAACTCATATTTTCTATCCATTTAGGAATAGTTTTCAACGGAATTGTTATCAGAAGCAGGATTTTGGCAGGTAACCCCTCAAAACACAGCTGATAACACAAGAGCCAATCACAATAGGCAATGTGACAGCCAATGGCATTACCCCACACCCCCTCCCTTTACAATGACCATTGCACATGATCATTAGATGCTTCAATACAAAAGATTGGGTTACAGTCAGCGCATTGATGCTAATGGATATATAGATTTCCTGAAACAAGAGAAAGTATGAGAGTATAATGGCCCCAATGATTGGTGTAAAAATTGCAATATTTTTATTTTTTATTTTTATTTTGGATTATAACATGAAAAATCAGCTCTGGGTGAGTGATATTCTCATTACATGTTAGGGCTAGACAGCTGTATATTGCCGTACAGCAAATATAATCCTGCCGTAGACCTTTTCTCTGTCGCCATGACATAATTACGGGGACTCAGAAACAAAATCATTCATTTATTATAGAAAAACAAACAAGACATCCTGTATTCCGGCCTCGGCACCAGGCAAACCTTGGTTAATATATGAAAATAACACCTGGCGTCCAGATCTTTCTAATACTCATTGGGATAATGCATTCATATCTGAGCTACGTGTTCAGGAGGTTGTAGTGTTTACTGTGGCTGTCGACATGAGGCGCAGAAAGAAAACAGCTGTTACTATAGGAACAGGGCTGCAGAGGATTAAGGCCGACTTGTGGCAGGATACGGATGTCTTGCCAATAGGATACCTTAATTACACGGCTGGGAGGCGGCAAGGAGTCGTGTACAACTGCAAACTACTTACTTGCATGCAGCAGGTTGGAAAGTCTTGTGAATAATATGTTTGTCATTATCATCAGAGGAGTAAATGGCAGCTGTAATGCCTGAGAACTGTACAGGAGCCCATGTGCCCAGAGCAATCCAATGCAGCCTGTTAGCCACAGCCATCCAGTGCAGCCTGTTAGCCACAGCCATCCAGTGCAGCCTGTTAGTTATAGGCACGATATATATATATATATATATATATATATATATATATATATATATATATATATATATATATATATATATATATATATATATATATATATATATATATATATATATATATATATACACTCACCGGCCACTTTATTAGGTACACCTGTCCAACTTCTTGTTAACACTTAATTTCTAATCAGCCAATCACATGGCGGCAACTCAGTGCATTTAGGCATGTAGACATGGTCAAGACAATCTCCTGCAGTTCAAACCGAGCATCAGTATGGGGAAGAAAGGTGATTTGAGTGCCTTTGAACGTGGCATGGTTGTTGGTGCCAGAAGGGCTGGTCTGAGTATTTCAGAAACTGCTGATCTACTGGGATTTTCACGCACAACCATCTCTAGGGTTTACAGAGAATGGTCCGAAAAAGAAAAAAAATCCAGTGAGCGGCAGTTCTGTGGGCGGAAATGCCTTGTTGATGCCAGAGGTCAGAGGAGAATGGGCAGACTGGTTCGAGCTGATAGAAAGGCAACAGTGACTCAAATCGCCACCCGTTACAACCAAGGTAGGCCTAAGAGCATCTCTGAACGCACAGTGTGTCGAACTTTGAGGCAGATGGGCTACAGCAGCAGAAGACCACACCGGGTACCACTCCTTTCAGCTAAGAACAGGAAACTGAGGCTACAATTTGTACAAGCTCATCGAAATTGGACAGTAGAAGATTGGAAAAACGTTGCTTGGTCTGATGAGTCTCGATTTCTGCTGCGACATTCGGATGGTAGGGTCAGAATTTGGCGTAAACAACATGAAAGCATGGATCCATCCTGCCTTGTATGGAGCATCTTTGGGATGTGCAGCCGACAAATCTGCGGCAACTGTGTGATGCCATCATGTCAATATGGACCAAAATCTCTGAGGAATGCTTCCAGGACCTTGTTGAATCTATGCCACGAAGAATTGAGGCAGTTCTGAAGGCAAAAGGGGGTCCGACCCGTTACTAGCATGGTGTACCTAATAAAGTGGCCGGTGAGTGTATATATATATATATATATATATATATATATATATATATATATATATATATATACTAGACTGTGGCCCGATTCTAACGCATCGGGTATTCTAGAATATGCATGTCCCCGTAGTATATGGACAATGATGATTCCAGAATTCGCGGCAGACTGTGCCCGTCGCTGATTGGTCGAGGCAACCTTTATGACATCATCGTCGCCATCGCAACCATTATGACATCTACGTCGATACTGTGCCCGTCGCTGATTGGCCTGATTGGCCTGGCGGCCTCGACCAATCAGAGACGCGGGATTTCCATTATGACATCATCGTCGCCATGCTGTGCCCGTCTCTGATTGGTCGAGGCCTGGTGGCCTCGACCAATCAGAGAGGCGGGATTTCCAGGACAGACAGACAGACAGACAGACAGAAAGACAGACAGACAGACAGACGGAAAAACCCTTAGACAATTATATATATAGATATCTCCTTTATATACCACAGCAGTTATGGAGTGGAGCCTGTAGATAGTGGTGTTGTCCGAGTGCATGCAGAGTTCACAGAGCTGAGCTATATTGCAATCTGCAGGATCTGTGAGGCAGCAGTGTGGACAGAGACAGGTGGTGAAATCTTTGCCTGAATTGTAAGCAGAGCTGCTGGGACACATCTACAGCCCTGACTGTACACTGGCATCATCATGTTGGGCCATTATACTGTACGCAGCATCATGTGGGGCCATTATACAGTATGGAACACTGCGTGGCTATTATACAGTATGGAGCACTGTCTGGCCATTATAAAGTATGGAACACTGTGTGGCCATTATAAAGTATTGAGCATCATATGTGGCCATTATACAGTATGGAGCACTGTGTTGCCATTATACAGTATTGATCAACATGTGGGGCCATTATACAGTATGGAGCACTATGTGGCCATTATACAGTATTGAGCATCATGTGGGGCCATTATACAGTATGGAGCACTGTGAGGCTATTATACAGTATGGAGCTTCATGTGTGGCCATTATACAGTATGGAGCATCATGTGGGGCCATTATACATTATGGAGCACTGTGTGGCCATTATACAGTATTGAGCATCATGTGTGGCCATTGCACAGTATGGAGCACTGTGTGGCCATTATACAGTATTGAGCATCATGTGGGGCCATTACACAGTATGAAGCACTGTGTGGCCATTGTACAGTATTGAGCATCATGTGTGGCCATTTTACAGTATGGAGCACTGTGTGGCCATTATACAGTATTGAGCATCATGTAGGGCCATTACACAGTATTGAGCATCATGTGGGGCCATTATATAGTATGGAGCACTGTGTGGCCATTATACAATATGGAGCAACATGCGTGGCTATTATACAGTATTGAGGATCATGTGGGGCCATTTTAAGGTATGGAACACTGTGTGGCCATTATACAGTATTGAGCACTGTGTGGCCATGATACAGTATGGAGCACTATGTGGCCATTATATAGTATTGAGCATCATGTAGGGCCATTATGCAGTATGGAGCACTGTGTGGCCATTATACAGTATGGAGCATCATGTGTGGCCATTATACAGTATGGAGCATCATGTGTGGCAATTATACAGAACGGAGCGCTGTGTGGTCATTATATGGTATTGAGCATCATGTGGGCCATTATAGAGTATGGAGCACTGTGAGGCCATTATACAGTATTGAGCATCATGTGGGGCCATTATACTGTATGGAGGACTGTGGGGCCATTATACAGTATGGAGCATCATGTGTCACCATTACACAGTATGGAGCACTGTGTGGCCATTATACAGTATTGACCATCATGTGGGACCATTATACAGTATGGAGCACTGTGTGGCCATTATACAGTATGGAGCAACAAGTGTGGCCATTATACAGTATTGAGCATCATGTGGGGCCATTATAGAGTATGGAGCACTGTGTTAGGGGTCGAGTTCCCGCCTCTGCACAGGGGGAATCTTGGGCCATCTCCGCTGCAGTCTCCCTTTCTTCTCCTGCCGCAGTGGAGCCTGCTCAGCGTAGACGTCGGTCCCAGCATCTTGCTCAGTCCCACTCTGTACAAAGAGTTACTGCTGCTTTTCCTGCTTCTGCCATTGAAGTCAGTGCTGGGCAGCGGCGAGCAGACGCTTCTGGGACTAAGTCCTGCTTTTCTCGTTCTGAGCATGCCCTGAGTAAGATCTCTCAGTGGGGATCGAGGGTCACATGGTCAGATACTGCAGCTAAGTCCATTGGTCCTTTCAGGAAGGTCCTGTTGGTGCTAGGACTAAGTCCTGCTCTGCACACACTGAGCATGTGCAGCGCCCCAGAGTCCTGGTCGTTGCAGTACTGATGCTCCGCCGCTAAGGGGGGGCTATGGTACGTCTGATGGCACTGAAGGAGTTCACCTGACCAGGTATCACAGACACCAATACACTTCACAGTCTGGCCTCCAGGGTGAGCTAAGGGTGCTATGTATTAGGCCACTCCTCACAATCTGGTAAAACTGGGGGTTAGATAGGAAGTTAGTCAGAAGCTGACTGGGTTGGAACCAGGCAACATCCTGTGGCAGAGGGTGTTGCAGGGGAAGATTCAGGGGGGTCCCTGTCAGGGGTGGGATCCTGACAGAGGCCTAGCGAACAGAAAGAACGTTACGGGACCGCGCCTGCACTTCATCGCGGCGGTACCCCAAGAAAGGACAAGAAGCGAGGTTTATTGTGCTGAGTGAGAAACGAGATCAACGCAACAAGGAGAATTACCAGTAGGAGTCGTGCTGTAAAACGAGGCAACATCCTACTGAAGCGCGTAGCCGGTGGCCGGAACGCCGAGGAAGTATTGAGCTCCAGGCCTTCAAACCTACGGCAGGACAGTCAGTTATAGGCGGGCTGTCTCACTCAAATCACCTAAGAAGACATAGGGGGCAACAGTTGGAGAGGGGCGACACTAGGGTCCCGGAAGAGCTCCGAGCCTACCCGTCATACGGGTGCGTCCTAGCCATATCATCTGGGGGGACGAAGAAGAACATCAAAATCGAGTTGTGAGGGAACTTCAGAAACAGACACAACAGTTGTGGGGACTATCCCGTAAGCACAGCAGGGGAGGACCACAACACACAAGCGCTAGAAGGTAGGCACAGATTTCCACCTGCAAAGGGAACTCTGGAGGTGCCATCGGACCGGCCGGACTCATGCAGCCCGGTTAACCTTATTCCGGACTGAGGATCCTGAAGCCTTCAGTAAAGAGGTAAAGAGACTGCAACCTGGTGACCTCGTTATTTACTGCGACCTGCACCGCACCACAACCTCATCACATCCTCAACTTTCACTGGACGCCCCTCAGCAGGGTCACAGACCGGGCCCAGCCACCGTGATAACCCCAGAACTGAGACAGAGAGGGCCGGTGCCGGGTGCCCCTCGGCCCTGCAGCAGTGGGGGCGCTCCACATGCCCAGGGCAAGATCTCTCAGTGGAGATCTAGGGTCACATGCTCAGGTATGGCAGTCTCTCATTGGTCCTTCTAGGAAGGTCTTTTACTTGCTGCAGCTATATAAGGCTCGCATGGCCGCACGGCCATGCGCTAGTATCAAATCTGTTATGTGCATGCGCCAGTGTGGTCACATTTATGTGTGTTCAGGGACTCGGCTGAAATAAGCCCCTAGAATGCCGGCACCTCCGGCGAGGAGATTGTGTGCGTGGATTTAGGGCCCCGGCTGAAATAAGCCCCTAGAATACCGGCTCCTCCGGTGAGGAGATTGTATGTTTGCGTGACCACAGACTGCCTTCAGCTCGGCAGTTAGCTGTGAACTCCTGTGGGGTTAACAGGGCACAGCGTCTTGTTTCCGTGCGACTCTGTGAAGTAACAGAGTTCGCTTAAACCGCCATATAGTGCCGTCATTTGCTAGTAGCAGGTTCCTCCTGCACGGTGGACCCCGGGCTGCAAACGCACCAATAAAAACATCTATATTTAATCAGTGCGTTCCGCTAGCCCTAACATAATACTAGCGCCAGTTCATTCCCCACTTCTCAACTTTGGTAGCTCCTTTGGTTGCCCTCACCAAAAAGGGAGCAAATCCCAAGTTGTGGTCAGAAGAGGTCTCCAAGGCCTTCCTCTCTATTATGTCCCACTTTGCTAGTGCTCCCATTCTACATCGCCCCGATGTAGATAAACCTTTCATAATGGAGGTGGATGCCTCGTCTGTCGGTGCTGGAGCAGTCCTATTCCAAAAGGATGCTCAAGGTCGGAAGCATCCCTGCTTCTTTTTCCCTAAGACCTTCACACCGGCAGAAAGGAATTATTCCATCGGGGACAGGGAGTTGCTAGCTATGAAGTTGGCCTTCTTGGAGTGGAGACATCTCTTGGAGGGGGCTCGTTTTCCCTTCCAAGTTTTCACCGACCACAAGAACTTGGTCTATATTCAGACTGCCCAGCGGCTAAATTCTCGCCAGGCCAGATGGTCCCTGTTCTTCTCTCGGTTCCATTTCACCCTCCATTTTCTCTCCGGGGAGAAGAACATTCGTGCCGATGCTCTCTCCCGCTCCGTAGTGTCATCAGCGGAGGAGGAGGAACCTCGGCTTATTGTCCCATCTGAGAGTCTGAGGACCGTGGCTCCGGTTTCGCTAGAGTCTGTGCCCCCGGGTAAGACTTTCGTGCCAGCAAATTTGCGACCGGAGGTTCTCTCTTGGGCTCACTCGTCGAGGGTGGGTGGACACTTTGGGACCAAAAGGACATCTGAGCTTCTGGCGAGGACGTACTGGTGGCCGCATATGGCCCGTGATGTCGGAGACTATGTTCGGGCGTGTGTCTCCTGCGCCAAAAATAAGTCGCCTCAACAACGGCCAGCTTTAGAGTCTGATCCAAATCCGGATCCAAGTCTGGATCAGAGTTGTGATTGATATCTGAGGTGACCGAGCGTCAAGAAAGAAAGACTAGTGGGTCTGATTCACTCTGGAAAGTGGTCACAGTAACCCCTGCAGTGGTTAACATGGGTAGCCACTCCATGACAGTGATCAGGGTCTTGGGTACTTTAGTCAAATCTGAAAAAACTGAGAGGGGTTAATGGCCCAGGATGGGGATGTGCATGTTCTCATTGCTGGCCGTGTGGGCTACTGGGCCAGAGGTGGGGGCGACTGTGTGCAGGCAGCTCATGTCGCAATGGGTTGGCCACGTTGCTCAGGGGATTTGTGGTTATGGGTAAATTTGTGCTTGTGCAGGTAAATTGTACAGCCAAAAGGAGTTGGGCAGATAGACATGCACAATTTTCTATGGGGTAAACATAGGTAGAAAGGAGATAGATAAAGATACTAGCAGAAAGGGGTTAATATTTGCCAGGAGGGTGGCTGTTGTGATGGTTCCTAGTGGCATGTAGCAGTGCTGGAGTCCTGGTATGAGGAGGAGAAAGTTCCAGTGGACATGAGCCGTGGAATTCCTATGGGATCCATATAAGCCTATGGGTGCGAGTGACACAACGCACATCACTCGGATATCATTACCGAACCTGACAGGATATGAGACATGATTTACATACAGTCAAGTCTCACGCTATCAATCCATCTCAAGGGGTTAAATACATTTACAACCGGGAGCGCTGCTAATGCTGCCGCTCTCGGCTGTAAAAGACTGGGGAATGAATGAAATCCAGGGAATGGTGCTTTGGTAACTAGCGGTGCTGACACCGAAGCTGCACCCCCCTGGTGGAAGGAACTCTGTGGCGTGGGAAAGTTTCTGAATATTTTCTCACGCTGCAGTGTTCATATGAGTTCATGCCGCCAGGGGGCGCAGCTTCGGTGATGGCACCGCTAGTTGCCGAAGCTCCGTTCCCTGGATTTCATTTATTCCCTAGTCTTTTACAGCCGGGAGTGGACACATTAGCAGCACTCCTGGTTGTAAATGTATTTAACCCCTTGAGATGGATTGATAGCGTGAGACTTGACTGTATGTAAATCATGTCTCATATCCTGTCAGGTTCGGTAATGATATGTGCGTTGTGTCACTCGCACCCATAGGCTTATATGGATCCCATAGGAATTCCACGGCTCATGTCCACTGGAACTTTCTCCTCCTCATACCAGGACTCCAGCACTGCTACATGCCACTAGGAACCATCACAACAGCCACCCTCCTGGCAAATATTAACCCCTTTCTGCTAGTATCTTTATCTATCTCCTTTCTACCTATGTTTACCCCATAGAAAATTGTGCATGTCTATCTGCCCAACTCCTTTTGGCTGTACAATTTACCTGCACAAGCACAAATTTACCCATAACCACAAATCCCCTGAGCAACGTGGCCAACCCATTGCGACATGAGCTGCCTGCACACAGTCGCCCCCACCTCTGGCCCAGTAGCCCACACGGCCAGCAATGAGAACATGCACATCCCCATCCTGGGCCATTAACCCCTCTCAGTTTTTTCAGATTTGACTAAAGTACCCAAGACCCTGATCACTGTCATGGAGTGGCTACCCATGTTAACCACTGCAGGGGTTACTGTGACCACTTTCCAGAGTGAATCAGACCCACTAGTCTTTCTTTCTTGACGCTCGGTCACCTCAGATATCAATCACAACTCTGATCCAGACTTGGATCCGGATTTGGATCAGACTCTAAAGCTGGCCGTTGTTGAGGCGACTGTATGGCAGACAGGTATGGAATATTGTTGCTTTTTATTTTGGAATTTTTTACAGGAGAATGAGGGTCTTCGATTGGATTGAGCGTACAATAAAGATATTAAAACCTGTGTGTTTATTTATTTCATTAAAATACTTTATTCTTAATGTGTGTGGCTTTTTAACCCTTTCAGACTAGTGGCTTAATAATGGATAGGTGTCTTATTGACACCTGTCCATTTTTAACCAGGCTTAATGTCACCTTACAATAGCAAGGTGACATTAACCCCTTATCCCATATGCCAATGCCACAGGGCAGTGGGAAAAGAGAGGCTAAGTGCCAGAATAGGCGCATCTTACAGATGCGCCTTTTCTGGGGTGGCTGGGGGCAGATGTTTTTAGCCAAGGGGGGCAATAATCATGGTCCCTCTCCAGGCTATTAATATCTGCCCTCAGTCACTGGCTTTCCCTCTCTGGCGGAGAAAATTGCTCGGGAGCCCACCCTAGTTTTTTCAGTGAATTAACCCTTTAATTTAACACCTAGAGCTCCCAAATTTTGCACACACACTACTAACATTATAAGTGAGGGGTATACAAAAATATAATGGATATGCTATGGTTTACTGTATGTAAACCATGTCTCATATCCTGTCGGGTTCGGTAAGAATTTAGCACAAGCCGGCAATTGAATTACCGGTTTTTTTTGCTATCTAGCTCTGTGTGAAATATATTTATTTATTTATAATATATATATATATATATATATATATATATATATATATATATATATATATATATATATATATATATATATATATGTGTGTGTCAATGACATATATATTTATCTATCTATACTATGTGTAGACATTCACTTTATCTATTCTATTCCAACCTGTCAGTGTGATTTTATTGTACACCGCACTGAATTATTATTATTTTCTATAGAACACCGGTGCGTATTTCTCACAAATCAGACGCATGGACCGTGTGTAATCCATATTTTTCTCGCCCCCATAGACTTGCAATGGCATATTTTTGGAGGAATACGCTGACAGTCGCAGCATGCTGCGATTTTCTCAGCCCGTTAAATACAGCCGAGAAATATAAGGCTGATGGGAGCTGCCCCATAGAGAAACATTGGTCCGTGTGCAGTGCGTTGTTTTTGAGCCTCTCCGTATTTCTCACTAGTGTGACTCTGGCCTTAGGAGAAGAAAAGGTCCTGACACCCAGACGAGCTAGGATACAGACTGATCCTTGGCCGAACTGTACTCTCTGTCTTTTGGGCGGGGAAAACAGAGTGGCCCACCCCCTCTCATATGCTATCTGAAGATTATAGAAAATTTGAAAAATAAGAAATAAAAATTAAACCACTGGGAGAAACTGGTCTGCAGTTAACAGACTGTATGTGGAACTAGACTATAAAAAGTTCCTAGTCTGTTATAAATTTTTCAGCAACAAAACATCTTATCATCATGGCCTGCCACTAAATTAGTAACTTATATAAACTACCTGTACAATTAAAAGTATTCTTGTCTTTTATAGGCTTTATCTTAATATCTTTTATATCTTTTATCTAGATTGTATGTAAATCTCAACTGTCCCCCAGGTTTGGCGTTAGATTGCGGAAATTTGTGTAGGTTATCAAGACATTCGGAGGAAGTGAGAGCTGCAGCTGCTCTCTCGCTCCCTCCAGATATCAATTACGGCTGTAGGAGAGAAAAGTGAAGCCAGCACTGACTGGCGGCAGGGATCGCTTGACATAACAATGTCACGTGAACCCCAGGAGAGCCAGTGATGACATTGTTGGAACGCTGCCGGTACCAGAACTGAGAATAAGGGCTCATACTCACCTGTGAGAAACTCGGATGAATCTCGCACTTCAATACCCAGCGCTGCTGCCGGCAGGAGCGCAGCGTGTGGCTGCATGTATTCCTATGCGGCCACACGCTCCGATCTGAGTGCTGGGTGCAGTGCCGGGTATTAACATGCGAGACTCATCTGAGTTTCTCGCAGGGGAGTATGAGCCTGGAGCGGCCCCCAAACGCAGGACAGTGGGGTACTCGGATCCGGGTCTCTCTCGGTTCTGAGGATGTCACGGTGGCCCGACCCGGTCCGTGGTCCTGCTAAGGGGCGCCCAATAAAAGTGTAGGTGGTGGTGTAGGTCGCAGTAAATAACAAGGACACAGGGTTGCAGTCTCTTTACCTCTTTACTGAAGGCTTCGGCATCCACAATCCAGAGCACTGCTAACAGGGCGGACTGAGACAGGCCGGTCCGAAGGCACATCCAGAGTTCCCTTTGCAGGTGGAAATCAGTGCCTACCTACTATTGCCTGGGTGTTGTAGTACTTCCCTGCTGAGCACCACGGGATAGTCCTCACAACTGTCGTGTATGTTTCTGTTCTTTCTCTCTGTCCCCCAGATGATTTGGATAGGACGCACCCGTATGATGGGGTAGGCCTGGAGTTATTTTATAGGGACCATAGAGACGCCCCTCTCCCACAATTGCCTCCGTTGTCTTCATTAGGTGATATAGGTGAGACATCCAACCTAAAATTAACTGCCCTGCCGTTGGTTTGAAGTAATGCGTGGAGCCCAATACTTCCTCGGCGTTCCGGCCACCGGCTACGCGCCTTAGTAGGATGTTGCCGATCTCGGGGCACGACTCCTACTGGTTCTATCGCCTTTGTGCTGTGATCTCGTTTCTCACTTCTCCACAATATACTTCGCTTCGTGTCCTTTCTTAAGATGCCGCCGCAATGAAGTGCAGGCGCGGCTCCGTAATGATCTGTCCTTTCGCTAGGCCTCTGTCAGGATCCCACCCCTGACAGGGACCCCCCTGGATCTTCCCAAGTAACGCTCTCCTCTCACTAGATGTTACCTGGGCAAAACCCAGTCAGCTTCTCTCTAACTTCCTATCTAACCCCCAGTTTTACCAAAGTGTGAGGAGTGGCCTAATACATAGAACCCTTTGCTCCCCCTGGTGGCCGGAGTGTGAAGTGCAATGTGTGACTGTGATACCTGGTCAGGTGAACTCCTTTAGTGCCATCAGACGTACCATCACTCCCCTTAGTGGCGGAGCGACGTTACTGCAACGACCAGGACTCTGGGGCACTGCAAGCCCTCAATATTGCAATTTTGTTATGAGGAAGCAGAGATTAACCCCTTCATGACCGTGGGATTTTCCGTTTTTCCATATTCGTTTTTCACTCCCCTCCTTCCCAGAGCCATAACTTTTTTATTTTTCCGTCAATTTGGCCATGTGAGGGCTTATTTTTTGCGGGACGAGTTGTACTTTTGAAAGACATCATTGGTTTTACCATGTCGTGTACTAGAAAACGGGAAAAAAATTCCAAGTGCGGTGAAATTGCAAAAAAGTGCAATCCCACACTTGTTTTTTGCTTGGCTTTTTTGCTAGGTTCACTAAATGCTAAAACTGACCTGCCATTATGATTCTCCAGGTCATTACGAGTTCATAGACACCTAACATGACTAGGTTATTTTTTACCTAAGTGGTGAAAAAAATTCCAAACTTTGCTAAAAAAAAAAAAAAAGAAGAAAAATTGCGCCATTTTCCGATACTCGTAGCGTCTCCATTTTTCATGATCAGGGGTCGGTTGAGGGCTTATTTGTTGCGTGCCGAGCTGGCGTTTTTAATGATACCATTTTGGTGCAGATACGTTCTTTTGATCGCCCGTTATTGCATTTTAATGCAATGTTACGGCGACCAAAAAAACGTAATTCTGGCGTTTCGGATTTTTTTCTCATTACGCCGTTTAGCGATCAGGTTAATGCTAATGTTAATTGGGGCGAAAGGGGGGTGATTTAAACTTTCATGTTTTTTTTATTTTTTTCACATTTTTTTAAACTTTTTTTTTTTTACTTTTGCCATGCTTCAATAGCCTCCATGGGAGGCTAGAAGCAGGCACAACTCGATCGCCTCTGCTACATAACAGCGATCATCAGATCGCTGCTATGCAGCAGAAAATCAGGTGTGCTGTGAGCGCCGACCACAGGGTGGCGCTCACAGCTACCGGCGATCAGTAACCATAGAGGTCTCAAGGACCTCTATGGTTACAATACTGAAGCATCGCCGACCCCCGATCATGTGACGGGGGTCGGCGATGACGTCATTTCCGGCCGCCCGGCCGGATGCGGTAGTTAAATGCCGCTGTCTGCGTTTGACAGCGGCATTTAACTAGTTAATAGCGGCGGGTGAATTGCGATTTCACCTGCCGCTATTGTGAGCACATGTCAGCTGTTCAAAACAGCTGACATGTCCCGGCTTTGATGCGGGCTCACCGCGGAGCCCTGCATCAAAGCAAGGGACCTGACGTCGGACGTACTATCCCGTCCGACGTCAGGAAGGGGTTAAGGCTTCATGCACACATTCAGTATTTTGTGAGTTTTTTGTCCCAGTATTTGTAAGCCAAAATCAGGAGTGGGTGATAAATGCAGAAGGGGTGTAAATGTTTCTCTTATGCTTTTCCTCTGACTGTTCCACTACTGGTTTTGGCTTACAAATACTGGGATAAAAAGCTCACCAAATACTGAATGTGTGCATGAAGCCTTAGAGTGCGTGTCCACTGTCCGGATTGACAGCGCTTTGGATGGAGCGGAAAACCTGCTCTGCTCAAATCTCCGCCCCCTTCTGTATGCGCAGTGATTCTGGATGTGTTCATTGCACACTTCCAGAATCGCCGCACCCCATACATAGGACCTGCTATTCCCCTGGCGGCGACCGAGCATTGCCGCAAGGTAAACAGACATGCTGCGATCTAAAAAGAGGCGCCGCATGTCCGTAAACGCAGGGCCACCATGTTCGCACGCATAGTGGAGACGGGATTTCATAAAATCCCCTCCACTATGCTGTAACATCTGGACGCTGCGGGTGGAAAGCTGCGGTTGTATGCAGCGTTCAATCCGAAGTTAATCCGGATGTAAACCGGCCCGTGGACACATACCCTTAGAAGGGGTTCTCCAAGTAGTAAACAGCCCCTTTCAATTTATAGACATGTCTCCTCCATTGAAGATAATATTGGCTCTGCATATGTCCCTTCTGTATCTTCGGTCTCAGACTTATTGTGGAATAGTTATGTATACAATTCACTTATATAAGGTCAGCAGGGTTGAAAATGAGGAGAGGGCAAATTTTCAGCTGACCAGAAAGCTTTTATTCACATACAAATGGAGGATTAATTCATGCATGTGGGTTTGCTAAAAAAAAAAAAAACATTTATGGTCCATAACACAGTTTTCTCCACACAGCACGTGGTCTTTTGACCTCATGGAAAGAACAGCTTTATATTATCAGCGCACGTGCAAGCTACACACATTTCAGAATCCAAAAACACCTTAGGTTATTTGAATGCCGCTGTGCCAAGACTAGATGTCATGAATAATGGCAAAGCTGCCAAATAACTGCAACTGCCAGACTGTTGACTGTTAACGTATACTAAATGAACATTTTTCTTTTATGTATTCTAATTATAAATTGCTTCAAGAGCAGATACATAAAATATACAGACCATAATGCAAGGGAATGGACAACCATAC
This sequence comes from Ranitomeya variabilis, assembly GCF_051348905.1. Taxonomy (NCBI): domain Eukaryota; kingdom Metazoa; phylum Chordata; class Amphibia; order Anura; family Dendrobatidae; genus Ranitomeya; species Ranitomeya variabilis. The sequence continues at coordinate 505,753,783 of NC_135235.1, forward strand.
TTGTTCAATAATTGAATAGTAGTCACTGTTAAGGAAACTCACCAGGTTTTCGGCACTAATCAGCATAATGTAGAGACAGAGACCCTGATTCCAGCAATATGTCACTTACTGGGCAGCTTGCTGTAGGCTTGATAAAATCACTGTTTTATCAGCAGATTATCAGTAGAGGACTCGTAACCCTGCTGCATGGTACTTTTTCATGTTCATGAACTCTGTATAACCCCTCCTCCACCACTGATTGGCAGCTTTTGTTTATGCCTATGCAGTGTACAGTGGTGTGGGTGGGGTTATACAGAGCTCAGCATTCAGAGAACTGCTAGATCTGCAGCAGATAAATGTGTGATTTTATAAAAACTAAAAAAAGCAGCCCAGTGACACATTGCTGATGCTGTTCTCAAATAGGGTAGCAAAAGCCTACTAATAGTTTCCCTTTAATAGCATGTAGTGGTAGAGTAATGGATGGCAGACATATAATAATAATCTTTATTTTTATATAGCACTAACATATTCCGCAGCGCTTTACAGGTTGCACACATTATCATCGCTGTCCCCATTGGGGCTCACAATCTAAATTCCCTATCAGTATGTCTTTGGAATGTGGGAGGAAACCGGAGAACCTGGAGGAAACCCACGCAAACACGGAGAGAACGTACAAACTCTTTGCAGATGTTGTCCTTAGTGGGGCTTGAACCCAGGACTCCAGCGCTGCAAGGCTGCTGATATGACTTTTATGTGTTTTTTGTACTCAACATGTGAGGCTGTGAGAATCACAGATCCAGCTGCTGCTGCTCCGCTGGTTGGAATATCCAACGTCGGTATTCTCAGAGAAAGGAGTGAGAATTTCCTGCATTGCTGGTGAAGAAATCTCGTGATGCTGATATATAAGAATCAATTGTAGTTTATTCTCAATGCGTTTCCAGGTCGAACTGACCTCTTCTTCAGGAAAACCACAATCATAGAAGGATGATTTTATGATTGTGGTTCTCTTGAGGAAGTGGTTGGTTCGACCAGGAAATGCATTGAGAATGTGGGGCACTTCGGCTCATGCTGGAGTTAACTCATTGCAGTGACGTGTGTGTGTGTGTGCGTGCGTGTGTGCGTGTGTGCATGCGTGCGTGTGTGCGTGCGTGTGTGCGTGTGTGCTCCCTCCCAGTATGGGACCCTCCCCCTCCTTATAAAGCTGCAGCAACCTGGTGGCTTCCAGTCTCTCTCATCTGAGATGCGGAGCAGGTTGCTCAGCCGGTAAGCAGATGACAGACCCACTTTATACTGCGGTCTTGGAGAGAATCAGAAGAGAAGATGCTACCTGGCTCTCTGGCATTCTAGAGCACAAAGCGGATTTACTTCTGAGGTTCAGACACAACCCCTCGGTGGCAGGCGGCCCGCCAGGGTAATCCACCCACCAGAGCGTCTGAGCCCATCAATAACAGCCTCCAGAAGCCTGCGTAGCAGAAATGCCTGCGCTCCGAGGCAAGCCACACACCGCCGCCATCTTATCTCCCATGAGGTGGCTGCTGAACCTGCATTCCCATCCAGGCTGGAAGCACCTCTTATAATTAGTTCCCCTCCTCCTCCTCTACATCAGCTATCTCCTGCTGTGTGTATGCAGCCTCCCTGGCTTCCCCCACCATTGCACAGTTCAGCCAAGAACCAAAATCGCTTGCCTCCCCTGCAGTTAGCTATTCAAATCAGAGGTCATCAGAGCCACAGCTCATCCTCTGTGGATGAGGCACCCATTAACCCCTTAAGTACCTTTCCCTCCATTAAAGGGGACCTGTCACCCCCAAAATCGAAGGTGAGTTAAGCCCACCGGCACCAGGCGCTTATCTACAGCATTCTGGAATGCTGTAGACAAGCCCCTGATGTATCCTGAAAGATGAGAAAAAGAGGTTAGATTATAATCACCCAGGGACGATCCCGCTGCGGTCCGATCCGGTGGGTGTCGCGGTCCGGGGCCTCCTATCTTCTTACGATGACGTCCTCTTCTTGTCTTCACGCTGCAGCTCCGGTGTAGGCGTACTTTATCTGCCCTGTTGAGGGCAGAGCAAAGTACTGCAGTGCGCAGGCACAGGGAAAGGTCAGAGAGGCCCAGCGCCTGCGCACTGCAGTACTTTGCTCTGCCCTCAACAGGTCAGACAAAGTACACCTGCGCCGGAGCCACAGCGTGAAGACAAGAAGAGGACGTCATCATAAGAAAATAAGAGGCCCCGGACAGAACCGCGACGCCCATTGGATCGGACCGCAGCGGGACCGCCCCTGGGTGATTATAATCTAACCTCTTTTTCTCATCTTTCAGGTTACATCGGGGGCTTATCTACAGCATTCCAGAATGCTGTAGATAAGCCCCTGATGCCGGCGGGCTTAGGCTACTTTCACACATCAGGCTTTTTGTTTCAGGCACAATTCGTCAATTTTTTGAAAAAAACGGATCCTGTTTTTTTTTACGCCGGATCCGTTTTTTTCCCATAGAGTTGTATTAGCGCCGGATTGTGCCTGACGTTTCATCCACTTTTTTCCAGATCCGTCCAAATAGTCGTTTCCGGTGGACGGAGAAAACGTCCACTGCAGCGTTCTTTTGTCCGGCGAAAAAACCGCACAGTGACGGAACCGGCCAAAAACACATGAAATGGAGGTGTGAAACAATGAATCCAGCGTCCGGAACCGGTTTTCAAAGCATTTTCCATACAAATCATGCAGATTTTCCGTTCTGGTCTCCCTGTCTCTCTCTCTCTCTCTCTCTCCGAAACAGGAAGTCAAAAATCAATGCGCATTAAAGAAGGCCGGATCCAGCGCATCAGTTTTTTACAATTTGCGCCGGATCTGTTTTTTTACAAATTTGCCGGATTTAGCCTGAAAACAAAAAACTTATGCGTGAAACTAGCCTTAGCTCACCTTCGATTTTGAGGGTGACAGGTTCCCTTTAATCCTCAAGCCCCTTCCATTAACACATTAACTGCTGTTGGCAGAATTAATGCACATCTTATTAACCCCTTAACTGATGTAACAGCATCGACTGCCCAAGCTTCTACTATTAATGTCTTAAACACTGCTAACCCCATTAATCCACAAGATCATTCAGATGGCCCCTCGCCTGTTTTTGTACCACAGGGGCAATTTCTCATGCCTTATCCTAACATATACCCAACCAGCCCTGACTGTAATAACACCAATGCTGCCGCAGACCTCAACGCAGTTTCCACGTGCGTTATCCCACCAACGGGCCCAATCCACGCTGGCTGTTCGAGAGGCAGCTACACTGCCTACTTTTACATCTCTGCCTCCCTCACAATTAAGACGTTCAACTTCAACAGCGCCTTCCGGAAACCTGCCAGCTGCTGGGTCCCTGGCTCATTCACGCCGTGATGAGCACGGTAACCGCTACTACACACTCTCCTCCTCATCATCCCGTATCCCACCTCAACATCGCCGTTCGAGGACAGCTCGTAGTCGCCAGTCCACTCATCACTCTCATTCATTCAGGGAACATCGCTGTTCTAGGTCATCTCGCTGACGATCTTATGCATTTTCACCTGAATCAACAGATGCGTCTGTGTCATCATGTAGGCGTAGCCATCGTGACTCCCATCATACTGCTGCATCTCATCGCAGTACAGCCGAACCTACTTTCAATCCGTCAGAACCAACGCCTCAAGCCTGTGATGAATACCAGTATGAGGGTTCGGGATTCCCCCTCCTTCTGGGCTGTTCTGTTTCGTGGACGGAGCGTTCTATTATGATACTTGTCTGCCAATGGGATGCTCTATCTCATGCCACTATTTTGAGTTGTTCAGCTCTTTCCTGGAGTGGGTCGTTAAAATGGAGTCTGGGTCGCATGGGGTTACACACTATCTTGATGATTTTTTCTTCGTGGGACCCCATGGTTCAGATTCCTGTCAAGCCACTTTTGAAAAGTTTAAATTTTTGTCAGATGATGGAGACATTTGGTGTTCCCCTATCTCCAGATAAAACGGTAGGACCAGTCACTACCCTGTCCTTCTTAGGCATTGAGATTGATTCCGTGTCCATGATGTTTCGGTTGCCATTAGACAAAATTGAAAAATTGTTCAGTAAGGAAAGTCACCCTTTTACAAATACAGTCTCTTTTGGGCCTCCTTGCTTTCACTTGCCGCGTTATGCCAATTGGCAGAATTTTTTCTAGGTGATTATCCTTAGCCACCAGAGGAGTCACATTGCCTCATCATAGTATCAGAATCACACTTGCCCTTCACAATGATCTCATGGTCTGGAAACACTTTCTGGTCAATTATAATGGCATGACCTGTTTTCAATCTCTTGAGCAAACCAGCCATGACATTTCCCTGTATTCTGATGCCACCGGTGCCATTGGTTTCGGCATAATTTATGGTAACTCCTGGTGTGCTGAAAGATGGCCGGAATCTTGGTACCCCAGAGGTTGGGTAAAAAAATTAACGCTGCTAGAGCTTTTTCCCATTGCTGTGGCCATTACTCTATGGGGACGCGTTCTGTATGATAAACGCATTGTCTTTTGGATGGACAACATGAGTGTTATCTTAACCATAAATAATTTGACCTCATCATCCCTTCAGGCCATCAAATTGATTGATTCATAGTTCTGAAATGCCTAACTTTCAATATATGCCTTAAGGCCCGCCATGTTCCAGGTGTTCATAATTTGGTAGCTGATGCTCTCTCTCGCTTCGATTTACAGATGTTCCGGGAGTTGTGTCCCACTGCGTATAGGGAAGGCCAGTATTGCCTGGACTACATGTGGGAACTGTTGGAGAACAGTTCATGCCGCTGGTCATAACTTCAATGTTCCATCTATGTGGGCTGCTTACGGTAAGGCTTGGAATGAGTGGTGTGCGTTTGCAAGGGGCAGGCCTATCAAGTGTTCCAACACCATTCACTTAGAGGTGATAAGTTCTTACTTGTATAGCTTATTCAGTTCTGGCCTGTCCAGTGTGGTAGCTCAGCATCGCCTCTCCAGGATTACTTCCATTTTAGGCTCCGCGGATGGACTGATGTTACCAAATCCTTTATTATTTGCCAGGCCATTCGTAGATGGAGATGGAGACAGGGGGGCACACTTGTTGTGAGAAGAGGCGCCCAATTTCTTTTTCTCTTTTAAGGCGCATTATTGATAATTCTTCCTCCATTTGCTCATCTCCTTATGAGGTGACCCTCCTCTCTGCTGCTTTTGGTTTGGCATTTTTTGGTGCACTTTGTGTTAGTGATCTGGTCCCCCTTTTCTGCTAAGAGAACTGGTGGTCTGCAGCATGATGATGTAGCAATATGTAATGGGTGCCTGCAGATCCGCATTCGTTGATCTAAAACTGACCAATTTAGTTTAGGCACCTGGCTCCCGATTTTTTCCATACAAGGACCGGTTTGCCCATTTCAATTGATCAGTCAATACATGTCAATTCGTAGCTCCAGCCTTTCTTTTTTCACCCACTTACAAGTTTTCAATTCCTTTCAGTTTTGATGAAGATTATATGCTATTTGGGTTTACGCTCGGGGGACTATGGTACCCATTCGTTCCGAATTGAGGCCGCCACTGAAGCCTCTCGGACCGTTTTGCCCGACTCTGAGATTCAGCGTATTGGCAGGTGGAGTTCCTCTTGTTTCTACAGGTACATCAGGCCAGATTTGGTACTTGATAAATGATTTATTCGATTACAGTTCACTAAAATATTTTTCCTCTTAGGGGGTGGAAGACCCAACGTTTGGATTGGGGCGGAAGTTATCCCACGTGTGACATGAAAAGGCGCCATTGAAGCAGTGGCAATCGAGCACTCTGGCCGCACTTTGAACAATAGAATCTCCCGCTTTGTGAGATTCAAAGGAGGTGTGGTGGTTCGTCATCGGCGACTCCCGGCTTATGTTGCCTGATGGAGTTCACTTAACAGATATCGGTTTGGATATTTTTCTGTCCGGCCTTCTGAAGCGATGGCCGGGGGACCACCACGGTGCAGGAAGACTACTGTACACAAGATGAGGTGCAAACCACAAGGGATAGATTTATTGGGAGACAGAAAATGGAAAGGACAAGGAAGGTGCAAACAGGGGTTTACAATAACAAAAGGTAAGGCACATGAGTCAATTTGTCTGTAAAATAGCACAGTGCTTAAGCAATTGCAAAACTCAGAATCTATCTCACAAGCAACTTTACACAATAAAACATATATCGTTGCTACTCTGCATATAATCTCCCTGGCCTTTACTACACAGGCCACACGGCTACCGTGTTCTAACTACTGAAGCCTGCACTAGGCCCTAACTGGTGCACCAGACAGGAACAGACTCACGGTGATGTTGGGGACAGGTCCAGTCCCAGGGGGCCCCCAAAGTCCAGAACGGTGGTGCGCACGGATTCCTGTCGGCTCTGTAAAGCGTGGCCTTCTCTTTGCTCCTGGAAACCGTAAGTCCCCTTCTCCATATCTTCGTGGCCCCACAAACCAGCACATAACAGCCACCCTTCGCTGCAACCGGGAAAGTCTATTTAACAATCGCAATTTGTCTCAAGCTGTGTAATCTTTCTTGCAACCAACGACTCTTCCTTGCAGACAGAACAGCTCACAGTTCACTCAGTTCCCTCTCGAAACTTCTTCTCTCTCGTTGCTCAGCTCCACCTCCTCCACACAGCCCCGACCAGTCCATAGCAACAACAAAAGTAGGGGAGAACAGCAGAACATACCATCACACAAGACAAGGGGATGCAGCCTCTTAAAATGACAGCATGTTTCTTATTATCCATAACAGCACCACCCTCTTACATGCCTCCCTTCTTAATGATGGTCGTCCTCGGCCATCACAGCTTCAGGGTAAAAGTGTAATGGAGGAGGCAACAAAGGTGTACAAACAGACAGAGCACACTGTTCTACATACAGTTATGTGAAAAAGTTTGGGCACCCCTATTAGTCTTAAGCTTAATGATTTATAAAAATTGTTTTTTTTGCAACAGCTATTTCAGTTTCATATATCTAATAACTCTTGGACACAGTAATGTTTCTGCCTTGAAATGAGGTTTATTGTACTAACAGAAAATGTGCAATCTGCATTCAAACAAAATTTGACAGGTGCATAAGTATGGGCACCTCACCAGAAAAGTGACATTAATATTTAGTAGATCCTCCTTTTGCAAAAATAACAGCCTCTAGTTGCTTCCTGTAGCTTTTAATGAGTTCCTGGATCCTGGATGACGGTATTTTTGACCATTCCTCTTTACAAAACAATTCCAGTTCAGTTAAGCTTGATGGTTGCCGAGCATGGACAGCCCTCTTCAAATGATCCCACAGATGTTCAATGATATTCAGGTCTGGGGACAGGGATGGCCATTCCAGAACAGTTTAATTGTTCCTCTGCATGAATGCCTGAGTAGATTTGGAGCGGTGTTTTGGATCATTGTATTGCTGAAAGATCCATCCCCTGCGTAACTTCAACTTTGTCACTCATTCATGAACATTATTGTCAAGAATCTGCTGATACTGAGATGAATCCATGCGTCCCTCAACTTTAACAAGATTCCCGATCCCGGCATTGGCCACACAGCCCCAAAGCATGATGGAACCTCCACCAAATTTTACTGTGGGTAGCAAGTGTTTTTCTTGGAATGCTGTGTTTTTTTGCTGCCATGCATAACGCCTTTTTGTATGACCAAACAACTCAATCTTGGTTTCATCAGTCCACAGGACCTTCTTCCAAAAAGAAATTGGCTTCTCCAAATGTGCTTTTGCATACCTCAGCCGACTCTGTTTGTGGCGTGCTTGCAGAAAGGGCTTCTTTCGCATCACTCTCCCATACAGCTTCTCCTTGTGCAAAGTGCGTTGTATAGTTGACCGATGCACAGTGACACCATCTGCAGCAAGTTGATGCTGCAGCTCTCTGGAGGTGGTCTGAGGATTGTCCTTGACTGATCTCACCATTCTTCTTCTCTGCCTTTCTGATGTTTTTCTTGGCCTGCCACTTCTGGCCTTAACAAGAACTGTACCTGTGTTCTTCCATTTCCTTACTATGTTCCTCACAGTGGAAATTGACAGGTTAAATCTCTTAGACAGCTTTTTGCATCCTTCCCCTGAACAACTATGTTGAATAATCTTTGTTTTCAGATCATTTGACAATTGTTTTGAGGAGCCCATGATGCCACTTTTCAGACGAGATTCAAACAGGAGAACAACTTGCAAGTGGCCACTTTAAGTAGCTTTTCTCATGATTGCATACACCTGGCTATGAAGTTCAAAGCTCAATGAGGTTACAAAACAAAAAAAAGTGCTTTAGTAAGTCAGTAAAAAGTAGGTAGGAGTATTTAAAACAAGAAAATGATAAGGGTGCCCATATTTATGCACCTGTCAAATTTTGTTTGAATGCAGATTGCACATTTTCTAATAGTACAATAAACCTCATTTCAAGGCAGAAACATTACTGTGTCCAACAGTTATTATAGATATATGAAACTGAAATAGCTGTTGTAAAAAAAACAATTTTTATAAAACATTTAGCTTAAGATTAATAGGGGTGCCCAAACTTTTTCATATAACTGTATCGGACTGGTGGAACCCCTGCATTAGACCTCTGGGATCTCCGAAGCTCTTGGCTGTCAGGCAAGGCTGGACTATCTTCCAGAGTAACACTTGTTGCAGGGGACATTGTGCGCTCTTGTCTGGTCTCATCCTCACATGGCGGTACTGGTACATCCATGAGATTACCGCCTTGGGGCGGCTGAGGACCCCCTACTGTGTCAGGGACGGTCCACCACTCGTCATCGATTTGGACATCAGGCATGACAGATTCAGGAAGTGGAGTGGCACCTCCAGGCAACAATGGCATAGAACAGACCTCAGACCGGCAAGGCCGCAGCATATTTCTGTGAAGTACTCTAGGGGTGGATGCCCCATCTTCAATCTGTACCTTGTAGACAGGGCCGTTAACATACACTCGCTCGATAACCTTGTACGGCTGTACTTCCCATCTCTCACTTAGTTTTCCCTTAGGGCGTCTCTCTCTGACCAATACCCGGTCTCCAGGTTGAAGCGGTAACTCTTGAGTCGGTTTGCGGGCCGTATGTTCTTTTCCTTGCAGTTGCTGACCCGCCAACCGCCGTATCGTTTGCAAACGTTGCCGATGCTCTTTCACCCATGAGGTGACATTTCGCTCCATCAGCTCCTCTGGCTGTTCCAGGTTCAGCTCAATGATCTCTCGTCCAGCTCTTCCAAACAACAGTAGATAGGGGGTACAACCCGTGGTGGAGTGGACCCAATTGTTGTAGGTCCAGACCAATTCTGGCAGATAGTCTGGCCAACACACCTTCTTATCCTCCTCCAATGTTCTTAGCATCTGAAGCAAGGTTCTGTTAAAGCGTTCGCAAGCTCCATTGCCTTGAGGATGATAAGGGGTGGTCCGGGACCGCTCGATGCCATACATGCGATACAATTCTTCCATCACCTTGCCTTGAAAACACGCGCCTTGGTCGGAGTGGATGCGCTTTGGGCACCCATACACCCGGATGAAGTCTTGACAGATGGCTCGCGCCGCCGATTCCGCAGTTTGGTCTCTAGTCGGAGTTACCACTGCGAATTTAGAAAAATGATCGGTCATCACCAAACAATATTGCAGCCCCCGGGCCGAGTGTCCCACGAGGAGATAGTCAATCATCAAGACTTCCAACGGTTCCTTAGTTTGTATGGTCTGGATGGGTGCTCTCTGTTCAGTACTCTTAATGAGGTCACATACTCGACACTGCCGGCAAACCTCTTCCACCACAAGCTCCAACCGAGGACAATAGACATGCCGCTGCAACCATTGGTAGGTCTTTGTGGAGCCGAAGTGCGCTCCGAATTCATGGGCTTCTTTAGCTATTTCTTGAGCCATTCTTCCTGGGATGACCACTTGCCACCTTACTTCCATATCTTTTGGCTGTTGCTTCTTACGATATACTACTGACTCTCGCACTTCCAGTCTATCCCACTGGTGCAACACACTACTTGTTTCAGAGTCCAAATCATCTCTCTCTTGTTTGCCAGGCTTCCGCTTTTGCGTTACCCACCTTTTCATCTGTCTCAGTCCTTCGTCTTCATCCGGAACGTGTCCCCATTCTTCATTGGTTCTTCCCAGGGACCGAGGTAATGTGCAGGCCTCCCTTCTTGACTGGGCCACGACCATCGGGAGCTTGAACTTGTTAAAGTCTGGGGTTTCCTCCTCTTCGAGTTGCTCATCAAGATCCCCCACTGGAGTCTCCACAGGCACTCTGGACAGCCCATCCGCATTTGCGTTTTCGGTAGCAGAGCGATAGCGAATAGTAAAGTCGAACTTGGCCAGGCGAGCCATCCACCGTTGTTCTAAGGCCCCCAGTTTAGCATTCTCAAGGTGGGCCAGGGGATTATTGTCTGTTCGAACTTGAATTTTTGTACCTGTCAGGAAGCCTGCTAATTTTTCTGTCATGGCCCACACCAGAGCCAGGAGCTCTAACCGGAAGGAGCTGTAATTGTGAGGGTTTCTTTCGCTGTCTCGCAGGGACCTGCTAGCATACCCGATAACTCTCTCATGTCCATCCTATATCTGAGAAAGTACTGCACCGTCCATGTAGGCTACCATCGGTGTACAACAGGAACGGTTGATCGAAGTCTGCGTAGGCCAAAATCGGGGCCGAAGTAAGGGCATCCTTTATAGTCTGGAAGGCCTTGTGTTGTCCCTGTGCCCAGGGGATGCGCTGGGTCTTCGGCACTCCAGCGGTCCCCCTCAGCAACTCGTTGAGAGGACCGGCCATCTTTGCGAAGTCTTTAACAAATCGACGGTAGTACCCCGCGAGTCCCAGGAAGGCCTGGAGTTCTCTCACTGTTTGAGGGACTGGCCACTTCTGGATAGCAGCCACTTTTTCTGGCGAGGGTAGAACTCCATCTTGTGACACTATGTGTCCTAGGTACTCGATCTCCCTCTTGAAGAGGTGGCATTTCTTTGGCTTCAACTTCAGGTTTTGAGCACGCAATCTTCCGAGTACCTGTCCAAGCCGGGCAAGGTGGTCTTCGAAAGAGGATGAGAACACAATGATGTCATCCAGATAGATCAGGGTAGCCTCGAAATTTAAATCTCCCAAACACTTTTCCATCAGCCGTTGAAAGGTGCCTGGAGCATTGGAGAGCCCGAAGGGCATCCGGTTAAACTCGAACAGTCCCATAGGGAGGATGAAGGCAGTTTTTTCTCTGTCTTTCTCTGCCACGGCTACTTGCCAATATCCGCTTGCTAGGTCCAGGGTGGAGAAGTACTTGGCTTTCCCCAATGCTGTCAAGGATTCCTCGATGCGGGGCAACGGATACGAGTCTCGTACAGTGCAGGCATTGAGTTTCCTGTAATCTACACAGAACCGGATGGTCCCGTCCTTTTTCTTGACGAGCACCACCGGGGCTGCCCAAGGGCTTTGACTACTCTGCACCACTCCTGAATCCAGCATCTGCCTCAGTAATGTTTTCACCTTTCATTTTGGGCGGAATCTGCCGATATCGTTCTCGAATTGGACGAGCTTCCCCAGTCGGGATCTCATGCGTGATGGCTTCAGTACAGCCGAAATCTTCGGCGTGACGGGCGAATGCGGCCTGATTTTTCCACAGCATAGTTTCTATTGCTTGCACACGCTCAGGGCCCATAGCCTTCACATCCACTTCCATTTGCTCAAGGATGACCCGTCCACTCCACTCCGGGGATGGTGTCTCTTCGTCTCCCGCATCAACTGCTAGGGTCCACCCCACGCCTTTCGGTGATAAAGACATCTCCTTCTGGCTCACCACTTCACCCTTATGTAGGTACACCAGGGCCAGATCTGTCCCTCGTGGCAAGGTGACCTCCCTGGGGCTCACATTCAAAGCTCTGATGGGGACATGTCCTCGCTGGACCACAGCTATCGTACGAGCTATCATGACTTCTTGATCCACTCCTCCGCCTACCACAGGCTGAACAACCACTTCCAACCCATCAAGGTTGCGGTGAGTCCCCACTGGAAGGTACACTATAGTTTCTTGCTCGGGAGGTAGGATTACAGGTTCTTTCCCAGGAGCCCGGATGACCCCTACTGTCTGATAAGATGGCACACTCTTCTGCGTCCCACAGATGCGGATCAGTCGTTGAAGGGCTTCTTGAGTAGGTTTATGTGGGGTAGCCTTCTTCCAATATCCAGGTCCCCGTTTGGTAAACATAATCTGATCGAGTTCACGTAGGATATTCATTCCCAGTACTACAGGCACATCTTTCTTGACAGGTTCAGGGACTAGTAGGATCCCTTTTCTTCCAACTGCTTGTCCACAAATTCGAATATTCATCCACACGACCCCTGTGACCGGAATCGGTTGTTGGTTGGCAGCAAATAAGCGAATCAATGTCTCTTTCTCTGGCTTAGCCAGGTTCTGGAAATGCTGCTTGAAGTACGCTTCTGACATCGTTGTCACTTGTGACCCGGTATCTACCAGGCAATCCACCAGAACTCCTTCAAATTCAGCACGTAGGATGGGGCTCCCAGCAATCAAGTGTTCGTTATGATATGGAGCGGCCTCTCTTCTCGCCTCCCCGGCAGAGTGCCGCACTACCGCGGGGGTTGGTAGTTTAACGGCGGCTTCCACTGGCCTTGAGTATAGTTCCGACAATCTCTGGCAAGGTGCCCCCGTCCTCCACACTCCCAGCATTGAATGCCTCCTCCTCGCCGAGGAGTACTTCGAGTCTGTCCTCATGCCGCCGGTGCCTGATGGGAGGGGGCTTGTTCCCACTGATCCCTTGTCGATCGGGCCGAAGGATGGTTGCATGAGTATGGTGGGTCAGTCTCTTGTAGTTCCCCCACTCTCCGCTCCATCTGGGTCAGTTTCTCTTGCACGTTAACAAGGGACCACTGCAAGTCTTGTACTACCTGAACCAGCACTTCTTGATGGTTTGAGTCTCCTCTGGAATTGGTGCCCTGGACACGCATCACTCCAGACGCATAGCTTTCTTCTTTACTTCGGGCCACTGTTTCCGCCAGGACTTGACGAAACGAAGGGCTGGATCTGCCCAGACCCGTTCTGACAGTGCTTGCCTCAAGGATGTGCTGTGTAGTCCCAAAATGAATTGCTCCCGGAGTATCCGGTCTTTAGAGCCCATGCTGCCAAATCCATCCGCCTCCTTTCTCTGCACCTCTTCGAACACTTCTTGCAGTGCTGTTGCATACTGAGAAATTCCTTCTTCTTCCCGCTGCAGCCTAGAGAAAAATTTGGCGCGAAGATGTCCCGCGCTAGCCGTCTCGCCGTAGATCTCTTCCAGGAACTTCACTAGCTCCTTCAGGGTACTGCGGGTGAGTTCTGGTTGTACGCAGACGTTTCTGCGGGCTTCCCCCTCTAGGGCAGTTAAAGCAATGTCCACTTCAAGGTCTGGGCTTATGTTATAAATCTTCAGGGTGCATTGCAGCCGGGACACCCAGTCGGACAGTGGCATATTCTTGCCGTCAAACTTTGGGAGCACACTAAATATGGTGCCCATAGGGAGTGTCCTTGCAGGGGTTCCACCAATGCCCACAGCATCCCCAATAATGTTAACATTCCCACCATTGTCTGCTGCCTCCATCTTGATGACAGTACCCTGCTCGCAGCGCCACTTGAAGCGATGGCCAGGGGACCACCACGGTGCAGGAAGACTACTGTACACAAGATGAGGTGCAAACCACAAGGGATAGATTTATTGGGAGACAGAAAATGGAAAGGACAAGGAAGGTGCAAACAGGGGTTTACAATAACAAAAGGTAATGCACATGAGTCAATTTGTCTGTAAAATAGCACAGTGCTTAAGCAATTGCAAAACTCAGAATCTATCTCACAAGCAACTTTACACAATAAAACATATATCGTTGCTACTCTGCATATAATCTCCCTGGCCTTTACTACACAGGCCACACGGCTACCGTGTTCTAACTACTGAAGCCTGCACTAGGCCCTAACTGGTGCACCAGACAGGAACAGACTCACGGTGATGTTGGGGACACAGGTCCAGTCCCAGGGGGCCCCCAAAGTCCAGAACGGTGGTGCGCACGGATTCCTGTCGGCTCTGTAAAGCGTGGCCTTCTCTTTGCTCCTGGAAACCGTAAGTCCCCTTCTCCGTATCTTCGTGGCCCCACAAACCAGCACAGAACAGCCACCCTTCGCTGCAACCGGGAAAGTCTATTTAACAATCGCAGTTTGTCTCAAGCTGTGTAGTCTTTCTTGCAACCAACGACTCTTCCTTGCAGACAGAACAGCTCACAGTTCACTCAGTTCCCTCTCGAAACTTCTTCTCTCTCGTTGCTCAGCTCCACCTCCTCCACACAGCCCCGACCAGTCCATAGCAACAACAAGAGTAGGGGAGAACAGCAGAACATACCATCACACAAGACAAGGGGATGCAGCCTCTTAAAGTGACAGCGTGTTTCTTATTATCCATAACAGCACCACCCTCTTACACTTCAGAACAGGTTTTGAGTTTGCTGGGTGGTGTGGGTCGGAGTACAGTCTAGCGAGCTGCTCCTTCTTGGCAGGCTGATGGTGCCAAGTTTTCAAAGGCAATCTTGCCCCCGGGGGAACAGGGGGGCAAAGTGCTTCATGGCAAGTTATAGGCCCCTCGGGCCATATGTTTAAAGCTGTGACCGACCCCTGCCAAAAAAGAAAACTAAGTTTTGTTTACTGATGTTAAAAGAAAATTAAAGAGTTTCAAGTTGATGGTTGTTGTGTCAGTCATTGCATGGGAGCTTTTGGTGGTTGGTTTGGGTCTTGGCGGTCTAAGCTACAATTGATTCTTATATATCTGCAACCCAAGATTTCTTCACCAGCAGTACAGGAAATCCACACTCTTCTCTGAAATTAATCAATGTGGCACACGTGGTTCATGAATTTGGTACAAAGTTAAAATTGGCTTTTCTTTTTCTTTAATTAACCATTATTTGTGGTTTTTTGTGCAAAAAGTCACATCTTTTTCAAAATGTGGCAAGACATGTGACGTTTGAAAGACACACATAAAACCACACCAAGGGATAACTTGATTAGGGTTTTGCCTAATTTTGCAACTTCTAGAATCACTACACTTTGCCCACAAAGCAAAAAAAAAAAACACCAAAGAGCACATATAAAATACACTTGATTTATTTATTTATTCATTATGCACTGCTTCTAGCACCATCATATTCTGTAGTGCTTTACAGACATCATCACTGTCCCCATTGAGGCTCACTAGCTAAATTTCCCATCAGTATGGAGTGTGGGAGGAAACCGGAGAACCCGGAGGAAACTCACAGAAACACAAGGATAATATACACTACAATAAAACGCAAATACAATAATGAATTGGGTACAAAGGAAACAAAAGGCACAAAACATAGAAAACTAAACAAAAAAATATGCAAACAACAGGAGTCAAAGCGATAATGAATTGGGCCCACAGTTTCAGAAACCATGTCTTCTTTCTATAAAGGTCGGATACTTGATTACTTGACCCAACTCCCCCATAAACATACTGTACATGCTTGGCTTGACTGAGCTTGCATATGTTCTCAGCAGAAGTAGACGAGTAAGTGGAACCATATTCCTTTATTAGCAGTTTATCTTACACAACGTCAGCTTTTTTTTAGGAAAGTCAGTTAGCTCCCATGGATAGTAAATGGTAGGCTAGTCCTAAATTGGTGCGTTTGGTCCAGTATCTTTGTAACATTTCTAGCTTGCTCATGGCCTTGTCTTCAGGCCCCGAAAGTAATAAATGCCGTCTTTCTGCAGCTTATAGTTGCTTCATGGCTGTTTTCCTTTTTTGAGTGTGTGCACAGTTGTTATTTTTTTAGCCCGTGAACTTCTAAGGTTACTTATCTCAGAGTAAACCATAAACTGGAAAGGAAAAATCCATCCCGTCCAAGACATTTTTCCTCTACCATGAAATGTCGGTTGACATTAGGTGAGTGTTGGCAGCATGCACAGCTTTGTGTCTGATTCCCCATCAAGACGTACAGGTGTACAGCGGGTTAGAGTACCGTCACACTCAGCGACGCTGCAGCGATATAGACAACGAGCCGATCGCTGCAGCGTCGCTGTTTAGGTCGCTGGGGAGCTGTCACACAGACAGCTCTCTCCAGCGACCAATGATCAGGGGAACGACTTCGGCATCGTTGAAACTGTCTTCAACGATGCCGAAGTCCCCCTGCAGCACCCGGGTAACCAGGGTAAACATCGGGTTACTAAGAGCAGGGCCGCGCTTAGTAACCCGATATTTACCCTGGTTACCAATGTAAAAGTAAAAAAAAAAAACTACTTACTCACCTTCTGATGTCTGTCACGTCCCCCGGCGTCCGCGCTGCTGCTCAGAGCTTCCTTCACTGAATGTGTCAGGGCCGGCAGAGCACAGCGGTGATGTCACCGCTGTGCTTGGCTTTACGGCCAGGACTGACACATTCAGTGCAGGACGCTCTGAGCAGCAGCGTGGACGCCGGGGGACATGACAGACATCAGAAGGTGAGTATGTACTGTTTTTTTTTTTTACTTTTACAATGGTAACCAGGATAAATATCGGGTTACTAAGCGCGGCCCTGCGCTTAGTAACCCGATATTTACCCTGGTTACCATTGTAAAACATTGCTGGCATCGTTGCTTTTGCTGTCAAACACAACGATACACACCGACCTAATGACGAAATAAGGTGCTGGCCTTCTAGCTCCGACCAACGATATCACAGCGGGATCCAGATCGCTGCTGCGTGTCAAACACAACGATATCGCTATCCAGGACGCTGCAACTTCACGGATCGTTGTCGTTCTCGTTGGAAAGTTGTTCAGTGTGAAGGTACCTTTAAGGACAATCATTTTTTTTCAGTTCATGTGAAGTAATAAAAGACTACTGACTTTAGCAAGGAGCGAAACAGAAAAAACAGAGAATAAAAATATCAGTAAGAGGGAGACAGAATGATGATTCGTGGAGCTAAAGTTCCCTATTCAACCATATAATAGAGGTTTATGTTTGTCATTCAAGCTTACTAGTTCCATGGACTGAGACACTGAAAAGATGTTTCCACTAATAGAACTGTCATATCTTATCACAACATCTATCTCAGTTCTGCAGCGTCTTCATGACACCGGAGCCTTTCTTAAAACAATTTTGTGCACTTTAATTTTGCCATTGGATATGACCATCTATAAAATGGGATTTTCTCTTTTGTATCCGACTGTCAGCTCAAGTTCTCGGACTAAACCCAACGCTAACTTTAGGTCTAAAATTACCTGCAGCTGAAAGAAATCTCACCTGTAGTTGCAATATGTAATACCGCATAATTGTGTTACCATTTTCTGCTCCTCTCACCATCCCGGCACCTAAAAAGAGTGGCTGCTTTTGTCAAGCTCTTTTCTTTAGAAGAGGCTTACAAAAATAAGATTAGATGGGAGTAATGCTCAAGGGTCCACTGCCTCTTAAAGTGGCACTCCAGGAATAGAACAAAATAAAACTAAAAAATAACTAAAGGAAATATTATTATATATACAGTAGATTCCTAAATATATTGTATTAGTAAATCACAATTGTTCTTTCTAGGGAGGCAATAACACTGCTGGCTGACACTTTACACTGACAGAAAGTTGCTCTATAATGTTAGGACAGGACCTGTAAGCGTTTTTAGAAGCCCCCCCCCATCCATCCCCCCTTCATATAGTAATTCTATATTCTTCTGTGTCCAGAAGTATAATTGATCGTCAGACACTTCAATTAAATGTCAACAAAAGATGTCTGATGTGGTACCATTGCCACAAGACCAGATGTGATTCCAACAAAAAATATTACCTGGTTAAAAAGTCCAATATTTATCAATGAAAACCTCCATGTAGAGGGGGAGCTACAGTTCAATGTTATAAATGCAACAGTATAGGGTATATAATACTATTTTTGATGATAGAACCAACTGACAAAAGGATTGTTACTAGTATTGAGCAATACCTTCCGATATTCGAAAATATCGGTATCGGATTGGATCAGCCGATATCCAAAAAATATCGGAGATACCAATGCAAGTCAATGGGACAAAAAAATCGGAATTAAAATAAACCCTTTCTTTGCTTGTAGGTTAATTCTACATGAAGGAAAACAAGTAAGAATAATGTAGGATGTATTGGGGGAGGTGGAGGAGACATTAAAGGCATAGAGGTTTAGTCCAATCAAATGGAATAGCAGGAATTTATTTTTTTTTAAGACGTTCGGAGTTACAAAGATATTGACTATGTTAATCTTTTTTATATTTTGTCAGATATTTATGTTTCACTACTTCCATGCTCTTCACCTTCTTTTTTATTTCTCCCACACTTTCTTCTTCATCATCCTCAGCAGCAGCATCTTTTTCATCAACTTCTCCTTCACCTTATTCATCTTCTTCTTCTTCACCTTCTTCCTATTATTCTTTTTTTTTACATTCTTCATATTCTTTTTATTCAACTATTATTCTTCTTCATATTCTACTTCTTCATCTTCTTCATATTCTTCTTCTTCATCATATTCTTATTTGCGACAGGCATTCCTGTGGTTGTTATCTATAAAAGTTTGAAGATTACACCTTCCGTTCTGCCTGTCCCAAAAGATTTACAACAGGATTTGTCCGCGTTCAGTTTGGCCTCCAGCAGCAGGTTTTTTCCAGGGGCACCACGAGGAGAAACGGACTCACCCCCATACACTGCGTAGT
Source organism: Ranitomeya variabilis (assembly GCF_051348905.1). Taxonomy (NCBI): domain Eukaryota; kingdom Metazoa; phylum Chordata; class Amphibia; order Anura; family Dendrobatidae; genus Ranitomeya; species Ranitomeya variabilis. The sequence continues at coordinate 505,772,437 of NC_135235.1, forward strand.
CTTCTTCTGCTTATAGATAATATCGTTTGCTCTGATTTTTAGTTTTATGCTTAATGTTCTTCTGCTTTTTGTTCTGCAGCTTCTTGTTTTTCTGCTTCTTGGTCTTCAGGGTCGTCGTCTCCAGGGTCGTCTTCTCCAGGGTCGTCGTCTCCGAGGTCGTCGTCTTCTTCGGGGTGGTCTTCAGGGTTGTCGTATCCAGGGTCGTCGTCTCCGGGGTCGTCGTTTTCTTTGGGGTGGTCTTCAGGGTCGTTGTCTTTAGGGTCATCATCAGGGAGATCCAGAGTGATAAGCAAAAACCATTTCCAAAAGCTTGGAAATGTAGCAGAAGGTACAAGAAGGCTGAGGAACTGCCGAGAACCAGCTGACGGTACTGGAACCCGGATGGCTACCCGAAGGTACAAGAGCCAATGGAACAACTGAGGACCAGCTGACGGTACTGGAACCCGGTTACTAAGCAGGAGGTACCCGTGCCAGAAAGCACTACTAAGGACCACCAGACGTTGGTGGAACTCGGATACCCAGAAGGAGGCACCTAAGCCAAAGGCTCTGCCTGGAACCAGCTGATGGTACTGGAACCAGGAAGGGGAGCAGAAGGTACAAGAGCAAAAGACACTGCCGAGAACCAGCTGACGGTACTGGAACCCGGATGGGTAGCCGAAGGTACAAGAGCCAATGGAATTACCGAGGACCAGCTGATGGTACTGGAACCCGGTTACTAAGCAGGAGGTACCCGTGCCAGAAAGCATTACCAAGGACCACCAGACATTGGTGGAACTCGGATACCCAGAAGGAGGCACCTAAGCCAAAGGCTCTGCCCGGAATGAGCTGACATGTACTGGAACCAGGATGGGGAGCAGAAGGTTCAAGAGCCAAAGACACTGCCGAGAACCATCTGACGGTACTGGAACCCGGATGGGTAGCCGAAGGTACAAGAGCCTGGAACTACCGAGGACCAGCTGACGGTACTGGAACCCGGTTACTAAGGAGGAGGTACCCGCGCCAGAAAACACTACCAAGGACCACCAGACGTTGGTGGAACTCTGATACCCAGAAGGAGGTACCTTAGCCAAAGGCTTTGCCCAGAACCAGCTGATGGTACTGAAACCAGGATGGGGAGCAGAATGTACAAGAGCAAAAGACACTGCCGAGAACCAGCTGACGGTACTGGAACCTGGATGGGTAGCTGAAGGTACAAGAGCTGATGGAACTACCGAGGATCAGCTGACAGTACTGGAACCCGGTTACTAAGCAGGAGGTACCCGTGCCAGAAAGCACTACCAAGGACCATCAGACGTTGGTGGAACTCGGATACCCAGAAGGAGGTACCTTAGCCAAAGGCTCTGCCCGGAACCAGCTGACGGTACTGGAACCAGGATGGGGAGCAGAAGGTACAAGAGCAAAAGACACTGCCGAGAACCAGCTGATGGTACTGGAACCCGGATGGGTAGCCGAAGGTACAAGAACCAATGGAACTACCGAGGACCAGCTGACGGTACTGGAACCCGGTTACTAAGCAGGAGGCACCCGTGCCAGAAAGCACTACCAAGGACCACCAGTCATTGGTGGAACTCGGATACCCAGAAGGAGGTACCTGTTATGGTTCTCAATGGCAAGAGAACATAGCCCAGCATACATAGGAACTAGCTCTTGGAAGGATGGAAACTTAAACTGACCATGAACTAAACCTGCCGCACAACTAACAGTAGCCGGGTAGCGTAGCCTGCGTTTTATCCCTAGACGCCCAGCGCCGGCCGGAGGACTAACTAATCCTGGCAGAGGAAAATATAGTCCTGGCTCACCTCTAGAGAAATTTCCCCGAAAGGCAGACAGAGGCCCCCACATATATTGGCGGTGATTTAAGATGAAAATGACAAACGTAGTATGAAAATAGGTTTAGCAAAATCGAGGTCCGCTTACTAGATAGCAGGAAGACAGAAAGGGTACTTTCATGGTCAGCTGAAAACCCTATCAATACACCATCCTGAAATTACTTTAAGACTCTAGTATTAACTCATAACATCAGAGTGGCAATTTCAGATCACAAGAGCTTTCCAGACACAGAAACGAAACTGCAGCTGTGAACTGGAACAAAATGCAAAAAACAAACAAGGACAAAAGTCCGACTTAGCTGGAAGTTGTCTGGTAGCAGGAACATGCACAGAAAGGCTTCTGATTACAATGTTGACCGGCATGGAAGTGACAGAGGAGCAAGGTTAAATAGCGACTCCCACATCCTGATGGGAACAGGTGAACAGAGGGGATGATGCACACAAGTTCAATTCCACCAGTGGCCACCGGGGGAGCCCAAAATCCAATTTCACAACAGGTACCTTAGCCAAAGGCTCTGCCCGAAACTATCTGACGGTACTGGAACCAGGATGGGGAGCAGAAGGTACAAGAGCAAAAGACACTGCCGAGAACCAGCTGCCGAGAATCGCATGCCACGGCGATTAGGGATCAGCTGACGCCGCACAGTCTGAAGAAGGCGGAGGGAGATGAGTGAGAGGCAAAGATATGCACAGCGCATGCCCATGAATCCCAGCCCCGTAGTGTGAATAAATCAGAAGACACTGCAGGATGGGATCTCGGGCAGCGCGGCCGCACAGGAGCAGTCAGCCTGACATCAAATGATGTCAGAAGACGGGCAGTGCTAACTGCGCATGGCCAAGGGTTAACCTAACAGCGCAGGCTCTGGGACAGATTCAAACAATGCTCAAGAGGCAGCACACGGCGCCAAGGGGGTATGAATGACAGCTGTGCCGCGTCTGATTAGGAAAGAAAGTCCCGCTTCCAGGACTTTCACGGTATGAGGGGACACATTTTATAAGTGTTTAGTTCAGCATGTGCAAGGAGCATAACTAAAAGAGCCACCTTTTCCTTGTGCTGCATTAGTGGTGCACAAGGTGGCTCTTTTAGTTACAAATGCCTGGGAGGGACAGTTTCCCTTTAATTTCTGTAGTAGTGTGAGTGTGGAGGGAGCAGAAGAAATTGCCGGATACAAAGCAGGGGATCAGCTGACATTACTGAACCCCAATAACACGGCAGCAAGTGTTGACTGTGCAGACAGCACTTCCGAGCAGCAACTGGCGGTGTTGGAGCCCAGGGATTACAGTAGAAACAGAGTGTAGGCCGAGGCCTACTTGGAGCAAGTTTCAAATCTGTAGTAGTGTGAGTGTGAAGGTAGCAGGAGCAATTGCCGGATACACAGCAGGGGATCAGCTGACATTACTGAACCCCAATATCAAAGGAGCAACTGTTGACTGTGCAGACAGCACTTCCGGGCAGCAACTGGTGGTGTTGAAGCCCAGGGAATGCAGGAGAAGCAGAGTGGAGGCATTGCCGGATACACACCAGGGGATCAGCTGACGTTACTGAAACCCAATAACACGGCAGCAAGTGTTAACTGTGCAGACGGCACTTCCGAGCAGCAACTGGCGGTGTTGGAGCCCAGGGAATGCAGGAGAAGCAGAGTGGAGGCATTGCCGGATTCACAGCAGGGGATCAGCTGACGTTACTGAAACCCAATAACACGGCAGCAACTGTTAACTTTGCAGACGGCACTTCCGAGCAGCAACTGGCGGTGTTGGAGCCCAGGGAATGCAGGAGAAGCAGAGTGGAGGCATTGCCGGATTCACAGCAGGGGATCAGCTGATGTTACTGAAACCCAATAACAGAGGAGCAAGTGTTGACTGTGCAGACGGCACTTCCGAGCAGCAACTGGCGGTGTTGGAGCCCAGGGAATGCAGGAGAAGCAGAGTGGAGGCATTGCCGGATACACAGCAGGGGATCAGCTGACGTTACTGAAACCCAATAACACTGGGTCATGTGTTGACTGTGCAGACGGCACTTCTGAGCAGCAACTTGCGGTGTTGGAACCCAGGGATTGCAGTTCAGGTGGTAGAAACATGAACACAACAGGAGACCTGGATACTGTTGCCAACCAATTATTTAATCTGGAAGAGGAGTGGCAAATTCCTGTGAGAACCAGGCCTTGTTCATTTTCAGAAAAGTAAGCCGGTCAACGTTATCGGAGGATAGTCGCATGCGACAGTCTGTTAGTACACCACCTGCGGCACTAAAGACGTGTTCCGATAATACACTAGCAGCAGGGCAAGCCAGCACCTCCAATGCATACTGGCTAAGCTCTGGCCATATATCCAGCTTAGAGACCCAAAACTTGAAGGGGGAAGACCCATCTGGGAGTACACTGAGAGGGTACGACATGTAGTCTGTCACCATCTGACGGAAACGTTGCCTCCTGCTGACTGGAGCCATCTGTGATGGTGTAGACATTTGTGGCGGGCACACAAAACTTTGCCACAGTTGGGCCATACTGGTCTTGCCTTGTGCTGAGGCACTGCTTCTGCTCACTCTTTGTGCAGAGCTTCCTCCACTGCCTCGACGCACTGAGCTGCTTTGTAAAGGACTTGCAGCACTACTCTCGATTGTACTGGAGAAGATGATAGAATGCACCAGTGTGTCCTGGTACTCCCGCACTTTACGCTCCCAGTTCAACGGTGTTATGAGGCTTTGTAAGTTGTCCCGGTAGCAAGGATCTAGGAGGGTGTACACCCAATAATCAGCCGTGTTGAGAATGTGGGCGATGCGGCGGTCGTTTCTCAGGCACTGCAGCATGAAATCAACCATGTGCTGCAGACTGCCAAGAAACGCTGTCCCCTGCTTGAGGCATTATCTCTGCCTTCTCTGCATTACCCCACCCTCGACCTACATACTGACTACTGGAGTATTGTGTAACTCCCTCCTCTGGACAGATGTCTTCCTCCTCCATTGACTCCTCCTCATCCTCCTCACAAAGTGTCCCCTGCCTAGGCCTTTGTGAGGAACCACATTGCGCAGACTGTCCAGAAGCAGATGGCATTTGTGACTCCTCATCCTCCACCTCTTCCACAACCTCATCCCTTAGCGCTTGCAGTGTTTTTTGAAGCAGGCAGATAAGGGGGATAGTCATGCTGACTAGTGCATCATCTGCACTTGCCATCCACGTGGAATCATCGAAGGCACGCAAAACGTGGCAGATGTCCTTCATAGTGGCCCACTCAGTGGTTGTGACGTCTGAACGGCGCGCAGTGCGACATCTTTGCGCCTGATGCAGCTGGTACTCCATTACTGCTGGCTCCTGCTCACACAACCGCTCCAACATATGTAACGTTGAATTCCACCTGGTGGGTAGGTCACATATGATGCGATGTTCCGGAATGCGGAATCGGCGCTGCAGAGCTGCAATGCACGATCTTGCCATGCTGGAACGCCGCAAGTGAGCACACTCTAGGCGGACCTTGTGCAGCTGTGCATCAAGATCCGGATAGTCCCTCAAAAAACTCTGCACGACCAAGTTGAGCACATGTGCCAGACATGGGATGTGAGTGAGGTTGCCTAGGCCCAGAGCTGCCACCAGATTTCGGCCATTGTCACAGACTACCATGCCTGGCTGGAGATTCACTGGCACAAACCACATGTCGCTCTCCTGCTTGATGGCATTCCAGAGCTCCTGCGCTGTGTGACTTCGATTCCCCCCAAGAATTAATTTCAATACGGCCTGTTGACGTTTGGCCACGGCTGTGCTCATATCGGTCGTAACAGGTAAGCGTTCACGGGTCCATGTGGAGGTGGACTGTGACGGCTCCTGCAGCGCTGATTCAGAGGAACTGGAGTATGAGGAGGAGTCAATGTGTACAGATTGGATTCCTGCAATCATTGGAGTTGGCAGAACACATACAGCGCCACTCCCAAGATCTGTACCTGGCTCCACAACATTTACCCAATGGGCAGTGAGGGAAAGGTATCGTCCCTGTCCATGGTGACTGGTCCACGCATCGGTGGTGAGGTGGACCTTGCTACTTACTGCGTTTAGTAGCGCATGTTTAATGTTTCCCTCCACATGCTTTTGCAGGGCAGGGACAGCTTGCCTGCTGAAATAAAAGCGGCTGGGCATGTTGTATTGTGGGACTGCCAATACCATCAAGTTACGGAAGGTGTCAGTCTCCACCAGCCTGAATGACAGTATTTCAAGGGACAGTAGTTTTGCAATGCCAGCATTCAGAGCCTGTGCTCGGGGGTGGTTTGCCGAGAATGGCCGCCTTTTCTCCCATGCCTGTGCTACTGACGGCTGTAGACTGGGCTGGGAATGTGAGGATGACAGGGAACGTGGTGCTGTGGGTGGAATTACACTGTGTCTCTGTACAACAGTGCCAGAGGTTCTTCCATGGCGATCCTGTGAGGAAGCTGAACCAGCTGTGTGTGAGTTGGAGGAAGAGGCTACAACACGAGCTGAAGAGGTGGTAGGTGCCGCTGTAGGTTGGCTTAGGTCTTCAGTGTGTTTTTGTAACTCCACCACGTGATTGGTCCGCACGTTTCCACATATTTGTGGTATTGAGGTTGCTGAGACTTTTCCCTCTTTTGACTTTCTGATTACACAGCTTGCATTTGACAAAGCAAATGTCATCTGCAACTGTGTCAAAAAAGGACCAGGCACTGCAAGTCTTGGGAGTGCCCATTTTGGCTTTTGGAAGAGGCATGCTCCTAATGGGTGCCGAAGTGGAGGCAACAGGCAACGCAGTCTTCCCCCTCCCTCTCCCTCCTTTTTGGCCGTTCGGGGAATCTCTTCCTCAGAGCTGCTCCCACCACCTTCCTGTACCTCACGCCATGATGGGTCAAGGACCTCATCATCTACACTACCCTCTTCCAACAACTGCTTCTCCTGGGTAGTCTCGGCAGCACCTGAGTCTCATCATCATCAGATGCGTACTGAGGTGTGCTGACCGGAGGCACTGGCCCACCCGCCTCTTCAGATTCAGAGAAACAAAGCAGTTGGGCATCACTGCATACTGCCTCTTCTTCTATTTCTCGAATGCTGCTTGGCTGGCCCCCTCTTTCCAAGCTAAGAGATTCAGAGAACAGAAGTAGAGATGGCTCCTGTACAGGCCTCTCTGACTGCCTGGGCAATTTGGCAGGTGGTGAAGAGACAGATGGGTGCTCTTCAGTGCTCTGTGCCTGAGAGGATGTGGCACTAATTGAAGTCGATGCGTTAGCTGCCATCCATCTGACAACGGCTTCAATTTGTTTGTCCCGCAGCAGCGGGGTACGGCGAGCTCCTACAAAGCTGCGCATGAAGGACTGTTCCCTGCTAAAACTGGGGGATGATGACGAGTCACTGGTGCCCGCAGCAAGCACAAAATCCCCACGTTCTCTCCCTGCAGAAACTCCACGCCCACGACCATGTGCCTTTCTCCCTGCCTTCTTCATCTTGGTAGACTTATAAAGATAGGCCAAAAAGTACTAAGGGCTTAGTGTGCTTATTCCCGAACAGCTGCTAACAGGTATAAGAAACACTAATTTTATAAAGTGTGGACTAGACTTTAATATGAACTAATGTGGCCTGTAAAGTGGAGTGTTTGGTGAACTTTATTAACTATTTGTTTTTTTCGCAGAACAGGCTACAGCGTGAGCTGCACTCACACAGAGACCTTGCAGACAGCCGTGAACAGCGCTGCATGGCCAAAAACAGCTCCTCTATGTAATCCTATATAGTGTTTTTCCACAATCTAGCAGGATACGGATGGAAACCCACTAATAGGATAAATCTGAAAAAATGTGCAACAGGCAGCACTAATTCAAAAAAGGACAATGGAACGGTATGAGGCAGTGACGCACGCTGAGCTGACTACAACCAGCTGTGGTGGCAGAACAGGCTACAACATGAGCTGTACTCAGACTGAGACCTTGGAGACAGCCGTGAACGGCGCTGCAAGGCCAAAAAAAGCTCCTCTATGTAATCCTATATAGTGTTTTTCCACAATCTAGCAGGATACAGATGGAAACCCACTAATAGGATAAATCAGAAAAAATGTGCAGCAGGCTGCACGAATTGAAAAAAGGACAATGAAACAGTATGAGGCAGTGACGCACTCTGAGCTGACTACAACCTGCTGTAGCTGCAGAACAGACTACAGAGTGAGCTGTACTCACACACAGACCTTGCAGACAGCCGTGAACAGCGCTGAAAGGCAAAAACAAGGTTCTCACACAGCGATTGCTAAATTAGCCTGGGTAAAGCACAATGAAGCAAATCACTATCTCAAACTATCCCTCAGTCAGAACAGCAGCATCCTATACCTAACTGAATTCACAGCAGAGTGAACCCAAAATGGCGTCGTCGGCTTTTATAGTGCATCATGACATCATTTCAGCAGCCAATCACAGCCATGCCCTTACTTACATGCCTAACATGCATAGGAGGATGTGCCCACACTTCTTATCATTCCTTATTGGCTGAATTAACCCCTTTCTGACATCGGACGTACTATCCCGTCGAGGTGGGGTGGGCCCGTATGACCACCGACGGGATAGTACATCCAGCGCGATCGGCCACGCTCACGGTGGGAGCGCGGCCGAATGTCAGCTGATTATCACAGCTGACATCCGGCACTATGTGTCAGGAGCGGTCACGGACCGCCCCCAGCACATTAACCCCCGGCACACTGCGATCAAACATGATCAAACAAGCGTCTCTTACCTCCTATCCCTGCAGGCCCCGAATCCAAAATGGCTGCGGGGCTGCATCCAGGTCCTGTAGGGACTACTTCCAGGTCCAATGCAGGCGCCGGGAAGCCTGCAGCGCTGTAAGTCAGATTGCTGATCTGACAGAGTGCTGTGCAAACTGTCAGATCAGCGATCTGTGATGTCCCCCCCTGGGACAAAGTAAAAGAGTAAAAAAAAAAAATTCCACATGTGTAAAAAAATAAATAAAAAATAATTCCTAAATAAAGAAAGAAAATATATATTATTCCCATAAATACATTTCTTTATCTAAATTTAAAAAAAACAATAAAAGTACACATATTTAGTATCGCCGCATCCATAATGATCCAACCTATAAAACTGTCCCACTAGTTAACTCCTTCAGTGAACACCGTAAGGAAAAAAAAAAAAGAGGCAAAAAACGCTTTATTATCATACCACTGAACAAAAAGTGGAATAACACGCAATCAAAAAGACGGATATAAATAACTATGGGACCGCTGAAAACGTCATCTTGTCCCGCAAAAAACGAGCCATGAAACAGCATCATAAGCAAAAAAATAAAAAAGTTATAGTCCTCAGAATAAAGCGATGCCAAAATAATTATTTTTTCTATAAAATAGCTTTTATCGTATAAAAGCGCCAAAACATAAAAAAATTATATAAATGAGATATTGCTGTAATCGTACTGACCCGAAGAATAAAACTGCTTTATCAATTATTCCAAACGTGGAACGGTATAAACGCCTCCCCCAAAAGAAATTCATGAATAGCTGGTTTTTGGTCATTCTGCCTTACCAAAATCGGAATAAAAAGCGATCAAAAACTGTCATGTGTCCAAAAATGTTACCAATAAAAACGTCAACTCGTCCCGCAAAAAACAAGACCTCACATGACTCTGTGGACCAAAATATGGAAAAATTATAGGTCTCAAAATGTGGAGACGCAAAACTTTTTTGCTATAAAAAGCGTCTTTTAGTGTGTGACAGCTGCCAATCATAAAAATCCACTATAAAAAATGCTATAAAAGTAAATCAAACCCCCCCTTCATCACCCCCTTAGTTAGGGAAAAATAATAAAATTAAAAATATATTTATTTCCATTTTCCCATTAGGGTTAGGGCTAGGGTTAGGGCTAGGGTTAGGGCTAGGGTTAGGGTTGGGGCTAGGGTTGGAGCTAAAGTTAGGGTTAGGGTTGGGGCTAAAGTTAGGGTTAGGGTTGGGGCTAAAGTTAGGATTAGGGTTGGGGCTAAAGCAAGGGTTAGGATTTGGATTACATTTACGGTTGGGATTAGAGTTAGGAGTGTGTCAGGGTTAGGGGTGTGGTTAGGGTTACTGTTGGGATTAGGGTTAGGGGTGTGTTTGGATTAGGGTTTCAGGTAGAATTGGGGAGTTTCCACTGTTCAGGCACATCAGGGGCTCTCCAAATGCGACATGGCGTCTGATCTCAATTCCAGCCAATTCTGCGTTGAAAAAGTAAAACAGTGCTCCTTCCCTTCCGAGCTCTCCCGTGCGCCCAAACAGGGGTTTAACCCAACATATGGGGTATCAGCGTACTCGGGACAAATTGGACAACAACTTTTGGGGTCCAATTTATCTTGTTATCCTTGGGAAAATAAAAATTTGGGGGGCTAAAAATCATTTTTGTGGGAAAAAAAAAGATTTTTTACTTTCACGGCTCTGCGTTGTAAACTGTAGTGAAACACTTGGGGGTTCAAAGTTCTCACAACACATCTAGATAAGTTCCTTGGAAGGTCTAGTTTCCAATACGGGGTCATTTGTGGGGGGTTTCTACTGTTTGGGTACATCAGGGGCTCTGCAAATGCAATGTGATGCCTGCAGACCAATCCATCCAAGTCTGCATTCCAAATGGTGCTCCTTCCCTTCCGAGCTCTGCCATGCGCCCAAACAGTGGTTCCCCCCCACATACGGGGTATCAGCGTACTAAGGACGAATTGGACAACAACTTTTGGGGTCCAATTTCTCCTTTTACCCTTGTGAAAATACAAAACTGGGGGCTAAAAAATCATTATTGTGAAAAAAAAAAAGAATTTTTATTTTCACGGCTCTGCGTTGTAAACTGTAGTGAAACACTTGGTTGTTCAAAGTTCTCACAACACATCTAGATAAGTTCCATAGGGGGTCTACTTTCCAAAATCATGTCACTTGTGGGGGGTTTTAATGTTTAGGCACATCAGGGGCTCTCCAAACGTGACATGATGTCCCATCTCAATTCCAGTCAATTTTGCATTGAAAAGTCAAACGGCGCTCCTTCCCTTCCGAGCTCTGCCGTGTGCCCAAACAGTGGTTTACCACCACATATGGTGTATCGTCGTACTCAGGACAAATTGGACAACAACATTTGTGGTCTAATTTCTTCTCTTACCCTTGGGAAAATAAAAAATTGGGGGCGAAAAGATAATTTTTGTGAAAAAATATGATTTTTTATTTTTACGGCTCTGCATTATAAACTTCTGTGAAGCACTTGTTGGGTAAAAGTGCTCACCACACATCTTGATAAGTTCCTTAAAGGGTCTACTTTGCAAAATGGTGTAACTTGTGGGGGGTTTCAATGTTTACGCACATCAGGGGCTCTCCAAACGCAACATGGCGTCCCATCTCAATTCCAGTCAATTTTGCATTGAAAAGTCAAATGGCGCTCCTTCCCTTCCGAGCTCTGCCATGCGCCCAAACAGTGCTTTACACCCACATATGGGGTATCAGCGTACTCAGGACAAATTTCACAACAATTTTTGGGGTCCAATTTCTTCTCTTACCCTTGGGGAAAAAAAAATTGGGGGCGAAAAGATCATTTTTGTGAAAAAATAAGATTTTTTATTTTTACGGCTCTGCATTATAAACTTCTGTGAAGCATTTGGTGGGTCAAAGTGTTCACCACTAGTGTTGAGCGATACCTTCTGATAATCGAAAGTATCGGTATCGGATTGGATCGGCCGATACCAGCAAAATATCGGATCTCGCCAATACCGATACCCGATACCAATACAAGTCAATGGGACACAAATATCGGAAGGTATCCTGGATGGTTCCCAGGGTCTGAAGGAGAGGAAACTCTCCTTCAGGCCCTGGGATCCATATTCATGTAAAAAATAAAGAATAAAAATAAAAAATATGGATATACTCACCCCTCCGGCAGACCTTGGACCTTAGCGATGTAGTCTCCTCTCCTCCAGACCCTGGGAACCATACACTGGGAACTTCCGATTCCGATTTCCAATGTCACAAAAATATCGGAACTCGGTATCGGAATTCCGATACAGCAAATATCGGCCGATACCCGATACTTGCGGTATCGGAATGCTCAACACTATTCACCACTAGTGTTGAGCGATACCGTCCGATACTTGAAAGTATCGGTATCGGAAAGTATCGGCCGATACCGGCAAACTATAGGATCTAATCCGATACCGATACCTGATACCAATACAAGTCAATGGGACTCAAGTATCGGACGGTATCCCTGATGGTTCCCAGGGTCTGAAGGAGAGGAAACTCTCCTTCAGGCCCTGGGATCCATATTAATGTGTAAAAGAAAGAATTAAAATAAAAAATATTGCTATACTCACCTCTCCGACGCAGCCTGGACCTCACCGAGGGAACCGGCAGCGTTCTTTGCTTAAAATGCGCGCGTTTACTTCCTTCCGTGACGTCACGGCTTGTGATTGGTCGCGTGCCGCCCATGTGGCCGCGATGCGACCAATCACAGCAAGCCGTGACGTAATTTTCAGGTCCTGAATGCCTAATTCTAGGCATTCAGGATTTTAAAATTGCGTTCCGGCTTGTGATTGGTCGCGTCGCGGTCATATGGGCGATGTGACCAATCACAAGCCGTGACGTCACGGGAGGCAGGAAACGCGCACATTTTAAAATTACATCACGGCTTGTGATTGGTTGCGTGCCGCCCATGTGACCGCGACGCGACCAATCACAGCAAGCCGTGACGTAATTTCAGGTCCTGAATGCCTAATTCTGCATTCAGGACCTGAAAATTACGTCACGGCTTGCTGTGATTGGTCGCGTCGCGGTCACATGGGCGGCACGCAACCAATCACAAGCCGTGACGTAATTTTAAAATGCGCGCGTTTCCTGCCTCCCGTGACGTCACGGCTTGTGATTGATCGCGTCGCCCATGTGACCGCGACGCGACCAAACACAAGCCGGAACGTAATTTTAAAATCCTGAATGCCTAGAATTAGGCATTCAGGACCTGAAAATTACGTCACGGCTTGCTGTGATTGGTCGCATCGCGGCCACATGGGCGGCACGCGACCAATCACAAGCCGTGACGTCACGGGAGGCAGGAAACGCGCGCATTTTAAGCAAAGAACGCTGCCGGTTCCCTCGGTGAGGTCCAGGCTGCGTCGGAGAGGTGAGTATAGCAATATTTTTTATTTTAATTCTTTATTTTACACATTAATGTTGTTTCGATACCGATACCCGATACCACAAAAGTATCGGATCTCGGTATCGGAATTCCGATACCCGCAAGTATCGGCCGATACCCGATACTTGCGGTATCGGAATGCTCAACACTATTCACCACACATCTAGATAAGTTCCTTAGGGGGTCTACTTTCCAAAATGGTGTCACTTGTGGGGGGTTTCAATGTTTACGCACATCAGGGGCTCTCCAAACGCAACATGGCGTCCCATCTCAATTCCAGTCAATTTTGTATTGAAAAGTAAAATGGTGCTCCTTTCCTTCCAAGCTCTGCCATGCGCCCAAACAGTGGTTTACCCCCACATATGGGGTATCATCGTACTCAGGACAAATTGTGCAACAACTTTTGGGGTCTATTTTCTCCTGTTACCCTTGGTAAAATAAAACAAATTGGAGCTGAAATAAATTTTGTGTGAAAAAAAGTTAAATGTTCATTTTTATTTAAACATTCCAAAAATTCCTGTGAAACACCTGAAGGGTTAATAAACTTGATGAATGTGGTTTTGAGCACCTTGAGGGGTGCAGTTTTTAGAATGGTGTCACACTTGGGTATTTTCTATCATATAGACCCCTCAAAATGACTTCATATGAGATGTGGTCCCTAAAAAAAAAATGGTGTTGTAAAAATGTGAAATTGCTGGTCAACTTTTAAGCCTTATAACTCCCTAACAAAAAAAAAATTTGGTTACAAAATTGTGCTGATGTAAAGTAGACATGTTGGAAATGTTACTTATTAAGTATTTTGCGTGACATATCTCTGTGATTTAAGGGCATTAAAATTCAAATTTGGAAAATTGCGAAATTTTCAAAATTTTCACCAAATTTTCATTTTTATCACAAATAAACGCAGGTAATATCAAAGAAATTTTACCACTATTATGAAGTACAATATGTCACGAGAAAACTATGTCAGAATCACCGGGATCCGTTGAAGCGTTCCAGAGTTATAACCTCATAAAGGGACAGTGGTCAGAATTGTAAAAATTGGCCTGGTCATTAACGTGCAAACCACCCTTGGGGGTAAAGGGGTTAAATCACACTGGCTCATTGAATTATGGGAACTTCCGGTATCCGATATTGAGAAAGTATCGGAACTCAGTATCGGAATTCTGATACCGCGAATATCGGCCGATATCCGATATTTGCAGTATTGGAATGCTCAACACTAATTGTTACACAATCAACTGTTATGAAAACTAGTAATAATATATAATATATATCCATAACTGTCAGTATAAAATTAATATGAAGTTCTATGGTAATGGAAATAATAATAATAAAGACAGTCCAGCCAGCGTGGTAACAGTAATATACCTACATATTACAATACTAGTTGTAACCAATGAGTACAACATCTATTCGCCTTATGTTAATCACAAATATCGCTAATATTTTGTCTCCAGAAAGCCATTCATTACCTTATTAATGCAAGTGGGGCGATGATGTGTCAGCTAGTGCTGGTCAAGGATGTTCGTCACGAAGCTGTGCTCTCCCTCCCACCCGATGGGCGCCGTTTTGCTGTTCGCTTCTTCCGGGGGCATGTGCAGTGGGAGGTGCCGGCGTATTCAGATAGGAAGTGCACGAGGATGATTGGTCGCAGTCAAGAGTATAGTAGCGCATGTGCCCGGGATATTGCCTCCCCATGGCTAAAGGGACTTACGGACAGTGCTCGCTGGAACGCAGTGGAGCACACTGTGGTCCCATGTATGTGTGACACCCCAGGTTCCTGATTGTTACAGTGGCATTGCTTTCCTCACGGGGATAGTGATGTCACGCTTGGAAGCGAGGAAGGATCTTCTTTATGAGGTAAACACAAGCATGCAACATGTTTACACTCCAGGCCAGAAGGGGGAGCTCTGATCCAGCTTGGGGTGGCTCCCCTAGATATATTCTGGTCTGGAGGGAAAGTCAGTTAGTTCCTGTCAGAGAGACAGAGAAGAAGGAAGCAGAGGGGCCATGCAGCCACGAGAAGTGCTGCAGCTCCTAGAAAGAGAGAAAGAGAAAGCCGAACGGATTATAGAGAGCATGCAGGAGAAGTGAAGCGCAGGAGAGTGAGAACTGGAGAGAATAGCTACGACTGGGCTACCTCCCTACAGAGCGCAGACACCGGTAGCTGGATGACCGAGGTTGTGAGGGACTCCACAGCTAACAGCAGAAACCGGCAGGACAGCTGGATTACAAGTCACCTGTGTTAGGAGTCGAGTTTCCTCTGCTGCACAGGGGGAGTCTCGGTCCGTGCCTGCTGCGGTCTCCCGTTCTCCATCGGCTGCAGTGGAGCCTGCTCAGCGGAGACGTCGGTCCCAGTGTCTCACTGAGCCTGATTCTGTGCAAAGGGTTACTGCTGCATCTCCAGGCTCTGCTATTGTACCCTGCACTGATCTGTGGCGAGCAGGCTTCTCTGGGACTAAGTCCTGCTTTGCACACACTGAGCATGCCCAGGGTAAGATCTCTCAGTGGAGATCAAGGGTCACATGCTCAGGTACTGCAGCCAAATCTATTGGTCCTTCTAGGAAGGTCCTGTAGGTACGCAGGCTCTGTGGCAGTCTCTCATTGGTCCTTTTTAGGAAGGTCCTGTACGTGCTGCAGCTATTTAAGGCTCGCATGGCCGCACGGCCATGCGCTAGTATCTTCCAAAGTTACGTGCTTTGCGCCTCTGTGGTCATGTGCTTGAATGTGTTCAGGGACCCGGCTGAAATAAGCCCCTAGAATGCTGGCACCTCCGGCGAGGAGATTGTGTATGAGTGTATTCAGGGACCTGGCTGAAATAAGCCCCTAGAATGTTGGCACCTCCGGCGAGGAGTGTTGTGTGCATGCATGACCACTGACTGCTCTCATCTGGGTAGTTAGCCTGTGCCTCTGTGAGAGTCTAACAGGGCACAGAGCTTTGCATTCTCGGCCGCTCTGTGAAGCTAACAGAGCTGGTTCATACCGCCATATTGTGCCGCCATTCACTTAGCAGCAGGATCTTTGCTGCACGGTGGATCCCGGGTTGCGAACGCACCAATCCCATCAATAAATATATTCGGTGCGTTCCGCAAACCCTAACAGTATACTAGTGCCAGGATCTGGCTAAGTAATGGCGGATGAACAGCGGTTGCAGGGGTACATCCAGCTGCTGGAGGGTCGGTTGACGTCTCTTGAGCGTGCAACCTCGGCGGTGGATGTTACCGCAATAGCTGTTCAGGCTGCTAGCGTGGCTGCAGCAGCTTTACCCACTGCTACCTCTGTTCCGACCATATCTCACCTCCCATTGCCTGAGAGATACTCTGGGGACAGTAAGTCCTGTAGGGGTTTCGTGAGCCAGTGTGGTATACACCTCGAGCTCCTGGCTGCACGTTTTCCCACAGAGCGGGCAAAGGTGGGATTCATAATCTCTCTCTTGTCGGACAGGGCGTTGGAGTGGGCTACTGTTGTGAATTCCGTTCTCGGGCTCCCTCCTGTGGTCGTGAATGGTACTTTGGTGAGTTCTGTTCTTGGACACCCTCTGGTGGCTTTGAGTGGAACTGCTGATCTTTGAGGTTGGCTTTCTCAGCTGCCCTCGTTTATTGCTGCTGCTGGCTTCCCTATTTAACTCTGTCCAGGTCGTTAGTCCATGCCAGCTGTCAATGTCTCAGTACTGGTTCAGATCTCTCTTGGAATTCTCAGATGACCTGACTACTCCTGCAGAAGCTAAGTCCTTGCTAGTCATTTGCTGTTCATTGGTTTTTGAATATATTTTTCAGTACATGCTATGTTTCAGTCCAGCCTGCTATTATGATATTTCCTTGCTAGCTGGAAGCTCTGGGGGTGCAGAGCTGCACCTCCACACCGTGAGTCGGTGTGGAGGTCTTTTTGCACACTCTGCGTGGTTTTTGTAGTTTTTTATACTGACCGCATAGTTCCCTTTCTATCTTCTGTCTTTCTAGAGAAGATTCGGCCTCCTTTGCTAAAGTCTGTTTCATTCCTGTGTTTGTCACTTCCTTCTTAACTCACAGTTAATATTTGTGGGGGGCTTCCTTTACTTTGGGGAATTTCTCTGAGGCA
This sequence comes from Ranitomeya variabilis, assembly GCF_051348905.1. Classification (NCBI taxonomy): domain Eukaryota; kingdom Metazoa; phylum Chordata; class Amphibia; order Anura; family Dendrobatidae; genus Ranitomeya; species Ranitomeya variabilis. Next base: position 505,789,459 of record NC_135235.1, read on the forward strand.
AGGTAGGCTGCTATTTCTATCTTTAGGGGTAGTTAGCTCTTAGGCTGTGAAGAGGTGTCTAGGAAGAGTTAGGTACGCTCCACGGCTATTTCTAGTGTGTGTGATAGGATTAGGGATTGCGGTCAGTAGAGTTACCACTTCCTCAGAGCTTGTCCCAGGTTTTCTGTTTTAACCATCAGGTCACTTCGGGTGCTCCTAACCACCAGGTCATAACAGTACAGCTGGCCAGCAAAGTGTTAATGCATCTCAAAAGAGGGATAAGAGAAGTTCTGAGTCAATTTTTTTTTCTTTGCAGCTTGTTTTGTCTTTCTTTTCCCCTTAACCTCTGGGTGGTTCAGGACTCAGGTGTAGATATGGATATTCAAGGTTTGTCCTCTTGTGTGGATCAACTCACTGCTAGGGTACAGAGTATTCAAGATTATGTAGTTCAGAATCCGATGTTAGAGCCTAGAATTCCAATTCCTGATTTGTTTTCAGGGGATAGATCTAAATTTTTGAATTTCAAAAATAATTGCAGATTGTTTCTTGCTCTGAAACCCCGCTCCTCTGGTGATCCCATTCAGCAAGTAAAGATTGTTATTTCTTTGTTGCGTGGTGACCCGCAAGACTGGGCATTCTCCCTTGAGCCAGGAAATCCTGCATTGCTTAATGTGGATGCATTTTTTCTAGCGCTTGGATTGCTTTATGACGAACCTAATTCTGTGGATCAGCCAGAAAAGATCTTGCTGACTCTATGTCAGGGTCAGGATGAGGCAGAAGTATATTGCCAGAAGTTTAGAAAGTGGTCTGTGCTTACTCAATGGAATGAGTGTGCCCTGGCAGCAATTTTCAGAAAGGGTCTTTCTGAAGCCCTTAAGGATGTTATGTGTTGTGAATTAGACTTTTTTGGCTCCCTCTAGTGGTTACTAGTGATATGACTCTGGGATTTCCTTCCCTCTGTTTGCTCCCAGCTGGGTCGTTACTTCAGGGGTGTTGCTATATAAACCTCCTGGAACCTTAGTCCAGTGCCTGGCATCGGTGTTATCAGACACATTCTGTTTGCTCCTGTTTGCTGGTCCTGGTTCGTGCTAAATTAAGCTAAGTCTTGCTTCTTTGTTTTTTGGGTTATTTGTTTGCTATCATTTTTGTCCAGCTTGTACTAAATGTGATTCCTGACCTTGCTGGAAGCTCTAGGGGGCTGGTGTTCTCCCCCCGGGCCGTTAGACGGTTCGGGGGTTCTTGAATTTCCAGTGTGGATATTTTTGATAGGATTTTTTGCTGACCATATAAGTTATCTTTCTATATTCTGCTATTAGCTAGTGGGCCTCTCTTTGCTAAATTCCTAGCTCATTCTTATGTTTGTCTTTTCCTCTTACCTCACCGTTATTATTTGTGGGGGCTTCTATCCAACTTTTTGGGGTATTTCCTGTCATGATTCTCAATGGCGAGAGAACATAGCCCAGCATATATGAGAACTAGCTCTTGGAAGATGGAAACTATACTGACCATGAACTAAACCTGCCGCACAACTAGAAGTGGCCGGGTAGCATGCCTACGTTTTTTAACCCTAGATGCCCAGCGCCAGCCGGAGAACTACCTAATCCTAGCAGAGGAAAAGACAGTCCTGGCTCACCTCTAGAGAAATTTTCCCAAAAGGCAGACAGAGGCCCCCACATATATTGGCGGTGATTTTAGATGAAATGACAAACGTAGTATGAAAATAGGTTTAGCAAAATCGAGGTCCGCTTTCTAGATAGCAGGAAGACAGAAAGGACACTTTCATGGTCAGCAGAAAACCCTATCAAAACACCATCCAGAAATTCCTTTAAGACTCTAGCATTAACTCATAACACCAGAGTGGCAATTTCCGATCACAAGAGCTTTCCAGACACAGTAACAAAACAGCAGCTGTGAACAGGAACAAAATGCAAAAACACACAAGGACAAAAGTCCAACTTAGCTGGGAGTTGTCTAGTAGCAGGAACAAGCACAGAAGGCTTCTGATTACATTGTTGACCGGCAAGAAACTGACAGAGGAGCAAGGTTATATAGCGACTCCCACATACTGATAGGAGCAGGTGAACAGAGGGGATGATGCACACAAGTTCAATTCCACAAGTGGCCACCGGGGGAGCCCAGAATCCAATTTCACAACAGTACCCCCCCCTCAAGGAGGGGGCACCGAACCCTCACCAGAACCACCAGGGCGATCAGGATGAGCCCTATGAAAGGCACGGACAAGATCGGAGGCATGAACATCAGAGGCAGTGACCCAAGAATTATCCTCCTGACCGTATCCCTTCCATTTGACCAGATACTGGAGTCTCCGTCTGGAAACACGAGAGTCTAAGATCTTTTCCACAACGTACTCCAACTCACCCTCAACCAACACCGGAGCAGGAGGCTCAACGGAAGGCACAACCGGTACCTCATACCTGCGCAACAATGACCGATGAAAAACATGAATCGAAAAGGATGCAGGGAGGTCCAAACGGAAGGACACAGGGTTAAGAATCTCCAATATCTTGTACGGGCCGATGAACCGAGGCTTAAACTTAGGAGAAGAAACCCTCATAGGGACAAAACGAGAAGACAACCACACCAAGTCCCCAACACAAAGCCGAGGACCAACACGACGACGGCGGTTGGCAAAAAGCTGAGTCTTCTCCTGGGACAACTTCAAATTGTCCACCACCTGCCCCCAAATCTGATGCAACCTCTCCACCACAGCATCCACTCCAGGACAATCCGAAGATTCCACTTGACCGGAGGAAAATCGAGGATGAAACCCCAAATTACAGAAAAACGGGGACACCAAGGTGGCAGAGCTGGCCCGATTATTGAGGGCGAACTCCGCCAAAGGCAAAAAAGCAACCCAATCATCCTGATCCGCAGACACAAAACACCTCAAATATGTCTCCAAGGTCTGATTAGTCCGCTCGGTCTGGCCATTAGTCTGAGGATGGAAAGCAGACGAAAAAGACAAATCTATGCCCATCCTAGCACAGAATGCCCGCCAAAATCTAGACACGAATTGGGTCCCTCTGTCAGAAACGATATTCTCAGGAATACCATGCAAACGAACAACATTTTGAAAAAACAGAGGAACCAACTCGGAAGAAGAAGGCAACTTAGGCAAGGGAACCAGATGGACCATCTTAGAGAAACGGTCACACACCACCCAGATGACAGACATCTTCTGAGAAACAGGCAGATCCGAAATAAAATCCATCGAGATGTGCGTCCAAGGCCTCTTCGGGATAGGCAAGGGCAACAACAATCCACTAGCCCGAGAACAACAAGGCTTGGCCCGAGCACAAACGTCACAAGACTGCACAAAGCCTCGCACATCTCGTGACAGGGAAGGCCACCAGAAGGACCTTGCCACCAAATCCCTGGTACCAAAGATTCCAGGATGACCTGCCAACGCAGAAGAATGAACCTCAGAGATGACTCTACTGGTCCAATCATCAGGAACAAACAGTCTACCAGGTGGGCAACGATCAGGTCTATCCGCCTGAAACTCCTGCAAGGCCCGCCGCAGGTCTGGAGAAACGGCAGACAATATCACTCCATCTTTAAGGATACCTGTGGGCTCAGAATTACCAGGGGAGTCAGGCTCAAAACTCCTAGAAAGGGCATCCGCCTTAACATTCTTAGAACCCGGTAGGTAAGACACCACAAAATTAAACCGAGAGAAAAACAACGACCAGCGCGCCTGTCTAGGATTCAGGCGTCTGGCGGACTCAAGATAAATTAAATTTTTGTGGTCAGTCAATACCACCACCTGATGTCTGGCCCCCTCAAGCCAGTGACGCCACTCCTCAAAAGCCCACTTCATGGCCAAAAGCTCCCGATTCCCAATATCATAATTCCGCTCGGCGGGCGAAAATTTACGGGAAAAAAAAGCACAAGGTCTCATCACGGAGCAGTCGGAACTTCTCTGCGACAACACCGCCCCAGCTCCGATTTCAGAAGCGTCGACCTCAACCTGAAAAGGAAGAGCAACATCAGGCTGACGCAACACTGGGGCGGAAGAAAAGCGGCGCTTGAGCTCCCGAAAGGCCTCCACAGCATCAGGGGACCAATCAGCAACATCAGCACCCTTCTTAGTCAAATCAGTCAATGGTTTTACAACATCAGAAAAACCAGCAATAAATCGACGATAAAAGTTAGCAAAGCCCAAAAATTTCTGAAGACTCTTAAGAGAAGAGGGTTGCGTCCAATCACCAATAGCCTGAACCTTGACAGGATCCATCTCGATGGAAGAGGGGGAAAAAATGTATCCCAAGAAAGAAATCTTTTGAACCCCAAAAACACACTTAGAACCCTTCACACACAAGGAATTAGACCGCAAAACCTGAAAAACCCTCCTGACCTGCTGGACATGAGAGTCCCAGTCATCCGAAAAAATCAGAATATCATCCAGATACACAATCATAAATTTATCCAAATAATCGCGGAAAATGTCATGCATAAAGGACTGGAAGACTGAAGGGGCATTTGAAAGACCAAAAGGCATCACCAAACACTCAAAATGGCCCTCGGGCGTATTAAATGCGGTTTTCCACTCATCCCCCTGCTTGATTCGCACCAAATTATACGCCCCACGGAGATCAATCTTAGAGAACCACTTGGCCCCCTTTATACGAGCAAACAAATCAGTAAGCAGTGGTAACGGATATTGATATTTAACCGTGATTTTATTCAAAAGTCGATAATCAATACACGGCCTCAAAGAGCCGTCTTTCTTAGACACAAAGAAAAAACCGGCTCCTAAGGGAGATGACGAAGGACGAATATGTCCCTTTTCCAAGGACTCCTTTATATATTCTCGCATAGCAGCGTGTTCAGGCACAGACAGATTAAATAAACGACCCTTAGGGTATTTACTACCCGGAATCAAGTCTATGGCACAATCGCACTCCCGGTGCGGAGGTAGTGAACCAACCTTGGGTTCTTCAAAAACGTCACGAAAGTCAGACAAGAATTCAGGAATCTCAGAGGGAATAGATGATGAAATGGAAACCAAAGGTACGTCCCCATGAGTTCCTTTACATCCCCAGCTTAACACAGACATAGCTCTCCAGTCAAGGACTGGGTTATGAGATTGCAGCCATGGCAATCCCAGCACCAAAACATCATGTAGATTATACAGCACCAGAAAGCGAATAACCTCCTGGTGATCCGGATTAACACGCATAGTCACTTGTGTCCAGTATTGTGGTTTATTACTAGCCAATGGGGTGGAGTCAATCCCTTTCAGAGGTATCGGAGCCTCCAGTGGCTCCAAATCATACCCACAGCGTTTGGCAAAGGACCAATCCATAAGACTCAAAGCAGCGCCAGAGTCGACATAGGCGTCCGCGGTAATAGATGACAAAGAACAAATCAGGGTCACAGATAGAATAAACTTAGACTGTAAAGTGCTAATTGAAACAGACTTGTCAGGCTTCTTAGTACGCTTAAAGCATGCTGATATAACATGAGTAGAATCACCACAATAGAAGCACAACCCATTTTTTCGTCTAAAATTCTGCCGCTCGCTTCTGGACAGAATTCTATCACATTGCATATTTTCTGGCGTTTTCTCAGTAGACACCGCCAAATGGTGCACAGGTTTGCGCTCCCGCAGACGCCTATCGATCTGAATAGCCATCGTCATGGACTCATTCAGACTCGCAGGCACAGGGAACCCCACCATAACATCCTTAATGGCATCAGAGAGACCTTCTCTGAAAATCGCCGCCAGGGCGCACTCATTCCACTGAGTAAGCACAGACCATTTGCGGAATTTTTGGCAGTATATTTCAGCTTCATCTTGCCCCTGAGACAAGGACATCAAGGCCTTTTCCGCCTGAAGCTCTAAATGAGGTTCCTCATAAAGCAACCCCAAGGCCAGAAAAAACGCATCCACATTGAGCAACGCAGGATCCCCTGGTGCCAATGCAAAAGCCCAGTCTTGAGGGTCGCCCCGGAGCAAGGAAATTACAATCCTGACCTGCTGTGCAGGGTCTCCGGCAGAGCGAGACTTCAGGGACAAAAACAATTTGCAATTATTTTTAAAATTTTGAAAGTGAGATCTATTCCCCGAGAAGAATTCAGGCAAAGGAATTCTAGGCTCAGACATAGGTGCATGAACAACAAAATCTTGCAAATTTTGTACCTTTGTGGCGAGATTATTCAAACCTGTAGCTACACTCTGAAGATCCATTTGAAACAGGTGAACACAGAGCCATTCAAGGATTAGAAGGAGAGAAAGAGAGGAAGGCTGCAGTATAGGCAGACTAGCAAGTGATTCAATTAAGAGCACACTCAGAACTAGAGGAAAAAAAAAAAAAAATTGTAGCAGACTTCTTTTTTCTCTCCTTTCTCAGCCAGTAATTTAACCCTTTTTTGGGCCGGTCAAACTGTCATGATTCTCAATGGCGAGAGAACATAGCCCAGCATATGTGAGAACTAGCTCTTGAAAGATGGAAACTATACTGACCATGAACTAAACCTGCCGCACAACTAGAAGTGGCCGGGTAGCATGCCTACGTTTTTTAACCCTAGATGCCCAGCGCCAGCCGGAGAACTACCTAATCCTAGCAGAGGAAAAGACAGTCCTGGCTCACCTCTAGAGAAATTTTCCCAAAAGGCAGACAGAGGCCCCCACATATATTGGCGGTGATTTTAGATGAAATGACAAACGTAGTATGAAAATAGGTTTAGCAAAATCGAGGTCCGCTTTCTAGATAGCAGGAAGACAGAAAGGACACTTTCATGGTCAGCAGAAAACCCTATCAAAACACCATCCAGAAATTCCTTTAAGACTCTAGCATTAACTCATAACACCAGAGTGGCAATTTCCGATCACAAGAGCTTTCCAGACACAGTAACGAAACAGCAGCTGTGAACAGGAACAAAATGCAAAAACACACAAGGACAAAAGTCCAACTTAGCTGGGAGTTGTCTAGTAGCAGGAACAAGCACAGAAGGCTTCTGATTACATTGTTGACTGGCAAGAAACTGACAGAGGAGCAAGGTTATATAGCGACTCCCACATACTGATAGGAGCAGGTGAACAGAGGGGATGATGCACACAAGTTCAATTCCACAAGTGGCCACCGGGGGAGCCCAGAATCCAATTTCACAACAATTTCCTCTGGAGGCAAGAAAGGTCTTTCTTTTCCCTTCTAGGGGTAGTTAGCTCTCCGGCTGGCGCGAGACGTCTAGGATCAACGTAGGAACGCTCCCTGGCTGCTGGTATTTGTGGTGCTAGGATTAGTTATATGGTCAGCCCAGTTACCACTGCCCTATGAGCTGGTTTTCTGTATTTACTGACTTAGCATTATTCCTGAGACCCTCTGCCATTGGGGTCATAACAGTTATGGTGGTCAGCCTGCTGGTCTGAATGAGTCAATGTCTTTGGCCATTCAGATTGATCGGCGTTTGCGCGAGTGCAAAGTTGTGCACCATTTGGCGGTGTCCTCTGAGCGGAGGCCTGAGCCTATGCAATGTGATAGGACTTTGACCAGAGCTGAACGGCAAGAACACAGACGTCAGAATGGGCTGTGTTTTTACTGTGGTGACTCCTCTCATGCTATCTCTGATTGTCCTAAGCGCACTAAGAGGTTCGCTAGGTCTGTCACCATTAGTACTTTGCAGCCTAAATTTCTCTTATCTGTTACTCTGATTTGCTCACTGTCGTCCTACTCTGTTATGGCATTTGTGGATTTGGGCGCTGCCCTGAACTTGATGGACTTGGAGTTTGCCAGGCGCTGTGGTTTTTTCTTGGAGCCTTTGCAGAGTCCTATTCCCTTAAGGGGAATTGATGCTACGCCATTGGCCAAGAATAAACCTCAGTACTGGACTCAGCTGATCATGTACATGGCTCCCGCACATCAGGAGAATATTCGCTTTTTGGTGTTGCATAATTTGCATGATGTTGTTGTGTTGGGTTTGCCATGGTTACAGGTTCATAATCCAGTACTGGATTGGAAATCAATGTCTGTGTCTAGTTGGGGTTGTCAAGGGATACATGGTGATGTTCCTTTGATGTCAATTTCTTCTTCCACTCCTTCTGAAGTCCCTGAGTTTTTGTCGGATTACCAGGATGTATTTGATGAGCCCAAGTTCAGTGCCCTACCTCCTCATAGGGACTGTGATTGCGCTATTAATTTGATTCCTGGTAGTAAGTTCCCTAAGGGCCGACTGTTCAATTTATCTGTGCCAGAACATGCCGCTATGCGGAGTTATGTAAAGGAGTCCTTGGAGAAAGGGCATATTCGCCTGTCTTCGTCGCCGTTGGGAGCAGGGTTCTTTTTTGTGGCCAAGAAGGATGGCTCTCTGAGACCCTGTATAGATCACCGCCTTCTCAATAAAATCACGGTCAAATTTCAGTACCCTTTGCCTCTGTTGACTGATTTGTTTGCTCGGATTAAGGGGGCTAGTTGGTTTACCAAGATTGACCTTCGAGGGGCGTATAATCTTGTGCGTATTAAACAGGGCGATGAATGGAAAACAGCATTTAATACGCCCGAGGGCCATTTTGAGTACCTGGTGATGCCTTTCGGGCTTTCTAATGCTCCATCTGTGTTTCAGTCCTTTATGCACGACATCTTCCGGAAGTATCTGGATAGGTTCATGATCGTATATTTGGATGATATTTTGGTCTTTTCAGATGATTGGGAGTCTCATGTAAGGCAGGTCAGGATGGTGTTCCAGGTCCTTCGTGCTAATGCGTTGTTTGTGAAGGGCTCTAAATGCCTTTTTGGAGTTCAGAAGGTTTCCTTTTTGGGCTTCATTTTTTCCTCTTCTACTATCGAGATGGATCCTGCTAAAGTTCAGGCCATTTATGATTGGACTCAACCTACATCTGTGAAGAGTCTTCAGAAGTTCCTGGGCTTTGCTAATTTTTACCGTCGCTTCATCGCTAATCTTTCTAGTGTCGTTAAGCCTTTGACTGATTTGACGAAGAAAGGCGCTGATGTGGTGAATTGGTCCCCTGCGGCCGTTGAGGCCTTTCAGGAGCTTAAACGTCGTTTTACTTCGGCCCCTGTGTTGCATCAGCCAGATGTTTTGCTTCCTTTTCAGGTCGAGGTTGATGCTTCTGAGATTGGGGCAGGGGCTGTTTTGTCTCAGAGAAGTTCTGATGGCTCCTTGATGAAGCCATGTGCTTTCTTTTCTAGAAAGTTTTCGCCTGCCAAGCGTAATTATGATGTCGGCAATCGGGAGTTGTTGGCTATGAAGTGGGCATTTGAGGAGTGGCGACATTGGCTTGAGGGAGCCAAACATCGCGTGGTGGTCCTGACTGATCACAAGAATCTGACTTACCTCGAGTCCACCAAGCGGTTGAACCCTAGACAGGCTCGATGGTCACTGTTTTTCTCCTGTTTCGATTTTGTGGTCTCATACCTTCCGGGATCTAAGAATGTGAAGGCTGATGCCCTTTCTAGGAGTTTTTTGCCTGATTCTCCGGGAGTCCCTGAGCCGGCTGGTATTTTTAAAGAGGGGGTGATTCTGTCTGCCATCTCCCCTGATTTGCGGCGGGTGCTGCAGGAGTTTCAGGCTGATAGACCTGACCGCTGCCCAGTAGAGAAACTGTTTGTCCCTGATTAGTGTTGAGCATTCCGATACCGCAAGTATCGGGTATCGGCCGATACTTGCGGTATCGGAATTCCGATACCGGGATTCCGATACTTGCCGCGTATCGGATACCGGAATCGGAAGTTCCCAGATTCAAAATGCACAAATTCAGCCAATGAGAATGATTTCAAGTGTGGGCACATCCTGTTCAGCATGGAGGGCATGAAACTACTGGCATGGCTGTGATTGGCTGCTGAAATGATGTCATGATGCAGTTTAAAAGTCGCTGGCGCCATTTTGCGATCACTCTGCTGTGAATTCAGTTAGTGACAGGACGCTGTTTGCTGACTGAGGGCCAGTTTAGAGATAGCGATTTGCTTCTTTGTGCTTTCCAAAGGCTAATTTAGCAACCGCTGTGTTCACCTACTATTCACCTTGCTTTTGCCTTGTAGCGCTGTTTTCACAGCGATCTGCAAGGTCTGTGTGTGTGTGTGTGTGAGTGCAGCCCACTCTCTAGTCTGAGTGCAGCCACATAGGCCATCCATTGCTGGTTGTATTCAGTTCAGGGAGGGTGGTTCATTGCATCATACTGTTCTTTTTTTTTTTTTTTTTCCAAGTAGTGCAGTCTGCTGCTAAGTTTTAACAAAAATCCTATTAGTGTCTTTCCACCCGTCTCCAGCTAATTTGTGGAAAAACACTACATAGGATAACGTGGAGGAGGGTTTTTGGGCCTTGCAGCGCCGTTTACGGCTGTCTGCACGGTCTCCGTGTGACTGCAGCTCGCCCTGTAGTCTGTGAGCAGCCATAGCCTGGTTGTCTCCAGCTCAGGGTTGTTCACTGCGTCATACCGCAAAATCAATTTTCATTTTGTTTAAGTAGTGCAGGCTGCTGCACATTTTTTCAAAAAATTCCTATTAGTGTCTTTCCACCCGTCTCCAGCTAATTTGTGGAAAAACACTACATAGGATAACGTAGAGGAGGGTTTTTGGGCCTTGCAGCGCCGTTTACGGCTGTCTGCACGGTCTCCGTGTGACTGCAGCTCGCCCTGTTGTCAGTTCAGCCCCCAAAAAATAAATAAATAATAAAGTTCACCAAACACACCAGTGACACCACTTTACATTTCTGTAGGCCACATTAGCTCATATTAAAGTCTAGTCCACACTTTAGAAAATTAGTGTTTCTTATACCTGTTAGGAGGAGTTGTTCAGGAATAAGCACACAAAGCCGTTAGTACTTTTCTGCTTATCTTTATCAGTCACCCAAGATGAAGAAGGCAGTGAGTAAGGCACGTGGGCGTGGGCGTGGAGCAGGGAGGGGACGTGGGGATTCTGTGCCCGCTGCGGGCACCGGTGACTCATCAGCACCCACTTTCACAAGGGAACAGTCATTCATGCGCAGCTTTGTCGCAGAGCGCCGTACACCGCTGCTGCGTGAAGACCAAATTGAAGCATCTGTCTCTTCACCACCTGCCAAATTGCCCAGGCAGACAGAGAGCCCAGGACAGGAGCCGTCTCTACTTCTGTTCTCTGAATCTCTTGGCTCGGAAACAGGGGGCCAGCCAAGCAGCATTGGAGAAATGGAAGAAGAGGCAGGGTGCAGTGATGCCCAACAGCTTTTTCTCTCTGAGTCTGAAGAGGCGGGTGGGCCAGTGGCTCCGGTCACCACATCGCAGGCCGCATCCGCTGATGATGACACTCAGGTGCCACTTACTGGTGCGTGCTCTGCTGCTGAGACTACCCAGGAGGAGCAGTTGGGGGCAGAGGGTAGTGTAGATGATGAGGTCCTTGACCCATCTTGGCGTGAGGGACAGGAAGGTGGTGGGAGCAGCTCTGAGGAAGAGATTCCCCGTACGGCCCAAAGAGGGAGAGGGAGGGGGAAGACTGCGGATCCTGCAGCCTCCGCTTTGGCACCCGTTAGGAGCATGTCTCTTCCAAAAGCCAAAAAGGGCGCTCCCAAGACTTGCAGTGCCTGGACCTTTTTTGACACAGTTGCAGATGACATTTGCTATGTCAAATGCAAGGTGTGTCATCAGAAAGTCAAAAGAGGTCGAAATGTCAGCAGCCTCAATACCTCCAACATGTGGAAACATGTGCGCAACAGGCACGCGGCGTTGTTAGAAAAACACACTGAAGAGCTAGGCCAACCAACAGCGGCAGCTACCACCTCTTCAGCTCGTGTTGCCTCTTCCTCCAGCTCACACGCAGCTGGTTCGGCTTCCTCCCAGGATCGCCGTGGAAGAACCTCTGGCCCTGTTGTCCAGAGACCCGCTGTAATTCCACCCGCAGCACCACTTTCCCAGTCATCCACACACTCCCAGCCCAGTCTACAGCCATCGGTAGTACAGGCATGGGAGAAAAGGCGGCCTTTCTCGTCAAACCACCCACGAGCACAGGCTCTGACTGCAGGCATTGCCAAACTTCTGTCACTGGAAATGCTGTCATTCAGGCTGGTGGAGACTGACAGCTTCCGTGACTTGATGTCATTGGCAGTCCCCCAGTACAATGTGCCCAGCCGCTTTTACTTCAGCAGGCAAGCCGTCCCTGCCCTGCACAAGCATGTGGAGGGACACATAAAACACGCGCTACTGAACGCCGTCAGTAGCAAGGTCCACCTCACCACCGATGCGTGGACCAGTCAACATGGACAGGGGCGATACCTTTCCCTCACTGCCCATTGGGTTAATGTCGTTGAGCCGGGTACAGACCGTGCGAGTGGCGCAGGACGTGTCCTGCCCACTCCAAGGATTGCAGGAATCCATTCTGTACGCATTGACTCCTCCTCCTACACCAGTTCCTCAGAATCATCGCTGCAGGAGCCGTCACAGTCCACCTCCACATGGACCCGTGATGAACGTGTACCTGTTACGACCGACATGAGCACAGCCGTGGCCAAACGTCAACAGGCCGTCTTGAAATTAATTTATTTGGGGAATCGAAGCCACACAGCGCAGGAGCTCTGGAATGCCATCAAGCAGGAGAGCGATGTGTGGTTTGTGCCAGCGAATCTCCAGCCAGGCATGGTAGTGTGTGATAATGGCCGAAATCTGGTGGCAGCTCTGGGCCTCGGCAACCTCACTCACATCCCATGTCTGGCACATGTGCTCAATTTGGTCGTGCAGAGTTTTCTGAGGGACTATCCGGATCTTGATGCACTGCTGCACAAGGTCCGCCTAGATTGTGCTCACTTGCGGCGTTCCAGCACGGCAAAAGCGCGCATTGCGGCTCTGCAGCGCCGACACCGCCTGCCGGAACATCGCATCATATGTGACCTACCTACCAGGTGGAATTCCACGTTACATATGTTGGAGCGGTTGTGTGAGCAGCAGCAAGCTGTAATGGAGTACCAGCTGCTTCAGGCGCAAAGAAGTCGCACTCAGCGCCGTACAGACTTCACAACTACAGAGTGGGCCACTATGAATGACGTCTGCCAGGTTTTGCGTCCCTTTGATTATTCCACGCGGATGGCGAGTGCAGATGATGCACTAGTCAGCATGACTGTCCCCCTTATCTGCCTGCTTGAAAAATCACTGCAAGCGCTAAGGGATGATGTTGTGGAAGAGGTGGAGGATGAGGATTCAGCATTTCCATCATCTTCTGGACAGTCAGCGCCACGTGGTTCCTCACAAACGCGTAGGCAGGGGACAGTTTGTGAGGAGGATGAGGAGGAGTCAATGGAGGAGGAAGACATCCGTCCAGAGGAGGGAGTTACACAATTGTCCAGTAGTCAGTGAGTACAGCGAGGGTGGGGTGATGACGAGCGGGCAGAGATCACGCCTCCAGCAGGGGACAGCGTTTCTTGGGCAGTTGGCAGTCTGCAGCACATGGTGGATTACATGCTGCAGTGCCTGAGAAATGACCGCCGCATCGCCCACATTCTCAACATGTCTGATTATTAGGTGTTCACCCTCCTCGATCCTCGCTACCGGGACAACGTAGAAAGCCTCATCACACCGTTGAACCGGGAGCGAAAAATGCGGGAGTACCAAGACACACTGGTGAAATCCATCATCTTCTCCATTCCAAGTGAGAGAAGTGCTGCTAGTGCATTCCAAAGCAGCTCAGTGCGTCCAGGCAGTGGTGGAGGCTCTGCACAAAGAGGGAGCAGAAGCAGTGCCTCTGCCCAAGGCAAGACCAGTATGGCCCAACTGTGGCACAGTTTTCTGTGCCCGCCATAAAAGTCTACACCATCACAGACGGCTCCAGTCAGCAGGAGGCAACGGTTCCGTCAGATGGTGACAGACTACATGTCTTGCCCTCTTGCTGTACTCCCAGACGGCTCTTCCCCTTTCAAGTTTTGGGTCTCAAAGCTGGATACATGGCCAGAGCTAAGCCAGTATGCATTGGAGGTGCTGTCTTGCCCTGCGGCCAGTGTATTATCGGAACGTGTCTTTAGTGCTGCAGGTGGTGTACTAACTGACCGTCGCATGCGACTATCCTCCGATAACGTTGGCCGGCTTACTTTCCTGAAAATGAACAAGGCCTGGATCTCGCAGGAATTTGCCACTCCTCTTCCTGATTAAATAATTAGGTGACTGTCTACAGTATCCAGGTCTCCTGTTGTGTTCATCTTTCTACCACCCGAACTTAAATTCCTGGGCTCCAACACCGCCAGTTGAGGCTCAGAAGTGCCGTCTGCACAGTCAAAACATACGACCCAGTGTTATTGGATTTCAGTAACGTCAGCTGATCCCCAGCTGTGTAGCCGGCAATGTGTCCTGCGACCGCCACGCTGACACAACAACTGAAATGTAAGGGAACCTGTCCCCCCCCCCAAGGCGTTTGTTACTGAAAGAGCCACCTTGTACAGCAGTAATGCTGCACAAGGAAAAGGTAGCTATTTTTGTTTAGCTCCTTGCACACGCAGAACTTAACACTTATAAAATGTGTCCACTGATACCGTAAAACCGTCCCGGAGGTGGGACTTTCCTTCGTAATATGACGCAGCACAGCCGTCATTCCTACCCCCTTGGCGCCGTGCCCCGGCTCCTCAGCGTTGTTTGATTCCGTCCCGGAGCCTGCGCTGTTATGTTATCCCTTGGCCAGGCACACTTAGCGCTGCCCGTCTTCTGACATCATTTGGTGTCAGGATGGCTGCGCCTGTGCGGCCGCGCTGGCCGAGAGCCCGCCTCGCAGTGTCTTCTGATTTCATCCCACTGGGGGCATGAGATCCATGGACATGCGCAGTGCATATCTGAACCTCCACCTCTCACTCATCTCCCTACGGCTTCTTCAGACTGTGCGGTGTCAGCTGGTCCCTAATAGCATGCCACGGCCGTGACACCGCACAGTCTGAAGAAGCCGTAGGGAGGGGAGTGAGAGGCGAGGATATGCACTGCGCATGGCCACGGATCCCAGGCCCGCGGTGGGATTACATTAGACGACACTGCGAGGCGGGCTCTCGGCCAGCGCGGCCGCACAGGCGCAGCCAGCCTGACACCAAATGATGTCAGAAGATGGGCAGCGCTAAGTGTGCCTGGCCAAGGGATAACATAACAGCGCAGGCTCCGGGACGGAATCAAACAACGCTGAGGAGCCGGGGCACGGCGCCAAGGGGGTAGGAATGACGGCTGTGCTGCGTCATATTACGAAGGAAAGTCCCACCTCCAGGATGGTCACACGGTATCAGGGGACACATTTTATAAGTGTTTAGTTCTGTGTTTGCAAGGAGCATCATGAAAAGAGCCACCTTTTCCTTTTGCATCTTTTTTGCTGCACAAGCTGGCTCTTTCAGCTACAAACGCCTTGGGGGGGGGGTTAAAGGTTCCCTTTCGACTTTCTCCAATCAGGCTTCGGCCTACATTGTGTTCCTCTGCTTCTCCTCCTGTCCCTGGGCTCCAACACCGCTAGTTGTTGCCTGGTAGTGCTGTACGCACAGTCAACAGTCCCTCCTCTGTTATTGGGGTTCAGTAACGTCAGCTGTTCCCCAGCTGTGTGTGTGGCAATCCCTCCTACCTCCTCCACCTCCTCCTCCTCCACCTGTCCCTGGGCTCCAACACCGCTAGTTGTTGCCTGGTAGTGCTGTACGCGCAGTCCCGACAGTCCCTCCTCTGTTATTGGGGTTCAGTAACGTCAGCTGTTCCCCTGCTGTGTGTGTGGCAATCCCTCCTACCTCCTCCACCTCCTCCTCCTCCACCTGTCCCTGTGCTCCAACACCGCTAGTTGTTGCCTAGTAGTGCTGTACGCGCAGTCCCGACAGTCCCTCCTCTGTTATTGGGGTTCAGTAACGTCAGCTGTTCCCCTGCTGTGTGTGTGGCAATCCCTCCTACCTCCTACACCTCCTCCTCCTCCACCTGTCCCTGGGCTCCAACACCGCTAGTTGTTGCCTGGTAGTGCTGTACGCGCAGTCCCGACAGTCCCTCCTCTGTTATTGGGGTTCAGTAACGTCAGCTGTTCCCCTGCTGTGTGTGTGGCAATCCCTCCTACCTCCTCCACCTCCTCCTCCTCCACCTGTCCCTGGGCTCCAACACCGCTAGTTGTTGCCTGGTAGTGCTGTACGTGCAGTCCCGACAGTCCCTCCTCTGTTATTGGGGTTCAGAAACGTCAGCTGTTCCCCTGCTGTGTGTGTGGCAATCCCTCCTACCTCCTCCACCTCCTCCTCCTCCACCTGTCCCAGGGCTCCAACACCGCTAGTTGTTGCCTGGTAGTGCTGTACGCGCAGTCCCGACAGTCCCTCCTCTGTTATTGGGGTTCAGTAACGTCAGCTGTTCCCCTGCTGTGTGTGTGGCAATCCCTCCTACCTCCTCCACCTCCTCCTCCTCCACCTGTCCCTGGGCTCCAACACCGCTAGTTGTTGCCTGGTAGTGCTGTACGCGCAGTCCCGACAGTCCCTCCTCTGTTATTGGGGTTCAGTAACGTCAGCTGTTCCCCTGCTGTGTGTGTGGCAATCCCTCCTACCTCCTCCACCTCCTCCTCCTCCACCTGTCCCTGGGCTCCAACACCGCTAGTTGTTGCCTGGTAGTGCTGTACGCGCAGTCCCGACAGTCCCTCCTCTGTTATTGGGGTTCAGTAACGTCAGCTGTTCCCCTGCTGTGTGTGTGGCAATCCCTCCTACCTCCTCCACCTCCTCCTCCTCCACCTGTCCCTGGGCTCCAACACCGCTAGTTGTTGCCTGGTAGTGCTGTACGTGCAGTCCCGACAGTCCCTCCTCTGTTATTGGGGTTCAGTAACGTCAGCTGTTCCCCTGCTGTGTGTGTGGCAATCCCTCCTACCTCCTCCACCTCCTCCTCCTCCACCTGTCCCTGGGCTCCAACACCGCTAGTTGCCGTCCAGAAGTGCTGTCCGCACAGAGCCAAACACCTCGCCAATGTGTTAGTGGGGTTCAGTAACGTCAGCTGTTCCCCTGCTGTGTATACGGCAACGTGTACTGCGACCGCCACGCAGGCACAACAAGTTAAATTTAAGGGAACCTGTCCCCCCCCCCAGGCGTTTGTTACTGAAGGAGCCACCTTGTGCAGCAGTAATGATGCAAAGGGAAAAAGTGCCTCTTTTCGTTCTGCTCCTTGCACATGCTGAACCTAACACTTATGAAAAGTGTCCCCTCCTACCGTGATACCGTCCGGTAGGTGGAACTTTCCTTTGTGATGTGACGCAGCACAGCCGTCATTCTTACCCCCTTGGCGCCGTGCGCCGCCTCCTCAGCGTTGTTTGAATCAGTCCCGGAGCCTGCGCTGTTAGGTTAGCCCTTGGCCATGCACACATTTTGCGCTGCCCGTCTTCTGACATCATTTGGTGTCAGGCTGGCTGCGCCTGTGCGGCCGCGCTGGCCGAGATCCCGCCTCGTACTGTCTTCTGATTTCATCCCACTGGGGGCCTGAGATCCATGGACATGCGCAGTGCATATCTGAACCTCCACCTCTCACTCATCTCCCTACGGCTTCTTCAAACTGTGCGGTGTCAGCTGGTCCCTAATAGCATGCCACGGCCGTGACACCGCACAGTCTGAAGAAGCCGTAGGGAGGGGAGTGAGAGGCGAGGATATGCACTGCGCATGGCCACAGATCTCAGGCCCCCAGTGGGATTAAATCAGAAGACAGTACGAGGCGGGATCTCGGCCAGCGCGGCCGCACAGGCGCAGCCAGCCTGACACCAAATGATGTCAGAAGACGGGCAGCGCAAAATGTGTGCATGGCCAAGGGCTAACCTAACAGCGCAGGCTCCGGGACTGATTCAAACAACGCTGAGGAGGCTGCGCACGGCGCCAAGGGGGTAAGAATGACGGCTGTGCTGCGTCACATCACAAAGGAAAGTTCCACCTACCGGACGGTATCACGGTAGGAGGGGACACTTTTCATAAGTGTTAGGTTCAGCATGTGCAAGGACCATAATTAAAAGAGCTAAGTTTACCTTTTCCAGCATTAGTGCTGTACACGATGGCTCTTTCAGCTACAAACGCCTGGGGGGGGGGTTAAAGTTTCCCTTTCAACTTGCTCCAGTGCAGGCTTCGGCCTACACTCTGCTCCCTCTCCTCCTCCTGCTGACCCTGGGCTCCAACACCGCCAGTTGGGGCCCAGATGTGCTAGCTGCACAGAGAAAAACACCAGCCAATGTGTCAGTGGGATCCAGCACCGCCAGCTGTTCCCCTGCTGTGTATCCGGCATCGTGTCCTGCAAAAGCCACGCAGACACAAGAACTGAAATTGAAGGGAACCTGTCCCCCCTCCCCCAGGTGTTTGTATGTTTTACAGCCACCTTGTACAGCAGTAATACTGCATGTGTGCAAGGTGGCTCGGAAACTTATTCTCCTTGCCCATGGGGAACTGAACACGTCTAAAATGAGTCCTCTGAGACCATTAAAACGTCCCTCAGGTGTGATTTTCCTTTGTATTGACACGCAACAAGCTCCTTGGTAGCGCTGCCCGTCTTCTGGCCTCATTGTTTGGCTGGCTGCGCCTCTGCCGCCGCCTTGCCCCACACAACGCCCCTCGGTGTCTTATTTATTGGGACTGCGAGGGTGTGATTGATGGGCTTGATCGGTGCATTTCTTCGCCTGTCCCTCATCTCCTTCCGCCTTCTTCGGACTGTGCGGCTTCATGGCCGTGGCATGCGATAAGGGATCAGCTGACGCCGCATAGTCTGAAGCGGGTGTAAGAACCCAAGCGAGAGGCGAACATATGTACTGCGCCAGGCCATGAATCCCAGCCCCGCAGTGTTTTAACAATGTTAAGACACTGCGGGGCTGGGATTCATGGTCATCGCAAACCGCAACGGCCGACATTACATGATGTCAGAGGATGGGCAGCGCTAACAGCGCAAGGCCAAGGGATAACACGACAGCGCAGACTCCTGTGCAGCAAATAAAGATGCTCAGGAGGCCGCGCCAAGCACCAAGGTGGCATTTTTGCCAGCTGTACTGCGTCTCTTTACGAAGGGAACTCACGCCTCAAAATCAGTTTGACTGTGTAAGGGCCTAAATGTTATACGTGTTCCTTTCAGCGTGTGCAAGGAGCAAAATTAATAGAGCAACCTTTGACTTGTGCAGCATTACTGCTGCATAAGCTGTGGCTCTTCTACTTTGTAACACCTGAGGGGGGGTTAAAGGTTACCTTTGAAATTGGTTCAATTAGGCTTCGGCCTACACTCTGCTCCCCCTGCAGAGCCCGGGCTCCAACACCGCCAGTTGGGGCCCGGTACTGCTAGCTGCACAGAGAAAAACACCAGCCAAAGTGTCAGTGGGGTTCAGCACCGCCAGCTGTTCCCCTGCTGTGTAGCCGGCAACGTGTCCTGCGACCGCCACGCAGGCACAAGAACTGAAATTGAAGGGAACCTGTCCCCCCTCCCCCAGGCGTTTGTACGTTTTACAGCCACCTCGTACAGCGGTAATGCTGCGTGTGTGCAAGGTGGCTCATAAACGTATTCTCCTCGCACATGTGGAACTGAAAACACGTCTAAAATGTGTCCTCTGTGTGACCATTTAACCGTCCCGGTGGTGTGACTTTCCTTTGTAATGACACGCTGCAACCCCCTTGGTAGCGCTGCCCGTCTTCTGGCATCATTGTTTGGCTGCCTGCGCCTCTGCAGCCGCCCTGACCCACACAACGCCCCTCGGTGTCTTATTTATTGGGACTGCGAGGGTGTGATTGATGGGCATGAGCAGTGCATATCTTCGCCTGTTGTCACTCATCTCCTTCCGCCTTCTTCAGACTGTGCGGCTTCATGGCCGTGGCATGCGATAAGGGATCAGCTGACGCCGCACAGTCTGAAGCGGGTGTAAGGACCCGAGTGTGAGAGGCGAACATATGTGCTGCGCCAGGCCATGAATCCCAGACCCGCAGTGTTTTAACAATGTTAAGACACTGCGGGGCTGGGATTTATGGTCATCGCGAACCGCACCGGCCGACATTACATGATGTCAGAAGATGGGCAGCGCTAACAGCGCTAGGCCAGGGGATAACACGACAGCGCAGACTCCTGTACAGCAAATAACAACGCTCAGGAGGCTGCACCCAGCACCAAGGTGGGATTCTTGACATCTGTGCTGCGTCTCATTACGAAGGGAACTCGCGCCTCCAACACAGTTTGACTGTATAAAGGGCTAAATGTTATACGTGTTTCATTCAGCGTGTGCAAGGAGAAAAATTAAAAGAGCAACCTTTGACTTGTGCGGCACTACTGCTGCATAAGCTGTGGCTCTTCTAGTTTGTAACCCCTGAGGGGGGTTAAAGGTTTACTTTAAAATTGGTTCAATTAGGCTTCGGCCTACACTCTGCTCCCCCTGCAAAGCCCGGGCTCCAACACCGCCAGTTGGGGCCCGGTACTGCTAGCTGCACAGAGAAAAACACCAGCCAAAGTGTCAGTGGGGTTCAGCACCGCCAGCTGTTCCCCTGCTGTGTAGCCGGCAACGTGTCCTGCGACCGCCACGCAGGCACAACAGACCCAAAGCTGCCGCCAGTGCAGGCTTCGGCCTACACTCCCCTCCCCCTGCTCCTCCTCCTGCTCCTCCTCCTGCTGACCCTGGGCTCTAACACCGCCAGTTGGGGCCCGGTACTGCTAGCTGCACAGAGAAAAACACCAGCCAATGTGTCAGTGGGGTCCAGCACCGCCAGCTGTTCCCCTGCTGTGTAGCCGGCAACGTGTCCTGCAAAAGCCACGCAGACACAAGAACTGAAATTGAAGGGAACCTGTCCCCCCTCCCCCAGGCGTTTGTACGTTTTACAGCCACCTCGTACAGCGGTAATGCTGCGTGTGTGCAAGGTGGCTCATAAACGTATTCTCCTCGCACATGTGGAACTGAAAACACGTCTAAAATGTGTCCTCTGTGTGACCATTTAACCGTCCCGGTGGTGTGACTTTCCTTTGTAATGACACGCTGCAACCCCCTTGGTAGCGCTGCCCGTCTTCTGGCATCATTGTTTGGCTGCCTGCTCCTCTGCGGCCGCCCTGACCCACACAACGCCCCTCGGTGTCTTATTTATTGGGACTGCGAGGGTGTGATTGATGGGCATGAGCAGTGCATATCTTCGCCTATTGTCACTCATCTCCTTCCGCCTTCTTCAGACTGTGCGGCTTCATGGCCGTGGCATGCGATAAGGGATCAGCTGACGCCGCACAGTCTGAGGCGGGTGTAAGGACCCGAGTGTGAGAGGCGAACATATGTGCTGCGCCAGGCCATGAATCCCAGACCTGCAGTGTTTTAACAATGTTAAGACACTGCGGGGCTGGGATTCATGGTCATCGCGAACCGCACCGGCCGACATTACATGATGTCAGAAGATGGGCAGCGCTAACAGCGCTAGGCCAGGGGATAACACGACAGCGCAGACTCCTGTACAGCAAATAACAACGCTCAGGAGGCTGCACCCAGCACCAAGGTGGGATTCTTGACATCTGTGCTGCATCTCATTACGAAGGGAACTCGCGCCTCCAACACAGTTTGACTGTATAAAGGGCTAAATGTTATACGTGTTTCATTCAGCGTGTGCAAGGAGAAAAATTAAAAGAGCAACCTTTGACTTGTGCGGCACTACTGCTGCATAAGCTGTGGCTCTTCTAGTTTGTAACCCCTGAGGGGGGGTTAAAGGTTTACTTTAAAATTGGTTCAATTAGGCTTCGGCCTACACTCTGCTCCCCCTGCAGAGCCCAGGCTCCAACACCGCCAGTTGGGGCCCGGTACTGCTAGCTGCACAGAGAAAAACACCAGCCAAAGTGTCAGTGGGGTTCAGCACTGCCAGCTGTTCCCCTGCTGTGTAGCCGGCAACGTGTCCTGCGACCGCCACGCAGGCACAACAGACCCAAAGCTGCCGCCAGTTCAGGCTTCGGCCTACACTCCCCTCCCCCTGCTCCTCCTCCTGCTCCTCCTCCTGCTGACCCTGGGCTCTAACACCGCCAGTTGGGGCCCGGTACTGCTAGCTGCACAGAGAAAAACACCAGCCAATGTGTCAGTGGGGTCCAGCACCGCCAGCTGTTCCCCTGCTGTGTAGCCGGCAACGTGTCCTGCAAAAGCCACGCAGACACAAGAACTGAAATTGAAGGGAACCTGTCCCCCCTCCCCCAGGCGTTTGTACGTTTTACAGCCACCTCGTACAGCGGTAATGCTGCATGTGTGCAAGGTGGCTCATAAACGTATTCTCCTCGCACATGTGGAACTGAAAACACGTCTAAAATGTGTCCTCTGTGTGACCATTTAACCGTCCCGGTGGTGTGACTTTCCTTTGTAATGACACGCTGCAACCCCCTTGGTAGCGCTGCCCGTCTTCTGGCATCATTGTTTGGCTGCCTGCGCCTCTGCGGCCGCCCTGACCCACACAACGCCCCTCGGTGTCTTATTTATTGGGACTGCGAGGGTGTGATTGATGGGCATGAGCAGTGCATATCTTCGCCTGTTGTCACTCATCTCCTTCCGCCTTCTTCAGACTGTGCGGCTTCATGGCCGTGGCATGCGATAAGGGATCAGCTGACGCCGCACAGTCTGAAGCGGGTGTAAGGACCCGAGTGTGAGAGGCGAACATATGTGCTGCGCCAGGCCATGAATCCCAGACCCGCAGTGTTTTAACAATGTTAAGACATTGCGGGGCTGGGATTCATGGTCATCGCGAACCGCACCGGCCGACATTACATGATGTCAGAAGATGGGCAGCGCTAACAGCGCTAGGCCAGGGGATAACACGACAGCGCAGACTCCTGTACAGCAAATAACAACGCTCAGGAGGCTGCACCCAGCACCAAGGTGGGATTCTTGACATCTGTGCTGCGTCTCATTACGAAGGGAACTCGCGCCTCCAACACAGTTTGACTGTATAAAGGGCTAAATGTTATACGTGTTTCATTCGGCGTGTGCAAGGAGAAAAATTAAAAGAGCAACCTTTGACTTGTGCGGCACTACTGCTGCATAAGCTGTGGCTCTTCTAGTTTGTAACCCCTGAGGAGGGGTTAAAGGTTACCTTTGAAATCGGTTCAATTAGGCTTCGGCCTACACTCTGCTCCACCGGCAGAGCCCGGGCTCCAACAACGCTAGTTGCTGTCCGGAAGTGCTGGCTGCACAGAGCCAAACACCTCGCCAATGTGTCAGTGGGGTTCAGCACCGCCAGCTGTTCCCCTGCTGTGTAGCCGGCAACGTGTCCTGCGACCGCCACGCAGGCACAACAGACCCAAAGCTGCCGCCAGTGCAGGCTTCGGCCTACACTCCCCTCCCCCTGCTCCTCCTTCTGCTGACCCTGGGCTCTAACATCGCCAGTTGGGGCTCTAGGAAGACAAGCTTGAATAGGTCCCCATCCTGGTTCCAGTACCGTCAGCTGGTTCCGGGCAGAGCCTTTGGCTTAGGTGCCTCCCTCTGGGTATCCGAGTTCCACCAACGTCAGGTGGTCCTTGGTAGTGCTTTCAGGCACGGGTACCTCCTGCTTAGTAACCGGGTTCCAGTAACGTCAGCTGGTCCTCGGTAGTTCCATTGGCTCTTGGACCTTCGGCTACCCATCCGGGTTCCAGTACCGTCAGCTGGTTCTCGGCAGTGTCTTTTGCTCTTGTACCTTCTGCTCCCCATCCTGGTTCCAGTACCGTCAGCTGGTTCCGGGCAGAGCCTTTGGCTTAGGTGCCTCCCTCTGGGTATCCGAGTTCCACCAACGTCAGGTGGTCCTTGGTAGTGCTTTCAGGCACGGGTACCTCCTGCTTAGTAACCGGGTTCCAGTAACGTCAGCTGGTCCTCGGTAGTTCCATTGGCTCTTGGACCTTCGGCTACCCATCCGGGTTCCAGTACCGTCAGCTGGTTCTCGGCAGTGTCTTTTGCTCTTGTACCTTCTGCTCCCCATCCTGGTTCCAGTACCGTCAGCTGGTTCCGGGCAGAGCCTTTGGCTTAGGTGCCTCCCTCTGGGTATCCGAGTTCCACCAACGTCAGGTGGTCCTTGGTAGTGCTTTCAGGCACGGGTACCTCCTGCTTAGTAACCGGGTTCCAGTAACGTCAGCTGGTCTTCGGTAGTTCCATTGGCTCTTGGACCTTCGGCTACCCATCCGGGTTCCAGTACTGTCAGATGGTTCTCGGCAGTGTCTTTTGCTCTTGTACCTTCTGCTCCCCATCCTGGTTCCAGTACCGTCAGCTGGTTCTGGGCAGAGCCTTTGGCTTAGGTGCCTCCCTCTGGGTATCCGAGTTCCACCAACGTCAGGTGGTCCTTGGTAGTGCTTTCAGGCACGGGTACCTCCTGCTTAGTAACCGGGTTCCAGTAACATCAGCTGGTCCACGGTAGTTCCATTGGCTCTTGGACCTTCGGGTAGCCATCCGAGTTCCAGATCCATCAGCTGTTTCTCGGCATTTTCTCAGCCTTCTTGTACCTTCTGCTACATTTCCAAGTTCAAGACCCTAAAGACGATGACCCGGAAGACCACCCCTAAGATGATGACGACACCAGAGACGACAACCACCGAGATGACGACGACCCTGGAGACGATGACCCTGAAGACGACCCCGATGACGACGACCCCGATGACGACGACCCCGGAGACGACGACCCTGGAGACGACGACGACATGGGAGACCGAGAAGCAGAAGAACAAGAGGCTGCAGAACAAAGAGCAGAAGAACATTAAGCATAAGACTAAATATCAGAGCAAAAGATATTATCTAAATTATAAGCAGAAGAAGACTAAGCAGTGTATGGGGGTGAGTCCGTTCCTCCTCGTGGTGCCCCTGGATAAAGCCTGATGCTGCAGGCCAAACTGAACGCGGACAAATGTAACTCTTTTGTGACAGGCAGAACGGAAGGTGTAATCTTCAAACTTTTATAGATAACAACTACAGGAATGCCTGTCACAAATAAGAATATGATGAAGAAGTTGAATATGAAAAAGATAATAGTTAAATAAAAAGAATATGAACAATGTAAAAAAAAAAAATTAGAGGTAGAAGAAGATGAATAAGGTGAAGATAGTTGATGTCAAAGAAGCTGATGATGAGGATAATGAAGAAGAAAGTGTGGGAGAAGTAAAAAAGAAGGTGAAGGACGTGGAAGTAGTGAAACATCAATATCTGACAAAATAAATTAAAAAAAAATAGTCAAAATCTTTCTAACGCCGACCGTCATAAAAAAAAACAAAAAAACCTGCTATTCTATTTGTTTGGGCTAAACTTCTGTGCCTTTAATGTCTCCGCCACCTCCCCCAATACATCCTACATTATTCTTAGTTGTTTTCCTTCATGTAGAATGAACCTACAAGGAAAGAAAGGGTTTATTTTAATTCCGATATTTTCGTTCCATTGACTTGCATTGGGATCGGGTATCGGTATCGGATTAGATCCGATACTTTGACGGTATCGGCCGATACTTTCCGATACCGATACTTTCCGATATCGGAAGGTATCGCTCAACACTATCCCTGATAGATGGACGAGTAGGGTTATTTCTGAGGTTCATTGTTCAGTGTTGGCTGGTCATCCTGGGATTTTTGGTACCAGAGATTTGGTTGCCAGGTCCTTTTGGTGGCCTTCCTTGTCACGGGATGTGCGTTCTTTTGTGCAGTCCTGTGGGACTTGTGCTCGGGCCAAACCTTGCTGTTCTCGTGCCAGTGGGTTGCTTTTGCCTTTGCCTGTCCCGAAGAGGCCCTGGACACATATTTCCATGAATTTTATTTCTGATCTTCCTGTCTCTCAAAGGATGTCTGTCATCTGGGTGGTTTGTGATCGGTTTTCTAAGATGGTCCATTTGGTACCCTTGCCTAAATTGCCTTCCTCCTCTGATTTGGTTCCATTATTTTTTCAGCATGTGGTTCGTTTGCATGGCATTCCGGAGAACATTGTGTCGGACAGAGGTTCCCAATTTGTTTCTAGGTTTTGGCGGTCATTTTGTGCTAAGATGGGCATTGATTTGTCTTTTTCTTCAGCGTTCCATCCTCAGACAAATGGCCAAACCGAACGAACCAATCAGACCTTGGAAACCTATCTGAGATGCTTTGTTTCTGCTGATCAGGATGATTGGGTGACCTTCTTGCCATTGGCCGAGTTCGCCCTTAATAATCGGGCTAGTTCTGCTACTTTGGTTTCGCCTTTTTTTTGCAATTCTGGTTTTCATCCTCGTTTTTTTTCAGGGCAGGTTGAGCCTTCTGACTGTCCTGCTGTGGATTCTGTGGTGGACAGGTTGCAACAAATTTGGACTCACGTGGTGGACAATTTGACGTTGTCTCAGGAGAAGGCGCAACGTTTTGCTAACCGCCGTCGCTGTGTTGGTCCCCGACTTCGTGTTGGGGATTTGGTTTGGTTGTCTTCTCGTTATGTTCCTATGAAGGTTTCTTCTCCTAAGTTCAAGCCTCGTTTCATTGGTCCTTATAAGATTTCTGAAATTATCAATCCTGTGTCGTTTCGTTTGGCCCTTCCAGCTTCTTTTGCCATCCATAATGTGTTCGATAGGTCGTTGTTGCGGAGATATGTGGCGCCTATGGTTCCTTCCGTTGATCCTCCTGTTCCGGTGTTGGTTGAGGGGGAGTTGGAGTATGTGGTGGAGAAGATTTTAGATTCTCATATTTCGAGACGGAAGCTTCAGTACCTGGTTAAATGGAAGGTCTATGGTCAGGAGGATAATTCCTGGGTTGTTGCCTCCGATGTCCATGCTGCCGATTTGGTTCATGCCTTTCATTTGGCTCGTCCTGATCGGCCTGGGGGCTCTGGTGAGGGTTCGGTGACCCCTCCTCAAGGGGGGGGTACTGTTGTGAATTCCGTTCTAGGGCTCCCTCCTGTGGTCATGAATGGTACTTTGGTGAGTTCTGTTCTTGGACACCCTCTGGTGGCTTTGAGTGGAACTGCTGATCTTTGAGGTTGGCTTTCTCAGCTGCCCTCGTTTATTGCTGCTGCTGGCTTCCCTATTTAACTCTGTCCAGATCGTTAGTCCATGCCAGCTGTCAATGTCTCAGTACTGGTTCAGATCTCTCTTGGAATTCTCAGATGACCTGATTACTCCAGCAGAAGCTAAGTCCTTGCTAGTCATTTGCTGTTCATTGGTTTTTGAATATATTTTTCAGTACATGCTATGTTTCAGTCCAGCCTGCTATTATGATATTTCCTTGCTAGCTGGAAGCTCTGGGGGTGCAGAGCTGCACCTCCACACCGTGAGTCGGTGTGGAGGTCTTTTTGCACACTCTGCGTGGTTTTTGTAGTTATTTATACTGACCGCATAGTTCCCTTTCTATCCTCTGTCTTTCTAGAGAAGATTCGGCCTCCTTTGCTAAAGTCTGTTTCATTCCTGTGTTTGTTACTTCCTCTTAACTCACAGTCAATATTTGTGGGGGGCTTCCTTTACTTTGGGGAATTTCTCTGAGGCAAGGTAGGCTGCTATTTCTATCTTTAGGGGTAGTTAGCTCTTAGGCTGTGAAGAGGCGTCTAGGGAGAGTTAGGTACGCTCCATGGCTATTTCTAGTGTGTGTGATAGGATTAGGGATTGCGGTCAGTAGAGTTACCACTTCCTCAGAGCTTGTCCCAGGTTTTCTGTTTTAACCATCAGGTCACTTCGGGTGCTCCTAACCACCAGGTCATAACAGGCTACGCCGTTGTGGGAGCGCAACGATCGTGTGGTGCGGAGTGTTCCTCGGTTTCTGGACACTCTGAAACAGGTCTTTGTAGGACCTCAAGTCACCCATGATACAGCGCTCCAGCTGCTGGCTTTGACTCAGGGTTCAGACATGGTCAGTCATTTTGCGGTTACCTTCCGGACGTTAGCGTCTGAGTTGGAATGGCCGGATAAAACCCTCATTCCCTTATTTTGGAGGGGGCTGGCTGACCATGTGAAGGACCCTTTGGCTACTAGGGAGATTCCCGCCACACTGGAGGAGCTCATAGCTGTATCAACTCGCATAGACCTTCGTTTTCACAAGCGAAGTTGGAGCGAGCCCAGTGTAGGCAGAGGTTTCGGCTGGCTCCCACCTTCGCCAGACCTCTGGAATCTCCAGTCCAGGCGCCCGAGTCACATGAGGCCATAGAGGTGACATGAGCGGGACCCAAGTCCCAGTCCGCTCGTGCACATAAGGTCTGTCATGTTTGCCGGCAGTCAGGACATCTTGCCTCCAAGTGTCCTCAGCGGCCGGGGAAACATCAGCGTCTAGTGGCAGTAGGAGGAGGTACACTAGACACGGCGACGTTTGCCTCAAAGTTGTCCTTCAAGGGGACAATTACCTTTGGCCCATCCACTCTTATGGTAGAGCTATGCGTGGACTCTGGGGCGGAGGGTAAGTTTATGTCATCCGCTTTCGCCCAGCATCACGCAATACCCCTGGTTATGCTCGCCAAACCAGTAACCGTTCGAGTGGTAAATGGGTCGACACTAGTGTTGAGCGATACTTTCCGATATCGGAAAGTATCGGTATCGGAAAGTATCGGCCGATACCGTCACAGTATCGGAATCCAATCCGATACCGATACCCGATCCCAATGCAAGTCAATGGGACGAAAATATCGGAATTAAAATAAACCCTTTATACACTTGTAGGTTCATGCTACATGAAGGAAAACAACTAAGAATATTGTAGGATGTATTGGGGGACGTGGCGGAGATATTAATGGGACAGAGGTTTAGCCCAATGTAATAGAATAGCAGGATTTTTTATTTTTTTTTATGAAGTTCGGCGTTAGAAAGAATTTGACTATGTTTTTTTTTTTTTTTTTTATGTCAGATATTGATGTTTCACTACTTCCACGCCCTTCACCTTCTTTTTTACTTCTCCCACGCTTTCTTCTTAATTATCCTCATCATCAGCTTCTTTGACATCAACTTCTTCACCTTATTCATCTTCTTCTTCATCTTCTACCTATTATTTTTTGGGTTACATTGTTCATATTCTTTTTATTTTACTATTATCTTCATCATATTCAACTTCTTCATCATATTCTTATTTGTGACAGGCATTCCCGTAGTTGTTATCTATAAAAGTTTGAAGATTACACCTTCCGTTCTGCCTGTCACAAAACAGTTACATTTGTCCGCGTTCAGTTTGGCCTGCAGCATCAGGCTTTATCCAGGGGCACCACGAGGAGGAACGGACTCACCCCCATACACTGCTTAGTCTTCTTCTGCTTATAATTTACATAATATTTTTTGCTCTGATATTTTGTGTTATGCTTAATGTCCTTCTGCTCTTTGTTCTGCAGCCTCTTGTTCTTCTGCTTCTCGGTCTTCCAGGTCGTCGTCGTCTCCAGGGTCGTCGTCTCCGGGGTCGTCGTCATCGGGGTGGTCTTCAGGGTCGTCGTCTCCGGGGTCGTCGTCATCGGGGTGGTCTTCGGGGTCATCGTCTCCAGGGTCGTCGTCATCACGGTGGTTGTCGTCTCTGGTGTCGTCGTCATCTTAGGGGTGGTCTTCTGGGTCATTGTGTTTAGTCTCTTGAACTTGGAAATGTAGCAGAAGGTACAAGAAGGCTGAGAAAATGCCGAGAACCAGCTGATGGAACTGGAACTCGGATGGCTACCCGAAGGTCCAAGAGCCAATGGAACTACCGAGGACCAGCTGACGTTACTGGAACCCGGTTACTAAGCAGGAGGTACCTGTGCTGAAAGCACTACCAAGGACCACCTGACGTTGGTGGAACTCGGATACCCAGAGGGAGGCACCTAAGCCAAAGGCTCTGCCCGGAACCAGCTGACGGTACTGGAACCAGGATGGGGAGCAGAAGGTACAAGAGCAAAAGACACTGCCGAGAACCAGCTGACGGTGCTGGAACCCGGATGGGTAGCCGAAGGTCCAAGAGCCAATGGAACTACCGAGGACCAGCTGACGTTACTGGAACCCGGTTACTAAGCAGGAGGTACCCGTGCCTGAAAGCACTACCAAGGACCACCTGACGTTGGTGGAACTCGGATACCAAAGGGAGGCACCTAAGCCAAAGGCTCTGCCCGGAACCAGCTGACGGTACTGGAACCAGGATGGGGAGCAGAAGGTACAAGAGCAAGTGTCTGCGTGGCTTTTGCAGGACACGATGCCGGCTGCACAGCAGGGGAACAGCTGGCGGTGCTGGACCCCACTGACACATTGGCGAGGTGTTTTTCTCTGTGCAGCTAGCACATCTGGGCCCCAACTGGCGGTTTGTTAGAGCCCAGGGTCAGCAGGAGGAGGAGCAGGAGGAGGAGGAGCAGGGGGAGGGGAGTGTAGGCCGAAGCCTGCACTGGCGGCAGCTTTGGGTCTGTTGTGTCTGCGTGGCTTTTGCAGGACACGTTGCCGGCTACACAGCAGGGGAACAGCTGGCGGTGCTGGACCCCACTGACACATTGGCGAGGTGTTTGGCTCTGTGCAGCCAGCACTTCCGGACAGCAACTAGCGTTGTTGGAGCCCGGGCTCTGCAGGTGGAGCAGAGTGTAGGCCGAAGCCTAATTGAACCGATTTCAAAAGTCACCTTTAACCCCCCCTCAGGGGTTACAAAGTAGAAGAGCCACAGCTTATGCAGCAGCAGTGCTGCGCAAGTCAAAGGTTGCTCTTGTAATTTTTCTCCTTGCACACGCTGAATGGAACACGTATAACATTCAGCCCTTTATACAGTCAAACTGTGTAATGGAGGCGAGAGTTCCCTTTGTAATGAGACGCAGCACAGGTGTCAAGAATCCCACCTTGGTGCTGGGTGCAGCCTCCCGAGCGTTGTTATTTGCTGTACAGGAGTCTGCGCTGTCGTGTTATCCCCTGGCCTAGCGCCGTTAGCGCTGCCCATCTTCTGGCATCATGTAATGTCGGCCGGTGCGGTTCGCGATGCCCATGAATCCCAGCCCCGCAGTGTCTTAACATTGTTAAAACACTGCGGGGCTGGGATTCAGGGCCTGGCGCAGCACATATGTTGGCCTCTCACACTCGGGTCCTTACACCCGCTTCAGACTGTGCGGCGTCATCTGATCCCTTATCGCATGCCACGGCCATGAAGCCGCACAGTCCGAAGAAGGCGGAAGGAGAGGAGGGACAGGCGAACTGATGCACTGATCCTGCCCATCAATCACACCCTCGCAGTCCCAATAAATAAGACACCGAGGGGCGTTGTGTGGGTCAGGGCGGCCGCAGAGGCGCAGGCAGCCAAACAATGATGCCAGAAGACGGGCAGCGCTACCAAGGGGGTTGCAGCGTGTCATTACAAAGGAAAGTCACACCACCGGGACGGTTAAATGGTCACACAGAGGACACATTTCAGACGTGTTTTCAGTTCCACATGTGCGAGGAGAATACGTTTCTGAGCCACCTTGCACACATGCAGCATTACCGCTGTACAAGGTGGCTGGATAACGTAAAAACGCCTGGGGGAGGGGGGACAGGTTCCCTTCAATTTCAGTTCTTGTGTCTGCGTGGCTTTTGCAGGACACGTTGCCGGCTGCACAGCAGGGGAACAGCTGGCGGTGCTGGACCCCACTGACACATTGGCTGGTGTTTTTCTCTGTGCAGCTAGCACATCTGGGCAAAAACTGGCGGTGTTAGAGCCCAGGGTCAGCAGGAGGAGCAGGGGGAGCGGAGTGTAGGCCGAAGCCTGCACTCGAGCAAGTTGAAAGGAAACCTTTAACCCCCCCCCCCCCAGGCGTTTGTAGCTGAAAGAGCCATTGTGTACAGCACTAATGCTGGAAAAGGTAAACTTAGCTCTTTTAATTATGGTCCTTGTACATGCGGAACCTAACATTTATGAAATGTGTCTCCTCACAGCGTTAAACCGTCCGGTAGGTGGAACTTTCCTTTGTCGTGTGACGCAGCACAGCCATCATTTTTACCCCCTTGGCGCCGTGCGCCGCCTCCTCAGCGTTGTTTGAATCTGTCCCGGAGCCTGCGCTGTTAGGTTAGCCCTTGGCCATGCACACATGTTGCGCTGCCCGTCTTCTGACCTCATTTGGTGTCAGGCTGGCTGCGCCTGTGCGGGTGCGCTGGCCGAGATCCCGCCTCGCAGTGTCGTCTAATGTAATCCCACCGCGGGCCTGTGATCCGTGCCCGTGCGCAGTGCATATCCTCTCCTCTCACTCCCCTCCCTACGGCTTTTTCAGACTGTGCGGTGTCACGGCCGTGGCATGCTATTAGGGACCAGCTGACATCGCACAGTCTGAAGAAGCCGTAGGGAGGGGAGTGAGAGGAGAGGATATGCACTGCGCACGGGCACGGATCACAGGCCCGCGGTGGGATTACATTAGACGACACTGCGAGGCGGGATCTCGGCCAGCGCACCCGCACAGGCGCAGCCAGCCTGACACCAAATGAGGTCAGAAGACGGGCAGCGCAACATGTGTGCATGGCCAAGGGCTAACCTAACAGCGCAGGCTCCGGGACAGATTCAAACAACGCTGAGGAGGGGGCGCACGGCGCCAAGGGGGTAAAAATGATGGCTGTGCTGCGTCACACGACAAAGGAAAGTTCCACCTACCGGACGGTTTAACGCTGTGTGGGGACACATTTCATAAGTGTTAGGTTCAGCATGTGCAAGGAGCATCACGAAAAGAGGCACTTTTTCCCTTTGCATCATTACTGCTGCACAAGGTGGCTCCTTCAGTAACAAACGCCTGGGGGGGGGGGGGGGGGGGTCAGGTTCCCTTACATTTAACTTGTTGTGTCTGCGTGGCGGTCGCAGTACACGTTGCCGTATACACAGCAGGGGAACAGCTGGCGGTGCTGAACCCCACTAACACATTGGCGAGGTGTTTGGCTCTGTGCGTACAGCACTTCTGGACGGCAACTAGCGGTGTTGGAGCCCAGGGACAGGTGGAGGAGGAGGAGGTTGGAGGAGGTTGGAGGAGGTAGGAGGGATTGCCACACACACAGCAGGGGAACAGCTGACGTTACTGAACCCCAATAACAGAGGAGGGACTGTTGACTGTGCGTACAGCACTTCTGGACGGCAACTGGCGGTGTTGGAGCCCAGGGACAGGTGGAGGAGGAGGAGGTTGGAGGAGGTTGGAGGAGGTAGGAGGGATTGCCACACACACAGCAGGGGAACAGCTGACGTTACTGAACCCCAATAACAGAGGAGGGACTGTTGACTGTGCGTACAGCACTTCTGGACGGCAACTGGCGGTGTTGGAGCCCAGGGACAGGTGGAGGAGGAGGAGGTTGGAGGAGGTTGGAGGAGGTAGGAGGGATTGCCACACACACAGCAGGGGAACAGCTGACGTTACTGAACCCCAATAACAGAGGAGGGACTGTTGACTGTGCGTACAGCACTTCTGGACGGCAACTGGCGGTGTTGGAGCCCAGGGACAGGTGGAGGAGGAGGAGGTTGGAGGAGGTAGGAGGGATTGCCACACACACAGCAGGGGAACAGCTGACGTTACTGAACCCCAATAACAGAGGAGGGACTGTTGACTGTGCGTACAGCACTTCTGGACGGCAACTGGCGGTGTTGGAGCCCAGGGACAGGTGGAGGAGGAGGAGGTTGGAGGAGGTTGGAGGAGGTAGGAGGGATTGCCACACACACAGCAGGGGAACAGCTGACGTTACTGAACCCCAATAACAGAGGAGCGACTGTTGACTGTGCGTACAGCACTTCTGGACGGCAACTAGCGGTGTTGGAGCCCAGGGGCAGGTGGAAAAGCAGAGGAACACAATGTAGGCCGAAGCCTGAGAAAGTCGAAAGGGAACCTTTAACCCCCCCCCCAAGGCGTTTGTAGCTGAAAGAGCCAGCTTGTGCAGCACAAAAGATGCAAAAGGAAAAGGTGGCTCTTTTCATCATGCTCCTTGCAAACACAGAACTAAACACTTATAAAATGTGTCCCCTGAAGCCGTGAAACCGTCCCGGAGGTGGGACTTTCCTTCGTAATATGACGCAGCACAGCCATCATTACTACCCCCCCGCCGCCGTGCCCCGGCTCCTCAGCGTTGTTTGATTCCGTCCCGGAGCCTGCGCTGTTATGTTATCCCGTGGCCAGGCACACTTAGCGCTGCCCATCTTCTGACATCATTTGGTGTCAGGCTGGCTGCGCCTGTGCGGCCGCGCTGGCCGAGAGCCCGCCTCGCAGTGTCTTCTGATGTAATCCCACTGGGGGCCTGGGATCCATGGCCATGCGCAGTGCATATCCTCGCCTCTCACTCCCCTCCCTACGGCTTCTTTTCCAGACTGTGCGGTGTCACGGCCGTGGCATGCTATTAGGGACCAGCTGACACCGAACAGTCTGAAGAAGCCATAGGGAGATGAGTGAGAGGTGGAGGTTCAGATATGCACTGCGCATGTCCATAGATCCCAGGCCCCCAGTGGGATTAAATCAGAAGACACTGCGAGGCGGGCTCTCGGCCAGCGTGGCCGCACAGGCGCAGCCAGCCTGACACCAAATGATGCCAGAAGACGGGCAGCGCTAAGTGTGCCTGGCCACGGGATAACATAACAGCGCAGGCTCCGGGACGGAATCAAACAACGCTGAGGAGCCGGGGCGCGGCGCCGGGGGGGTAGGAATGACGGCTGTGCTGCGTCATATTACGAAGGAAAGTCCCACCTCCGGGACGGTTTTACGGTATCAGTGGACACATTTTATAAGTGTTAAGTTTTGCGTGTGCAAGGAGCAAAACCAAAATAGCTACCTTTTTCCTTGTGCAGCATTACTGCTGCACAAGGTGGCTCTTTCAGTAACAAACGCCTTGGGGGGGGGGGGGGACAGATTCCCTTACATTTCAGTTGTTGTGTCAGCGTGGCGGTCGCATGACACATTGCCGGCTACACAGCTGGGGATCAGCTGACGTTACTGAAACCCAATAACACTGGGTCGTATGTTTTGACTGTGCAGACGGCACGTCTGAGCCTCAACTGGCGGTGTTGGAGCCCAGGAATTTAAGTTCAGGTGGTAGAAAGATGAACACAACAGGAGACCTGGATAACGTATACAGTGACCTAATTATTTAATCAGGAGGAGGAGTGGCAAATTCCTGCGAGATCCAGGCCTTGTTCATTTTCAGGACAGTAAGCCGGTCAACGTTATCGGAGGATAGTCGCATGCGACGGTCAGTTAGTACACCACCTGCAGCACTAAAGACACGTTCCGATAATACACTGGCCGCAGGGCAAGACAGCACCTCCAATGCATACTGGCTTAGCTCTGGCCATGTATCCAGCTTTGAGACCCAAAACTTGAAAGGGGAAGAGCCGTCTGGGAGTACAGCAAGAGGGCAAGACATGTAGTCTGTCACCATCTGACGGAACCGTTGCCTCCTGCTGACTGGAGCCGTCTGTGATGGTGTAGACTTTTGTGGGGGGCACACAAAACTGTGCCACAGTTGGGCCATACTGGTCTTGCCTTGGGCAGAGGCACTGCTTCTGCTCCCTCTTTGTGCAGAGCCTCCACCACTGCCTGGACGCACTGAGCTGCTTTGGAATGCAGTAGCAGCACTTCTCTCAGTTGGAATGGAGAAGATGATGGAACTGACCAGTGTGTCTTGGTACTCCCGCATTTTTCGCTCCCGGTTCAACGGTGTGATGAGGCTTTCTACGTTGTCCCGGTAGCGAGGATCGAGGAGGGTGAACACCCAATAATCAGACATGTTGAGAATGTGGTCGATGCGGCGGTCGTTTCTCAGGCACTGCAGCATGTAATCCACCATGTGCTGCAGACTGCCAACTGCCCAAGAAACGCTGTCCCCAGCTGGAGGCGTGATCTCTGCCCGCTCGTCATCACCCCACCCTCGCTGTACACACTGAGTACTGGACAATTCGGGAACTCCCTCCTCTGGACGGATGTCTTCCTCCTCCATTGACTCCTCCTCATCCTCCTCACAAACTGTCCCCTGCCTACGCGTTTGTGAGGAACCACGTGGCGCTGACTGTCCAGAAGATGATGGAAGTGGTGAATCCTCATCCTCCACCT
The DNA here is from genome assembly GCF_051348905.1 of Ranitomeya variabilis. Classification (NCBI taxonomy): domain Eukaryota; kingdom Metazoa; phylum Chordata; class Amphibia; order Anura; family Dendrobatidae; genus Ranitomeya; species Ranitomeya variabilis. Next base: position 505,825,194 of record NC_135235.1, read on the forward strand.
CTTCCACAACATCATCCCTTAGCGCTTGCAGTGATTTTTCAAGCAGGCAGATAAGGGGGACAGTCATGCTGACTAGTGCATCATCTGCACTCGCCATCCGCGTGGAATAATCAAAGGGACGCAAAACCTGGCAGACATCCTTCATAGTGGCCCACTCTGTGGTTGTGAAGTCTGTACGGCGCTGACTGCGACTTTTTTGCGCCTGATACAGCTGGTACTCCATTACAGCTTGCTGCTGCTCACACAACCGCTCCAACATATGTAACGTGGAATTCCACCTGGTAGGTAGGTCACATATGATGCGATGTTCCGGCAGGCGGTGTCGGCGCTGCAGAGCCGCAATGCGCGCTTTTGCCGTGCTGGAACGCCGCAAGTGAGCACACTCTAGGCGGACCTTGTGCAGCAGTGCATCAAGATCCGGATAGTCCCTCAAAAAACTCTGCACGACCAAATTGAGCACATGTGCCAGACATGGGATGTGAGTGAGGTTGCCGAGGCCCAGGGCTGCCACCAGATTTCGGCCATTATCACACACTACCATGCCTGGCTGGAGATTCGCTGGCTCAAACCACACATCGCTCTCCTGCTTGATGGCATTCCAGAGCTCCTGCGCTGTGTGGCTACGATTCCCCAAAAAAATTAATTTCAAGACGGCCTGTTGACGTTTGGCCACGGCTGTGCTCATGTCGGTCGTAACAGGTACACGTTCATCACGGGTCCATGTGGAGGTGGACTGTGACGGCTCCTGCAGCGATGATTCTGAGGAACTGGTGTAAGAGGAGGAGTCAATGCGTACAGAATGGATTCCTGCAATCCTTGGAGTGGGCAGGACACGTCCTGCGCCACTCGCACGGTCTGTACCCGGCTCAACTACATTAACCCAATGGGCAGTGAGGGAAAGGTATCGCCCCTGTCCATGTTGACTGGTCCACGCATCGGTGGTGAGGTGGACCTTGCTACTGACGGCGTTCAGTAGCGCGTGTTTTATGTGTCCCTCAACATGCTTGTGCAGGGCAGGGACGGCTTGCCTGCTGAAGTAAAAGCGGCTGGGCACACTGTACTGTGGGACTGCCAATGACATCAAGTCACGGAAGCTGTCAGTCTCCACCAGCCTGAATGACAGCATTTCCAGTGACAGAAGTTTGGCAATGCCTGCAGTCAGAGCCTGTGCTCGTGGGTGGTTTGACGAGAAAGGCCGCCTTTTCTCCCATGCCTGTACTACCGATGGCTGTAGACTGGGCTGGGAGTGTGTGGTTGACTGGGAAAGTGGTGCTGCGGGTGGAATGACAGCGGGTCTCTGGACAACAGGGCCAGAGGTTCTTCCACGGCGATCCTGGGAGGAAGCCGAACCAGCTGCGTGTGAGCTAGAGGAAGAGGCAACACGAGCTGAAGAGGTGGTAGCTGCCGCTGTTGGTTGGCCTAGCTCTTCAGTGTGTTTGTCTAACTCCGCCGGGTGCCTGTTGCGCACATGTTTCCACATGTTGGAGGTATTGAGGTTGGCGACTTTTTGACCTCTTTTGATTTTTTGATGACACACCTTGCATCTGACATAGCAAATGTCATCTGCAACTGTGTCAAAAAAGGACCAGGCACTGCAAGTCTTGGGAGCCCCCCTTTTGACTTTTGGAAGAGACATGCTCCTTACGGGTGCCAAAGCGGAGGCTGCAGGATCCGCAGTCTTCCCCCTCCCTCTCCCTCTTTGGGCCGTACGGGGAATCTCTTCCTCAGAGCTGCTCCCACCACCTTCCTGTCCCTGACGCCAAGATGGGTCAAGGACCTCATCATCTACACTACCCTCTGCCCCCAACTGCTCCTCCTGGGTAGTCTCAGCAGCAGAGCACGCACCAGTAAGTGGCACCTGAGTGTCATCATCAGCTGATGCGGCCTGCGAGGTGGTGACCGGAGCCACTGGCCCACCCGCCTCTTCAGAGGAAGACAGAAAAAGCGGTTGGGCATCACTGCACCCTGCCTCTTCTTCCATTTCTCCAATGCTGCTTGGCTGGCCCCCTGTTTCCAAGCCAAGAGATGATTCAGAGAACAGAAGTAGAGACTGCTCCTGTCCTGGGATCTCTGTCTGCCTGGGCAATTTTGCAGGTGGTGAAGAGACAGATGGCTGCTCTCCAGTGCTCTGTGTCTGAGAGGATGTGGCACTAATGGAAGTTGATGCATTAGCTGCCATCCATCCCACAACGGCTTCAATTTGGTCTTGACGCAGCAGCGGTGTACGGCACTCGGCGACAAAGCTGCGCATGAACGACTGTTCCCTTGTGAAAGTGGGTGCTGATGACTCACCGGTGCCCGCAGCAGGCACAGAATCCCCACGTCCCCTCCCTGCTCCGCGCCCACGCCCACGCCCACGTGCCTTACTCACTGCCTTCTTCATCTTGGTTGACTGATAAAGATAAGCAGAAAAGTACTAACGGCTTTGTGTGCTTATTCCTGAGCAACTCCTCCTAACAGGTATAAGACACACTAATTTTCTAAAGTGTGGACTAGACTTGAATATGAGCTAATGTGGCCTACACAAATGTAAAGTGGTGTAACTGGTGTGTTTGGTGAACTTTATTATTTATTTATTTTTTTGGGGCTGAACTGACAACGGATAGAGCTGCAGTCACACGGAGACCGTGCAGACAGACGTAAACGGCGCTGCAAGGCCCAAAAACCCTCCTCTACTTTATCCTATGTAGTGTTTTTCCACAAATTAGCTGGAGACGGGTGGAAAGACACTAATAGGATTTTTTTAAATTAATTAGCAGCAGACTACACTACTTGAAAACAAAATGAAAATTGATTTGGCGGTATGACGCAGTGAACAACCCTGAGCTGGAGACAACCAAGCTACGGCTGCTCACAGACTACAGGGCGAGCTGCAGTCACACGGAGACCGTGCAGACAGCCGTAAACGGCGCTGCAAGGCCCAAAAACCCTCCTCTACTTTATCCTATGTAGTGTTTTTCCACAAATTAGCTGGAGACGGGTGGAAAGACACTAATAGGATTTTTTTAAATTAATTAGCAGCAGACTACACTACTTGAAAACAAAATGAAAATTGATTTGGCGGTATGACGCAGTGAACAACCCTGAGCTGGAGACAACCAAGCTACGGCTGCTCACAGACTACAGGGCGAGCTGCAGTCACACGGAGACCGTGCAGACAGCCGTAAACGGCGCTGCAAGGCCCAAAAACCCTCCTCTACTTTATCCTATGTAGTGTTTTTCCACAAATTAGCTGGAGACGGGTGGAAAGACACTAATAGGAATTTTTGGAAAAAATGTGCAGCAGCCTGCACTACTTCAAAAAAAAAAAAAAAAAGGACAGTATGAGGCAATGAACCACCCTCCCTGAACTGAATACAACCAGCTATGGATGGCCTATGTGGCTGCACTCAGACTAGAGAGTGGGCTGCACTCACACACACACACACACAGAGAGACCTTGCAGATCGCTGTGAAAACAGCGCTACAAGGCAAAAGGAAGGTGATTAGTAGGTGAACACAGCGGTTGCTAAATTAGCCTTTGGAAAGCACAAAGAAGCAAATCGCTATCTCTAAACTGTCCCTCAGTCAGCAAACAGCGTCCTGTCACTAACTGAATTCACAGCAGAGTGATCGCAAAATGGCGCCAGCGACTTTTAAACTGCATCATGACATCATTTAAGCAGCCAATCACAGCCTTGCCAGTAGTTTCATGCCCTCCATGCTAAACAGGATGTGCCCACACTTGGAATCTTTCTCATTGGCTGAATTTCTGAATTTTGAATCATGGAACTTCCGATTCCGGTATCCGATACGCGCCAAGTATCGGAATCCCGGTATTGGAATTCCGATACCGCAAGTATCGGCCGATACCCGATACTTGCGGTATCGGAATGCTCAACACTAGTCGACACTACTCTCTCAGATTACCCACCAAACCATTCCTATCACGCTTTCTGTGTCTCCATCACATCAGGAGATTATCTCCCTATTAGTCATTCCTGAGGGAATTGATGAGGTCCTGTTGGGGATACCATGGCTACGCTACCATTCTCCTCATATAGAGTGGTCCTCAGGGATGGAGTAAATCCTGCGAGGGTAGATGTCAGAGGGAGTGCATTCAGGTTGCTACAACTCAGGTACCCACAGATCTTTCCTCTCTCCCCAAACACTATTGGCCCTATGCAGACGTGTTCTCCAAAAGGGCTGCGGAGACCCTTCCGCCTCACCGCCCCTATGACTGTCCTATTGACCTCTTGCCTGGTGCTAAGCCTCCCCGGGGTCAAGTTTATCCGTTATCTCCCCCGGAGACGGAGGCAATGTCTCAGTATATCCAAGAGAATCTGGCAAGAGGATTCATTAGGAAGTCAGTGTCACCTGCAGGGGCAGGGTTCTTCTTCATACAGAAGAAGACAGGAGACTTACGTCCATGCATAGATTACAGGGGTCTTAACGCTATCACCATTAAGAACAAGTACCCATTACCCCTGATTTCTGAGCTTTTTGATAGGCTACGGGGAGCAAGGGTGTTTACAAAATTAGATCTGCGGGGTGCCTATAACCTGATTCGCATCCATGAGGGGGACGAATGGAAGACTGCTTTTAACACCAGGGATGGGCATTATGAATACCTGGTGATGCCCTTCGGGCTCTGTAATGTGCCAGCCGTTTTCCAAGACTTTGTGAACGACATTTTCCGGGATATGCTCACCACCTCGGTCGTAGTCTATCTGGATGATATTCTCATCTACTCTCCAGATATTGACTCCCATCGGAGAGATGTTCGCAAAGTCTTCGACCTCTTACGGGCAAACTCCCTCCAAGCCAAGTTGGAGAAGTGTGTGTTTGAGCAGGAGTCCTTGCCTTTCCTTGGTTATATCATCTCTGCCCAGGGTTTGGCTATGGATCCTGCTGAGCTACAGGCTGTGATGGACTGGCAAAAACCCCATTCTCTTAAAGCGGTGCAGCGCTTTATGGGGTTCATTAATTACTATCGCCAGTTCATTCCCCACTTCTCAACTTTGGTAGCTCCCTTGGTTGCCCTCACCAAGAAGGGAGCAAATCCCAAGTTGTGGTCAGAGGAGGTCTCCAAAGCCTTTCTCTCGATTAAGTCACACTTCGCTAGCGCTCCCATCCTACATCACCCCGATGTAGATAAGCCATTTATCATGGAGGTGGATGCCTCATCCGTTGGTGCTGGAGCAGTCCTTTTCCAAAAGGATGCTCAAGGTCAGAAGCATCCTTGCTTCTTTTTCTCCAAGACCTTCACACCAGTGGAGAGGAATTATTCCATCGGGGACAGGGAGTTGTTAGCCATGAAGTTGGCTTTTTCAGAGTGGAGACATTTCTTGGAGGGAGCTCGCTTTCCCTTCCAAGTGTTCACTGACCACAAGAACTTGGTGTATATACAGACGGCCCAGCGGCTGAATTCTCGCCAGGCTAGATGGTCGCTGTTCTTCTCCCTGTTCCATTTTACTCTCCATTTTCTCTCCAGGGAGAAGAACACTTGTGCCGACGCTCTCTCCCGCTCCGTAGTGTCATCTCAGGAGGAGGAGGAGCCTCGGCTTATTGTCCCTTCTGAGAGGCTGAGAACTGTGGCTCCGGTTTCGCTTGAGTCCGTGCCCCCGGGCAAGACTTTTGTACCAGCGAATTTGCGACCGGAGGTTCTCTCTTGGGCTCACTCGTTCAGAGTCGGTGGACATTTTGGGACCAAGAGGACATCTGAGCTTTTGGCGAGGACGTACTGGTGGCCACATATGGCTCGTGACGTCGGGGACTATATTCGGGCGTGTGTCTCCTGCGCCCAGAATCGGTCTCCTCGGCAACGGCCTGCTGGGTTACTTTACCCCATGCCGGGGGCAGACAGGCCCTGGGAAATGGTCGGGATGGACTTCGTGGTGGGCTTACCCAAGTCTCGTAGCTGCACCGTTATCTGGGTAGTCACCGATCATTTTTCCAAGATGGTGCATTTGGTGCCGCTTCCACGGTTACCTTCTGCACGGGCCTTGGCGGCTTTGTTCATTAAACATATTTTCTGCCTACATGGAATGCCTGATAAAATTGTCAGCGACCGGGGTCCCCAGTTTGCGTCTCGGTTTTGGAGAGAGCTCTGCCGTTTACTCAGCATAGAGCTGAATCTCTCCTCTGCATATCATCCCGAGACGAATGGGTTGGTAGAGAGAATCAACCAGACCCTGGTGACATACTTGCGACATTTTGTCTCTGCTAGGCAGGATGACTGGGCATCTTTGCTACCTTGCCTTGAACAATTCCGTAGCCGATTCCACTGGTCAGACTCCTTTTCTCCTCAATTACGGTCAGCATCCGCGTGTCACTGGGCCCATGCCCGTGTCATCCACCGATTCTAGGGTGGCAGACTGGGCGGTGGAGGCACGTGACATCTGGGATCGCACACAGGATGCCATCCGGGCCTCCAAGGAGAGAATGAGGGTTTCGGCCGATGCACACCGGCGCCCCGCTCTGACCTTTGCTCCTGGCGACTTAGTGTGGCTCTCCGCCCGTAACATCAGGCTGCGAGTTGAGTCCACTAAGTTTGCGCCTCGCTACGTTGGCCCGTTCAAGGTTCTGGAACAGGTCAACCCTGTGGTCTACCGTTTGGCTATTCCTCTACGCCTTGGTATCACCGATACCTTTCACGTTTCCCTCTTAAAGCCCGTTCATTTGTCCCGGTTTTCTGAGTCATCTGCCGGGACATCGGGTTCATCCACGGATGAGTTTGAGGTGAATGCTATCGTGGGGTGCAAGGTGGTACGTGGCAAGAAATTTTATCTGGTGGATTGGAAGGGTCACGGTCCAGAGGATAGAACCTGGGAGCCTGTGGAGCACATTCGGGCTCCGCTGCTCATTGCAGCTTTTGAGCGTAGCGAGGTTCAAGGGGGGGGCCCTAGGAGGGGGGGTAATGTTAGGAGTCGAGTTTCCTCTGCTGCACAGGGGGAGTCTTGGTCCGTGTCTGCTGCGGTCTCCCATTCTCCATCGGCCGCAGTGGAGCCTGCTCAGCGGAGACGTCGGTCCCAGTGTCTCAGTGAGCCTGATTCTGTGCAAAAGGTTACTGCTGCCTCTCCAGGCTCTGCTATTGTACCCTGCACTGATCTGCGGTGAGCAAGCTTTTCTGGGACTAAGTCCTGCTTTGCACACACTGAGCATGCCCAGGGTAAGATCTCTCAGTGGAGATCAAGGGTCACATGCTCAGGTACTGCAGCCAAATCTATTGGTCCTTCTAGGAAGGTCCTGTAGGTACGCAGGCTCTGTGGCAGTCTCTCATTGGTCCTTTTTAGGAAGGTTCTGTATGTGCTGCAGCTATTTAAGGCTCGCATGGCCGCACGGCCATGCGCTAGTATCTTCCAAAGTTACGTGCTTTGCGCCACTGTGGTCATGTGCTTGAATGTGTTCAGGAACCCGGCTGAAATAAGCCCCTAGAATGCTGGCACCTCCAGCGAGGAGAATGTGTATGAGTGTATTCAGGGACCAGGCTGAAATAAGCCCCTAGAATGCTGGCACCTCCGGCGAGGAGTGTTGTGTGCATGCATGACCACTGACTGCTCTCATCTGGGTAGTTAGCCTGTGCCTCTGTGAGAGTCTAACAGGGCACAGAGCTTTGCTTTCTCGGCCGCTCTGTGAAGCTAACAGAGCTGGTTAATACCGCCATATAGTGCCGCCATTTACTTAGCAGCAGGATCTTTCCTGCACGGTGGATCCCGGGTGGCGAACGCACCAATCCCATCAATAAATATATTCGGTGCGTTCCGCAAACCCTAACAACCTGTCTGCCCTGACACCTGGAGACACAGAGGCGCATAGAGCCCGGGCCGTGTTAGAGACCCTGTAAAAAGGCTGGAGCCACCTGTCATACGGGTTAGTGTCCTACCTACAAGGAGGACAGAGAGAACATATGAGGACCTTGTGAGAGGCCAAAGGCAGCAAGGGACTACACCACAGCGCTAGAGGGAAGGCTTCTAACCCCACCTGGTAAAGGGGACTCCCTACTAGCTTCCAAGCCGGCTGGACCATTGACACCTGTGATTCGGTACCCTGGACTGTGGCTGTCTGAATTCTTCAGTAAACCAGGTAAAGAGACTGCAAACCTGTGTCCTGCGTTTCTTGCTACATCATTCACCATCTCTATCTATACACCGGGAGCCCTGGGGACCCAGCTTCACCTGTGGGAAGCTATACCATCATAGCTGCCATAACATCACCCCAGTGGACCCCTTTAAGCAGCGTCGATCATCTCTGAACGAGAACCACAGATGGCGTCACAAACAAACTTTATTCAAACCCCTTTAAAGACCTTTCCCTTTTATATGGACGCTCAGGGCCACAGACTGGGTCGCCGCTGCCGTGACACATCCCTTTAAGTACCAGACCTGGTACTGAGTACCCCACAGCCCTGGCGGGCATTCCATATGAGCATCTACGGAAGTCAGGGGTAAAAAGCCGAACCCGGCGCATGCGCAGCACCTGGAAAGGGAAAATAGCCTTGTGGTATAGATAAAAAGGGCCAATCTTATAGCAGTGAATAAGGAAATGAAAGGAGAAAAGAAAACATATGTTCAATCACGAGAATGCCTTCATAAAGTGAATAGTGTGGGTACCAATACTGAATGGTAGTTAAATTAAATCGTCAGACCTATAATGGCGGTGAAGGGAGGTGAAAGGACAAGGTGCACCTGTGATAAGACTAATTTATTAACAAAATATTAATAAGTACAAATTTAAAATGTGCGTATTTAAAGGTGCTGATAGAATTATTTGTATATAAAACCACTATATATTGTAATAAAAAGGGTGGTATAATTATATAAATCTTGCTAAGGATCATATAACAAAAAGAAAAAGCACAATTGATAATATAGGAAAGGGGAAATGAGTTGGAGGAAAGGAGATGGGGGGAGGGGGGAGAAAGGGGAGGGGGAGAAAAAGGGGAAAGGTCAAAACCTGGAATTATAAAAGGGGTGAAATTGAACACTGTCCATTTGCTAATACAAGGGAATAAAGGCTCTATCCCTTATTATATTTTCTCTCTTTTCCTCTCTTCTCTTTTTCTTTCCTTTTTCCTCTCCCTTCTTCTTTTCCAGCTCTCCTAAAAGGTGGATATATGGTGAGAGAGATGGTCCCTCTGCCGCATGTTGTTACCAAGATGGAATAAAGATCATCATATCCCAATGGATCTCCACAAATGGTAGAATAAACACCATGACTCGAACACTTCCAAAGTACGTATCGAGAACCTGATTAAAACTCTGACAGCGGCATTTATCGCCGGCCGCGAGGCCAGAAGCGCTCGCACTGCTGACCCCCCGTCACATGATTGGGGGTCAGCGGTGCATTTACCTAACAACCTGAGGTCTCCTTGAGATCTCTATAGTTGTTGATGGCAGATTGCTTTGAGCGCCATCCTGTGGTCGGCGCTCAAAGCAATGCTGCATTTCTGCTACATAGAGGTGATCTGTGATCTACGTAGCAGAGGCGATCGTGTAGTGCATACTTCTAGCCTTCTATGAAGGCTATTGAAGCATGCAAAAAAAAAAAAAAGTGTTTAAAAATTAAAAAAAAATATAAAAGTTCAAATCATCCCCCTTTCGCCCCAATCAAAATAAAAAAAAATAAAAAATCAAACCTACACATATTTGGTATCGCCGCGTTCAGAATCTCACGATCTATTAATAAAAAGGGATTAACCTGATCGCTAAACGGCGTAGCGAGAAAAAAAATCAAAACGCCAAAATTTTTGGGGATATTGCATTAAAATGCAATAACGGGTGATCAAAAAATGTATCTGCACAAATGTGGTATCATTGAAAACATCAGCTTGGCACGCAAAAAAATAAGCCCTCACCCAATCCCAGATCACAAAAAATGGTAGATAAAAAAGAACCTAGACATGTTGGGTGTGTATGAACTCGTAATGACGTGGAGAATCATAATATCAGTTTTAGCATTTAGTGAACCTAGCAAAAAAGCCAAACAAAAAACACGTGTGGGATTGCAATTTTTTGCAAATTCATCGCACTTGGAATATTTTTCCCGTTTTCTGTTACAGGACATGGTAAAACCAATGGTATCGTTCAAAAGCACAGCTTGTCCTGCAAAAAATAAGCCCTAATATGGCCATATTGACAGAAAAATAAATAGTTATGGCTCTGAAAAGAAGATCGAAAAACGAAAGCGGAAAAATGAAAAAAGCTCTGGGGGTTAAGGGGTTAAAGGAGCGGGTCTCCTAGACTTGTAATGCCCACACACTAAGTGCATGGGCTGACAAACATTTACCCATGGGGGGTATATTTAAAAAAAATATTTTATGGGGATCATAGACACCCTTGCCAAAAAATTGACTGGCTGTAGCTGCAAAGAACACGTTCACCCTGGTGTTCTAGTGGCAGAGAATGATGAGACGTGGAGGAAGGCCTCATTAAAAACTAGGCCCAATTTAAAGGAGCTGGTCTCCTAGACTTGTAATGCCCATACACTAAGTGCATGGGTTGACAAACATTTCCCCATGGGGGGTACATTTTTAAAAATATTTTTTGGGAATCATAGACACCCTTGCCAAAAAATTGACTGGCTGTAGCAGCACGGAACACATTAACCCTGGTGATCTAGTGGTGGTGAATAATGAGACGTGGAGGAAGGCCTCATAAAAAATTAAGCCCAATTTAAAGGAGGGGGTCTCCTAGACTCGTAATGCCCATACACTAAGTGCATGGGCCGACAAACATTTCACAATGGGGGGTACATTTTTAAAAAATATTTTATGGGGATCATAGACACTTGCCGAAAAATTGACTGGCTGTAGCAGCATGGAACACATTCACCCTGGTGTTCTAGTGGCAGAGGATGAGACGTGGAGGAAGGCCTCATTAAAAACTAGGCCCAATTGAAAGGAGCGAGTCTCCTAGACTTGTAATGCCCATGCACTGTGTGCATAGGCTGACAAACATTTTTCCATGGGGGGTACATTTTTAAAAAATATTTTATGGGGATCATAGACACCCTTGACAACAAATTAACTGGCTGTAGCAGGACAAAACATGTTAACCCTGGTGATCTAGTGGCGGTGAATAATGAGACGTGGGGGAAGGCCTCATTAGAAACTAGGCCCAATTTAAAGGAGTGGGTCTCCTAGACTCGTAATGCCCATACACTAATTGCATGGGCTGACAAACATTTTCCCATGGAGGGTACATTTAAAAAAATATATTTTATGGGGATCATAGACACCCTTGCCGAAAAATTGACTGGCTGTAGAAGCACGGAACTTGTTAACTCCGGTGATCTAGTGGCGGTGGATGATGAGACATGGAGGAATGCCTCATTAAAAACGAAGCCCAATTTTCAGGTCTCCTAGACTTGTAATGCCCATACACTAAATGCATGGGCTGACAAACATTTCACCATGGGGGGTATATATTTTAAAAATATTTTATGGGGTACATAAACACCCTTGCCAAAAAATTGACTGGCTGTAGCAGCATAGAACACATTCACCCTGGTGTTCTAGTGGCGGAGAATGATGAGACGTGGAGGAAGGCCTCATTAAAAACTAGGCCCAATTTAAAGGAGTGGGTCTCCTAGACTCGTAATGCCCATACACTAATTGCATGGACTGACAAACATTTCCCCATGGGGGCTACATTTTTAAAAAATATTTTATCGGGATCATAGACACTCTTGCCAACAAATTGACTGGCTGTAGCAGCACGGAACACGTTAACCCTGGTGATCTAGTGGCGGTGGATGATGAGACGTGGAGGAAGGCCTCATTAGACACTAGGCCCAATTTAAAGGAGCGGGTCTCCTAGACTCGTAATGCCCATACACTAATTGCATGGGCTGACAAACATTTCCCCATGGGGGGTACATTTAAAAAAAAATATTTTATGGGGATAATAGACACCCTTGCTGAAATATTGACTGGCTGTAGCAGCACAGAACACGTTAACTCTGGTGATCTAGTGGCGGTGGATGATGAGACGTGGAGGAATGCCTCATTAAAAACTAGGCCCAATTTACAGGTCTCCTAGACTCGTAATGCCCATACACTAAGTGCATGGGCTGACAAACATGTCCCCATGGGGGCTATATTTTAAAAAAATATTTTATGGGGAACCCTTGCCAAAAAATGGACTGGCTGTAGCAGCATAGAACACGTTCACCCTGGTGTTCTAGTGGCGGAAAATGATGAGACGTGAAGGAAGGCCTCATTAAAAACTAGGCATAATTTAAAATGCGTGGGTTTCCTTCGGGTAATCCGGTTTCCTCCCACATTCTAAAGACATACTGATAAGGAATTTAGATTCTGAGCCCCATTGGGAAAAGCGATGAAAATTTGTGTAAAGCGCTGTGGAATATGTTAGCGCTATATAAAAGTATAGATTATTATTATTATTATTATTATTATTAAAGGAGCTGGTCTCCTAGACTTGCAATGCCCATACACTAAGTGCATGGGTTGACAAACATTTCCCTATGGGGGGTACATTTTAAAAAAATATTTTATGGGGATCATAGACACCCTTGCCAAAAAAAAGACTGGCTGTATCAGCACGGAACACGTTAACCCTGGTGATCTAGTGGCAGTAAATAATGAGACGTGGAGGAAGGCCTCATTAAAAACTAATACAGTATATGCGCATATCCCACAGCGTCACAGCACGCCACCAGCGCTGGAGCCGCGCACCGTACACAGCGTGTGCCAATCTTCCCCTAGCGACATAGAGCGCTCCTTATTACGGACCACATACACCGCATATAAAGTTGGTGATATCTTATCACAACAGAAAGGCTCTTTACCAGGTCATACACACTGACCTAACACTCCAGATAAAGTCAAAGTTGTTCTGAGGAAGGTCCTGATAGGACCGAAAACGTTCAGCAATTGACTAATTTTTCTGGATGTAAAATAAAAACTTTAGAAAATATTATAAAACTATCGAGTGCCAAGTTTTTCTACGAATTTGTCATTAAAAACTAAGCCCAATTTATAGGAGGGGGACTGCTAGACTCATAATGTCCATACACTAAGTGCATGGGCTGACAAACATCTCCCTATGGGGGTACATTTTTAAAAACTATTTTATGGGGATCATAGACACCCTTGCCAAAAAATTGACTGGCTGTAGCAGCATAGAACACATTCACCCTGGTATTCTAGTGGCAGAGAATGATGAGACGTGGAGGAAAGCCTCATTAAAAACTAGGTCCAATTTAAATGAGCGAGTCTCCTAGATTTGTAATGCCCATGCACTTAGTGCATGGGCTTACAAACATTTCCCCATGGGGGGTAAATTTAAAAAAAATATTTTATGGGGATCATAGACACCCTTGCCAACAAATTGACTGGCTGTAGCAGCACAGAACACATTAACCCTGGTGATCTAGTGGTGGTGGATGATGAGACGTGGAGGAAGGCCTCATTTTATGCGGATCATAGACACCTTGCCAAAAAATTGACTGGCTGTAGCAGCATAGAACACGTACACCCTGGTGTTCTAGTGGCGGAGAATGATGAGACGTGGAAGAAGGTCTCATTAAAAACTAGGCCCAATTTAAAGGAGCGGGTCTCCTAGACTTGTAGACTTGACATTTCCCCCTTGGGGAGTAAAATTTTTTTTGGTTTCAAATTAGTAACGGGCATAATAAAAACATAATTGCACAAAAATTGAGTGACTTTTGCATCACGGAATACGTTCACCCTGGTGTTCTACTGGTTGTGGATAATGAGGACGAGGATAAGGAGGAGGATAACACCAAATAAACCAAATCAGGAAGCGTGTACCCATATGTGGTTGTGAAGAGGTGCATGAGAATACACCTGCACAAAAAAAGACAATGTATTTGAGGTTAGATTTTGCTGTTTTAATTCGGTGGTGTACAGAAGTCTTGCCCAATCCAGCCCTTGTTCATTTTTATGAGTCAGCCTGTCAGCATTTTCAGTTGACAGGCGGATGCACTAATCAGTTATAATTCCACCAGCGGCACTAAAAACCTGCTCTCACAGGATGCTAACAGCTGGGCAGGCAAGAACCTCCAAGGCGTGGATACCCAATAATTAAAAAGCACAGAGGAATCACAGAGGATGTTTGTATGATCAGCAGGGTATTTCTTCAGCATCTTTCCAAGCATTGCATTTCTTGTGACAGCACCCCTTGCCTCTGTGCCGGCACGATGGGAAGGTCTGAGAAAACTGTCCCAGAACTTTGCCATTGTTCCCCTGCCTGAGCTGGATTGTACTTCTGTCTCTCTCGCTTGGACTATTTGGTTGTTCATCAAACTCTGACATCTGCTGCCAGCGTTCTCAGATAAGAATTTTTTAAGTAATTCCCAGGGCCGGCCCGAACGTATAGGCGAACTAGGCGGCCGCCTAGGGCGCCGACCCTAAGGGGGCGCCAGAGGAAAAAATAGAAAAAATTATAAAAAATCTTTTCAAAAGGCAAAAGGTGTATGGAGCGGAGCTGAATGTGCATGTGGTGTATGGAGTGGAGCCGTGTATGAGGTGTATGGAGCGGAGCCGTGTGTATGAGGTGTACGGAGCGGAGTCGTGTGTGTATGAGGTGTATGGAGCGGAGCTAAATGTGTATGAGGTGTATGGAGCAGAGCCGCGTGTGTACGAGGTGTATGGAGCGGAGCGCGTGTGTACAGAGCGTGTGTAGGAGTAGCTATGTGTGGCCATTATACGGTACGAAGTATCATGTGCGGCCAATATACAGTATGGAGCATCATGTGTGGTCATTATACAGTATGGAGCATCATGTGTGGCCATTATACAGTATGGAGCATCATGTGTGGCCATTATACAGTATGGAGCACTGTGTGGCCATATTTTTTTGTTTATAATTATTCTTTATGAAACAGTGTGATCAGCAGTGCTAAATGGGTGTGGTTGGGACGTGGATATGGGTGTGGCTAGTTATGAATGGGTGTGGTCAGAGGCGTGGCAAACTTTGCCCCTCTTTCCCATCTTCAAAAGTTCGGAGGTATGTTGAAAGTAGTAGGGGTGCAACAAAATATTTTTGCCTAGGGCGCCGTAATCTCTCGGCCCGGCCCTGGTAATTCCGCTACAAGGGCCCTCTGGTACTCCAACATTTTAGTACACCTGTCTGCCTCTAGAAGAAGAAATTGAAAGTTCTCCATGTGGCGTGTGTCTAGAAGTGTCACTAACCAGTAATGAGTGTCACTGAAAATGTTAATAATGCGAGGGTCACGGAAAACGCAGTGCAACATAAAGTCAGCCATGCATGCAAGACTGCTAACAGGCAAGACTTCTGTGTCCTCACCAACCATGCTGTCCTCCTCCTCCCTGTCCTCAGGCCATCCATGCTGAACAGACGGTATGACAGCTGTGCTTGTAGTACCGTATATAGTGCATGAAAGTAGCTCCTGTTCTTCCTCCTCCTCTTCCTCATTGTCTACCAATCCACATTGGAATGACATGAGGCTGGGCTGAGTGTAATCACCCTGTATGGTTCCTTGCTGCATGTCCTCGTGCTCTGCCTGCAATGTATCCTCTTTAATTACGAGCAGAGAGGTTTTCAGAATGCAGAGAAGTGGAATGGTGACGCTAATTATGGCGTCATTGCCGCTCACCATCTTGGTGCAGTCCTCAAAGTTTTGGAGGATGGTACATATGTCTGACATCCATGTCCACTCCTGAGGTCTTATGTGTGGAGTCTGACCTAAATAACGATGGCATTTTTGATGCTGGAAATCAACAACTGCCCTCTTCTGCTCACAAATCCATTCCAACATATGCAGTGTAGAGTTCCAAAACGTGGGGACATAACACACCAGTCGGTGACCCAGAAGCTGCAAACGCTGCTGAAGCATGGCAAGGGCGGCTGAAGCTGTAGCTGACTTTCTAAAATGGGCAGACAGATGATATACTTTCACTAGCAGATCCGGCAGCTCCGGGTATCTTTTGAGAAAATGTTGAACCACGAGGTTAAGCACATGGGCCAGGCAAGGTACGTGTGTGAGCTCACCTTGCCTCAGAGCCGCCACCAGGTTCTGGCCATTGTCACGCTTGACCATGCCTGGCTGTAGGTTCAGCAGTGTCATCCAAAAATCTGACTGCTCTTTCAGCGCTGACCACAACTCTTCAGCATTTTGCGGTTTGTCACCTAAGCAGATTAGCTTCAGCACAGCCTGTTGCCGCTTGGCTGAGGCAGTGCTGCAATGCTTCCAGCTTCTGACTGATGTGCTCATTTCAGAGATAGAGGATGAAGAGGAGGAGGAGGAGGTGCAGGAGCTGTAGACTGTGGGGGCATCCCTGATTGATGTAGGGCCCGTAATCCTCAGCGTGGGGAGGATGTGTTCCATCCCAAGGTCCAACTGGGTCCCTGCTTCCACTATGTTAATCCAGTGTGCCATCAGTGAGATGTACCATCCCTGCCCACAAACACTTGTCCACGCATCCATGGTTAGGTGGACTTTCCCAGTAACAGCATTGCTGAGGGCACGGGAAATGTTGTGGGACACATGCTGGTGTAATGCTGGTACGGCACATAGGAAGAAAAAGTGGAGACTGGGGACCGAGTACCTTGGGATGGCCGCCACCATCACGTTGCAGGAAGCTTACATCTCAATGAGCCTAAATGGCAACGTTTCGAGCGCAAACAGACGAGACATGTTCAAATTTAGTACTGTGGCCTGTGGGGCATTGGCTGGGTATTTCCACTTGCGTTCCAATGACTGGGGTATAGACAACTAAAGGCTGTGCTGGGACAAGGATTTGGACAGGCTTGATGATGGTGCTGGTTGACTGTGGGCAACAACAGGTGCAGGGCACAAGGCATCTTCACATGCACAGTGAACTGGGGTTTGGCTTCTATGCAAAACAGTGGAAGAAGTGGTTTCACCTGCAGACAATGTTCCTGAAGCCTGGGGTTCGGCCCACAAAGTCGGGTGCTTTGCTGCCATGTGCCTGATCATGCTGGTGGTGGTCAGGCTGGTGTTTTTGCTATCCCTTCTGATGCAGGCACGGCAGGTGCTGCAAATGGCCTGTTTGGGGTTGTCAGCAGAGTCTTTAAAAAACAAACCAGACTTGGGAAGATCTAACAGTTGAAATGCCAACTTCCGTCATGTTGGTGTTACGGGGAACAAATGCACGCCTTCTGTTTGTGGCCACCACACTGCTTCTTCCTGCCTGTTGGGGTGATATGCCTCCTTCCCCAAGTGTGCTGCTGTCCCCGCTCTGCATGTCCTCCTGCCAGGTTGGGTCAGTTACTATGTCACTCACCACCTCATCTTCCACATCCGCACCCTGCTCCTCCTCCTGACTTTCTGGCAATTGTGTCTCATCATCGTCCACCTTTTGTGACACTTTCCCACCATCACCTTTGTGTGACCGTGGCTGTTCAAATCTTTGGGCATCGCTACATGCGATCTCATCTGGCCCCACTTCAAGTTGACTGGCAGAGAGTCCAGAATCTTTAAAGGGAAAACTGAACAGCTCTTTGGAGTGTCCAAGTGTGCGATCAGTTGTCTCAGGGAACGCAGTAGTAGAAATTCACAGCACACTCTTGTTTGTCAGTTTCCAAGCGTGTTTTCACTATTTATTCCAAAGATAGTCTCAAACAGATAAATAAACCACAAGCAGTGCAGTGACATAGTTTGATATAACAACCCAACGTTTCGACCCTCCAGGGTCTTAGTCATGGGGTTACTGGAGAGAATAAGAAAACAAAGTATAAGACACTGAATACTATATACGCTATATACATAATATACAAAGGAATACAAGGTAGCAAAGTGAGCCTTGATAGCATAGATGATAATAATTACCAACATAGAAAAATGCATCAAACAGAGATGGGGCAACCAGTAATAGTTGGTATAGACTAAAACATGACATAGCACAATATAATATAGTAGCAATCCATGACTTTGACTAACATAAAGTAAGACAGGCATGTATTACCTTGGTTGTTGTTGCCAGAGTAGAGGGTAAAGAATGTGGAGAAGGACCCTTGTTGTTTAGGTACCCGAGACTGCAATGAATAAAGGGGGGACGTTACGGGAAAAGTAGAGATATAAGAAAATGCTTGCCTTGGGATGTAGGTGGCTATCTATATACTAAGTATTGTCAATAGGGGCATAATAGTGGCATAATAGTGATGCCATACTAAGTGAAAGTACTGTAATCTTGAGAAGGAAAAAATAACATGGCAGTGATCGCTTAGAAGTGCTGCCTGATGTAATGGGGAGCTAAGATGGAGGCCCAGGGACGGAGTAGTGAATAATGGAAATAGGATACAATGCTGCAAAAATGTAGTAGCAAAAGTGGGTGGCGCGGCAGAAAAAACTGACAGGTATACCTGCTGCCTAATACAGTGGGGAGCTGCAACTAAGAGTCTCCAGGGAGAGCCGTGATAAGGTATGGCAATGAAGCAACGTTTACCTACTGGTGGCGTGGTACAGAGGGCCGTAGAGCGGCGCATCCGCGCCCTGCTTAATGTGCGGCTGTTTGGCATGTGCTAGGAAGGTGCTGTGGCGTTTTAAATGCTGCGCGCCATATCGCTGGACCAGAAGTGCTTCACCAGGACCGGAAGTGACGTACCGCTGTTGTGAAGGATACACTGCGCATGCGTAGTTATGAAACCATAGCGACGGTTGTTATGGTGGCAAGAGGAGGGGCAGTAGAAGTGGCTGTAGGTTAAATAAAGGCTGAATAAAGGCTAAAATTGTGGGCATGATTAAACGGGCATAAAGACATAAGAATGCTGATGTAGAAAAGGGAATGCAGATGAGCACAATAAGGATGCAGTTAGATACAAGGCAAATAGTGTAAATGTGAAGGGTAGCCCCGTGGTATGGTACAGTTGTGGGGCATATGTAGACACTAAGGATAGATCTGGAAGTTTTTAAGATAATGTGGCTAACAATAATAAATTGGATGGAAGAACTCACCTAATGAAATTCGTATTTAACGATTCTGCAAGATAAATGGTTTACCATTTATGCAGGTAATGTCCACCTACAAGGACAGAGAGAGAAAGAGAGGACCGTGTACGAAGCCTCAGGCAGCAAGGGACTTAGAACACAGCACAGTAAGGAAGGCCTCCAATCCCACCTGGCTAAGGGTATTCCGAATCACTTCCAGGCTGCCCGGATTCCAAAGATCACCAATAACCTGTACAGGATCTGCATTAGTACGAGTAAAAGGTAAAGAGACTGCAACCTTGTGTACTCCAATTCTTTCCTGCGCTTCACCATCTATCATCATTTCTAACTACACCAGGAGCCCTGGGGACTAAGCTCTACCTGTGGGGAGCTGTACCATCTAAGCTGCAATACCATCATCTTCAGTGGACCCCTTTAAGCAGCGTCGGGCATCCCTGGCCAAGTACCACAGGTGGCGTCACTAATCTACTACATTAGACTTTATTCCCATTTCCGTCAATCCCCTTTTTACTAGACACCCAGGACCACGGACCGGGTCACTGCCACCGTCACCACCCCTTTAAGAACAGAACTGGCCCCGTACCGAGTACCCCACAGTCCTAGCGGGTGCTCCATACTGTTCTGAGAAAGTCATAATGAGTTGCGGGAGTGAATTCAATGGCACCCACATTATTTTGGATTGAATATATGCCAAATGACATCTGGCCCATATATACGTTTTGCCCAAAACTAATCCCATTACCCTTATGACACAATACCTAACATGCAAAACATGGAGGGAGATCTGGAAAGATGCAAAACATTGAGGGAGATATGGAAAGCTCCAATCTCTACTATTTAATTTACGGTAATCATCCCTGAGCCATTAATAGCACAGGTAGGATGGAGTGCAGATTCCTTATACATCTAGCAAACCAAACAGCCCTTAAAATAATATATAATCTCTATTAATATTGGTTAAAGGGTAACAAAAACATATCCCAAGAAGAACAGGAGTGGAAGGTCGCCACTGGGCCACAATCAATGTCTACTGTCAGGGATCCCTGGTGTAACTACTGTCGGGAGGCTACTCGCTGCAGTACGGGAGCCCAGAGCAGAATGGTGGAGAACTCACCGGGTAGCAAGCAGGACCTGAACCATGTGACAGAGGGGGAGTGGCCAGGGGTAGAGCCAGGCGCCAGGGTGCAAAGGAGGCGAACGGCACCGGAGAATAGTCAAACGTGCCGAGGTCAATAACCGGGAGATAAGCATGGTACTGAAGGGTGAGACAGAAGGATAGTCTGGTGGAAGCTGGAGGTCAGAAAGCCGAGTGAATCAAACAGACCAGATCGAGCACAGAGAGCAAATAAACAACACAGTATGCACACGCACACCGGGGGTTAGGCACAGACAGAACGAAAGTATAACTGACAGAGAATCCTAGTCCAGCATGGGTATAAATGTCCCTCCCAGATCCAAAAGGAGGCCACAACAATTAACCCTGAGAGGGCAGGGCATTAACCTTGTCCAAACCATGACGACTACTTTGTATAGGGCAACAAATAAGAGGGTATAAGGGAATGTATCCTATAAATCCAAAGGCATGCAAAATTGGCCGCCCCCTCTCAACTTCATATTTCCCTAGGATACTGTGGAGAAGCCCTATTCTGAAATGTCAACCCCTAATACCAAGATTCCTCTTAAGAGGGAAGACAGAAATTGTATCCATACAAAAAATATGCCATATAGGACTCACTGTAGTACCCTATTTCATAGGGTGATTATCTATAGATGTTAAGTGCTATAGTGTTTAAAGGGAAAAGTATAGAAAGCTATATTTCCAATATGGAAAGGAAACTGTCATGGTTGTGGACAGGGTTCCTTCCCTGTCCTCTCAGGGTTAATTTGGTATGGCCTCCGTTTCGTTTGGGGAGGGCTATATTTACCTGCCTTCCTCTGGGGATCCTTGTCAGTGATACTGTACATCTGTTCTGGCTGTGTGTCTGCCCCCCTGGTGTGCTTGTATACTGTGTAGTCCATTTTCCTTCTCATGTGTCATCCAGTCCGTGTTCTCGTTCTGTGCATTGCTTTGTGATTCCGTGCTTACTGTCTGTTTCTGGCTCTGACCTTCGGCTTGGTACTCTTACTAATCTCCTGTCTGCCCCATTTGTACTGCACTGCTATCTCCGGCTACCTGACCTTTTGCTGTGTCCAGACCACTCAGCATCTCACTCTTTAGTACTTCATTGACCTCCTGGCTTGACTTCGGCACGTTCAGACTACTCTCCTGTTTCGCTGGTCACCGCCACTACTTGGAATCTGTCTCTACCTCTGGCCCCTCTCCCGGTGGTAACGTGTCCTACGCTCCTGCAGGTAAGCTCACCGCAGCGCTCCCTTCTTACCTCCCTGTCCTTACCTCCCTGTCCTTCTGTATTTCATGCACAGACTCCTGCTATAAGTCTGCAGCAGGGTTCTTGACAGAAACAGTGAGATATTAAAAATATAGGGAGATAAAATACAAAGTAACCCCACTTTGCTACCATATCACCATGGCCTCTACGCGTTTTCCCATTATGATGCTGGTTCATTAGGAGGCATGTAGAAGCTGTTCCATCATATGAGGTTTCTCAGGGTAATGATGCATCCATGAGGAATCTTTCTAATAGGGATTGACATTTTGGTATAGGTCTACTCGTGGGTATCCTAGGGGAAGACAACGTTGAGCGGGGGCACCAATCTTTCATGCCATTCTAAGGTACCAACCTCCATGGGTAGGTAGGGTAATGTATAGGTAATGTATAGGGTACATTGTTGAGGGAAAGTGCTACTCCCTCCCTGCTTACTTGTTGCCCTATACAAAGTGGTGGACATTGATTGTGACCCTGGGGCCACCAACCACTCCTTTTCTAATTGGGATGTTTTTGTTACCTTTTAACCAATATTAATAAACAGTATATTTTATTTGGAGGATGTTTGTTACTTTATATATATTTATTTCCAAAAGTCATATATCACCTAGTTAGTCATCTAGATTCCTTATACTTAGCTTTCAGGGAAATGGAAATTCAATGTGTTATGAGCAGGACATTTTTTTTTAAAGTAACTAAAAAATCCTCTGCAGCGCCAAGCTCCGAATGTGTTCTCTGATCCCGTAACTAATCTCTAAAAGCGCCTCCTATGGATGGATTTGGACCCATCTGTTCCTTACACAAGAATCCCTACTATGATTGTCTGATTTCAGTGCCCAGAGCAGCAGCTGGCAGCCAAATAATCTCTTGCGAGAGGGTCTGGAGAAGCCCTCTTGGATACAGCCATCCTGATTATCAAGGGCTCATAAATTCTAAACCTTGGCACTCATTCTTTTGCTCACATAATCCCAGCCATCCAACTGCTGTTATACATGATAAAATTGGGATTAAGGAATGATATACTGTATATTTTAAAGTAAATCGGCAAAACCATTTCCAAAATTGAGGCACAAAGGATTATAACAGAAATCTTGACTTCAAATAGAAAACTATAAAATATTTGACTATTTGCAGGACCACTAGTAACAATATATACTGTGTATAATGTCTGTCACAGATTTTTGTTTAAAAAAATGTTATCACTTATTGTGTCAAAAATAATAAAGAAGATTTAATCTAAAGTTGTCTGATAATCACTGTGAGACATAGCACTGGGCTATGATCATATCTAAGTGCAGCTGATTGGAAAATAAATATAGGATTGTTATGTTTCTTAAAGGGACTCTGTCAGCAGAGGATAACTGTTCAAACTAAATCCCGCCGCTCTGAGCAGAGCTAGAGCGATAGATGGAAACCAAGCATTTGGGAAGGTGTATATAAATGATTGGCCCCACCGTGGAGCACTGAATGCTTGTGCTTGGTTTGAACAGCCATTCTGTGATGACAACATATGTCACCTATTCACAGGATAGGTAAAAAAAAAAGTACTAATGCCAGGGTGTCACCATTGGGTCCCCCACCAAACATGAGACTGATGGACCAAAGTCCCCTCACTACCGTTTGAGAAACCCAGGAGAGCATGTCAGATGTTGGACATCTTGGACATATAGAAGCACAGGTAAGCTTTCAGCATTAGTTAATTGTAGCACAAAAGAGCTTGAGTGATGTCACACAGGCACAGGACAGAAGACTCCAGCAAACCAGTGTGAGGACAGATGTGACCGGCCAACACACTCTCTGCACAGTCTGTGAAAGATCAAGCATGAATCCAGGAAAGTTGATTTACCACTTTGGGTGGATCCAAGATAAGTCAAATTGTCTTGTCTCCCTATCCACAGGAAACATCCAGGAGAGCACATCAGATCTTGGACACATAGAAGCACAGGTAGGCTACTATCAGCATAGTTAATTGTAGTATATATACAGTTAGGTCCATATATATTTGGACAGAGACAACATTTTTCCAATTTTGGTTATAAACATTACCACAATGAATTTTAAACAAAACAATTCAGATGCAGTTGAAGTTCAGACTTTCAGCTTTCATTTGAGGGTATCAACATTAAAATTGGATGAAGAGTTTAGGAGTTTCAACTCCTTAACATGTGCCACCCACAGTGCCACTGGCAGCCATGCATGCCCAAGCCATCACACTGCCTCCGCCGTGTTTTACAGATGATGTGGTATGCTTTGGGTCATGAGCTGTACCACGCCTTTGCCATGCTTTTCTCTTTCCATCATTCTGGTAGAGGTTGATCTTGGTTTCATCTGTCCAAAGAATGTTCCTCCAGAACTGTGCTGGCTTTTTTAGATGTTTTTTAGCAAAGTTCAGTCTAGCCTTTTTATTCTTGATGCTTATGAGTGGCTTGCACCGTGCAGTGAACCCTCTGTATTTACTTTCATGCAGTCTTCTCTTTATGCTAGATTTGGATATTGATACGCCGACCTCCGGGAGAGTGTTGGTCACTTGGTTGGCTGTTGTGAATGGATTTCTCCTCACCATGGAGATTATTCTGCGATCATCCACCACTGTTGTCTTCCGTGGGCGCCCAGGTCTTTTTGCATCGATGAGTTCACCAGTGCTTTCTTTCTTTCTCAGGATGTACCAAACTGTAGATTTTGCCACTCCTAATATTGTAGCAACTTCTCTGATGGGTTTTTTCTGTTTTCGCAGCTTAAGGATGGCTTGATTCACCTGCAAGGAGAGCTCCTTTGACCGCTTGTTTACTTCACAGCAAAACCTTCCAAATGCAAACACCACACCTCAAATCAACTCCAGGCCCTTTATCTGCTTAATTGAGAATGACATAACAAAGGGATTACCCACACCTGTCCATGAAATAGCCTTGGAGTCAATTGTCCAATTACTTTTGGTCCCTTTAAAAATAGGGTGGCACATGTTAAGGAGTTGAAACTCCTACACCCTTCATCCGATTTTAATGGGGATACCCTCAAATGAAAGCTGAAAGTCTGAACTTCAACTGCATCTGAATTGTTTTGTTTAAAATTCATTGTGGTAATGTCTGTAACCAAAATTAGAAAAATGTTGTCTCTGTCCAAATATATATGGACCTAACTGTGTATATATATATATATATATATATATATATATATATATATATATATATATATATATATATATCCCCTTCTGTACAATATAAGTTCAGTTCAAACGTTGGCAACAAGTGTGCCTATATGCAGCTCTTTTAACATTCTATGAGGAAGCGCTTATGCACACTTTTTAGTGTATTTTTCGAAAAGGTTTACCAAACAAGTTTGGTCTTGTGAATAATATTGGAGATATAATTTCATGTCAATCATTTGTATCCTATGTGGGAAAGAATTATAAAACCCCCTTCTGTGTGCAAGGGTGTCAAACCTCAAGGGATATGTGTGACATATCTCACACCTTGAGTCAGCTCAGAGCAGAACAAAATGCTTTCTGCCATGTGGATATCATGAGGCCTAAACTGCTTTGTTGAGTCAACTATGATTCCATAAGGTGTCATGGAGATACTATATGTCCGACATATATTGTGTATATTTCCAAGATCCCCAGAACATGGTGAGCCCGCAGTGGGGTCTCGACCTGTTCTAGCAACCAGGCATGGAGATACATAGAAAAGCCACTAAAAACCAGATAGCAAAGCTGTGTTTGGTCTTAACTGGTAGAAGGGTCTCGGCTAGATCCAAAGGCACCAAAACTACCGAATATGACCCTCCAGAAAGGAGTTATGATCTTTCAAAGGTTTTGGATTTTACCGCTGCAGGATGACACCAGAGAGATCACGGAGAATCCCTCCGCTGCCATCACATGTAATGAACCAGCAGATATAGGGTTAATATTCCGCTAAATACCATTATAATAATGCCCACCTTATTGGAGCAGTGGCTACAGGAAGAAAATGAACTTATAGCCTTCCTGTAATCAAACACTTTCAATCATCGTGGAGTAGGCCACCTTCATCGGCAGGAACTTCCAGCTCGGGTACAAAATGGGAGGTGCACGGAGCGGCTACAGTCACCGCTCACAACAACAGTGAGAACGTTGAACCACTCTCTACCACTCTGATTAACAGCCTGATCTGCAGCATGTGTGTGCAGCATGTATGTGAAGAGCAGACTGTCAATCAAAATACCTGGGAGTGATTAAAGCCGCATTCACTGAATAGTGAACAGTAGTGTTGAGCATTCCGATACCGCAAGTATCGGGTATCGGCCGATATTTGCTGTATCGGAATTCCGATACCGAAATCCGATATTTTTGTGATATCGGAAATCGGAATCGGAAGTTCCCAGTGGATGGTTCCCAGGGTCTGGAGGAGAGGAGACTCTCCTTCAGGCCCTGGGATCCATATTCATGTAAAAAATAAAGAATAAAAATAAAAAATATGGATATACTCACCCAGCCAGCGGCCCCTGGACCTTACCGATGTAACCGGCAGCCTCCGTTCCTAAGAATGCAGTGAGTTTAGGACCTGCGATGACGTCGCGGCTTGTGATTGGTCGCCTGAGCAGTCACATGACCAATCACAAGCCGCGACGTCTTCGAAGGTCCTTCACTTCTCATTCTTAGGAACGGAGGCTGCCGGTTACATCGGTAAGGTCCAGGGGCCGCCGGACGGGTGAGTATATCCATATTTTTTATTTTAATTCTTTATTTTTTACATGAATATGGATCCCAGGGCCTGAAGGAGAGTTCCCTCTCCTTCAGACCCTGGGAACCATCCAGGATACCTTCCGATACTTGTGACCCATTGACTTGCATTGGTATCGGGTATCGGTATCGGCGATATCCGATATTTTTTGGATATCGGCCGATACCATCCGATACCGTTACCTTTGAGTATCGGAAGGTATCGCTCAACACTAGTGAACAGTGACTGCAACTGCTCCATGCATGCGCGTATGACTAAAACAAGCGCCTACATGAAGGATCCAAGTCCATTTTCTTTCTGTAGCTGCACATCCACTAAGGTAGGCATGCAAAACTCTACTACTGAAACAACGAGTCGATAGTCCACCAATATTAAATTCATAAATGTATTATTTATTAGAAAAAATGACATAAACATACACATGTAAGAACAAAATTATTATCACATAGACTCAGGTATAAGTGGAAAATAGTCCAAACATACTTCATAGGGAGGGAAGAGTAGATCAAGTTACCGTATATACTCGAGTATAAGCCGACCAGAGTATAAGCCGACCCCCCTAATTTTGCCACAAAAAACTGGGAAAACTTATTGACTCGAGTATAAGCCTAGGGTGGAAAATGCAGCAGGTACCGGTGAATTTCAAAATTAAAAATAGATACTCCATACCATTCATTATGGCCCCATAGATGCTCCACATAAAGCTGTGCCATATATACAATGCTCTGCACCGTTGCCCCATAGATAGCTGTGCCATATATAAAATGCTCTGCACCGTTACCCCATAGCTGTGCCATATATATAATGCTCTGCACTGTTGCCCCATAGCTGTGCCATATATATAGTGCTCTGCACCGTTGCCCCATAGCTGTGCCATATAGTGCTCTGCACCGTTGCCCCATAGCTGTGCCATATATATATAATGTTCTGCACCGTTGCCCCATAGCTGTGCCATATAGTGCTCTGCACCGTTGCCCCATAGCTGTGCCATATAGTGCTCTGCACCGTTGCCCCATAGCTGTGCCATATATATAGTGCTCTGCACCGCTGCCCCATAGCTGTGCCATATATATAGTGCTCTGCACCGTTGCCCCATAGCTGTGCCATATATATATATAGTGCTCTGCACCGCTGCCCCATAGCTGTGCCATATAGTGCTCTGCACCGTTGCCCCATAGCTGTGCCATATATATATAATGCTCTGCACCATTGCCCCATAGCTGTGCCATATATATAGTGCTCTGCACCGTTGCCCCATAGCTGTGCCTTATATATAGTGCTCTGCACCGTTGCCCCATAGCTGTGCCATATAGTGCTCTGCACCGTTGCCCCATAGCTGTGCCATATATATAGTGCTCTGCACCATTGCCCCATAGCTGTGCCATATATATAGTGCTCTGCACCGTTCATTATTGCCCCATAGATGTACCATAGAAAGCTGTGCCATTGCTGCTGCTGTAATAAAAATAATAAAACACATACTCACCTGTCTTGCTTGCAGCTCCTCAGCGTCCCGTCCCGGCGTCTCTCCGCACTGACTGATCAGGCAGAGGGCGGCGCGCACACTATATGCGTCATCGCGCCCTCTGACCTGAACAGTCAGTGAGGAGAGACGCCGGGAAGATGGAGCGACGCCCGGCGTGTGGAACGAGGGTAGGTAAATATGACATACTTACCTGCTCCCGGCATCCTGCTCCTTCCCCCGGACAGCTGGTCTTCGGTGCCGCAGCCTCTTCCTCTATCAGCGGTCACCGTTACCGCTTCATTAGAGGAATGAATAGGCGGCTCCGCCCCTATGGGAGTGGAGTCCATATTCATTTCTCTAATGAGCGGTCCCACGTGACCGCTCAGGGGAACAGCTACGGCACCCGGAGACCGTGGGACGGGCAGGGGGAGCGCCAAGAGCGCCGGGACTAGGTGAGTATATGACAGTCCTCACCCGCCGACCCCACCACCGATCATGACTCGAGTATAAGCCGAGAGGGGCACTTTCAGCCCAAAAATTTGGGCTGAAAATCTCGGCTTATACTCGAGTATATACGGTACATACAGTGGGTACGGAAAGTATTCAGACCCCTTTACATTTTTCACTCTTTGTTTCATTGCAGCCATTTGGAAAATTCATAAATGTTTATTTTTTATCATTAATCCCTTCATGACCCCAGCTTTTTTCGGCTTTGCGTTTTCGTTTTTCGCTCCCCTTCTTCCCAGAGCCATAACTTTTTTATTTTTCAGTCAATATGGCCATGTGAGGGCTTATTTTTTGCGGGACAAGTTGTACTTTTGAGTGACACCATTGCTTTTACCATGTCATGTACTAGAAAACGGGAAAAAATTTCCAAGTACGGTGAAATTGCAAAAAAATGCAATCCCACATTAAAGGGGGAGACACGACATGCTCTGTACTAGTATGGTGCATGTCGTGAAGGGGTTAATGTACACTCTGCACCCATCTTGACTGAAAAAACCCAGAAATGTAGTAATTTTTGCAAACTTATTAAAAAAGAAAAAATGAAATATCACATGGTCATAAGTATTCAGTATTTCAGCTTTCATTTGAAGGTATCCACATTAAAAATGGATGAAGAGTTTAGGAGTTTCAGCTCCTTAACATGTGCCACCCTGCTTTTAAAGGGACCAAAAGTAATTGGACAGATTCAATAATTTTAAATAAAATGTTCATTTCTAGTACTTGGTTGAAAACCCTTTGTTGGCAATGACTGCCTGAAGTCTTGAACTCATGGACATCACGAGACGCTGTGTTTCCTCCTTTTTGATGCTCTGCCAGGCCTTCACTGCTGTGGTTTTCAGTTGCTGTTTGTTTGTGGGCCTTTCTGCCTGAAGTTTAGTCTTTAACAAGTGAAATGCATGCTCAATTGGGTTGAGATCAGGTGACTGACTTGGCCATTCAAGAATATTCCACTTCTTTAGTTTAATAAACTCCTGGGTTGCTTTGGCTTTATGTTTTGGGTCATTGTCCATCTGTAGTATGAAATGACGACCAATCAGTTTGGCTGCATTTGGCTGGAGCAGACAGACTTTCAGCTTTCATTTGAGGGTATCCACATTAAAATTGGATGAAGGGTTTAGGAGTTTCAACTCCTTAACATGTGCCACCCTATTTTTAAAGGGACCAAAACTAATTGGGCAATTGACTCCAAGGCTATTTCATGGACAGGTGTGGGCAATCCCTTTGTTATGTCATTCTCAATTAAGCAGATAAAAGGCCTGGAGTTGATTTGAGGTGTGGTGCTTGCATTTGGAAGGTTTTGCTGTGAAGTAAACATGCGGTCAAAGGAGCTCTCCATGCTGGTGAAACAAGCCATCCTTAAGCTGCGAAAACAGAAAAAACGCATCCGATAAATTGCTGCTATATTAGGAGTGGCAAAATCGGTATGTGCACACATTCAGGTTTCTTCGCGTTTTTTCGCAATAAAAACGCTATAAAAACTCATTAAAAACGCATACATTATGCATCCTATAATTTAGAATGCATTCTGCATGTTTTGTGCCGCATCGCGGTAAAAAAAAAGCAGCATCTTCATTAATTTTGCGGATTTTCCGCGTTTTTCCCGCAATTCTATGCATTTGGAAAAAAACGCACAAAAAAACGCATCAAAAACACATGAAAAAATGCAAAAAAAACAACATGCGGTTTTCTGGCAGAAATGTCCGGTTTTTGTCAGGAAAATTTCTGCAAGAAATCCTGACGTGTGCACATACCCTTAAGGGTATGTGCACACGTCAGGATTTCTTGCAGAAATTTTCCTGACAAAAATCGGACATTTCTGCCAGAAATCCACATGCTTTTTTTTGCGTTTTTTGACTAGTTTTTGATGCGTTTTTTCATACGTTTTTTCCAAATGCATAGAATTGCGGGAAAAACGCAGAAAATTCGCTAAATTAATGAACATGCTCATTTTTTTTACCACAATGCGTTTTTTTCGCAGAAAAAAACGCATCCATGTGCACAAAACGTGCAGAATGCATTCTAAATGATAGGATGCATAATGTATGCGTTTTTAATGAGTTTTCATAGCGTTTTTATCTACAGTTTGGTACATCCTGAGAAAGAAAGAAAGCACTGGTGAACTCATCAATGCAAAAAGACCTGGGCACCCACGGAAGACAACAGTGGTGGATGATCGCAGAATAATCTCCATGGTGAAGAGAAACCCCTTCACAACAGCCAACCAAGTGAACAACACTCTCCAGGAGGTCGGCGTATCAATATCCAAATCTACCATAAAGAGAAGACTGCATGAAAGTAAATACAGAGGGTTCACTGCACGGTGCAAGCCACTCATAAGCATCAAGAATAAAAAGGCTAGACTGGACTTTACTAAAAAACATCTAAAAAAGCCAGCACAGTTCTGGAAGAACATTCTTTGGACAGATGAAACCAAGATCATCCCCTACCAGAATGATGGAAAGAAAAAAGTATGGCAAAGACGTGGTACAGCTCATGATCCAAAGCATACCACATCATCTGTAAAACACAGCGGAGGCAGTGTGATGGCTTGGGCATGCATGGCTGCCAGTGGCACTGGGTCACTAGTGTTTATTGATGATGTGACACAGGACAGAAGCAGCCAAATGAATTCTGAGGTATTCAGAGCCATACTGTGTGCTCAGATCCAGCCAAATGCAGCCAACCTGATTGATCGTCGTTTCATACTACAGATGGACAACGACTCAAAACATAAAGCCAAAGCAACCCAGGAGCAAAAGAGCAAAGCAAAGAAGTGGAATATTCTTGAATGGCCAAGTCAGTCACCTGATCTCAACCTAATTGAGCATGCATTTCACTTGTTAAAGAATAAACTTCACCCACAAACAAACAGCAACTGACAACCACCGCAGTGAAGGCCTGGCAGAGCATCAAAAAGGAGGAAACACAGCGTCTGGTGATATCCATGAGTTCAAGACTTCAGGCAGTCATTGCCAACAAAGGGTTTTCAACCAAGTACTAAAAATGAACAATTTATTTAAAATTATTGAATCTGTCCAATTACTTTTGGTCCCTTTTCTAGGGTGGCACATGTTAAGGAGCTGAAACTCCTAAACCCTTCATCCAATTTTAATGTGGATACCCTCAAATGAAAGCTGAAAGTCTGAACTTCAACTGCATCTGAATTGTTTTGTTTAAAATTCTTTGTGGTAATGTCTATAACCAAAATGAGAAAAATGTTGTCTTTGTCCAAATATATATGGACGTAACTGTAGCTCTTCTCAACATGACAGGTTACCTTTAAATTGGTTACTGGGACCTCTGATTAGCCACCTTAAGGCCATGTGCACACGTTCAGTATTTTTCGCGTTTTTTTCGCGTTTTTTCGCTATAAAAATGTGATAAAAACGCAAAAAAAACACAAAAAAAATGCTTACATATGCCTCCCCTTATTTTCAGTGTATTCCGCATTTCTTGTGCAAACGTTGCATTTTTTTCAGCGAAAAAATCGCATCGCGGAAAAAAAAGCAACATGTTCATTAAATTTGCGGAATTGCGGGGATTCCGCACACCTAGGAATGCATTGATCTGCTTACTTTCCGCATGGGGCTATGCCCACCATGCAGGAAGTAAGCAGATCATGTGCGGTTGGTACCCAGGGTGGAGGAGAGGAGACTCTCCTCCACGGACTGGGCACGGTATAATTGGTAAAAAAAAAAGAATTAAAATAAAAAATAGTCATATACTCACCTTCGATGGCCCCCGGAGTCTTCCCGCCTCTCATTGGTGCATGCTGCCACTTCCCTTCCTATAGATGGTGTGTGTGTGAAGGACCTGCGATGACGTCGCGGTCACATCGAAGGTCCTGCACACACACACCATCTATAGGAACGGAAGCCGCTGAGGAGATCGGCTGTCTGCAGGTGAGTATAACCATTTTTTTAAATTATTTTTAAACATT
This sequence comes from Ranitomeya variabilis, assembly GCF_051348905.1. Classification (NCBI taxonomy): domain Eukaryota; kingdom Metazoa; phylum Chordata; class Amphibia; order Anura; family Dendrobatidae; genus Ranitomeya; species Ranitomeya variabilis. Next base: position 505,857,108 of record NC_135235.1, read on the forward strand.
CTATCTTTTACTATTGATGCTTCATAGGCTGCATCTATAGTAAAAAGTTGGTCACACTTGTCAAACACTATGTTTGACAAGTGTGACCAACTGTCAATCAGTTTTCCAAGCGATGCTACAGATCGCTTGGAAAACTTTAGCATTCTGCAAGCTAATTACGCTTGCAAAATGCTAAAAAAACCACGAAAAAAACGGGAAAAAAACGCAAAAAAAAAAAAATGCGGATTTCTTGCAGAAAATTTCCGGCTTTCTTCAGGAAATTTCTGCAAGAAATCTTGACGTGTGCACATACCCTTAATGCATTTTCATATATTTGTTAAGCTCCTCCTCAGATGAGAATGGTCTTTATAGCTGGAGACAGGACAGAGGGGGACATATTATTGATGCCACCTGTGTGTAGGGAGGAGAACCAAGTTGATGGTCTCTCCTCCGTATCTGGGCCGGAACCGTCGGGGCTGTCACCAGTGCTGCAGGGGGAAGAGATTACTGACTGGAGCAGTACAGGGAACCTGACTGATGGGGGCGGGTCGGACTTAAATAGCAGTTTGAGCAATAAGACAGGACACTTGACGGGGACCGAGCTTGTGAGTAGTGAGATGGTTAACTACCTCTTTAAGGACCCACGCCCGCTAGCTGAGCCTATACCCCCAGCTTGCCAGACTTAGAGAGAGACATCCTCAATGGGTAGTAACCAGGATAAGGTACAGATCTTCCCTCCGCTCACCACTGCCGAGGCACCGCTTAGTACCTTGCGGTGCCTTCTGAGGACCGGCCCGTGCCTGTGGCTGTGTCCGCTGGACTGTGTGCTTCTACTGTGGCCTTGCTCACTGAACTTTCTGCTTCTTCTTATGAGCCGCCGACCATCGCTTCTGCCTCACCGTGTGCACGGATCAGGAGATCACGTGTCGAAGAACCTGGAGGATTCGTCATCGCAAGGAGAAAGTGCATCGCTCATCTGCAGGACCGGATCGGAGACATCTCGCACCGCCGTGGGATTTTCCAGCCGCCTTCCTCCAGCGCACAGAGACTGATAAGTTAACCTGTTACATTCTATTGCACTTGACTTTCCAACTATCCCTCAATCACCCACTGCTTGTACCATTACTGTTCTTATACATAAAGAACTTGTTAACCCTTGTTCTGCCTCCTGTGTGTCACTGCATCTTACGCACCTGCTAGCATCCTACATGTGCAGTCGTACAAGGCTCCAAGAGTTAAGGGGGCCATTTCCACCTCCAAAGCAATTAAACTGTTGCATTATGATGAGCTATTGCACTGTCCTTGACAAGAGGCCCTGTTCTGTCTGATTCCACCAGTGGCTGGAGAAGATGTAAGATGATAGTTTTGAAATCTGTTGATATTATGTTTAAAATCTGGCGTATATATATATATATATATATATATATATATATATATATATATATATATATATATATATATATATATATATATATATATATATATATATATATATATATATATATATATTTTTTTTTTTAAAGGTGACCTAAATAAAAGAGTCATAAGACATAGAAAACATCCATCCCATGTTTACCTTCTTAATAAATAAAGGTCAAATGTCCCAGCATTCATTCCACCTATGAATACACAATACATGCTCTGTACAGGTCTATGGACAGAACATTACTGTTGAGCTCTCACGTCACAGTCTGCCTCTGACTAGTGCCGGCGAATGTGTGTCAGAAGCAATCAGTGTCCTCTCACAGCCAAATAAACAAATTGTTACGCACAAAATCCTCTTTTAAAAGGTCAGAAGCTTTCAGGTCTACTCAGGTTCAAATAGAGAGTGAACATATCCAAGCAAATAGAAATGAGAGCATGTAATTACCAGTAACCATGAACTGGAGGTCAATGATAAAATACTTTAATTTAAAATTGATTTCCTTACACCTGAGATGATCACATCTTTAAATCGATGAGATGTCTCCTGTGTCAGGACATTAGGAAATCTCATCAGCCTTTCATACATATGTCAGAGACATGTACACAGAGCCATAGACACTCCATGTGCCGCCATATGGGTCCTCAGTTTTGTATCATAGTATGGAGGTCTTCTTAAATAGAACAAATTCTTCGGGAGGAAATATCATCAGAGGCGTAGCTCGGGTTTCAGCATAGGGGGGGCGAAAAATCCGAGTGGGCCCCTAACCAGTTAATCCTAACTACATCTACGTGGTGCACCCTAATTGTGGGCATAGGGTAACATTAGCAGATGACCGCGCTGTGACTGAAAATACATCTATATACAAAAACGAACACTGATATTACTATATGGAGACCATATATTGGTAGACACCAGTCCTGCAAACCATATAAGTGATCACAGTACAGTTATAGATAGTAACTTACAGCTGATGTTCCTTTTTATGGAGTTGTTCACTTTTCCCATCTTTTCCATCTGGCCCAGACCAACATGACGACTTCTCCGGCCACAACTCATCTGCAGAAATTACAACAAAGACAAATCTGGCTTCATATCTATGTCCAATCTGTGCAAACTACTCATCCTCCTGATACCCCAATACTGAACCACTGCTGCCGTACGTGTCCTACCGCACCTGATACTCCAATACTGAGCTACTGAGCCGCTGCTGCCATATGTGTCCTACAGCACCTCATACCCCAATATTGAGCCGCTGCTGCCGTGTGTCCTGCAGCACCTGATACCCCAATACTGAACCGCTGCTGCCATATGTGTCCTACAGCACCCGATAGCTCAATGCTGAGATGCTGCCGTAAGTGTCCTAGAGCACCCGATACCCCAAAACTGAGCCGCTGCTGCCATATGTGTCCTACAGCACCCGATACCCCAAACTGAGCCGCTGCTGCCATATGTGTCCTACAGCACCCAAAACCCCAATATTGAGGCGCTGATGCCATATGTGTCCTACATCACTCGATACCCCAATACTGAGATGCTGCTGCCATATGTGTCCTACAGCACTCGTTACCCCAATACTGAGCTGCTGCTGCCATATGTGTCCTATAGCACCTGACACCCCAATACTGAGCTGCTGCTGCCATATGTGTCTTACAGCACCAGATACCCCAGTACTGAGCTGCTGCTGTCATATGTGTCCTACAGCACCCAATACCCCAATACTGAGCCGCTGCTGCCATATGTGTCCTACAGCACCGGATTCTCCAATACTGAGCCGCTGCTGCCATATGTGTCCTACAGCACCTGATACCCCAATACTCACGGCTGATGCCATGTGTACTACAGCACCCGATATCCCAATACTGAGTCGCTGCTGACATAAGTGTCCTACACCCGATGCCCCAATACTGAGCCACTGCTGCCGTATGTGTCCTACAGCACCTGATACCCCAATACTGAGTCCATGCTGCCATGAGTCCTACAGCACCCGATACCCCAATATGGAGCCGTTGCTGCATTATGTGTCCTACAGCACCCGATACCCCACTACTGAGCCGCTGCTGCCGAATGTGTCCTACAGCACCTAATACCCCAATGCTGAGCCGCTGCTGCCATATGTGTCCTACAGCACCTGATACCCCAATATTGAGCCCCTGCTGCCATGTGTCCTACAGCACCCGATACCCCAATACTGAGCCGCGGCTGCCATATGTTTCCTACACCCGATACCCCTCTACTGAGCTGCTGCTGCCATATGTGTTCTACAGCACCCGATACCCCACTACTGAGCCGCTGCTGCCGAATGTGTCCTACAGCACCTAATACCCCAATGCTGAGCCGCTGCTGCCATATGTGTCCTACAGCACCTGATACCCCAATATTGAGCCCCTGCTGCCATGTGTCCTACAGCACTTGATACCCCAATACTGAGCCACGGCTGCCATATGTTTCCTACACCCGATACCCCACTACTGAGCTGCTGCTGCCATATATGTCCTACAGCACCCGATAGCCCAATACTGAGCCGCTGCTGCCATATGGGTCCTACGGCACTCGATACCCCACTACTGAGATGCTGCTGCCATATGTGTCCTACAGCACTCGATACCCCAATACTGAGCCGCTGCTGCCATATGTGTCCTACAGCACCGGATTCTCCAATACTGAGCCGCTGCTGCCATATGTGTCCTACAGCACCTGATACCCCAATACTCACGGCTGATGCCATGTGTACTACAGCACCCGATATCCCAATACTGAGTCGCTGCTGACATAAGTGTCCTACACCCGATGCCCCAATACTGAGCCACTGCTGCCGTATGTGTCCTACAGCACCTGATACCCCAATACTGAGTCCATGCTGCCATGAGTCCTACAGCACCCGATACCCCAATATGGAGCCGTTGCTGCATTATGTGTCCTACAGCACCCGATACCCCACTACTGAGCCGCTGCTGCCGAATGTGTCCTACAGCACCTAATACCCCAATGCTGAGCCGCTGCTGCCATATGTGTCCTACAGCACCTGATACCCCAATATTGAGCCCCTGCTGCCATGTGTCCTACAGCACCCGATACCCCAATACTGAGCCGCGGCTGCCATATGTTTCCTACACCCGATACCCCTCTACTGAGCTGCTGCTGCCATATGTGTTCTACAGCACCCGATACCCCACTACTGAGCCGCTGCTGCCGAATGTGTCCTACAGCACCTAATACCCCAATGCTGAGCCGCTGCTGCCATATGTGTCCTACAGCACCTGATACCCCAATATTGAGCCCCTGCTGCCATGTGTCCTACAGCACTTGATACCCCAATACTGAGCCACGGCTGCCATATGTTTCCTACACCCGATACCCCACTACTGAGCTGCTGCTGCCATATATGTCCTACAGCACCCGATAGCCCAATACTGAGCCGCTGCTGCCATATGGGTCCTACGGCACTCGATACCCCACTACTGAGATGCTGCTGCCATATGTGTCCTACAGCACTCGATACCCCAATACTGAGCCGCTGCTGCCATGTGTCCTACTGCACCCCATACCCCAATGCTGAGATGCTGCTGCATGTGTCCTACAGCACCTGATACCCCAATACTGACGGCTGATGCCATGTGTACTACAGCACCCGATATCCCAATACTGAGTCGCTGCTAACATAAGTGTCCTACACCCAATGCCCCAATACTGAGCCACTGCTGCCGTATGTGTCCTACAGCACCTGATACCCCAATACTGAGTCCATGCTGCCATGAGTCCTACAGCACCCGATACCCCAATACGGAGCCGCTGCTGCCGTATGTGTCCTACAGCACCCGATACCCCACTACTGAGCTGCTACTGCCATATTTGTCCTACAGCACCCGATACCCCACTACTGAGCCTCTGCTGCTATATGTGTCCTACTTGCACACGATACCCCAATACTGAGCCGCTGCTGCCGAATGTGTCCTACAGCACCTAATACCCCAATACTGAGCTGCGGCTGCCATATGTTTCCTACACCCGATACCCCACTACTGAGCTGCTGCTGCCATATGTGTTCTACAGCACCCGATACCCCACTACTGAGCCGCTGCTGCAATATATGTCCTACAGCACCCGATAGCCCAATACTGAGCCGCTGCTGCCATATGGGTCCTACGGCACTCGATACCCCACTACTGAGTTGCTGCTGCCATATGTGTCCTACAGCACTCGATACCCCAATACTGAGCCGCTGCTGCTGTATGGGTCCTACAGCATCCGATACCCCAATACTGAGCCGCCGCTGCTGCCATATGTGTCCTACACCACCCGATACCCCAAAACTGAGACGCTGCTGCCATGTGTCCTACTGCACCCCATACCCCAATGCTGAGACGCTGTCGCATGTGTCCTACAGCACCTGATACCCCAATACTGACGGCTGATGCCATGTGTACTACAGCACCCGATATCCCAATACTGAGTCGCTGCTAACATAAGTGTCCTACACCTGATGCCCCAATACTGAGCCGCTGCTGCCATGTGTCCTACTGCACCCCATACCCCAATGCTGAGATGCTGCTGCATGTGTCCTACAGCACCTGATACCCCAATACTGACGGCTGATGCCATGTGTACTACAGCACCCGATATCCCAATACTGAGTCGCTGCTAACATAAGTGTCCTACACCCAATGCCCCAATACTGAGCCACTGCTGCCGTATGTGTCCTACAGCACCTGATACCCCAATACTGAGTCTATGCTGCCATGAGTCCTACAGCACCCGATACCCCAATACGGAGCCGCTGCTGCCGTATGTGTCCTACAGCACCCGATACCCCACTACTGAGCTGCTACTGCCATATTTGTCCTACAGCACCCGATACCCCACTACTGAGCCTCTGCTGCTATATGTGTCCTACAGCACACGATACCCCAATACTGAGCCGCTGCTGCCGAATGTGTCCTACAGCACCTAATACCCCAATACTGAGCTGCAGCTGCCATATGTTTCCTACACCCGATACCCCACTACTGAGCTGCTGCTGCCATATGTGTTCTACAGCACCCGATACCCCACTACTGAGCCGCTGCTGCCATATATGTCCTACAGCACCCGATAGCCCAATACTGAGCCGCTGCTGCCATATGGGTCCTACGGCACTCGATACCCCACTACTGAGTTGCTGCTGCCATATGTGTCCTACAGCACTCGATACCCCAATACTGAGCCGCTGCTGCTGTATGGGTCCTACAGCATCCGATACCCCAATACTGAGCCGCCGCTGCTGCCATATGTGTCCTACACCACCCGATACCCCAAAACTGAGACGCTGCTGCCATGTGTCCTACTGCACCCCATACCCCAATGCTGAGACGCTGTCGCATGTGTCCTACAGCACCTGATACCCCAATACTGACGGCTGATGCCATGTGTACTACAGCACCCGATATCCCAATACTGAGTCGCTGCTAACATAAGTGTCCTACACCTGATGCCCCAATACTGAGCCACTGCTGCCGTATGTGTCCTACAGCACCTGATACCCCGATACGGAGTCCTTGCTGCCATGTGTCCTACAGCACCCGATACCCCAATACTGAGCCGCTGCTGCCGTATGTGTCCTACAGCATCCGATACCCCACTTCTGAGCTGCTGCTGCCATATGTGTCCTACAGCACCCGATACCCCAATACTGAGCCGCTGCTGCCATATGTGTCCTACAGCACCTGATACCCCAATATTTAGCCCCTTCTGCCATGTGTCCTACAGCACCTGATACCCCAATACTGAGCCGCTGCTGCCGTATGTGTTCTACAGCACCCGATACCCCACTACTGAGCTGCTGCTGCCATATGTGTCCTACAGCACCCGATACCCCACTACTGAGCCACTGCTGCCATATGTGTCCTACAGCACCCGATACCCCAATACTGAGCCGCTGCTGCCATATGTGTCCTACAGCACCTGATACCCCAATATTTAGCCCCTTCTGCCATGTGTCCTACAGCACCTGATACCCCAATACTGAGCCGCGGCTGCCATATGTTTCCTACACCCGATACCCCACTACTGAGTTGCTGCTGCCATGTGTGTCCTACAGCACCCGATAGCCCAATACTGAGCCGCTGCTGCCATGTGTGTCCTACAGCACCCGATACCCCAATACTGAGCCGCTGCTGCCATATGTGTCCTACAGCACCCGATACCCCAATACTGAGCCGCTGCTGCCGTATGGGTCCTACAGCACCCGATACCCCACTACTGAGCCGCTGCGGCCATATGTGTCCTACAGCACCCGATACACCAATACTGAGCCGCTGCTGCCATATGTGTCCTATAGCACCATATAATGTCCTAACAAAGAAGTATAATAATCAGCCCCAGTTCCCTTTCACCCCTCACCCACCTGAGCCCTCCCAAAACCCCCATCCTCTCACATTCATCCCCCCAGTGCCCTGTCGCCCCTCCCCTACCTCAGCCCTCACAATACCCCCATCCTCTTACATTCACCCCCCGGTGACCATGACATGCCACTTACCAGTCTGCAGGCAGTGAGGCAGGATCAGGAAGTGTCAGAAAGAAACGAAGGGTTGGCACTAGGACCCAATCCGAGCATGCACCAAACTGCAACCCGGAAGCAGCTCCTCAGGCCAGTAATGCCGGCACCGTACACTGCAGGGAGAGTCCACGGTGCTACCAGCTGCAGAATCTCTGTCAGGCAGGAGCCGGCATTTTCCTGCTCTCCTTATGTGCTGTGTTCTGCCTCATCAAAAAGTGGCACTGACTCTCAGTGGGTCTCTGCATGTGACAGGGCCTGGGGCAAGGGCCCCCTCTGCACCCCCAGTAGCTACACTACTGATTTTCGTAATGCATATTACAAAACTTTGGATTTGTATGAAATGTACCTATGTATGGCATACTTTGGCTAATAGCTAAAAGTTTCTTAAAATTTGGTGCTGGTATGGATCTGTAATAGGGTTGTATGAATGAGTTCCTACTTATATATGGATGAAAATAAATGACTACTGGGAGGGGCAATGGATAACTATTAGATATGCAATGATATAACTTAGACTTGGTGTGACAGTCTACAGGTCACGTTAGTAATCTGGGTCTGTTGGACGGGAGCCCCGATGACGGCCCCTTACCTAATGATAACTTTGGCTCCTCTTTTGATTAGTGAACTTGGTGAAATTTCATCATTGCAATGTGACACTGTGCCAAGCCAAATAGTCAGAAAAAGAACCACAGATTCCACCAGATAAGAAGCAATTTTCAGGGCTCCCATCCAGCTGCCAGAGATTACCAACATGGCTGAAGGACTGAGGCTTGTAAATTGCTCTCACCAACTTTAATAAATATGAGATGTGGCATTCAAGACTCTAAGTCTATGTGCCCACGTTGCGGATTCGTGTGCGGATTTTTCCGCACCGTATTTGAAAAATCCGCAGGTAAAACGCAGTGCCTTTACCTGCGGATTTATAGCGGATAAACTGCAGTTTTCCTGCATTTTTTGTGCGGATTTCACCCACGGATTCCAATTGAGGAGCAGGTGTAAAACACTGCGGAATCCGTACAAAGAATTGACATGCTGCGGAAAATACAACACAGTGTTTCCGCACAGTATTTTCCGCACCATGGGCACTGCGGATTTGGTTTTCCATAGGTTTACATGGTATTTTAAACCTGATGAAAAACTGCTGCGAATCTGCAGGGGCCAATCCGCTGCGGATCCACAGGCAAATCCGCACCGTGTGCACATAGCCTAAAACATCATAGAGAGAGCTCCTGAAGGATATGTAATGGTGGCTATAGATGCTGATACTTTTTTTTTTTTAATCTAATTTATACTTTTGGAAGAAAAAAAATATCACTTCAGTTATCAGCCTAATGGATGTGTGAGTCTAAGGGCTCATTTATAGTTAAAACCAGAAGTCTACACACACTATATAAAAAGACATAGGATTACCATTAGTGTTGAGCGATACCTTCCGATATTCGAAAGTATCGGATTGGATCGGCCGATACCGGCAAAATATCAGATCTCGCCGATACCGATACCCGATACCAATACAAGTCAATGGGACACAAATATCGGAAGGTATCCTGGATGGTTCCCAGGGTCTGAAGGAGAGGAAACTCTCCTTCAGGCCCTGGGATCCATATTCACGTAAAAAATAAAGAATAAAAATAAAAAATATGGATATACTCACCCTCGGACGGCCCCTGGACCTTAGCGATGTAACCGGCAGTCTCCGTTCCTAAGAATGCAGAGTGAAGGACCTTCGATGATGTCGCGGCTTGTGATTGGTCGCGTGACCGCTCATGTGACCAATCACAAGCCGCGACGTCATCGCAGGTCCTATACTCACTGCATTCTTAGGAACGGAGGCTGCCGGTTACATCGCTAAGGTCCAGGGTCCGCCGGAGGGGTGAGTATATCCATATTTTTTATTTTAATTCTTTATTTTTTACATGAATATGGATCCCAGGGCCTGAAGGAAAGTCTCCTCTCCTCCAGACCCTGGGAACCATCCACTGGGAACTTCCGATTCCGATTTCCGATATCACAAAAATATCGCAACTCGGTATCGGAATTCCGATACAGCAAATATCGGCCGATACCCGATACTTGCGGTATCGGAATGCTCAACACTAATTACCATAATTATTAATACTTGCCAAATGCCAAAATAATGAAAGAGAGTGAGAGAATGCAGTAAGTAATAAAAATGCCTTAACCCCGTCCCGACTGAGTTCCCGCAAACCACAGTACAGAGGCACGATCGCGCGGCCTCATGGTGAGCGCCGCGGCGATTGCGTGCGGGTGTCAGCTGTATATGACAGCTGACACCCCGCAGCAATGCCCACGATCGGTGCCATAGCGACATAGAGGGGCATCGCGCAGGGACGGGGGCTCCCTGCACTCTCCCACCGGAACAACGCGATGCGATCGCGTTGTTCCGGTGTTCTGGAAGGAGTCCCCGGATCCAAAATGGCTACTGGGCTCCTTCCAGGTCCTGAAGTCAGGTGGCTTGCCGGCGCCTGCTCAGAGCAAAGCCTCCTGCACTGCCTGTCAGAACGCTGATCTGACACAGTGCTATGCAAAGTGTCAGATAAGCGATCTGATCTAATATAGTGATGTCCCACCCTGGGACAATGTTAGAAAGTAAGAAAAAAAAAATCCCCAAATAAAGAGAAAAAAAAAAGTCCCAATAAATGCATTTATGTATGTAAATTAAAAAAAAACAATAAAAGTACACATATTTGGTATCGCAGCGTCCGTAACGACCCGCTCTATAAAACGATTCCACTAGTTAACCCCTTCAGTGAACACCGCAAGAAAAAAAAAAAAAAGCGAGGCAAAAAACAACGCTATCATATCATATATATGTCAATATATCAATCATACTGGTGAACAAAAAGTGGAATAACACGCGATCAAAAGGACGGATATAAAAAAAGATGGTACCGCTGAAAACGCCATCTTGTCCCGCAAAAAAAAAGCTGCCATACAGCATCATCAGCAGAAAAATAAAAAAGTTATAGCTCTCAGAATAAAGCAATGCAAAAACAATTATTTTTTATATAAAATAGTTTTTATTGTGTAAAAGCGCCAAAACATAAAAAAAGATATATATGAGGTATTGCTGTAATCGTACTAACCCGAAGAATAAAGCTGCTTTTCAATTTTACCACACTTGGAACGGTATAAACGCCTCCCTAAAAGAAATTCAGGAATTGCTGGTTTTTGTTCATTCTGCCTCCCATAAATCGGAATAAAAAGCGATCAAAAAATGCCATGTGCCCGATAGTGGTACCAATAAAAACATCAACTCGTCCCGCAAAAAGCAAGACCTCGCATGATTCTGTGGGCCAAAATATGGATACATTATAGCTCTCAAAATGTGGTGATGCAAAAACTATTTTTTGTAATAAAAAGCGTCTTTTAGTGTGTGACGGCTGCCAATAATAAAAATCCGCCAAAAAAACGCTATAAAAGTAAATCAAACCCCCCTTCATCACCCCATTAGTTAGGGAAAAATGTATTTATTTCCATATTCCCATTAGGGTTAAGGTTGGGGCTAAAGTTAGGGTTGGGGCTAAAGTTATGGTTGGGGTTAGGGTTGGAATTATGGCTAAAGTTAGGGTTGGGGTTAGGGCTAAAGTTAGGGTTGGGGTTAGGGTTAGTGTTGGGGTTAGGGTTGGGGCTAAAGTTAGGGTTGGGGTTAGAGTTGGGGTTAGGGTTAGGAATAGGATTGGGGCTAAAGTTAGGGTTTGGATTACATTTACGGTTGGGATAATAGTTTGGATTAGGTTTAGGGGTGTGGTTAGGGTTATGGTTGGGATTAGGGTTAGGGGTGTGTTTGGGTTAGGGTTTCAGTTAGGATTGGGGGTTTCCACTGTTTAGGCACATCAGGGGCTCTCCAAACGCAACGTGGCGTCCGATCTCAATTCCAGCCAATTCTGCGTTGAAAAACTAAAACAGTGCTCCTTCCTTTCCGAGCTCTCCCTTGCGCCCAAACAGGGGTTTACCCCAACATATGGAATATCAGCATACTCAGGACAAATTGGACAACAAATTTTGGGGTCCAATTTCTCCTGTTACCCTTAAGAAAATACAAAACCGGGGGCTAAAAAATAATTTTTGTGGAAAAAAAAAAGATTTTTTATTTTCACAGCTCTGCGTTATAAACTGTAGTGAAACGCTTGGGAGTTCAAAGTTAACACAACACATCTAGATAAGTTCCTTGGGGGGTCTAGTTTCCAACATGGGGTCACTTGTGGGAGGTATCTACTGTTTGGGTACATCAGGGGCTCTGCAAATGCAATGTGACGCCTGCAGACCAATCCATCTAAGTCTGCATTCCAAATGGCGCTCCTTCCCTTCCGAGCTCTGCCATGCACCCAAACAGTGGTTTCCCCCCACATATGGGGTATCAGCGTACTCAGGACAAATTGGGCAACAACTTTTGGGGTCCAATTTGTCCTGTTACTCTTGGGAAAATAAAAATTTAAGGGCTAAAATATCATTTTCGTGGAAAAAAATATATTTTTTATTTTCACGGCTCTGCGTTATAAACTTTAGCGAAACACATGGGGGTTAAAAGTTCTCACAACACATCTAGATAAGTTCCTTGGGGTGTCTAGATTCCAATATGGGGTCACTTGTGGGGGGTTTCTACTGTTTAGGTACATTAGGGGCTCTGCAAATGCAACGTGACGCCTGCAGACCAATCCATCTAAGTCTGCATTCCAAACGGCACTCCTTCCCTTCTGAGCACTGCCGTGTGCCCAAACGGTGGTTCCCCCCAACATATGTGGTATCAGCGTACTCAGGATAACTTGGACAACAACTTTTCGGGTCCAATTTCTCCTGTTACCCTTTGAAAAATAAAAAATTGTGGGCTAAGAGATCATTTTGTGGAATAAAAAATGATTTTTTAATTTTCACAGCTCTACATTCTAAACTTTAGTGAAACAATTGGGGGTTAAAAGTGCTCACCACACATCTAGATAAGTTCCTTAGGGGGTCTTCTTTCCAAAACAGGGTAACTTGTGGGGGTTTCCACTGTTTAGGCACATCAGGGGCTCTCCAAATGCAACATGGGTTCCGATCTCAATTCCAGCCAATTTTGCATTGAAAAGTCAAATGGCGCTCCTTCCCTTCCGAGCTCTGCCATGTGCCCAAACAGTGGTTTACCCCCATATATGGGGTATCAGCGTACTCAGGACAAATTGATCAACAACTTTTGGTCCAATTTGTCCTGTTACCTTTGGGAAAATAAAAAATTGGGGGCAAAGATTTCATTTTTGTGAAACAAAATTATTATTTTTTTTTACAGCTCTACATTACAAACTTCTGTGAAGTACTTGGGGGTTCAAAGTGCTCACCACACATCTAGATTAGTTCCCTAGGAGGTCTACTTTCCAAAATGGTGTCACTTATGGGGGGTTTCCACTATTTAGGCACATCAGGGGCTCTCCAAACGCGACATGGTGTCCAATCTCAATCCCAGCAAATTTTACATTGAAAAATCAAATGGCGCTCCTTCCCTTCCGAGCTCTGCCATGCGTCGAAACAGTGTTTTACTTCCACATCAGCATACTCAGGTCAAATTGTACAATGACTTTTGTGGTCCAATTTCTCCTGTTACCCTTGGTAAAATAAAACAAATTGGATCTGAAGTAAAAATTTTGTGAAAAAAGTTAAATGTTCAATTTTTTTTAAACATTCCAAAAATTCCTGTGAAGCACCTGAAGGGTTAATAAACTTTTTGAATGTGGTTTTGAGTACCTTGAGGGGTGCAGTTTTTAGAAAGGTGTCACTTTTGGGCATTTTCTGTCATATAGACCCCTCAAAGTCACTTCAAGTGTGAGGTGGTCCCTAAAAAAATGGTTTTGCAAGTTTTGTTGTAAAAATGAGAAATTGCTGGTCAATTTTTAACCCTTATAACTTCCTAACAAAAAATTATGTTTCCAAAATTGTGCTAATGTAAAGCAGACATGTTATTTATTAACTATTTTGTATGATATGACTCGAATTTAAGGGCATAAAAACTAAAAGTTTAAAAATTGCAAAATTTTCAAAATTTTTGCCAAATTTCCATTTTTTTCACAAATAAACGCAAGTCAAATCGAATACATTTTACCACTATCATAAAGTACAATAAGTCATGAGAAAACAAACTCAGAATCACCAGGATCCGTTGAAGCTTTTCAGAGTTATGACCTCATAAATTTACAGTGGTCAGAATTGAAAAAAATGGCCTGGTCAGGATGTTGAAAACAGGCTTCGGGGTGGAGGGGTTAAAACAAAGTCAAACGTTTACATACACTAAGATTACTATAACATTGAACAATTCTGGACTGCCCATATGATGATGTCATGTGTTTAGAAGCTTCTGATTAAATGAGTTAATTAGAGACACACCTGTGGATGTTTTTAGTGCACATCTGAAACACATAGCTTCCTTTTGTAGCATCATGGGAAAGTCTAAAGAAATCAGCCAAAATATCAGGAAGAGAATTGTGGACTTGCACAAGTCTGGCTCATCCTTGGGTACAATTTCAAGATACCTGAAGGTGCCTCGTTTATCTCTACAAACAATTATACGCAAGTACAAACAACATGGGAATGTCCAGCCATCATACAGCCCAGGATGAGTTCTGTGTCCCAGAGATGAATGTGCTTTGCTCCATGTGCATATCAACCCAAGTCCAAAAGCCTTGTGAAGATGATGGTGGAAGCTGATAAGATTGTGTCAATATCCACAGTGAAACAAGTACTGTATCAAGAAGGGCTGAAAGGCCACTCTGCCAGGAAGAAGCCATTACTCCAAAAGAAACATAAAAATCCAGATTAATGTTTGCAAATGCACACAGGAACACAGACCTTAATATTGGAGACATGTCCTGTGGTCTGATGAAACTAAAATTTAACTTTTTGGGCCTAATGATCATTGTTACATTTGGAGGTTAAAGGGAGATGCTTGGAAGCCTAAGAACACCATCCCAAATGTGAAACATGGGGGTGGCAGCATCATCTTGTGGTGTTGTTTTGCTACAGGAGGGACTGGTGCACTTCACAAAATAGATGGCATCATGAGAAAAGAAGATTATGTGGCAATACTGAAGCAACATCTCAAGACATCAGCCAGGAAGTTAAAGCTTGGCGAAAATGGGTCTTCCAAATGGACAATGACCAGAAGCATACTGCCAAAATGGTAACAAAGTGGCTTAAGGATAACAAAGTCAATGTTTTGGAGTGGCCATCACAAATCCTTGATCTCAATCCTATTGAAAATTTATGGGAAAAGCTGAAATGGCAGCTGCAAGCATTGCAATCTACAAACCTGGATCAGTTCCACCAGTTTTGTCAGGAGGAATGGGCCCAAATTCCGACCAACTATGGAGAGAAGCTTGTGGAAGGATATCCCAAACGTTTGACCCAAGTCATTCAGTTTAACGGCAATGGTAACAAATGCTAATGAAATGTATGTCAATTTTTGACTTTGCAGTAAGTAATAAAAATGCCTTAAAGCATTCTCCCTCTCATTATTCTGGCATTTGGCAAATATTAATAATTATGGTAATCCTAATTGACCTAAAATGGAAAAGTTTTATTCTGATTTTATGTCAGATATTGAGAAAAACATGCATATGTGTCTTTTTATATAGTGTATGTAAACTTCTGGTTTCAACTGTAGATGTATGTATTTTCCATGTACAAGAAAAAAGAGTCTCTGATTCTTTCAGAAGGATAGAAAATCCCTTTTTATACCAACTTCTGTGGTTCAGTTCATCATCCACAGTGTTGTGAATTGACCTTTTGGCTCCCTCTTGTGGTCACTAGTGATATGACACTTTGATATTCCTTCCCTTGCTTGGTATCCACCTGGCCTCGTTAGTCCAGGGGTGTCGCTATTTGAACTTCCTGGATTTTCAGTCTGGTGCCTGGCATCGTTGTAATCAGATCCTTCTGTTTGCTCCTATCTGCTGGTCCTGGTTCTATGCAAAATTAAGCTAAGTCCTGCTTTCTTGTTTTTGGTTATTTTCTGTGCTCTTATTTTTGTCCAGCTTGTACTAAATTTGATTCCTTATATTGCTGGAAGCTCTAGGGTGCGGATGTTCTCCCCCCGTGCCGTTAGACGGTTCGGGGGTTCTTGAATATTCCGCGTGGAGTTTTTGTGAGGGTTTTCGCTGACCATATAAGTCATCTTCCTATATTCTGCTATTAGTTAGCGGGCCTCTCTTTGCTAAAACCTAGTTCATTTCTTGCGTTTGTCTTTTCTTCTTACCTCACCGTTATTATTTGTTGGGGGCTTGTATCCAACTTTTTGGGGTATTTCCTCTGGAGGCAAGAAAGGTCTTTCTTTTCCCTGCTAGGGTTAGTTAGTTCTCCGGCTGGCGCGAGACGTCTAGAATCAACGTAGGTACGTTCCCCGGCTGCTGTTATTTGTGTGCTAGGTTCAGCTATATGGTCAGCCCAGTTACCACTGCCCTATGAGCTGGGTTTTATGTTTGCAGACTTCGCTATTGTCTCTGAGACCCCCTGCCATTGGGGTCATAACACGACAGGTCAGGGAGAAGTTGGGATGAGTTTAACTCTCATTGTTTGAGTATTTAATCAATCTGCAAAATGCGTCCTTTTCTGTTTTGTAGGTCACAACAAACTAACTTGACTTATACGATAGGTAATCAACATATTAACAAACATCTATTGTTCAATCACCCTGCGTCCTTTTCATCCAAGATAGCAACACAATATACAACAACAAATGTCAACTCAAGAGTCAATGTTAAAGGCTCATACGAACAATAGTCTGTGTTTCTTGACAAACCAAAGAAAGAAACATAAATTCTTCAAAAGTCAATATAAATATAATAAAGTATGTCTCCCGGCCTACTGAATTTACATCTTGATAATTAAGATTAAATGCTGTGTCCTCACTATACTCCTTTTCACATTTAGAGCACCATAGAACAAATGGCGCTATAATAATACATAGTATTAATAATATTATTGACCAATGACCAAAGTTTTTCTTATTATTGGACAGTTTGAATATGAGGTTCAGACTACCACGTTTTTTTAATGTCCACAAGGTAGTACATGAGGAGTATTATAGCCCAGTCGCTGTACTTTGCATCCTAGGGGAGCCCTGGCTGGTATATGTGCTCACAGGTGGACATTAACAATCTATTCTGCCTCAGCAAGTGCATTTAGATACAGGGCTTAGTTCAGAAAAATGAATATTTGCCTAGGTTAAGGAAAGCCTAGGTAGGACTCTGCGTTAATTTAAGATTTCACAGGTTGCCTGAATGATTTCTTAGTATAAAATCTGGATGTGCATGATGAAAATGTTATTACAGAAAATCTTTATAGTACACTAGTGTCTACAGTAATTATGCAGTGTTATTTCCAAAAGTGTAAACCAAAATAGTGGAAAATATGCAAAGTCTAAAGCTTGAAAAAAATTTCCTGGCTGAGGAAGATTACTGTATGTTGGTTTTGCGCAAGGTGAGAATACATTTTCTAAACATTATTATGTGGCAAATGTGCTAATGTGCTGCAACCTGACCTTACCTGACCTTTCTGTATGAAGACTATGCAGAATTCCTACAACCCTAAGGATTATTTTCCGTGACCCCTGTACTTTGTCTTCTTTGTGACATGTCCAAACTATCACATATCAAGAAGACCACAGATCAGGGTGTCCTCAAGTGTGACTTGCATCAGGACAAAAAAATATATTTCCCTGTTTTGTAAGACTTCTTTCATCTTGGCACATTCATCTTCATGTTATGTAAACTCTTACTGCTCTTGCTTGTTTCTAAACACCAAAAACCCTTAGCAAACCTCCAGATGTGTCCACCAGGAGTAAATCAATCAACCTGAACAAAACAGCTTAAGCTGAAGGTATAGGTCACCTTGTAAATGAGATCTTTCTGAAATCACTGATGAATGGTCATCTTACCAGTAAATTCTAGTAAAGCAATACATCATTTTAGTCCATGCAATGTGTGTACTTAAGCTATTTCTATGACCATGAATATGCATACAGAGGAAATTCAAAATACTATTTACTTGAGGGAAGAAAGGGAACCCTTTTATCATGTAAAAGCAGTAGTGTTATAGAAATATCTTGTGGGAGGAAAGAATAGAAAAAAGAAAATCTGAGATTAAGATTTGGTATAAGTGCATAGAAATTTGACTTAGATAAGAAAAGCACCAGTTTCTGCTCTTATTGTATTTTCGCTGATCCACTGACCATTGCATAACTTTATTCTTATAAATCCACTTAACAGTTCCAGAGATATGGGTCGTTTCATACAGTGTTCATTTTTATGGTCTTTGTCAAGTGGGTGTTGCTCACAGGATACTAATGCAGTGCAGCACTAAGACAAGTCCCTAAAAAATCCTGTGAGCCACACCCTATTAGTAAGCCCCCCAAAAATACATAAAAATGGCCACATCTCTAGAACGGTATGACAGATTTATAACAAAACAAACAAAAACGGAGCACTCAAAGGAGCAGCAGGAATACAATACGAGCAAAATTTGGCCACTTTTGACTTAGAGCTCTTTAAAATAACAGTTTATAGTTCAACTTGACCATAACTTCACTATTTATACCATTTCGACTCTACAGGTAGATTCAGAAGAATAACTATTGACACTTGCCTCATATCTGTTAAAGGTTCTAGACACACTGGACAGCTGTCAGCTATTTCTCCAACTCTACCATATATAGGAATGGTTGTCTTGGCAGAGAGAGCCGCTACCAAACTTAAGGCCCCGTCTCACATAGCGAGATCGCTAGCGAGATCGCTGCTGAGTCACAAGTTTTGTGACGCAACAGCGACCTCCATAGCGATCTCGCTATGTGTGACACGTACCAGCGATCAGGCCCCTGCTGTGAGATCGCTGGTCGTGTCAGAATGGCCTGGACCTTTTTTTGGTCGTTGAGGCCCCGCTGACATCGCTGAATCGGTGTGTGTGACACCGATCCAGCGATGTCTTCACTGGTAACCAGGGTAAACATCGGGTTACTAAGCGCAGGGCCGCGCTTAGTAACCCGATGTTTACCCTGGTTACCAGCGTAAATGTAAAAAAAAACAAACAGTACATACTCGCCTTCTGATGTCTGTCAGGTCCCTTGCCGTCTGCTTCCTGCTCTCACTGACTCCCGGCCGTACAGTGAAAAGTGAGAGCACAGCAGTGACGTCACCGCTGCGCTCTGCTCTCACTGTACGGCGGCTCAGTCAGAGCAGGAAGCAGACGGCAAGGGACCTGGAAACCGAAAGGCGAGTATGTAGTGTATGTAGCGGCCCTGCGCTTAGTAACCCGATGTTTACCCTGGTTACCCGGGTGCTGCAGGGGGACTTCGGCATCGTTGAAGACAGTTTCAACGATGCCGAAGTCGTTCCCCTGATCGTTGGTCGCTGGGGAGAGCTGTCTGTGTGACAGCTCCCCAGCGACCACACAACGACTTACCAATGATCACGGCCAGGTCATATCGCTGGTCGTGATCGTTGGTAAATCGCTTAGTGAGACGGGGCCTTTATATGGAAATAACTTATCTTAGTGAGAACAAAAGGATTGGCCATTGTAAATTTTATAGGCCGCAATCATCTGTTGGGACATGGTCAGACACTAGACACTAGACTGTTGGCCAATTCTGCTGACATCAGCGGGTTTATGGGAGTCTTGACTTATCTACAAACATATTCCCTTTTTCTCCAATAATAGCACACATGCTCTCACAGTTTGTAATTGGCCTTTGACTATGGGCAGTTACTCCTGTACAATGGTGATGGACCTTATATACAGCTCTGACAAAAACTGCAAAACCACTGCAAAATTTTCAGTTTGATTTTTCTCTTTATATGTATATTTTTGAGTAAAATGTAAATTGCTCTTTTATTCTATAAACTACAACGTGTCTCCGAAGTTCCAAGCAAATTTTGTATTCATTTTCAGAAAATGAGAAATGTTCAAAATAACGAAAAATTGCAGTGCTTGTGGATCGCCCCCAGAGTAGGGCAATGGGGTACTCGGCACCGGGTCCTTCAGTTCAGGGGATGTCACGGTGGCTGACCCTGTCCGTGGCCCTAGGGGAACGTCCGTTTGATAGATGGGGAAAGGTCTTTAAAGGGATAATGTTCGTGACACCACCTGTGGTATTCGGTCAGGGTGACCGACGCTGCTTAGGGGTCCACTGGGGTGATGTGATGGCAGCTAGATGGTATAACTTCCCACAGGTGAAGTGTATCCCCAGGGCTTCCCAGAAGTGTAGATGGTGATGGTGGATGATGTAAGCTGCAGTGAAGAACGAGGACACAAGGTTGCAGTCACTTTACCTTTACTGAAGACTTCATCATCCACAGTCCAGGGTACAGACCACAGGGTAGGCAGAGTCCGGCCGGTCTGAAGGCACATCCATAGTACCCTTATCCTGGTGGAAATCAGTAGCCTTCCTCCAGCGTCTGTGTGTTGTAGTACCTCCCTGCTGAGCTTCTCGGTAAGGTCCTCACAACTGTTGTAAATGTTCTAGATGTTATGTCTTTCTCTCTTTCCCACAGATGGTATGGATAGGACAAACCCGTATGACTGGTGGCCTGAGGCTTTTTACAGGGACCCTAGAGACGCCCCGGCCCCCACAAGTTGCCACCGTGCCTCCTGGGTATGGGTCGGGCAGGTAACGTGGAATTACCTGTCCTGACGGTCTCTGGAGCAAGGCTTGGAGATTATTGCTCCCTCGGTGTTTCGGCTACCAGATTGTGCACCTCAGAGAGGAGGCAGCCTTTTGCAGGGCAGAACTCCTTCTGGTGTTATCTCCTTGTGCTATGACTTAGTTTCTCTCCCGCTACAATACAATTATCTTCGTGTCCTTCCTTAGGATGCTGCCGCACGTGGGGCAGGCGCAGCTCCGTGGCCTTCTATCTAGGCCTCTGATAGGATCCCACCCCTGTCAGGGACCTCTCTGTCTGCAGCTCTGATGTTCCTCCTTCCCTACTGTCTGCCTGACAGGAACTGACTTGATGTTACCTGAGCGAAGCCCAGCCAGCCTCTGACTCTTAGGCTGCTGCCTGGGTGAAGCCCAGTCAGCTTCTGACTCACTTTCTATCCAGCCCACCAGTTTTACCCAAATGTGAGGAGTGCCCTAGTAGATAGGAGCAAGGCTCCCCCTGGTGGATTGGAGTGTGAAGTGTGGTGTATGGTTTGTGATACCTGGTAGGAAGATCTCCTTTATTGCCATCAGACGTAACATCACTCCCCCTGGTGGAAGAACAACATTACTGCAACGACCAGGACTCTGGGGCACTACACTCCCCCCACCCCCCCGTTAAATCCAGTACTCCCGGACTGGGAAAAGAAAACAACAATTACAGGTTAACAAAAGACATGCAAAATTTTGAAATGCTATAAAACAAATTAATATAACAGTGCTTCTCTTTATGGGAGGTGAGAACACTTGAACGTTGCAAAACAAGAACATATTTACATGACTGATAAGGACAATACAGATACATTAACTATAAAATACTATTACCCGTACAGGTATACTATCTACTAAGTGTAAGTAGAAAACGGTTATTAACTGACTATAAAACACAATTATAAGTGCAATTACCCTCTAAGGGTATACTATCAAAATCAACATTTTCTTTATTCTTTTCTTCACATGCAGGACTATCTATCTACCCCTATGGGCTCACTGCATCTTTCTTCAGTTTATTTAACCTCAATTTTATTTAAAGTACATCATTTAACACTTTACTATTCTACATATTATCGGCTATGTAAACATTATTACTATCTACTACTTAAGGCAGCATTGTTTCTCCTAGGCAAAGTGCAACAAATAAACATTCCCTTTAAGGGTAAACCCAAGTCTTTCTCTGAGGTAAGGCAAACAATCACATCAACAATATTCAAGTCAGTTCAAAGGTGACGTGATGCTATATGAGGGACCCGTTACGAACCCCCGAACGTTGGTGTTGGGTGGGCTACAAGACGTGTAATCCTGACCCAGAATTCTGCTGCACCAACGGGTTTTTCTTCAGGTCTGTAAGGCAAAGCAGTTATTTTTACAGCATAATTAACAGCAGTTTCTGTTAAGAGGCAGTCTCTGTAAAAGCCTCCTATGTAAAACCAGTAGAAAGCACCCTTAAGAAGGTGCAAACTATATACAAGGACAGTTTGTGATCATGCAACAGTCCATGATTCTGCAGTTCTTTAGGGAAGTAGATAAACTTGTGCAAAACATAGGATCCATTTTAACAGGGGATCCCTTTAAGACTTAACCCTGGACGGATTCAAGCAGCAAAGAAAGAACAGTTAACTATTTACAATTCTGTGTTTCGAGGTTTATTTAAACCATTCAGGGGGTAGAACTGGTTGGGGTAGCCCTTTCGGATATTGGTGACCACCTGGTAACACGTAGGGAGCTCCCTCACTCCAGTTGGGGGTCTGAGTGCCCACAGTGTTCCACTCATGGGTAACTCTTGCATGGGTCACCACGGGAGTTTGCTCAGTAGCCACAACAGTTTCAGTCGTGGTGACAGTGCAGGTGGTGATCTGAGTAGCAGTGTATGTTGGGGTGACAGTGGTCGTGGTAGTCGTAGCAGTGGTTTTGACGCAAGGTGGCGCCATTGCCACAGGAGACGATTTAGCTGGAGTTTTAGCATGATGTGCCACAGTGTCTCTTTTCTTGTGCACATTAAGAGCGAACCAGCCTTTCTCACCGAAATGCCTGGTGTAGGTGACAGTGTCTCCCGGGTAAAGGTCTCGGTCTGGGAGGCCTTCCCAGAGGTGGGATTCCACGTCTTTCCTATTCACAAAGACCTCGGCGTACAGTCCTTGTTCCTTGATAAAACTCCATCCCCCTCGGAGTTTGAAAGCCACAACTGTGCCCTGCTTACGCGGGGCCTGGTGGGTGGTGCGGTCCTTACGGACCTTGGCCTTGACTGCTAGGTCGCATTGATCATGAGCCTTGCGTTGAGCCTGGTGTCTCTCCTCCATCTCCTCCCACTGACGGGCAAGTTGGGCCTGGTAGTCCTCCCAACTCAGAACCTCAACAGTCTCTCCTTTTTGTGTTTCTGCACCGGGAACCCCATGAAATCTGGTCCGGGATTCACCCAGCGGTACACAGTCCGCTCCACGTACACTTCCTTCACCCGGCAGGGTGGTGGGCAGTGCACAATTGGGGCCTTCAAGAATTGCTCCATGCCCGTGGCCTGGTCCCAGGGCTCGAGACGCTGTAGCCCGTGAGTACCGCGGGGAGGTGGCGCAGCTACGGGGCCTACCAGTAGGTCTTCTGTCACTGGGGCAGGGACAACGTCCTTACCTGCCGCAGCAGTGTCCTCGGTGTCGGCTGGCTCCATTGGCGGTGTCATCCGTGACGGCATTGGCAGCGGCTCCGATAGCAGTGCAGGGAGCGGTGTCGGTGGATCCTCCGCAGGCATCATCCGGTACGGAGCTTTGGCATTCACCCGCAGCTGCAGAAGCTGATCAATCAGCTCGTCCACTCCAGCCTGCAGAGAGTCAGCATCAGCGGTGGAGGTCTGGTTACGGTGCCACTCCGGGTACCTGGGGGAGTCCTCTGCTCTGACCCCATGCTCTGGTTCTGGGCAGCTTGCCATGGTGTCCTCCACGTGGCTGGCCTCTTCCTGGTCCTTTTCCCGCTCTCTTCTCCTTGGGCAGTTTCGTTTTTGTTGCCTCCGCCCGCCATTGAGGATAAGGAGGCGGATCTCGGCTGAATCACAGTTCAAATACAGTTCTGGCACAGTTCTTAGGCACACATGACCCGATTTTCAGGCTTAAGTAGATCCTGTTCGTGATGCCAAGATGGATTGCCCCCAGAGTAGGGCAATGGGGTACTCGGCACCGGGTCCTTCAGTTCAGGGGATGTCACGGTGGCTGACCCGGTCCATGGCCCTAGGGGAACGTCTGTTTGATAGATAGGGAAAGGTCTTTAAAGGGATAATGTTCGTGACGCCACCTGTGGTATTCGGTCAGGGTGACCGACGCTGCTTAGGGGTCCGCTGGGGTGATGTGATGGCAGCTAGATGGTATACCTTCCCCCAGGTGAAGTGTATCCCCAGGGCTTCTCAGAAGTGTAGATGGTGATGGTGGATGATGTTAGGCGCAGAGAAAAACGAGGACACAAGGTTGCAGTCTCTTTACCTTTACTGAAGACTTCAGCATCCACATTCCAGGGTACAGACCACAGGGTAGGCAGAGTCCGGCCGGTCTGAAGGCAAATCCAGAGTCCCCTTATCCAGGTGGAAATCAGTAGCCTTCCTCTAGCGCCTGTGTGTTGTAGTACCTCCCTGCTGAGCTTCTCGGTAAGGTCCCCACAACTATTGTAGATGTTCTGGATGTTATGTCTTTCTCTCTGTCCCCCAGATGGTATGGATAGGACACAGCCGTATGACTGGTGGCCTGAGGCTTTTTACAGGGACCCTAGAGACGCCCCGGCCCCCACAAGTTGCCACCATGCCTCCTGGGTATATGGTCGGGCAGCCAACGTGGAATTAACTGTCCTGCCAGTCTCTGAAGTAAAGCGTAGAGACTATTACTCCCTCGGTGTTCTGGCTACCGGCTTCTGCGCCTCAGAAGGAGGCAGCCTTTTACAGGGCAGAACTCTTTCTGGTGTTATCTCCTTGTGCTATGACTTAGTTTCTCACCCGCTAAAATACCATTCTCTTCGTGTCCTTCCTTAGGATGCTGCCGCACGTGGGGCAGGCGCAGCTCCGTGGCCTTCTATCTAGGCCTCTGACAGGATCCCACCCCTGTCAGGGACCTCTCTGTCTGCAGCTCTGATGTTCCTCCTTCCCTTCTGTCTGCCTGACAGGAACTGACTTGATTTTACCTGGGCGAAGGCCAGCCAGCCTCTCACTCAGGCTGCTGCCTGGGTGAATCCCAGTCAGCTTCTGACTCACTTTCTATCCAGCCCACCAGTTTTACCCAAATGTGAGGAGTGCCCTAGTAGATAGGAGCAAGGCTCCCCCTGGTGGACTGGAGTGTGAAGTGTGGTGTATGGTTTGTGATACCTGGTAAGAAGATCTCCTTTATTGCCATCAGACGTAACATCACTCCCCCTGGTGGAAGAACGACATTACTGCAACAACCAGGACTCTGGGGCGCTGCACTTGCAGACCTCAAATAATGCTAAGAAAATAAGTTCATAATCATTTAGAAACAACAATACTAATGTTTTAACTCAGTAAGAGTTCAGAAATCAATATTTTGTGGAATAACCATGATTTTTAATCACAGCTTTCTTGCGTCTTGGCATGCTTTCCACCAGTCTTTCACACTGCTTTTGGGTGACCTTATGCCAATCCTGGTACAAAAATTTAAGCAGTTCTTTGCTTGATGGCTTGTCACTATCCATCTTCCTCTTGATTACATCCTAGAGGTTTTCAATGGGATTCAGGTCTGGAGATTGGGCTGGCCATGACAGGGATTTGATGTGGTGGTCCTTCATCCACACATTGATTGATCTTGCTGTGTGGGATCCTGCATTGTCTTGCTGGAAAAAACAGTCCTCAGAGTTGGGAAACATTGCCTGAGTAGAAGGAATCAACTGTTTTTCCAGGATAACCTTGTATGCGGCTTGATTCATACATCCTTCACAAAGAGTAACCTGCCCAATTCCAGCCTTGCTGAAGCATCTTCAGATCATCACCGATCCTCCACCAAATTTCACAGTGGGTGCAAAACACTGTGCCTTGTACGCCTCTCCAGGTCTCCGTCTAACCATTAAGCGACCAGCTGTTGGGCAAAGCTGAAAATTAGACTCATCAGAGAAGATTACCTTACTCCGGTCCTCTATGGTCCAATCCTTACGGTCTTTGGCGAACTTTCACCTGGCTCTCCTTTTCTTCTCATTGATGAAAGGCTTTTCTCTAGCTTTACATGACTTAAGCCCTGCCTCTAGGAGCCTGTTACGAACTGTTCTTGCTGTGCACTTTACCCCAGCTGCCATTGGCCATTTCTTTTGTAGGTCACTTGATGTCATCCTGCAGTTGCCGAGTGACATTCGAATAAGATGACGGTCATCCTGGTCAGTTTTCACCCTCTGCCAATCTGTAGCTTTGATGGCCCCAATGTCTGCTGCTTGACCTTGTTGTAATGGACTGCCGCCTTAGAAATTTTAAAGATGGAGGCAACATGATGTTCACTGTATCCCTCTGGTAGTAAAGCCAGTATTGAGCCCTTCTTTTCAACTCCTTTGGCATGGTTAAAAGTTTTTTCATTCCTATTACTTTTGGGATATTACTAGCACTTGTGTTGCCATCCAGCTTGTCCTATTGCAATAGGATTGGGAACACCACAGCAGTGTTTTTTATACTTTCCTTCGTTAAATAAGATTTGGTTCAGGTGATCACCTAATCAGAAGCACATTAAGTAGAATAAGGTGTACTCTGGTTGGAATTCAACTGACACTGGAATGGAATGGCTGTCAGACATGTGGAGAAGCTGATTTTTATAAAACTGTGCAGTGGTCTATTAATTTTTGCCAGAGCTGTATGATCTGGGACAATACAAGTGTCAGTAATCAGTGTCAGTAAACAGAGCATTTTATGGGCAAGCATCATATTAATTCCCAGTTAGGATGTCCCTTGTCTCATACATGTAGCATATAAAGTGCAATGCATAGGTAAACAACAGTTAAATAGTCAGTATCTCCCATTATGGCATACTCGTATATTGGGTCCCCTGATGAGCCCCTATAACGGGAGGGGGCAAAACACGTAGGGACAAGAAACAACCTATCTGGGAACAATCTACCAGATAAGTGTGAACATAAATAAGACGTCAGTAAATTCATATACATATACGGCTACTCGATACTAAGCTGTTTAAACCGGAGAAAAACGAGT
Source organism: Ranitomeya variabilis (assembly GCF_051348905.1). NCBI lineage: Eukaryota > Metazoa > Chordata > Amphibia > Anura > Dendrobatidae > Ranitomeya > Ranitomeya variabilis. The sequence goes on from NC_135235.1 coordinate 505,883,887, forward strand.
CAAACTACGCCTGGATATAAAAATTATATTATCCTTTATTTATAAGACTAAATGAAATCTTATTTTGAAACAATTTACATATACCACATATTACTTAATAAGTTCACAAGGTTACTATAAAGTGCCTGAAAAGGTGCAACCCATGAACCGGGACACAAGAAAGGACATAGATAAAACAACAGTACAAAAAATGTCCAGTAAGTATCCACAAAAAGGGCCCAATATTCCAGCACATAGCAGAGTTTAGTACTTATTACAAGGCTAAATTGCCAAAATGACTACCGCTTTCATGTGCCACATCGATATTGCCCATACTAAATGTACTGATAGAAATGACAAAGCTAGTTACCCATTTGTAATAGAATGTCCAGACTGGGTCCCGGTCCCGTACCCCAACGCGCGTTTCGCGTTCACGTGTGCCGCTTCCTCAGGGGGCGTGGCTAAATCCGGCTCTCCATCCAGTATATATACGTGCTCGATTGAATCACATGTGATATTTAACACAAGAAAACGTGCGCTGCGGCGAACCGCAAGTGACTATGCCGTGTAGCGCCTCAAGCCTCGCTCCCGTCAGGCACGGCCGGGTCACATGAGCGGGTCGAGCGCCACGCCCACTCCACATGACATCGGACCGCCGGCGAGAGAGAGGAACAGAGGCAAATACCTTGTGCAGATAGCTAAAGTACTACTCGAAATAAAGTGCAAAGGTAAATACTGCGTACAAACGCCAGTGCATACATTAAAAAGAGAAGTGCATAAAAGTGACTTGTGCAAAGTACATGTGCAAATGGCTAAAATCCTACTCGGAATAAAATGCAAAGATAAATACTGCATTCAGACGCCAGTGCATACATTAAAAAGAGAGGTGCATGAAAGTGACTTATGCAAAATACTATTATAGACCTAGTGACAATATAACAACTTTATTTCTCTACTATTAAAATATTAAAATATGCCAATAATTGCATCCATTGGATATACGACGTTAGAAGCCCTATTAAGAAGGAGAATAGAACCACATAACAATCATACAGTACATTATTGAATAATATCATATACATGTAAAGTCCATCCAGTTGGTAGCACATATCTTATGCATATATCATTTTCTTATAGATGGAACAATCAATGAGCGGACGTCGACATTCCTCCTCCATCACCACCAGGTAAGTCGGATCCATTCATAATGTATTTTTTGCCATGTGTACTTCACCGTCATCAATCATATGAATGCTGACATACATATAAACGCACTAAATATAAAACGAAGAGACCAAATTAAAACCGAGGATCAGAGGCTAGGACAACACAGAAAACCTAAACTTGATATAATTTACAAAAAGGATGAGAAACCATGTGCCTCATTCAGGCCATTAGGTGTCATGGTTCCCAAGGTGGAAATCCAGCGACATTCCCTTTGCGCCAAAATGCGCCTCACATCACCGCCTCTTATACCACATTGTACGTGATCTATCCCACGTGCCATAAAGGACCTGGGATTGCAATTGTGAAATTGTTTGAAATGGCGTGGTATAGTTTTTAGCTTTACCAAATCAGTCTCTTTAGCTGCAGCCATTATATCACGTACATGTTCGCGTGTACGCGTACCGAGGCGGCGAGAGGTGAGCCCAACATATATTTTCGGACAGCTACACACAGCATAGTATATAACCTGTATAGTATTACAGGTTATATGATGATTTATGGTGAAAGTCCTTTCACCATTTGCTGCATCGAAAGAGGTACTGCGGCTGATGTTTGGGCATGAGATGCAGTTGCCACATGGAAAGCAACCCCTCGAAGGACCCCTAGACCCAAAGTTGTATTCCTGCAGTTGGGGGACATAGTGGCTAGATACCAACAGGTCCCTCAAATTTTTGCTACGTCTAGCGGTCATCGAAGGGTACTCCTTAAGGCATTTAGAAAGTGATGGATCACTTTTAAGGATGTCCCAGTGTTTTTGGAGACAGTTCCTCATTGTGAGCCATTCACTATTGAAAGTGGAAATGAACCTAACTAGGTCCTGTTGTTCTGCCTTTCTTTTACTCCATCCCTTCCCGGGGCATAATAATTCCTCACGTGATGTGTATTTGGCCCTCAAATAGCCTTTTTTGATGCTTCGATTACTGTATCCCCTATTCTGAAATCTAGATCTAAGATCCACAGCCTGAGCTTCAAATTTGGGGGCAGAGGAACAAATCCGCCTCATCCTAAGGTGCTGACCAACTGGGATGGCTTTGATAGTACTCTGAGGGTGACCTGAATCAGCATGCAAAAGAGAATTAACCGACGTGGACTTCCTGAACACATCTGTTTGTAAATATCGCTCACCATCCACCTCAATTTTAATGTCCAGAAAGTCCACCTCGGTTTTACTCATCTGATATGTCAATTTGATGTTATATTCATTATTGTTCAGTTGTTGCATGAACTCATGCAATGCGTCATCAGGTCCCTGCCAGATAATGAACAGATCATCTATATAGCGTAACCAGCACTGCACATGGTCCACGGCCTGCGGGCCCCCCCCACCAAATATATCCCTCTCCCAGTATCCCAGGAAGAGGTTGGCGAAGGAGGGCGCACAGGCCGCGCCCATGGCAGTGCCACGCTGCTGTAAATAAAAAACATCTTCCTGGGATACTGGGAGAGGGATATATTTGGTGGGGGGGGGCCCGCAGGCCGTGGACCATGTGCAGTGCTGGTTACGCTATATAGATGATCTGTTCATTATCTGGCAGGGACCTGATGACGCATTGCATGAGTTCATGCAACAACTGAACAATAATGAATATAACATCAAATTGACATATCAGATGAGTAAAACCGAGGTGGACTTTCTAGACATTAAAATTGAGGTGGATGGTGAGCGATATTTACAAACAGATGTGTTCAGGAAGTCCACGTCGGTTAATTCTCTTTTGCATGCTGATTCAGGTCACCCTCAGAGTACTATCAAAGCCATCCCAGTTGGTCAGCACCTTAGGATGAGGCGGATTTGTTCCTCTGCCCCCAAATTTGAAGCTCAGGCTGTGGATCTTAGATCTAGATTTCAGAATAGGGGATACAGTAATCGAAGCATCAAAAAAGGCTATTTGAGGGCCAAATACACATCACGTGAGGAATTATTATGCCCCGGGAAGGGATGGAGTAAAAGAAAGGCAGAACAACAGGACCTAGTTAGGTTCATTTCCACTTTCAATAGTGAATGGCTCACAATGAGGAACTGTCTCCAAAAACACTGGGACATCCTTAAAAGTGATCCATCACTTTCTAAATGCCTTAAGGAGTACCCTTCGATGACCGCTAGACGTAGCAAAAATTTGAGGGACCTGTTGGTATCTAGCCACTATGTCCCCCAACTGCAGGAATACAACTTTGGGTCTAGGGGTCCTTCGAGGGGTTGCTTTCCATGTGGCAACTGCATCTCATGCCCAAACATCAGCCGCAGTACCTCTTTCGATGCAGCAAATGGTGAAAGGACTTTCACCATAAATCATCATATAACCTGTAATACTATACAGGTTATATACTATGCTGTGTGTAGCTGTCCGAAAATATATGTTGGGCTCACCTCTCGCCGCCTCGGTACGCGTACACGCGAACATGTACGTGATATAATGGCTGCAGCTAAAGAGACTGATTTGGTAAAGCTAAAAACTATACCACGCCATTTCAAACAATTTCACAATTGCAATCCCAGGTCCTTTATGGCACGTGGGATAGATCACGTACAATGTGGTATAAGAGGCGGTGATGTGAGGCGCATTTTGGCGCAAAGGGAATGTCGCTGGATTTCCACCTTGGGAACCATGACACCTAATGGCCTGAATGAGGCACATGGTTTCTCATCCTTTTTGTAAATTATATCAAGTTTAGGTTTTCTGTGTTGTCCTAGCCTCTGATCCTCGGTTTTAATTTGGTCTCTTCGTTTTATATTTAGTGCGTTTATATGTATGTCAGCATTCATATGATTGATGACGGTGAAGTACACATGGCAAAAAATACATTATGAATGGATCCGACTTACCTGGTGGTGATGGAGGAGGAATGTCGACGTCCGCTCATTGATTGTTCCATCTATAAGAAAATGATATATGCATAAGATATGTGCTACCAACTGGATGGACTTTACATGTATATGATATTATTCAATAATGTACTGTATGATTGTTATGTGGTTCTATTCTCCTTCTTAATAGGGCTTCTAACGTCGTATATCCAATGGATGCAATTATTGGCATATTTTAATATTTTAATAGTAGAGAAATAAAGTTGTTATATTGTCACTAGGTCTATAATAGTATTTTGCATAAGTCACTTTCATGCACCTCTCTTTTTAATGTATGCACTGGCGTCTGAATGCAGTATTTATCTTTGCATTTTATTCCGAGTAGGATTTTAGCCATTTGCACATGTACTTTGCACAAGTCCCTTTTATGCACTTCTCTTTTTAATGTATGCACTGGCGTTTGTACGCAGTATTTACCTTTGCACTTTATTTCGAGTAGTACTTTAGCTATCTGCACAAGGTATTTGCCTCTGTTCCTCTCTCTCGCCGGCGGTCCGATGTCATGTGGAGTGGGCGTGGCGCTCGACCCGCTCATGTGACCCGGCCGTGCCTGACGGGAGCGAGGCTTGAGGCGCTACACGGCATAGTCACTTGCGGTTCGCCGCAGCGCACGTTTTCTTGTGTTAAATATCACATGTGATTCAATCGAGCACGTATATATACTGGATGGAGAGCCGGATTTAGCCACGCCCCCTGAGGAAGCGGCACACGTGAACGCGAAACGCGCGTTGGGGTACGGGACCGGGACCCAGTCTGGACATTCTATTACAAATGGGTAACTAGCTTTGTCATTTCTATCAGTACATTTAGTATGGGCAATATCGATGTGGCACATGAAAGCGGTAGTCATTTTGGCAATTTAGCCTTGTAATAAGTACTAAACTCTGCTATGTGCTGGAATATTGGGCCCTTTTTGTGGATACTTACTGGACATTTTTTGTACTGTTGTTTTATCTATGTCCTTTCTTGTGTCCCGGTTCATGGGTTGCACCTTTTCAGGCACTTTATAGTAACCTTGTGAACTTATTAAGTAATATGTGGTATATGTAAATTGTTTCAAAATAAGATTTCATTTAGTCTTATAAATAAAGGATAATATAATTTTTATATCCAGGCGTAGTTTGACTCGTTTTTCTCCGGTTTAAACTACCAGATAAGTGGTTTATTATGATGCTTACCCATAGAATGCTCTTTTCTTGTCTATGATACTCAGGAAGTTCCTGACTGTTTGTTGTTTACCTATGCATTACACTTTATATGCTACATGTATGAGACAAGGGACATACTAACTGAGAATTAATATGATGTTTGCCCATAAAATGTTCTGTTTTGTCTATGAGAAATGATAAGACTTTATTCAGGAATTTCCTGACTATTTGATGGTTCTTTCCTTTCCATTTGCACCTTATATGCTATATGAATATATTTACCATCTAGCACACATGCAGTTTATTATATAGTGTGTATAGCTGCAATGAAGCAAGCTTGAGGGAACACTACCGAGAACTAAATGTTGAACCCTAAAATTGGTTCAACAGACATTTGCTCCAAATTATTATAGAACATCATTAATAGTAATACTACGAGATATAGCTTCCCTCATAGCTTAGTACATTATTAGCTTATACATAGACATATTGTATACTGGATGCATGCTGAATTATTTATATAGCTCTAGAATAGGGGCAAACAGGGACTTGTAGGGACTGCCGACGTTGAGCGGGGGCGCCATATCGCATTTTAGGGTGCCAACCTCCGCAGTCAGGCAGGGAAACAGATTTAAGGGACCCATTAGGGTCAGTGTAGGTTTGCTGTATTCACAACCATACCAACCCTTCTGCCCTAAGTTCCTCCTGAATAAATTGTTAAAATATCCCCCTATTTTAAAGGGTTTTGGGAGATGTTACGTATCTTATTTGTTGTCTATTTAGTTTATTTTTAATATATTAATTAAAAGTTACATTCTAAAGGGTTTATTTTTGGTTTCTTTTGGCGTACTCTCTATGGTAAACCCACATAAATAAGGTTTTTGTTCTTTTTATAATACAAGTGTCAGCCTCCCTTGCAACAATGTCTCAAACTGACCATCTGTCAATCTAACTGACACTTCCAAGGACCTCAGTTCTGAGACTGAGAAAAATATGAATGGACTACAAGGGACCTATAACGAGGTAGTTTGCAGACAGGATGGTCATAACAATCCTGGCTGATCCACACAGTCAAACTAGTCCAAATTAACACCAAATACAAAAAAGCTGCGGCACTCTGCAAACCTTAAAGATATGGATTTTGAATTGCATTAATGTGACACACATAAATGGCCCTAAGTATACTAAGTATGCAAGCCAATTATTCCTGGCAAGGTGCTGACAATAGGCCTTAAGGTCAAGGAGAAAACAAAATAGCATACAAGATTTGTATATAGAGGTAAAGCCGAATGGTTTGCTTTCTCTGTGCGATGCACAGTGTTAAAGGGCCGCCGACCGGCAATATGAAATGTTACAGCCCCAGGATGATCAGCAACAACGTCCTCTGTCTTGGCCAGAGTATTAAGATAAAATAATAAACTAGCTCTGGGACTATCCCTTTAAGAGACTCTGGGGAAATCACCATTAAGGGGTTGTTTTCACTGGCCTTTATCAACATGTTTTGTATTCCTAGGATACTACTATTTTAATTAAAACTTTCTTCGAAAATGAGTATTATTTTGCTTCAACTTGGAGCCATGACTCATGTGTATTATAAGCAATTTACCCCGCAAGCACAGACAAAGAAGAGGAAAGGCCAGCCAAAGGAAATGCCAATGTCTTTCAATTCTCTTCTTTTTTTGGATGAAAAATCACACAAACAAGTGCAAATGATGTTGATGGTAACGCACATTGACAGCAAGTGCTGTGTGCAACAAAAAGAGACACAAAGAAATGAGGTCCATGCAGCCGGTGCCCTTCTCTACACAAACTATTAACTATAAATGCTTGTAAAGGTTACCTGTGCTTTATAGATGTACAAATCGAGAAAATTATAGGAATGAATTTAGGACTAATCAAAAGTCAATTGTGCACATGTAATCCCTTTAAAACTTAGCTTTTAATATAGTAATAATAATTATAAAACCCTGACCCAAAGCAAACCTTGGTTTAATACCATAAAAATACAATACCACACTTTAGGTCACCTGTTAAATTACTGTACTATAACCTACTGTTCTCGCCTGCCTTACTGTGGAGGTTGGCACCCTAAGAGACGATTTTTTGGCGCCCCCACTCAACGCAGGCTGTCCCTCTCTTCCCTACAATGTCCCTCTAGATGTAGGTGGGAAAACAATATAGCGGAGAACAGTGGTGAAGAAAAATAGGATATTACCAAATATATGCAAACAATAAGGGAATTTTAACAGGTGCCTGCAAATGCTACATTAATGATCCAGCACATAGCTAAACACCAATAGAATATGGATATTCAGTCCAGCCAACAGACATATTTGTCCCATGTCAATAATGAACATTCAATGTCATATATACAATAACAAGGGGCCAGCTCAAAAGGATCAGAATATACCAATATGCAATATAAAATATGACTTAGCGTGTGCTGGTATTGCCCCGACGCGTTTCCCCGTTAACACGGTTCATCAGGAGGGGATAATGTGGTCTTCAGTGCCACCGGATGCCATATGGATAACTAGCATAAGCCGGCGGTAAAGTGTGCGAGCATAAATAGCTACCATTAAATCCACGCGCCGTAATAGGCCCCGCCCACACACGGATATAGCGGAACTCCATCCAGGTCAAAGCAGCGTTTCATACCCCAGTTTTAAATAAAATGCCGATACCACCAGTCCAACATTACTTAATCATGCGATGCCATATTTAAATAGATACTTAATATTGTTATTCTTATTCATACGTTCTCCATCGCCTATACCCGATGCTTTACTTCCGGGTTATGGTGTGTCCAGGTACGCATAAGATATTACCGCTCATGCGCAGTCCTGATTTTCATGACACGCAGCTATCACACAGCTTGCGTACCATAGGGAGTTTGCGCAATGCCACCTGAAGGAAAACTCCACCGCCAAGGTATACTCTATTTTCTATTGCTCATGCGCACTCCTAATCGACATGACATGCATACCTGATATAGCGTGCATGTCACAGGGAGTATGCGCCATGCCAATAGATATGCGTACCTTTTACCTGCCAATGTACCACTGATCTACCAATGATTATAGTAGTACATTGTTGCAGATTGCATAAGGCAAAGGAAACGCAACTGCAAACATATGTACACAGAGAGTTTAAGGATGTATTATCAATTCCAAAATGGTTAGATATATGGTCGCAGAAGAACTGCCTTAATAATACTAAAACTGGGAAAATTAGACGCCTTTAAATAAACTGTACAACCGATATTCATACAATAATATAAAAATAATTGTCCCTATATAATCGGGAACATGCAAAAGCATGCATAGGGATATGGGACTATTCCGGACAATACTCCAATTACAAATTACCCTAAGTGTGACAGGGACGGACAAGCAAGTATTCCAACAGATGTTGTTAAATGAACCAGGTATATGACAAACAGATGTTATTAAATGAAACATGTATATGACAAACATTCATTGAGCCCCTTTGGGGACAGTGATTGCAATCTGTATATCCACTCTGTCTCCCTCCTCAGTATGATCTTGTCTAGATCACCCCCTCTAATTTTTGGTTTAACCAGTTCAATCATACTGAATGAGATTTCACGGAGATTCCCACCGTGGCAGTTGTTCATGTGTCGAGCCACTGGGGTATCCCGTTTGTGCCTGATATCCCCCAGGTGCTCGCCAACCCTAACCCTGAGTTCCCTCAGGGTTTTGCCTATGTAGTCCAACGGACAGGTACAGGTCGCCTTGTAGACTACACCAGTGGACTTACAATTTCCAAAGTCTCTCAGGTAGAAGACCTTCCCATTTGAAGCACTGGTAAAGGTCTTCCCTTGGGTCATAACATCACATCTGGCACAATTGCCGCATCTAAAGAACCCCAGCGGTTTCCTGTCCAACCACGTTCCTGGTTTAGACGGTCTCTGGTATAGGCTATGCACCAAACGATCACCTATTGATCTACCCCTCCTATATGTTACATTTGGTTTAGAGGGTAGGTACTTACTTAGTCCGGGGTCAGCCAAAAGAATCCCCCAGTGCTTTTTAAGTACCTGGTAGACCCTTTCTGATTGTCCATCATAGGTGCCAATAAGCCTAACCATCTCTTCCTTTTGTAAACTGGAGGTGTCTTTTGATCTCAGCAGAGACTGTCTATCGGTTCTCAGAACCTCATGAAAAGGACCATCCAATACCTCACATGGATAATCCCTTGCCCTAAAGCGTTGATATAAATCTCTAGCTTGTTTTCTATACATCCCCTCATCCGTACAGTTTCTTTTGATTCTCATGAATTGTCCTTTTGGTATACCTCTCTTAAGGGGGACCGGGTGATGACTTGTCCATCTTAACAAGCTATTAGTGGAGGTCGGTTTCCGATATGTACAGGTGCTGATGTTTTCCGTTAGGTTCCTTGGAAATACTTAAATCAAGGAAATTAATACTTCTGTCATGATATTCATGGGTAAAGCGGAGTCCAATGCTATTAATGTTAATCACCTCCACAAACCGTTGTAGCTCATCCTCTGGGCCAGACCACAATATCAAAATATCGTCGATGTATCTGGCCCAGAGGCTGATGTACGGGTTCCACCACGCTCCCCCTTCCTCAAAGATGACGGTTTCCTCCCACCAGCCCAGTAGGTTATAGTACAGTAATTTAACAGGTGACCTAAAGTGTGGTATTGTATTTTTATGGTATTAAACCAAGGTTTGCTTTGGGTCAGGGTTTTATAATTATTATTACTATATTAAAAGCTAAGTTTTAAAGGGATTACATGTGCACAATTGGCTTTATAGATGTACAATGGAAAGATAGGTCACAAAAATGTCTCAATATCTGCGCTGAAGCTCCTGAGCACTAAAGAAACATCTGTAGAAGGCCCCCACAAGACTAAAGTCGTCATTAGTGGTAAAGAGGCTTTATTTTGGCTAAGATGTGACTGCTGCTATGCCTGTCTCCCTCAATGGAGTTATTGGGACACTCCACTTAATCGTGTTTATTTAGTTCCACTGCCACAGGTTTATTAAATCCAAACCCTACCCATGCCCCTGCTTCAATCCCTACCCAGGCCTCTACTCCAACCCCTACCCATACCTCTACTACAACCCCTATTCATGGCTCTACTGCAACCCCTACCCATGCCTCTACTACAACTCCTACAGAGGCATCTACTCCGAACCAATACCCATACCCAGGGCCGGCATTTGGGGAAGGCAGACCAGGCAGACACCTGGGGCTCCCACTCATTAAATGGGGCCCCCTGCGTCTGCAGCCCCTTTATGAAGTGCCCAGAGGGTGTACAGCAGTGAATAACGCTGTGCATCCTCTGTAGTCCCGGAGCGTCTCTCCCAAACCCCCCCCCCCTCTCTCTCCTTCTCCCTGCAGTCAGGTTAAAAGTTGAGGGGGAGGGGCCGATTACAGCACAGCAGACAGAGGTCAGAGCTGGGCCAGGAAGATGCCTGTAGCCCTGTGTGTCTGTGTCATCTCCAGTCCTCATCATGGCTGTTGACCCGTTGAAGCGCCATGCAGCCTGAAATGGCCATCGTCAGCACTGGCTCGCACACCTTGTTAACCCGTTCTCCAAACCATGATGTTTTAAGTATCTGAATAAAGCGTGAAGTTTTAAGGACCAGTGAGTGCTATCTAAATCTTTTCTTTTTTGCACATGGTATATATATATATACATACACATGTACATACAGTATATAGTATATGTATGTATACTATATTTGTATACTGCTTGTGTGCAGTATATTGTGTAAATATATAAACTGTATAAGTATGTGAGCATACTGTATATACTGTATATAAACTGAATGTTTATGTGTGTGTATACTTTATATAGTGTGTGTTTCTATATTTATAAAGTATATATAATGTGTGTACATGTATAGTGTGTATCTGTGTATATGTGCTGCATATATAGTTCTGTAATTGTAGTGTCGCTATAATAGGAATCTGTAGTATTTTGCGGATTATAAAACGCTCCGGATTATAAGACGCACCCCAAATTTTGAGGAGAAAAATAGGAGAAAAACGTTTTTATAATAAAATGGTGGTGCTTCTTATAATCAATGCGTCTTATTGCTTATTGCTTACGGGGGTGGTGGCTGCGGTGAAGCGGGGTCCTAGGGTCGCTGCCGGAGCATTGCTGCAAGCCGCAGGCTGGGATGAGGGGGTGTTCGGATGTGCGGCACGCTGCTGCGGGTGTTCATTGCTGTGGGTGTACGCTGTTGTGGGGGCTCTGACAACATTTTGTGAAAGGCGAGAACCCCCGCAGTTTATTTATTTTTACTCATTTATATAGCGCTATTAATTCCACAGCGCTTTACAGACATTAGTGGCTATGTCCCAAATGGGGCTCACAATCTAAATTCCCTATCTTTGGAATGTAGGAGGAAACCGGAGAAAACCCATGCAATCATGGGGAGAACACACAAAATCCTTGGATGAATTTGAACTCAGGATCCCAGCGCTGCAAGGCTGCAGTGCTAACCACTGAGCCACCGTGCCGCCCCAGTTGCATGGCATGGTTTCCTATGTGGTGGACTCCTGGGAAAATGACTGCCAGGGGCGGCGCATGTGCAGATGGAGATTTCAGCACCAAGATCTCGGGAGATGAGATCTCAGTGCTGAAATCTCATCTCCCGAGATCTTAGTGCCGAGATCTCCATCTGCTCATGTGCTACCCCGGCAGCCATTTTCCCAGAGTCCACCCCATAGGAAACTGTTGTGAATTCCGTTCTTGAACTCCCTCCTGTGGTCATGAATGATACTTCATTGAGTTCTGTCCGTGGACTCCCTCTGGTGGCTGTGAGTGGAACTGCTGGTTCTGAGGTTGCTTCCTCAGCTGCCCTCGTTTGTGGCTGGGTTGGCTTCTCTATTTAACTCCACTCAGATCGTTACTCCATGCCAGCTGTCAATGTATTAGCACTGGTTCAGATCTCTCTCGGATCTTTCTGATGACCTGTCTACTCCAGCAGAAGCTAAGTCCCTGCTAGTTCATTTGTTGTTCATTGTGTACTGAATATATTTCTTAGTACTTGCTAAGTTCTTGTCCAGCTTGCTAACATGATATTGCCTTGCTAGCTGGAAGCTCTGGGTTGCAGAGTGGCACCTCCGCACCGTGAGTCGGTGCGGGGGTCTTTTTGCACACTCTGCGTGGCTTTTTGTAGTTTTTTGTGCTGACCGCATAGATCCCTTTCCTATCCTCAGTCTATCTAGTAAGTCTGGCCTCCTTTGCTGAAACCTGTTTCATCCCTGTGTTTGTGATTTTCCTCTTAACTCACAGTTAATATATGTGGGGGGCTGCCTTTACCTTTGGGGAATTTTCTCTGAGGCAAGGTAAGGCTTATTTTCCTATCTTTAGGGGTAGTTAGCTCTTAGGCTGTGAAGAGGCGTCTAGGGAGAGTTAGGTACGCTCCACAGCTATTTCTAGTGTGTGTGTTATAGGATTAGGATTTGCGGTCAGCAGAGTTCCCACTTCCCAGAGCTCGTCCTGTCTTCTAGTTTAACTATCAGGTCATTCCAGGTGCACCTAACCACCAGGTCCATAACAGGAAACCATGCAACTGCGGGGGCTCTGGCCTTTCACAAAATGTCGGCAGAGCCCCCGCAGCACCGTACACCCGCAGCACCGAACACACGCAGCGGCGCACCACACATGCGATCACCCCTTTATTCCAGCCTGAGGCCTGCAGAGACCCAGGATCCTGCTCCACCGCAGCCGGTAAGGTATATCGGCATTATAAGACGCACCCCCATTTTCCCCCCAAATTTTGGGGAAAAAAGTGCGTCCTATAATCTGGAAAATATGGTATGTCTATTGCCTGTGTCTTGCATTAGGGCCTGTTCACACTTTCTTTACTGCTCTGGGTGCGTTCTGCCTGAATCCTGTATAGAACCATAGATTGCAATGACAGGAATGGAGTTCACTTGAATTCCACATGTGATGTTTTTTTTTCTGAACTTGTCCGTCTGTCCCAACAGCCACAGAAAAGTGGACACTTTTAGACAAAAAAACACAAGCAGACTCTGAGGGTAGGTGCAGACGATCAGTAATCGCTGCGGGTTGGACGTTGCTACTTGTGCAGCATCCAGATGTTACAGCAGAGTGGATGAGATCTCAAGAAATCCCATGCCCACTATGCATCCAGAGACGCCCGCGGCTCACCTGCAGAGATGGACATGCGGCTCATCTTTCCTGATCGCAACATGTCTATCTTGCGGAGATGCGATAAATGTCACCCGTACAATGTATTGGACGCCGTGAATCTGCACGGTTCAGTGGTCACATGTGGAGTCACCTGCGTTCAAAAGACGGCAGCAGACGTGTGCTGCGTCCAAAGCGCTGCCAATTCCTGATCATGTGCACCTGGCCTAAGAAAATAAATCAGTCAATTTCAGGAAGAAAAAAACCAATACAAATTCCTTTGACCTCTGCTTGTGTCGGTGCAGTCTGTGGCCCTGTCAGGGATTTATGTGAATCCTATCTTAGGGGGATTCAGGCAGAGCCCCTGGACACACTGCAGAAGCGCAGTGGGAACACGGCTTAAGATACTGTTGGATGGAATAGTGCAGTCTACTGTACTATTCCTCACTGTCCCAGTGCAGCAGCCAGACACGGACACTGGCCAGACACGGACAGCGGCCAGACACAGACACCTGCCAGACACAGACACCGGCCACATACGGACACCAGCCAGACACAGACACTGGCCAGACATGGACACCGGCCAGAAGACACTTTTTTTTGTTTTTAAATCTGCTGCTGTCGTCTTTCAGCATTTCTTTCCCTATTCAAATGAATGAGACACAAAAAATGCAAGTGAAAAGGCTGCACAAACACTGAATATTTCCTGCCAACGCTAGATCAATCCGCAGCAAAAATGGTGCATGTGAACCGACACTAAATAGGTTTTCTGAGAATGTAAAAATAATTAGCATGAAATGATAAATCCCCCACGGCTCCAGCACCAATACTCCGGGGGTCTCTGCCAGTCTCAGCACTGGGCTACAGGGGTCTTGTGGCTCTGGGGGTCTCTGCCAGTCTCAGCACTGGGCTGCAGGGGTCTTGTGGCTTTACCTTATATTACAGCTGCAAAGTGAATAATATCCATCAGGGACCCTGAACCATTGGCCACGGAGCTAGAGGGGATTTAGCAGAGTAGGTTGGGGGACATGTAGGACTTTTTTTAAAATTTTATTCTGCTGTTTGTGAGGTAGGATGTATAAAAAGATGGCAATTCTGCTAATGTTTTCTATTATGTGACTGTATGGCCCCTTCACACAACCTATCATGTTTTTCACAGATACCACGTGTGACCTATTTGACCTAAGGTGCTGCACTCATGTCCTTGTTTTCCCAGCAGCACAGATGACAAGGGCAAACACAAGTCTACGGGTCCATGTGCCGTCCGTGTGCCGTACGTGTGATGTACGTGTGCTGTATGTGTTCCGTCCATGTGCCGTCCGTGTTTAACATGGAAAATATATTAGCTTTGTAATTTCATTTCATTATCCATACCGGAAAAACATGGATGGCACACTGAAAACACTGGTGACACCCATATTGGTGTAACATGTACGTGTTTTATATGGACATGGGGGCCCCACTTTGAATTTTGCCTAGGGCCCCAATTTGTCTAAAATCGACCCTGCCCATGCCTCTACTACAACCCCTACCCATGACTCTACTCTAACCCCTATCCTGGCCTCTACTCCAACCCCTACCCATGCCTCTACTCCAACCCCTACCTATGTCTCTACTCAAACCCCTACCCATGCCTCTACTCCAACTCCTACCCATACCTCTACTCCAACCCCTACCCATGCCTCTGCTCCAACCCCTACCTATGTCTCTACTCCAACCCCTACCCATGCCTTTACTCCAACTCCTACCCATACCTCTAGTCCAACCCCTACCCATGCCTCTATTCCAATCCCTACTGAGGCCTCTACCCCAACTCCTACCCTGGCTTCTACTCCAACCCCTACCCAGGCCTCTACTCCAACCCCTACCCATGCCTCTATTACAACCCCTACCAATGCCTCTACTCCAACTCTTACCTATGCCCCTACCTCTGCCTTTACTAACAATACTTGAACCTGATGGGATTGCATTTTGGGCAGAGAATGCACAACTTGAAGAAACAATCAATTTGCATATATAATAATATACATGATATTATTTGTAAATAATGTAATCATGACTAGCATAACGATATCATAGTAGAGGGGTCTACCATTTGAGACCTTGCGCGTAATGTATGGCTGCTTACAACTTCTCCTGCAATAAAAGATGATCTGCAGTGCTTAGTTTGCCAAGAAGTCCAAAGGTAAGTTTCAAATGTTGCAGGTAGAAGACGAAACAAATACTGTCTGTTGTGTAAAAGAATAGATATATTCTGTACTGAATACTTCCATGTGCTACAAAGTTAGTCTCAACTATGATAACGTTTCATGAGACCGTTGTTTCATAGCTTGATCAGGTAAGATTACACTTTACACCTTGCTATAGTCCCATTAGGCATGTTGTGGGTAAATAATTAAAATCCATCTTATCAGATCACAGTTGTGTTAATGGGATATTTAATGCCTTAGCCCACTTAAGAGAGCTAAATGTTGCTCAAAGACAAGAATCTGAAGTAATGGATTACTGTCCATCATGGTTTCCTAAAGGAAAGGGTTTGAACAACATCCACTTATTAGCAGGAGCAATAAATAGTTGTGGAAGCGGAGGTCACGCTGTTTTTTTTAACAAGCTTGTATGGGATTAGTGCAGTTTGCATGTGCTCTGTGAACATTGCTTTCCCTTCTAATAAAACTGACCCAAATAAAGGAGCTTCAGAAGGAACAGTGAATGAAACCCAAAGCCTGTCTATAGCAGGAAATGATGGTGTGAGTTGGTGACCTGTTTTTTATTTAATGAACAATGATCATTCAAAGTCTGATTTTCACATCACGTGTGGAAGTATATCATGGCATGAGCAAAATAGATTTATGTGGACCTCAGAAAAAGGGTTGTTGATGCTTATCAACCTGTAGAAATTTACAAATCCATCTCTAAATAGTTTCGACTTTACCAATAAACAGTCATATTGTTTACAAGTTAAGGAAATTCAAGAGCAATATTTTCATCCACAAGAGTGGTCGACCAACAAAGATCACCCCGAAAGCAGAGCGTTTCATAGTCTACGAGGTCACAAAGGAACCCAAGGTAACCTCTGAGCAACTAAAGTCCTTTCTCACATTAGCTAATGTTAAGGTTCATTTGTCTACGATCATCTCCTATCAGAATAATGTAAAAAACTGTCTTCACCGTATACACATTTTACCAGAGAATAAAGAATTTTGAGGATGAGAGATCAGTCCTTGTGGAGAAAGATGCAGAATTCTCTAATAAGATATATTACAAAGTTTCTTATTTTCTTGTGTACTATTGATTTATAAAATTAAAATTATGATTTCTGTTTAAAGAAGTTAAATTTTTGGAATGGCAAATAAATGTCCTGACTGTAATCCTATAAAAATGATGTATAGGGGCATAACTATGGGTTGAGGGTGCAGCAGGGCATTTGCTCCGGGCACTGCCATCAGGGGGCACTGGCAGCTGCATAATACGGCAGTCTAAAATGTCTTCCAGGTGCCAGTATTTGCCGCCCCTGACCATGGGATTCGCTATTCTTTATTACATTGACAGCTAGCTCTCTGAAGTCAATTGTACTCGCATCTTTTACATTTTATGATTCTCTAAAGCCTAAGTTCCAAATGTACCCGTCATCTTCCACGCAGTTGTATTTTTTTCCTTCTTTTTTCTAATTGATCTACACATTTTGCTATTTCCAATTAATGACCACAATATAGCAAATGACATCTGATTCATATGAAGGTAGAGTAAAGGCTAATACAGTTGTATTGGCGCCTCTTCATGACTCCGTAAAACTTCTCCTCCAGCTCCTGAATATTCATACTCTCTTCCTGTATTATAATGAGTCTATGTTCTATGTTGGATAAAGCTGATAAAGAACTGTCTTAGGTCATATATTTATTATACTTAAATTGCCATCCTTGTGGTTCGTTCTGCTTGCTGAGTCAGCACCATGGAGCGCTGCAGATCAGCATCTGATTACTCAGTTATTTTGGCTTAGGTCTGGGGTTACGCAAGGATTTCTAAAGAAAAGCCATGTTCTCTTGTTCAGAGAGGTTTAAAATTACGGTGTGGGAAGGGCAGGGACTATTCTACCCACAAATAAAGGGTAAATTAGACATCTTGGAGTGTCAACAGTGATGTCTCTAGATCAAACTTAAATCGGTTTATAATTACATGATATGTTTGGTTTACTACACACTGAGAAAAGAGGTAAATAATGAGTAGGTTACAAATGTTCTCTTTTATTCACTGACAGCCTATTTTTCCATAGGGTTTAAAATATTAAATATTATATAATAGAATTTAATTTATGCTCCATTATTAGAAATTTGTTGAACACAGTGAATTTGAATAATATGCAAGTTGCTTGGTCAGAATCATCAACAATTTGCTTTAGCATAAATAAATCCTTTATTCCAGACAGCACCATTTTGAATCTGAATTACTGGTAGTTTTTTTTACGATGTTTTCTTAGAGTTAAAATATTGCTATATCTTTTTTTGTGACGGAATAAAGGATTTATTTATCTACCAGCAGGACTGCTGCACCCTTTTTCTATACATGAGATGAGGCTTATAGGTCTAAGCCAGACACAGTGTGCACTTGCCATTTTGGATCTTTGATGGCCTGGCTGCTGTTGTCTGGACGGGATTACACAGTGCTGCTTTTTTGCATGTTTACACCACTTTAAAAGGGCTGTCCAGGTTTATCTCGAAAGTTTGCAATCATTCAGTGTGACAGCAGACTTGTGAATCCTTACGTGGCATACTCTCGGCCACATTCCAACTAGACATCCAAAGCTTCACTTGTATTGAGTAGGAAGGTGCACGTCTAGTCGTAATGTGGCCGAAGTAAGCATATTGCATAGTTGGAGTCACATGACTGCTTGGTCTTGCCACCAGCATCAAAAAATTCTGCACGCAATGTGAGGATTCACATGACTGCAGTCACATAGATTGACTGCTGAATTTTGTGAGAAGACCTGGACCACCCCTATAAGCATTGCAGATGAGTACATCAGCCAGAGAAGAACCATCCTACCAGGAGGGCATGGAAACCAGATCCCATGTTGTCCTATGGGACAGAACTTAGATGATTTTAGAATCCGATAGTAATATAAATTTGATTCAGTAGAGACACGGGAGTCTATAATTTAGACACTTAAATTAGGGTGTAATACTCCCTTCTGTGGATCCTCTTAGACTTAATATAAGCATGCAAGGAATTTTATAGATGATTTATAGAAAATAATGTATAACATTTATATTTTCTACTAATATAATATGCAATGATATACCTATTAGGGAATAACACAAAGTAATGATTCAGTTCTGTACTGGACACAATAGCAAGACAGCTCAACAATTAACAAGTATTTTGAGCTGTCTAGGTGGGAAAAGCTTTATTTTTTTCGTCTGATTCACAGGGTTTTTTTTATTTTCCCACAGCCAAGTAATCTGATCCCCACCCTATCCACAAGATTGAACAAGTTTTTATGTTCAGATATACAGAACACAATTACATGAACTGCAAATTTGATAGACATGAAACCGAAAATTGGCCAATTATCCAGCATTTGTAAGTCAGCTAGTTCTCCTGAGAATCTTGTACTCAAATTAGCTTCTAATTTTCTGGAATTAAAGATATTCTTGAGGGAACAAAAAGGACTAAAGTATGTTTCTGATTAAGAAAGTGTACTCCACCTTTTCTCACGGATGACCCCTCAGCTCTGGGGTCTAATTGTGTGGGCTTTAAGATTTTGAAGACTTATTTGCCTTTATCTGCACAATATAGTGATTTAGGGAGGACCTGTCAGTTCTAATGGCATTTCTGTTTTCGCAAATATGTGTGTTCGAGAGAAAATGAAAACTATGAAGTTTTTTTTTTAAGAACTCTGTTTTGTACAGTTTCTCTATTGTTCCTCCTGTATGTGCATGAGTAAATGGACCACTAGGTGCAAGGCAAGGTGGAAGAAATACCAAGTATCACATTGTATGCAGTTCTTAGCTTCCTTCAGTTAATATATGGGTAACACTCCAGAAAGCATGTTTTCTCACAGTGCATTATAAAAAGAATAGACTGTTTCATCATTTTACTGTATTGTTCGAGGCTAAATATCAGCATTTTTCACAAAATCCATATAACCAATATGTAAAGAGTAACTAATATATATTTTTTACTTATCTTCCAAACGTATTCGTTTTGTAATAAACTTCATTAACTTGCTTTGCCTCCTTCTCCCCCCAAGCACTATGCTGCAGAGTTATTTTAATGCAAAGTTTATACTCCTTTAGAATAACTTTTCAACTGTTGCTCAGCAAAGGTGCCTATACTATAGTCAAACAATCAGAGTATGGAAATTCGCCTATTTTAAAACATTGGAGGGGCACAGAGAGAGACAGGGAGAGTCCTGTTCACAGATTGTTTGAATATACAGCATGATCTTGCTGAGTAACAGTTAAAAGCAGCCTTTAAAGTAGCATGAATTGAGCACTGAAACAGCACTGCAAAAGGAGAGAAGGAAGCAATATAATTGAATGAAGTATATTACAAAGTTCATAACTTTGCAATGCATAAACTTTTTTTTAACTAAAAAAAGTTAGTTACTTTTTTAAGCACCATTCTTTTCCTTTTTTTAATTTCACCACCAGATTGTTATTAGTAGTGTATATTCCCAGTGTGTAGTAAAATACTACCTGGTCGCTGTCTTGTCCTGCCCTCAGCACCACTACAGTTCACTTCTTCACAACATGACTGAAGTTGTGAATGGCCAGATTACTCCACTGTTTGCTGGGCTGTCTAGAAGTCACTTCTCAATATAAGTCTATGAGACTTAGAACAAGGCCCTCATAAAGACACTTCTAGCCACTCAGAGCTGTGGTAACAATATGGCAGACAGTGACCGTAGTGGCACCAGAAATAGTTGAAGGCACTGACCTGTAAGTATTTTACCACTCAGTGGGAACATACGTTACTGACACCTATCTGGTGGCAAAAAAAAAGAAAATGGAATGGTACTTTTAAGTGGTTGTCCACTACCCCTTCTCGATCTGGATGTCTGGTGTCAGAAAAATAAAAACACTTATACTCACCTCTCGTGCAGTGGTGTTGATATTCGCTTTCCCATGGCTCTTGTGCTGTTGTGATGTCACATGAGCCTTGAGCTCAATCAGCCTTGGCGTCACTGTGCCCACCTTCGGACAAATTGAACATCAAGAGGAAGTCAGAGTGCAGCCGCAGCTTCCTGTTAATGTTCAATACATCTGAATGTGGGGACAGTGAAGCTATGGCTGATTGGGCACAGGGCTCATGTGTCACGTGTCATAACAACTGAACAAGAACCCAGGGAACGCAAATGCTGACGCCAGTGGAATGTTAGTGGCTTGAGAGGTGAGTATAAGTGTTTTCATTTTATCCGCATAAAACATGAGGAATCAGAAGAGGTTGTCCAATTAGTGGACAACCTCTTTTAAGGGAACCTGTCTCATTGAACACAGTCTGATCTGCCAGTTGCATGATCTAAAGCAGGTAAAGCTGAACAGACTGATATATACAGTAGGTTTGTCAGAATAATTCAGTATAATTAATATTCTATTCGCTGAATTGTTGCTCAATGTGGGCATAGCGGTCAATGGGGCCTTTTTAAACAGTGATTAACAGGGTTTTTTATGCACACATATACAGACTAGATGGAGGCTATTTCATTGGGAGAGCGGTATTGTCACGATGAGGGCAGGCTATGCAGCATTGAGAATCTCTCCCCGCCATGTGCTCACCCACCTATCCACTCTCTCTTTCCCCATGTGCTGATTTCTCCCGTCTGTACTCTCTTCTTTGACTTGCCTACCCCATGTGCTATTCCCCTTGTCTGCTGTCTCCGTCCTTCTTGTGCTGTGTTCTTCCCTCATGTGCTTTCCCGTTTGAGCTGTCTCCCCCCTGCGCTGTCTCTCTCACCCCTGTGCACTTTCTCTCTCCCCATCTGCTGACTTCTCCTCTCATGCCATCTCTTCTTTGACCAGTGTACCCCATGTGCTCTCCCCTTCTCTGCTCTCTCTCCACCACTGTGTAGTCTTCTTCCTTCATGTGTTCTCGCGTTTGAGCTGTCTCCCCCGTGTGTCCTCTTTCCTATGTGCACTCACCCCTCCCTCTGTGTTAAAATGAAAGCAAAGGAGGTAAAGGTGATCCCCTGCTGTAATGTCAGTATTGTCTTTTGCTTCCTCCCCTGCCCAGGAGATGTGGTATGCTTCGTACACGTCAGACACAGACAATTTTTAAAATGAACTTTCGTTCATGGGAAACCCCTTTAATGTGACCAGCTTCCTATGCCTGTAGACACATCACGCATCTGCCACGGGGATCAGCCGAATGATTTACTGCACCTGTGCAGAATTTACGCAGGAGCAGTAAATCAGACCGCCGCCATCTTTGTTCAGATAGCAGTTAAATAGTTAAAAATGCGCATGCGCTCCTCCTGTACAAAGATGGTGTTGGTCAGTGAATCAT
The DNA here is from genome assembly GCF_051348905.1 of Ranitomeya variabilis. NCBI lineage: Eukaryota > Metazoa > Chordata > Amphibia > Anura > Dendrobatidae > Ranitomeya > Ranitomeya variabilis. The sequence continues at coordinate 505,905,770 of NC_135235.1, forward strand.
TCGGCTGATCCGGTGGCAGCGTGTTCACGACGGTGTTCCGCTGGTGGTACCGCGCAAGAGGCTGCTTACAGTGTATACAATGTGTGTGTGGTGGGTATGGCATATACAGTGTGAGTGTGGTGCGTACGACATATACAGTGTGTTTGTGTGAGTGTGTTTGCGTATACAGTGTGTGTGTGTGTGTGTGTGTGTGGTGCGACTGTGTTCTGCTGGTGGTACCGCAGAAGAGGCTGGTACCACCAGCAGTTTCCATATTGAGACACCCATCACTTGGGTGTCCCAATATGGAGGTCAGTGAACTTCCGCCGCTTGGAATTCTGGGATCCGGACAAATCTGGACGGAACTGGATGTGAAGTCATTACAAGGTAAGTATATATTAAGATGGCTTTCAAACACTGATTTGGAACGCTCCCTGACTGCAAAGCCCAAATTAAATGTCTGTTTACATGGAGTCACCAGTAGCACGATGCACCCGCCAATTAGTGGTCATTTAAATGTCTATTTAAACAAGAAGATAAAAATCTTACGATGCACACTGAGGGATCTATACTAGATTGCTCAGTATGCATAGACTGCCATAGTTCTCCGTAGTATGAGTCCTGTTTACAAGGAATAATGCATCGCGAAGAACAATGATCTGTTGTGCTGCTCAATAGATCACTTCACCCAATGAACGAGTGTTTTGTTCATTGATAGGGTGTTCGTCAACTTGTTTACTTTGCAAGATAATCGTAAAATGAGTGTTTTTAACAACGCTTGTTAAAGATTTTTTACAGTATAGATGACTCACAGGAGGGATTTTAATGAAAAATTACAATTTAAGGCTCTTTCCCAAATCAGTTTAGTTGGTATGTGTGCTATCCAGAAATTTTACAGATAGATCAAGGACCAATTATAATCAATGAGCATTTTCACATTGTCTTTTTTGAATTTTTGTGGGCAGATAGTCCAGAAACAGGAGTGGACATGTCAAACTATGATCCATGTTGCAAATCACAGAGGGGTCAGTGCAAGTAAATGGCACAATGGAAAAAAACAGAACATGTATCTACCGTCTGCATTTTACTATTTAGTGGTGAAGGAGACGCCATGGATGGTTTTTTTGAATACGTGAAAAAGGATTCTACAAGGTTTGCAAACACTGACACATGGACCAAAAAATGAGTCTAGCACCCTGAAAAAAAAGCACAGAACATTTTTTATTCATAAGAGGAACGGCCTTAGGGTAAATGCACACATCCATGTAAAATGTCCTAGTGCTGCCCAATGTTTTTAACAAGCAGCCCATGGACCAATTGAGTTAAATGGATCTTTTAATTTTATCTGTTAAAATTATGTTTCCGATAATGAGATCTGTGAAATTCAAAGCAAGATCAGAATAGAACAAACTCAATGGACTTGATTCATCAAAACATTTACACTATTATTCTGGTGTTAAAACTTTGAAAAGTCACAAAATTTAGTCGCAACTCAGAGTTGATCCTAAGTTTTATAACTTTTGGATTGGGTTTGTGTGTTCTCTAATAAAAAATAATTGGCAGCACACCGACACATCACACAGATGTGTGAAAGCCCAATTAGGGTATGTTCACAAGTGCCATTTTTTACAGCGTTTTAACTGCTTTTTTTACACAGTATATTTAGTGGGTAAACTACGCAGCGCTTTACAGTACCAGCATAATCAATGAGATTTCTGAAATCTCATGCACTTGCTATGTTTTTTATGCGTGTATTTTGAGTCCTACTGCGTTTTTGACGAAATGTCTCTGCATCTCAAGTCTTTCAGCATTTTTGCAGCATTTTGCAGCATTAAAATGAATAGGTGAAAATGCCAGTTAAACTATGCAAATACACAAGTAAAAAACACATGAAAATGAGAGAAAAATTTGCAGCGCCCCAGAGTCCTGGTCGTTGCAGTAATGTCGTTCTTCCACCAGGGGGAGTGATGTTACGTCTGAAGGCAATAAAGGAGATCTCCTTACCAGGTATCACAAACCATACACTACACTTCACACTCCAGTCCACCAGGGGGAGCTACGCTCCTATATATTAGGGCACTCCTTACAATTAGGTAAAACTGGTGGTCTGGATAGGAAGTTAGGAGAAGCTGGCTGGGCTTCACCCAGGCAGCAGCCTGTCGGGCAGCCAGAGGGGAAGGAGGAACATCAAAGAGCTGAAGACAGAGGGGTCCCTGACAGGGGTGGGATTCTGTCAGAGGCCTAGAAAGAAGGCCACGGAGCTGCGCCTGCCCCACGTGCGGCAGCATCCTAAGGGAGGACACAAAAGAGAATTGTATTGTAGAGGGTGAGAAACAAAGTCATAGCACAAGGAGAGGAATCCAGGAGTTCTGCCCTGCAAAAGGCTGCCACCTTTCTGAGACGCAGAATCCAGTAGCTGGAACACTGAGGGAGTAATAATCTCCAAGCCTTGCTCCAGAGACCGTCAGTCAGGACAGGTAATTCCACGTTACCTGCCCGACCCATACCCAGGAGGCACGGTGGCAACTTGTGGGGGCCGGGGCGTGATAGAGTCCCTGTAAAAAGCCTCAGGCCATCAGTCATACGGGTTTGTCCTATCCATTCCATCTGGGGGACAGAGAGAAAGAGAAATAACATCTAGAACACCAACATCAGTTGTGAGGACCTTACCGAGAAGCTCAGCAGGGAGGTACTACAGCATCCAAGCGCTAGAGGAAGGCTACTGATTTCCACCTGGATAAGGGGACTCTGGATTTGCCTTCAGACCGGCCGGACTCTGCCTACCCTGTGGTCGGTACCCTGGACTGTGGATGCTGAAGCCTTCAGTAAAGGTAAAGAGACTGCAACCTTGTGTCCTCGTTCTTCACTGCACCTCACGCCATCCACCACCTACACTCTGGGAAGCCCTGGGGATACACTTCTCCTGTGGGAAGGTATACCATCTAGCTGCCATCACATCACCCCAGCGGACCCCTAGGCAGCGTCGGTTACCCTGACCAAATACCACAGGTGGCGTCACGAACATTATCCCTTTAAAGACCTTTCCCCCATTCATCAACGGACGTCCCTAGGGCCACGGACCGGGTCAGCCACCGTGACATCCCCGCCGAGAACTGAAGGGCCCGGTACCGAGTACCCCTTTACTCTACTGGGGGCGCTCCAAATCCACGTATTGTAAACAGAATTTTTTCATCCACTCATATGGTGCAGAAATAAAACACTGAAAAAAGATGCTCTCGATCAGTCCAAATGGTTAACAAATCTGAAAATCTCCAATTTCAGAAGGGCCCACAAGTTCTCGATAGGGTTCAGGTCTGGTGCGGAAGGGGCCATGTCATTATTCTTTCATCTTTAAGGGCTTTACTGGATAGCCAAGCAGTAGAGAATTCGATCCATTCAACGGATCATGATCCTGCGTAAAAATCATGGTTTTCATGAAAAATGCTGACTTTTTCCTTTACCACTGCTTTAAGAAAGTGTCTTCTAAAAACTGATTTGAGAGTTGATTTGGAGTCCATCTTCATCCTGTAAAGGTCCAGGTAGCTTCCCTCCGTCATTACACAAATACACATCACCTGATCCGCTTCATCTATTAAGCATTTAATTGATACAGCTCAGAGTTGGAAAATCTACGTAAAAATTATGATATGGTGAAAATCAGGGGTGAACATGTCATTGGTGCAACATATGCAGCACAAGAGATAAGGGGGTCCATTTCCACCTCTAAATCAGGTGAAATTTTGCATTATGAAGAGATATTGGACTGCAAGGGGCCCATATATTGTTCGTGCACAGGGGCCTTTTATGTTTGTGTCCACCAGTGTTCAAAATACTCACTCGCCTAAGAATTGCACACACAGCGTCTATTGTTACTCCAAGATTGCACAGTAATTTTGGGCTGTCAGGTTACTTTAATGCAGTTAACACCTATAGGCTAAAGCCATCAATAATAATCTAACAGTCATTAAAAGCTCTCATTCATTACAAATGCTATTTGAGATTGAAGGAGGATCTGTGTCATGGTGATAGAGGGACATTATTCTGCAAAGCCTTGAGCTGGGAGGCCCTAATTCTTATTTAAAGAAGGGATTACAAACTGAACTATTTATAATTGTCACTGAGCTTTAACTATATGCAAATACTCAAAAATGCATTTGAAAATGTATCAGTGTTAATTGGATTGTTAATTACCAAACAATTTTTATCCTGATGTTGATTCATGACTTTTCCAGTTGCTGAAAGCTTCATTAACTTTTAACAAAGGATTCTCCCTGGAGATGTGCAGGGGTCATTTGCTTGATATTTATGTGCTGTAAATCAAGTATGATAAGAACCTCCAAAAAATTGTAAATTACCGAATGATTTCATGGTACAAATATTAATACTTCTTAAGAAGAAGCTGAGCTGACTTAATATTTGATCAGAGGGCTCATATTTGTAGTTTTCCTGAAATACTGAAAGATAAATCACCATGACATTAATATGACTTAAAAGACAACTCCACACAAAATTCAGCCCATTCTGGTATTGTTGGAAATTGTTCCATTAAGCTGTACTTTAATGTCCTCAGCAGAGGATCTAGGCCCTATTTATATTGCCAGAATATAGGAAACCATGGGCCAGATTCATCAAAGCTCTTACACCAGTTTTCTGCCAAAAATGCTCTGAAAAGCACATACCGTAATTTTGGTGCATCTGGTGGACGTGCTAAAATTATGCGACTTTTGGAGTTCTCAAGCCATGTTCGCCCAGATTCTACAAAGTGGGCGGAGTTGGGGCAGGATGGGGGTTTGACAACTGACGCTTATCAAATTCATGACAGATGGCGGCAATTGCTACACTACAATTTTTACTCCATCAGGGACTGGTGTAGGATTTGTGCAAGATGCACACAGAAATGCAAGCCTCTCATCCAGCCTCCAGCGTCTGACTTCAGCGCACCCCTTTATGAAGATCGACATGAACAACCCCAGCCTTTATGAATCAAACCCCATGTTTTTTCCATTGTGATGTTCATTTTAAAGCTGATCATCTATATTTCAGATGGCCGTTTTCTGATTACTTGTCCTTCATGGTAGATCTGTCACCCGTAGACACTGGTTGTGGACCCAGGCGTTCTGCCCACCTTGTCGGGTGCTTTGATGACATGTATAAAACACATTCAGGCTAGTTGTAAATGGCCCAATACAAAAGAGAACCATAGTTTAAAAAAATTAATCTCTTTATTACAATAATTTAAAAAAAAATAATATATATTATGATAAAATCCACAGAGTGCCTTCTATGAGTGATGCCACTGTGTCCTGACCTAATTAATTGCAACCAGAATTCTCAATTTTTAATTTAAAATATGAGATTCTATACAAGTTACTCCTAATGGGAATGATATAATCAGCCGAGATAAAAGTCCCTAATACATAAATGCAATAATAACAATAAATAATGGGATTGGAATTTTAGCAGTGCTTACTGACACCTGAAGCCAGTTAAGGTATGATAAAGGACAAACCAATGTAATAACAATACCTATGATAAACTAAATTAGAAAAAGGAGACTATCTGCCAATGTATGAATATGAAAATACTATGTAGTTATTCTTGATATGTTACAGTATATATCACTAATATCATAAGTATAGCCACTTGAATATAAGTAAACATAACGTGAGTCCACATAAGAGGATAGAGGAAAGAAATCCCAATAGATACTTGTATGATAGATGTATAAAGGTGCTCAAGGTAAAAGCAGTAAGGCCAGGTCACTGCCGCATCCCCACATCCCGATGCGCATTTTGCCACCATCTTCTTCCAGGGGCGGAGTTAAAATTCTGAATTCAGGTTCCAATTAATCTTGTTAGGACACATTGGCATCCCTCATATAAGGCACTCTATGGATTTTATCAAGCTATAGTTGTTTTAAAAAAAATTTATTCTAACAAACATTAATAATTTTTTTAACAAGGGGTTCCCTAATTTATTGGGTTATTGACTACTACCCTGAATGTATTTTACTTTTTTCATATGAAGTGTGATTAGCATAATTGATTGGACATTTGAGCTTTATTAGCTTTGATGACATGTGCCTGAACATGCCGGTGGTGGTAAGGCTGATAGTGGTCAAGCTCCTGCTGATCTTGATATGCCATTGGTTGCAAATGACCATTCTTTCATCATCCACACTTTCTTTAAAAAAGCGGCAGACTGGGGAATATCTAACCCTGGGAACTTGGGTGCTCTGGGGAACAGTTGCTTGCCTTCTCCCTCTGGCCACCCCACTGCTTGACCGCGTATAGCCCATCTGGACCGTTTTTTCCCCCCCCCACCCCCAGACCAAATTCTGCCACCCCGTCTCATGCGACATATGCACAGAAAAACATGACACATTAAATTCTTTGGAAATTTTTTGGCCACAGCGGCCAGTTTATTAACAAACAACAGTTAACACATTATAACCATACAGAATTATCTGAAAAACCTAAGGGGGAGGGTTCTTGGAGCTAAAAGATCTGGCATCATATATATATATATATATATATATATATATGGGCAAAACCCAACACTGTTTACCCTCAGCCGTGACATCCAGCTCGAGGGCACCATGTAACCCTATTTCAGGGCAGACCAAAAACCCGAAAGCTCCCGAGGACAATCCCCGTCCAGAGCGCGTAACCACAAGCCAGATCCACCCCCATCCTTTTAATTGACCTTCCTCCAATAAACATCACCAACTCCAAGAACCCCGCCCCCCCGCCACACTTGCCACTGTGACAATGAGAACTCGTAAAAATAACAAAACACCGTCCTCACCTACTAATTAATCACATTACATACCCAAAACAACAGCCCTACTTGATGCCCCCGTAAACAAAGGGAGGGTGGGTGGGCTTTCTCTATTGTCTTCCTCCTCGTGACTGGCCTTCTTCCCGCACTTTTCCCCCTAACGAATCATACCCAGCCCCCAGCTCCTCCCCCCCCTTTTTACCCCCAGCCAATCCCTTTCCCTAATTCAAAATTGTTATGGGAAAAAACCCTCCCATGGCAACTCAGTCATGGGGGGCTTTCATCTAGCTCTGCCCATTCCAGCCCCCCCCTTGACCGCGTATAGCCCATCTGGACCGTTTTTCCCCCCCCCCACCCCCAGACCAAATTCTGCCACCCCGTCTCATGCGACATATGCACAGAAAAACATGACACATTAAATTCTTTGGAAATTTTTTGGCCACAGCGGCCAGTTTATTAACAAACAACAGTTAACACATTATAACCATACAGAATTATCTGAAAAACCTAAGGGGGAGGGTTCTTGGAGCTAAAAGATCTGGCATCATATATATATATATATATATATGGGCAAAACCCAACACTGTTTACCCTCAGCCGTGACATCCAGCTCGAGGGCACCATGTAACCCTATTTCAGGGCAGACCAAAAACCCGAAAGCTCCCGAGGACAATCCCCGTCCAGAGCGCGTAACCACAAGCCAGATCCACCCCCATCCTTTTAATTGACCTTCCTCCAATAAACATCACCAACTCCAAGAACCCCGCCCCCCCGCCAACCACGAACAGCCCTGACCACCTCAGGCTCGTGAGTGCCCCACCACCGCCAACGCTCTTTCCACACCCTCCTGTATGGCAAGCGCCCACAAGTCTATACCGATATCGTTTAGGTGCACACCATCCTCTCTCCAAAAGTTACCGACCCCGGCCTCCAACTCGAAGTGCCTCACTGCAATTCCTCCATTCCTGGATACAAACTTCCCCACCGCCCTATTAAGTTTGATCCTGGCCCTATTAATGCCTGACAAAGACCGAGCCAACCTCCACCGTTTCCTAGGCACAATATCGGACCAAACCGTCGTAACTCCCGGATAAGAGACCCACAATCTCAAAAAATCGAAGCGGATGTCCCTGATGAGCTCCCTAACCGGCTTCGTACCCAAATCGTTCCCCCCTATGTGCACCAGCAAGATATCGGGCGCCCTATCCAGACGAACCGCCCGGGAAAATTCGGGCAACACCCGGTTCCATAACATACCCCGGAACCCCAACCATCGAATCACTACCGTGTCGCGGCAAAAACCTAACTGTCTGCCGTCCGGTCTCGCGTCAGCCCGCGCCGCACCCCAATACACGAACGAATGTCCGAAAATCCACGTCAATAACGGGGGCCGACCTGGAAAAACAAAACAATAATTAAAGGAACCAGAAAGGTACATGGCCCCACACCGACTAATGCCGTATATAAGTCAAATAACGATTAGAACTCCAGCGCCCGATTCGTTTAATCACATCGGACCCTAAACCCAAACCATCCGCAACCGTTGCCGCCCCAATTCTGAAAGAATGAGACCCGTATGACTGGGGATCCAGTCCCAAATCGACCAAAACCTTCTTTAAAACCGCCGAGAATTGAAAACGTGACAAGAAAGTCCCGTCCTGGTGGCAAAGTAACGGGCCAGACCTACCCGACCACAAACCCCAGTATTCCTCCAAACATCGCTGCGGACACATCAAACATTCATTTACCCTCCCTAAAGCCACCCGCTTACCCTTTCCAAATCTGTCAGTCTTCGACCTCCGAATCAAAAAGGAAATACCGCCCACCCAAAAATCAACATCCTCTGCTGACAAACCTCCCGCCTTAGCCTTGTTAGGGGACACCAGCTCACCCAATCTCAAGGCCCCAAAAAACGCCCAAGAATATGCCAACCTAAACAAGGCAACTTCAAACTGAGAACCACAAACTCTGCCAACTGCGTCTCCCAACCTTACTAACAGACTAAAAGAAATGGGTCTACGCTTGTCAACACTAGTATTCCCGCTACGAAAACCCCGCAAGGCCTGAACTACGAGAAAATTCTTGGTAACGTCGACCGACCCCTGCAGCTTGAAACCAAAGGCCAAACCTGCCATAAATTTATTCAACTTCGATACTGACCAATTCCACTCAGCTGCCTTGCCTACCAAAAACAATACCGCCATTGTCCTATCACTGTCCGACTCAGCCACTCCCCATTGACCAGACCAACTCTCCCAGATTTCCCAAGCCGATTTGTAAGCCAGCCACGTCGAACTCGAGACCGAGGATTGAATCAACCTTCCTCCTCGTCCGCAACAATTTTCCACAAACGTGAAGGGCATACCACTCCTGAGGCGTCTGCATCTGGGGCCAACTCCCGAAAACGTTCCAACTGTGAACGAGACAAAGCATCGGCTAAAGAATTTTGTACCCCCGGTACATGTACTGCAGAAATGTATGCATTTAACTCCAAGCAGCGCAACACAAGTTCCCTAACCAGCCTAATCACCGGGGGGGAGGAAGAGGTTAAACTATTGATAATAGCAACCACACTTAAATTATCGCAATGAAACCTGACCTTCCGATTTTGAAAAATGTCACCCCAAATCGCAACCGACACCACAATTGGGAACAGTTCTAAGAGTGCAAGATTCTTAGTTAAACCCTGCCTCCGCCATACTTCTGGCCACACCTCCGCACTCCATTGACCTGCACAATACGCGCCGTATCCAACCGAACCGGCTGCATCTGTGTAAATTTCACAGTCAAAATCATCCACGGCTTCCAACTGAATCAAAGAGCGACCGTTATACGTTGACAAAAAACGCTGCCAAACGACCAAATCTTCCCTATGCTCCTTGGTTAAACGAACAAAATGATGCGCCGCCCTAACTCCGGCCGTTGCCAACGACAACCTACGGCAAAAGATTCGGCCAATGGGCATAATCCGGCACGCGAAATTCAAACGCCCCAAAAGAGACTGCAATTCTTTCAACGTCACCTTACGCAAGTGACCAATCCTGCGTACCTCTTGTACCAGCAACGAAAGTTTGTCCTCAGGCAACCTACATTCCATCTTCTCCGAATCGATAAGGATACCCAAAAAACTCAGAACCCTACAGGGTCCCTCAGTCTTCTCCTTCGCCAACGGTACTCCAAACAACCCTGCCATCCACTCCATAGTAGCCAACAAATTCCTGCATACAGCTGAATCGGGGGGGCCAATAAACAAAAAATCATCCAAATAGTGGATGGCAGAAGGAACACCAGACACATCCCTGACAACCCATTCCAGAAACGTGCTAAACATTTCAAACAGTGAACAAGAAATCGAACATCCCATAGGCAAACATCTGTCCAGATAAAAACCACCTTTCCAACTACAACCCAACAAAGGAATGCTATCCGGGTGCACAGGAAGCAACCGAAAAGCCGATTCGATATCCGTCTTGGCCAATAAAGCCCCCTTACCATACCGCCGTACCCATTGCACTGCCGTATCAAACGAGGTGTACACCACTGAACAAAGCTCAGTCTCCATCTATGCCATCGTTAACTGACCTCCCTTTCGGATACGACAAATGGTGAATCAACCGAAACTTGTTCGGCTCCTTCTTGGGCACCACCCCCAAAGGTGAAAGGACCATGCCTTCAATGGGCAATGAACTGAATGGCCCAGCCATCCTACCCAGTTCCACTTCCTTCGCCAACTTATTGCTAACTACCTCAGCATGCAAATCCGCTGACCTCAAATTCTTAGTAGTAAAGGGAACCACGTGATTGGGGGCCGGGATCCGAAAACCCTCAGAAAAACCCCGTAAAAGAATTCCCGCCTTATCTTGATCAGGGTATCTATTTAGATAAGGGACCATCCCTTGAAGCCTCACCGGTGTCTCCCCTTTGACTACTACTCGTTCCTGGCTTACCTTTGGCTTTTTTGAAACATTTGGAAGCTCCATGGGAGCTCCCGTTGCAATGGGAGCAAACGTGCTTAAATTTGCAGGAGTTCCCGTACTTACATTGGCCATCATTGAATTGCCAACAAGTACCGGACTTCTCTTTCCCGCCCTGTGCCCCCTGGCCTCCGCTGGCCTGGCCTGATTGCTGAGTGCTGTTGCCCCCGCTACCCTGAAAGGACTGCCCATATCTCACCGGAGCCATGACTTTTAACCAAAGCCCGATGTCCTTTTGGTCCCATTTGATTTCGGGCCTGACTGCCTTCCTTTGACGGAACTGCTCGTCATAACGGAGCCACGCCTGCCCCCCATAAGTCCGATGTGCCTCACCTATCGAGTCAAAGTAACAAAACAGGCCCGAACAGTTATCTGGAAATTTCTCACCTATGACGCTAGCAAGTATCGCAAAAGCCTGCTGCCAATTAACAAAAGTCTGCGGAATCAACCGCCACCTACGCTTCTCCTCCTCCTCTTTTTTGCTGTCCTCCTTCTTACTCTTGTCCAAATTGAATTTTTCCAAAGGGAGTAGGGAGAAAATCTCCACATACTCATCCTTCCAAATCCTCTCTTTCACTTCCTTCTTTAAATGCGCCCCCAGCGGGCCCTCGAAGCAGACGTATACCTCCCCCTTTGCCCTGTCGTCCAATTTTACTTTATCCCCTTTATCCTTCTCAGTCTGTACCGACACCGATACACCGGCAGACGATGCCTGTGCTGACCCCCCAGAGCTAGTCGCATCACTAGCCAACCGCGATCCCGCCCTCACACCCTGTAACCAGGCTCCAAGGGGGGAACTCCCATCCCCCTCCACAACTCCCCCTTCCAAACTTTTTAAAAAATGTGACACCCCAGCCAAAATATCACTAATTCCCGACATCCCAGAGCCCCCTACCCCCGCTATAGAGCTAATAACGGATGCCGTACCCCCGATACCCCCAACCCCCCCTAAACTACCCCCTAAATGAGACGGACTAGACGTGGACGTATACTCACGTGGCTGCGCGGGTGCTGTGTCCCCGCCAGCCGGACATCCAGATTCCTGCCGAATTCCATCCTCCAATTGTTCGCTCCCCGACTCACTTCTGGTGTCGTAGCCCTGCCGCTCCAGGCCCGCGCCCCTGGCCTCCTCGTCACCAGGGGGGACCGGAGCGGGGGATATGTGGCGCTCCCTAGACCGTCTGCCGGATCTGGATCTGGCGTCAGCAGCCGTCGCTTGCAGCCTGCCGTCTCTTCCCGTGGCGCTGTTGCCCCCAGCCTGTGAGTCATAAGGCTGTCTGCCCTGCAGCCTGCACTGCCGGCCTCTCCGCGTGTCGGACGCCCGCCCTCCTGCATCACCGTGGGCGCCTGGATCCTCCGTACTCGCTCCGCTTCTTCCTGCAGCCGTCACAGCTGCCTGGCGCCTCTGCTCCGCTGCTGCCCGAGCCGTGCACACCGGTGCCACGCCGCTCCGAACTCTCCCCGACTGCCCCGAACTCCGGCGCGCAGACGCCGGCCTCACTTCCGGTGCGGCCTGTGGTGAAGGGGAAGCGCGCACAGCCGCCGCGCTCCTGGTCTCAATAGTGCGGCGCCGCGCTGCGCCAGCAGGTCGGGGGCCAGGATTCCTGCCGGAGGCGGCCCCGGGCGAAGCAGCCGCGCCGGGGCACCGGGCCTCCGCAGGGTCCCGAGTGGGGCTCCGCGGCCTCCTCCTGCCGCGCGTACCTATCTCCGGCGACAGGCGCTCAGGTGGCCTGGTCCTCCTCGTCCTGGTGACGTTCGGCTCCGCAGTCCCCAGCAAGGTGGCCAGCTGCTCCTGCAGCCATCCGTCCCTGCGCGATCTCGCCATCTCCCGCAGCCGCTCCATCACGCCGTCCACGGAATCCATCTTCTCCAGGTAACGGACCACAGTGAGTGGGGTCTTTCTCTATTGTCTTCCTCCTCGTGACTGGCCTTCTTCCCGCACTTTTCCCCCTAACGAATCATACCCAGCCCCCAGCTCCTCCCCCCCCTTTTTACCCCCAGCCAATCCCTTTCCCTAATTCAAAATTGTTATGGGAAAAAACCCTCCCATGGCAACTCAGTCATGGGGGGCTTTCATCTAGCTCTGCCCATTCCAGCCCCCCCCTGGATTCCTCACCCTGTGCCCTGCTGTCCTTGCTCTGCATGGCACCTTCCCAGGTCGGGTCAGTGACTTCATCATCCACCACCGCACTTTGGTGCTCATGACTTGTTGGCTTAACAACATCACTTGCTGGCAATTGTGTCTCATTATCATCTACCTCTTCACACATTAATTGCTGTTGCACACCGTTGTTTTCTCCAGACCGTGGCTGATCATATGTTTGGGCATCGCTATGCACAATCTCCTCATGTCACTCTTGAAATGTGCAGGGCCAGAGACCAGAATATATAAATGGAATTGTAAAGAGCTCCTCTGAGTGTCCAACTGTGGGATCACTTGTCTCCTGGGATTTGCTATGGTGGGAGGAAGTAGGATCAGGGTTATGTTATCCAGACTCTTGGCTAGTGAAAAGGGACCTTATGGAAGATAGGGTTGTGCTGGGAAACATACTGGAAGCATTAACTGCCATCCAACCGACCCCCTTTTCGCACTGTTCTGGCTTCAAGAGTGGTGTCCCGCGCCTTCATGCAAAGTGGGACAGGAAGCTAGGTCTTGTGGATGTGTTTGTTGTGCTCCCGCAGCAGACACAGATTCACCTGGCTCACAGCCTCGGCCTCTGCATGCGCCATCAGCATCACGTCCACCTCCCCGTCCTTTACTGTACTTCTTGCGCATTTTAAATTAGGTATATAAAATATGGCTGTAAACTTTCTAGTATTAATAGGGAAAAGAAAATATGTAGCCCTCAAAAGGACTTTTCTTTTAATGGTGCAGTAGCGGTATACAAGTACTGCAATAGCAATTGTAAGCCCTGCCTATATGCCTCTAATCCAAAACTATGCTTCATCCACCAGCTATCCATACAATGAATGCCGATAACAGCGGTCTTACTGGAGAAAGAACAGTATGTAGCCCTGAAAAGGACTTTTCTTTCAATGATGCAGCAGCGGAGATGGTGCCTCTCTGTTGCAGAGATATCAGCAATAAAAGTTTTGGCACTTAATGAGATAACTTTTTTTAAGTCCAAACTGGTGTTCTAAGATATTTTTCACTGGGAGAATGTACTTCTCTCCGTATGAGTTGCCCAATTATCAGCAGCTAGCAACACAGCAGAAAAAGAACACATCTCCACCATAGCTTAGGTTTCCCAGTGTATTATATATAAAGAGACAGCAATGATCTCCTGGGCTAACCTCTTCCATAGTTAGAAAATGCTGGGAGATTACAGCACAGATGACTCACCTTTCAGTTAAGGTCTCTGTGGGGGAAGGGGCAGCACAGCTGAGTTCAGCTTTGTCACATTACAAATCCTCCTATAAGCTCTCCTACTCTCATACCACTGTCAGCTCTGCTGCATTGCCCCTTCCCCAACACTGCCTGTCCAGATCTATGTGGGTAATCACACTTATGTCTGTTGTGCGCAAAAGTTTCCTATCTCTATTACAAAATGAAATCTGTATGCTTATTATAGACATTAACTTTCTTATTAAAAGTGTTTGTGCCTAATGTAAAATTCAGTTGTGTTTCAGTGACCATAAAGAGAACTAGCCAGCTGGCACTCATTGGGTAAGCACAGCACAGCACAGCGCCAATTTGCTAATTCGGTCTTTACACTAATCCCTTTAACACATTTAGCAGAGATAATACCACCTTGTTAATAATAAATGGTCGACAGTGTCTTGATTTTTTCATTCGTCAAGAATTACAAATTCTACTGAAAAGATGGTTGTCACATTCCCACCTCTGTTACTACCATTGCTGGCAAGAGGTGCTGTGGAAATTATGAAAAGAGTTCTACTGTATGTGACTCTGAATTAATATAAGTAAGTAGAACAGCCATAAAGCATGCACCATTAGCCTTGGAGTACAAACAAATATAAATTGTATACTAGTTTTGATACCCCACAGTCAAGGCCACCAAAGGGCAGCACAGGTTGTACTGCTGTCAATGATGTGCCAAAATGGTTAACAACATGATCATCGTTATTTTACAAAAATATAAATGCATTGTCCTTTGTATATTGTGCCCCCAATCCATCCTAAGTATGGCATGGGTCTGAGAGCATTAAAGGTTAAACCGATTTTGCTTCATTTCAAAATTAGGAGATCACTGTGACTCAAAAGAAGTAGTAGAGTCTTTCTTAGGGTTTATTCATACAGTATATCCTTATTTTATGTTTGGGTCGACCATGATCTATTGACCTTATCTAACAGCCTCATAAATGTTTGAGCTGCAATGCCGTCTGGACCTCAGATCTCCTGAGCTGCAACCTCATATATGACTATGAGGATGTCAGCTCATATAGACCAGCGGTCAGCCTGGGCATTGTGGGCGAAATACGGGCCTGAGAATGCTCTTTTAGGTGCTCCTCTAACTGTATGGAATAGGATTAAAAATAGAGGTTGATGGTCTATAAAGTGTTTAGGAATGACTATTAGCCAAATTAGCCAGAAGTCCAGTAATTTATTATTTCAGCGCTATGACTGTAAAAATCAGAAATTATACCGTATCTCAGGTTATCCCAATTCCAAAAGGGTGTATTAATGTGTGGAGTTTCATTTTACAATCTTTTTAATATGTATTTCCATACCTTTATACTTTCAAACAGATTTTTCACTCATTGTTTGCACTATGTAACAAAATCATAGGTACACATAATATGTAAACTCTAGGTGCTATCATCACATAGCAATATGTATACAACAATAAAAAAAAACAAGAGCTGTACAAATAATTGCAGTACACACTATTAAGTCTGAAAAATTAAATTGAGAACACCTGAGGAAGCCACGTCTAATGTGGTGATACACATGGATAATGCCCATCCCCCCTATCCCACTAGGGCTTCATCTGTCCACTTATCATACTCCAGTTTGAATTTTGTATACAGCGCAATGGTGTCTTTTTTAAGTGATTTTTTTCAACCAATTGTGTTCTTTCTATGTCTGTGAGGCTTAAGAATAGAGTATTTTGCATGATACTTACTAGTGTACACTGCCGTTCATCATACTGATAGCTCTTGGTGTTTTAAATTTATTGGTGATTGGCTGCAGTCGTCTTCGACCAGGAGGAAGCAAGGAGACAGGGGACCAGTTGAGTGCTATATATGTAAGTATGGAATTTAAAAAAAAAAAACATTGGTCCCAGTTTTAAAAAAGAAAAAAAAAATGGATTAACTCTTTAGCTCTCTATCCATAGTGCCATCTTTTTTTGAATTGCTATGTTGTTTTATGCTATCAGGATAATAGCTTATCACCTCATAGATGCAGCATATAACCTCTGAATGCATTTTGCAATATGTGTATCCAAGAAACCGAACGCGCATCTAATTAAAGGCCAAGAAGGTGTTTCAAGCTCGCTGCTGAGCTGGCAAAATGGTCAACTTGGCAGAACAACAATGACAAGCTTTAAGACAACTTGGCAGTACGAGTATAATAAACATAATTATGCTGAATGTATGTGTTTTATTTATTGACACCTGTCAAATATGTCTAGCAAATCTTCTAAGGGAATATATCTCTGTAATGTGGTATTGTACAGTCACATCATGCATAGTTAGTAGTGTGGAGTCACAGGGATACTTGTATGTGGCTTTTTGCTGTATGAGACCTTTGTCTTATAAGATCAGAGAGTACCAGGAGGATGACTCAGGAAAGAGAATATCTTTACACATTAGACTAAAATTGACAGAACTCACCAATATTGACGGATTTGCCTAACAGTCTAATGTGTATGGATGATGCCAAGGTAGATAAAGATCCAGCATGTCTCAGTTCACACTTCGCATCCTTTTGTTCTCTAAGAGATAAGCCATAGCCAGAAATGTCTAAAGGTACCTTCACATTAAGCGACGCTGCAGCGATAGCGACAACGATGCCGATCGCTGTAGCGTCGCTGTTTGATCGCTGGAGAGCTGTCACACAGACCGCTCTCCAGCGACCAACGATGCCGAGGTCCCCGGGTAACCAGGGTAAACATCGGGTTACTAAGCGCAGGGCCGCGCTTAGTAACCCGATTTTTACCCTGGTTACCAGCGTAAAATGTAAAAAAAACAAACACTACATACTTACATTCGCGTCCCCCGGCGTCCGCTTCCTGCACTGACTGAGCGCCGGCCCTAACAGCAGAGCGGTGACGTCACCGCTCTGCTGTACTTTCACTTTCACTTTACGGCGCTCAGTCAGTGTGGGAAGCGGACGCCGGGGGACGTGAAGGTGAGTATGTACTGTTTGTTTTTTTTACATTTTACACTGGTAACCAGGGTAAACATCGGGTTACTAAGCGCGGCCCTGCGCTTAGTAACCCGATGTTTACCCTGGTTACCAGTGTAAAACATCGCTGGTATCGTTGCTTTTGGTGTCAAACACGACGATACATGCCGGTCTGACGACCAAATAAAGTTCTGAACTTTGTTCAACGACCAGCGATATCACAGCAGGATCCTGATCGCTGCTGCGTGTCAAACTAAACGATATCGCTAGCCAGGACGCTGCAACGTCACGGATCGCTAGCGATATCGTTTAGTGTGACGGTACCTTAACAGTGGCTCTCTCATAAACAATACAAGAGTGCTCGGCAGAGTGAGCACTCCTGTATATGGAGGAGTCAGTGGAGTTAGCTGCAAGTTGAACAATCGGTCAAATCATTGTTTGGCCAACAGTAATCTAACATGTATGGGTGGCTTTATTAGGGTACAATCATTGCACCCTAGACTCTAGGGCATAGAGTCATAAGTATATTGAATATAATTCTTGGCCTTCTGATGGCTCCTTTACTTGCAATGATGCCTGTGAATTTAAAGGGACTCTGTCACCTGAATTTGGAGGGAACAATCTTCAGCCATAGGGGCGGGGTTTTCGGGTGTTTGATTCACCTTTTCCTTACCCGCTGGCTGCATGCTGGCTGCAATATTGGATTGAAGTTCATTCTCTGTCCTCCAGAGTACATTCCTGCGTAAGGCAAGATTACCTTGTGCAGGCATGTACTACGGAGGACAGAGAATGAACTTCAATCCAATATTGCAGCCAGCATGCAGCCAGCGGGTAAGGAAAGGGTGAATCAAACACCCGAAAACCCCGCCCCTATTGCTGAAAATTGTTCCCTCCAAATTCAGGTGACAGAGTCCCTTTAACTTTCCTTTGCAGATTATATAAAAATCCTTTGTTTCAATTCTGGTCTACTGTGCAGCATGATTAACACACATGTACCACATGGACTTCAAGTCACCAATCGGGCCCCCTTGATGTATACTGTTCTTCATACAAGAGGAAAAAAAGTGTTTTTCATCCCAAATGTAAAGGTATCATCAGGTTATTGAACAACTTCTAAGAGACTGAGGAGAAAGAAATAATGAAAGAAAAACATGTCACACCCTCTATGATATATCTAAATCTTTGTTAGACTTGGCTCCATTAGAATAATAAACAATAACAAACTATTCCCTAAAAATCTGTGTTTTTCAAAACTCATCCAAAAAAACTCATGTTGCATATCAACATTCCACCAATGCATCAGTAAATTTATTAGAGATAAGTCCATCCAATAATGTGGAAATATTTCATATGCCAGATATCTTGTCGGGAAATCTCATCTTCAGTGAGATGATGACGGCAATACATTTGTCCAAATAAAATAACAATAATAATAATCTATTCAGCGATAATCTCACAGTTTGGTCATATACCATGAATAGCATTCATCTCCTAACATACTGGTACAATGAAGTTTGAAGTGGACTGACCAGATCCTGTGACCCAACCAGTGAAAACCAGTGAAATAGAGAATCATTTGTGTATACTTCTGGTTGGCCCACGCTGGTGTCCTTTGGAATGATCAAAGTGGTGGCCATATGAGTGCACAGCCTTTCAAATCAGAGTCTGTAGTATAGAATAAAATAACCAAATGTTTTACTCAGTTATCTCTGCTTATGCAACAGATGCTCAGACAACCATCTCCCATGATTGACAGAATGGCCTCTCTATTCTAGAGGCCTCTTAAAATCTACTGTCTGCTGAAAATCTGGTGGTGATCCCGCTCATCTCTCAGGCAAGGGGAACCAGCATGGTGTCTCCGGATTCTTTACCCAGCAGTCCTGTAGCCAGTACTGTTTCAGTCCCTTTTTATGTCCATTGAAGGAGCCCCTGGGTCCTTAGCCATGGGAGCCTCTAGTTTAATAGTATAGCTATGGTCGTTGAAGAGTAGGAATCTCTAGTTATGTGCACGTGTTGGTCACATTCCAGAAACTATGCGTAGTGGACATACTAGTCCCTCCAAAGTGTTGATCTCCATCAATCATTGAGGCATGAGGCTCATCTATCCCTCTTCCAGTGGGTATTTCTCAGATCTCTGTAGATTTTTTTTTATGGAAAGCAAAAACCATAAAAGCAGATTTATTTATTTTATTTTACTCACTTGTATAGCACCATTAATTCCACAGCGCTTTACATACACTATTGGCACTGTCCCCATTGGGGCTCACAGTCTAGATTCCCTATCAGCATGACTTTGGAGTGTGGGAGGAAACCGGAGAACTCAGAGGAAACCCACACAAACACTGGAGGAACATACAAACTCCTTGCAGATGTTGTACTTGGTGGAATTTGAACCCAGGATCCCAGCGCTGCAAGACTGCAGTGCTAACCACTGAGACACCATGCTGCCTGTAATAGGACACATCTTGCGGGAAGGTGGGATCAAAAGGAGAAAAAGAAAATAAAAAATTAAGAGAGTGAACTTACATAAACCTTATGGTAGCTCCACATACGCGTATGTGGCCTGCAGCTTCCACTACCGGACATCCTAATAGGATTGTATACCGTAATAAGTACTGTGAACTAAAAAAAAAATAGAGCACAAGCCAACTGGCTGGAAGGAGAATAGTAGAACAAAGCACAGTAAGTGGGACACTTACTGTAGGGGGAGCAGTAAATCTGTCAGCCATTATACAGGTGCACATGCCCTTCACAAATTCACAAACCTCTGCAATGTGGAATCTCATAAAGTGAAAACCTGAAAAGTGTAGATATATCCTTCATTTTTTAGTATGTTTGTAACAATCTATTTTAATCCTGCGATATAGGTACCAACCCCCCCCCCCCCCCAACAGTTACTGTGTGCTTTGTTCTGTTATTCATTCGTCATCCAGTCAGCTGGCACGCCCTGATTTTTCATTTCGTTCCATGTATGTTTGGAAATCACAAAGAACAGATCTTGGCGAATCTGAAAATTTGGCTCTGCATATAGAAAAATTGTGAAAATTGAGATTTTTCAGTGGTTGACTATTGTGACAAATTTAAGTTTCCTATGTACGGGCTAATATGGTATAAAGATATCTTTTTGCTGTGTGTGTTAATCCAAACTAACAAAAACCTACACTCTTTCCAGGCAGCTGAGATTTTAAGATGTTAAATGTGGAATTTGGAGCATTTGTAATATTTAAATGGCTGTAAACATCAGCAGTGAGTAAATTAGTCTAATTTGCTGCGTTATGATGATAGCCATGAGTAGAGGGTTTTGTTCTGATGTCAGGAAACCCGTAATTTGGGTTGTTGTAGACCAGGAATGAAGCAGCTGGTAGTATCCGCTGATTAGAGTATTCAA
Organism: Ranitomeya variabilis; assembly: GCF_051348905.1. Lineage (NCBI taxonomy): Eukaryota > Metazoa > Chordata > Amphibia > Anura > Dendrobatidae > Ranitomeya > Ranitomeya variabilis. The sequence goes on from NC_135235.1 coordinate 505,926,204, forward strand.
GCATGCCAATGAATGAGTGAGCAAACCTGCTGGGAAATTTACATAAAATTTTGTCTTGTTGCAATTTTTAGATTTGCATTGTAGAAAAGCAACTGATCGTATATATTATATAAATGACAGCATCAAATCTCCCATTGAATACAAAAGTCTCAAGTGTTGAAATTCCAACTTCCTAATACCTTTCTTCCCTCGGTATCATCTGTCAGGGGACAGTCAGTAGGACTCCATATACAACAGATGTTTGGCAGCTTCACATGACTTTATTCTAACATGCATGACGATGGAGTCAATCAAATATCTCCTGACATAGAAATCTCAAATATATAAGTGGCACTGTTTCTAGAAGAAAGCAGCCATAATTTTTCTAATGTTGGCTAACCCTTTATTTCTAAACTTTCAGTGAGAAAAAGGTGCCTTTAGGTTGATTTGTGACTATCCATGGTCAGTATAGGACAAACAGAGCGACATCGGTAGCCATGAAGCTGCATCGCCTCTTTACGACTGTATGATCAGTATGTAAATAGTCAAGCTTGGTATAGTATTGTGGCAGATACAGAATGATGAAATGTAAATGATATCTAAGATAAGTAATTTTCTGCAATGCTCTTTCATCTCATCTTCACAGTGGGGATCCTTCTCTCTAATACACAGTGAGGACTGTTCTCTGTGATAAGGGCCCCTTCACACTGGTCGATTCTGCTACGATTACGACGCATTTGCGTCATATTCGACATCGCAGTACGAGCTCGTAGCCAGCGGTCACACTCTACGATGTTAACGCTTTTTCTGACGTAGTTGCGATGTGAACGTCACGCGTCGCAATCGTACGCTACCCTTCACACCGCCATAGTCCTACGACTCCGAGCGTGACGTATTACCAGCATGGGCGTGCTAAAACGTCACGCCCAATCAGGAGACAGGTATGCGGAAGCCCAACCCACGTAGTCGCATTACGAGCTCGTATGACCGCCGTCACATACTACGATTTCGACAGCCACAGCGAGACATTTACGACGAAAGAAAGTTCTGCTCTTTCTTTCACATCGTACGATGCTGGGCTGCGTCGCAAATCGTAACGCCATGTCACACTTTGCAACCTCGGAACGAGGACGGATAAACGTCACAAATCGAACGCTCGTTCAGACTTTGATTGCACAGTGTGAAGGGGCCCTAAGAAGTGACAGGTTAGAGCAAATAATGGTTCTAGATGGAAGCTCTATTCTTATCTATGTAATCTGATTAGGTGACATGCACTGGTGCCTGCTAAGTGACCTTTCCTGCCTTGAGGTGAGACAGAAGGGCACTAGTCTCATTACCTTCAGCTTCTGCCTTGAGTACACTGAGAGGTATTGTCATGAACCATGCTTCCCAGATGACTACAAACAATTCTTTCTGTAGCTCCCTGATGGTGTCATAGCATTAGGTATGTCCTATATGCACATGACATCTTTTTCAGGGGACCAAAAATGACTGTTTTTCAAGGTGAAGACTCTTCAGGAAACTTTCCTTTTCACTGGTGTTTGGTAAACCTGAAGAGTCTTTTATTATTATTATTATTATTATTATTATTATTATAGCACCATTTATTCCATGGCGCTTTACTTGAGAGGAGGGGTATACATAATAAAAACAAGTACAATAATCTTAAACAATAAAAAGTCACAACTGGTACAGTAGGAGAGAGGACATTGCCCGTGAGGGCTCACAATCTACAAGGGATGGGTGAGGATACAGTAGGCGAGGGTAGAGTTGGTTGTGCAGCGGTTTGGTCGATCGGTGGTTACTGCAGGTTGTAGGCTTGTCGGAAGAGGTGGGTCTTCAGGTTCTTTTTGAAGGTTTCGATGGTAGACGAGAGTCTGATATGTTATGGTAGAGAGTTTAAGAGTACGGGTGATGCGCGAGAGAAATCTTGTATGCGATTGTGGGAAGAGGAGATAAGAGGGGAGTAGAGAAGGAGATGTGAGGATCGGAGGTTGCGTGCAGGTAAGTACCAGGAGACGAGGTCACAGATGTATGGAGGAGACAGGTTGTGGATGGCTTTGCATGCCATGATTATGGTTTTGAACTGGAGTCTCTGGGCAATGGGGAGCCAGTGAAGGGATTGACAGAGGGGAGAGACCAGGGAATAGTGGGGGGGACAGGTGGATTAGTCGGGCAGCAGAGTTTAGAATAGATTGGAGGGGTGCGAGTGTTTTCGAGGGGAGGCCACAGAGCAGGAGGTTGCAGTAGTCAAGGCAAGAGATGATGAGGGCATGGACTAGGGTTTTTGCAGAGTCTTGGCTTAGGAAATGTACGGATCCATGAAATATTTTTGATTTGAAGGCAGCAGGAAGTGAAAGGGCTTGGATATGTGGTTTGAAGGAGAGATCAGTGTCAAGGATTACCCGAGGCAGCGAGCTTGTGGGACTGGGGAGAGTGGGCAGCCATTTACTGTAATGGATAGGTCCGCTGGGGGGGTCAATTGGGATGGGGGAAAGATAATGAATTCTCTTTTGTCCATATTAAGTTTTAAAAATCTAGTGGAGAAGAAGAATGAAATAGCGGACATTGAGGGATTCTGATTAGTAGGGAGGTGATGTCTGGTCCAGAGATGTAGATCTGTGTGTCATCAGCATAGAGGTGATACTGAAAGCCGTGAGATTCTATGAGCTGTCCCAGGCCAAAAGTGTAAATGGAGAAGAGCAGGGGCCCTAGGACTGAACCTTGCGGAACTCCAACAGATAGGGAGTGAGGTGAGGAGGTGGTGTGTGAGTGGAATCCAGGATAGGGCCAAGCCTGTGATGCCAAGGGATGAGAGGGTCTGTAGTAATAGGGAATGGTCCACTGAGTCAAAGGCAGAGGACAGGTCCAGGAGGAGGAGGACAGAGTAGTGTCGCTTGCTCTTGGCGGTTAATAGGTCATTGGTGACCCTTAGGGCAGTTTCAGTGGAGTGGTGTGACCGGAAGCCAGATTGTAAGCGGTCGAAGAGGGAGCAGGAAGAGAGATGGGAGGACAGTTCAAGATGGACGTGTTGTTCCAGTAGTTGTGAGGCATAGGGGAGAAGTGATATAGGGCGATAGCTAGATACAGAGGATGGGTCAGGAGAGGGCTTTTTGAGGATAGGTGTGATTGAGGCATGTTTAAAGCTTGAGGGGAAAACACCAGTTGTTAGTGATAGGTTGAAGAGATGGGTTAGGGTTGGGATGAAGACTGTGGCGAGGTTTGGGATGAAGTGGGATGGGATCGGGTCAAGTGCACTGGTGGTGAGATGCGATCTTGAAAGTAGAGTGGAGAGTCGATCTTCTGTAATGATGGAGAAGATGGTTTTGGAGGTGGAGGGCTGGGAAGTTGGGAGGAAGGGTTCTGGGGGGTTTTGAACTGTCTCTGATGTTATCAATCTTCTGCTTGAAAAATGAGGCAAAGTCTTCAGCTGAGATAAGTGGGGAGGGAGAAGGTGCTGGGGGATGGAGGAGAGAATTGAAGGTGATGAATAACTGTTTAGGGTTGTGAGACAGGGAGGTATATGAGAGATGAAAAGTAGGTTTGTTTAGCTGTGGTGAGTGTGGTCTTGAAAGTGGTGAGGGACTGTTGAATGCAATAAAGTGCTCATTGGAGTGGGATCTTTTCCATCTCTGCTGAGCAGCCCTGGAAGCTCGCCTCAGTTCTTTGGTCAGGCTGGTGTGCCAGGGCTGTCTGTTGATTTTGCGAGCTTTGGTATGTGTGAGGGGGGTAACAGATTCCAAAGCTACAACTATTGTGGTGTTATATAGAGCGGCAGCGGCATCTGCATTGTGTAGGGAACTTATGTCTGTGAGAGGGAGGAGGGATTCAGAGAGTGAGTGTAGATAAAGGTGTTTAAGATTTCTGCGAGGGTGTGCAAGTTTGTGGGGTGGGGATTGTAGACAAGGAGTGGAGAGGGAAGAGAATGTGAGTAGCTTGTGGTCAGAAAGAGGAAGAGGTGAGTTAGAGAGGTTAGATAGGGAGCAGAGGCGGGTGAAGATGAGGTCCAGTGTGTGACCATCTTTGTGAGTGTTTTTGTGCTTTTTTGATGCTTTTGATAGCTGGCAAAAAATGTTAATGTTTACTCATTGTTTTGGGTGCATCTTTTGCATCTCGTATCCTACTGGCAAATGTATGACTACATTCAGGAATGAAGAAAATGCTAGTGGTTTTTCAAACACAATTGGTGGCAGTGTAAAGCGTGGAGACGCTGTTGACACTGTCCCTTGAAGATCTTAATTTGTTTAAAATGTCAAGTGCTGTGGAATATGTTGGCGCTATAGAAATAAAATTATTCTGCATTGCATTGCTATGTTTTAAATTTTGCTAATCTATTTTGTGGCCTGCAGTGGTTGGTTTCCAGCAGATGGGGTTAACTATTGGGGTCATACTTTGGTGTGAGGAGATACAAGGGCAAAAGGAACTCAGTTCCTGCTGATAGGCAGATAGGAAAAGTATTGAGAAGTAAAAAGACTTGTGATCCTGGTGCTCTGCTCGCAAACCTGCATTGAAACTGGTATTTGTATGCAGAGAAGGGAATCCATAATCAGGTAGCATGTTCTCAAGGAAACAAGAACTCAATGACAGTAGCATTTATATTTGACAAGGGTACTTAAAGCAAGGACCATGGAGATGAAGAATTTCTTATCTGAGCCAAATGGGTCTAAAGCAAACATTATCTATACTAGATAAGAATCTAGAGTATAGCCAGACCTGAGGGTAATAGAGGAGAGGATGGCCAGACTGGGACATGTTTAGGAAGATGGACCAGAATAGTGGTCTCTTTTGCTTGTCCGGGCCGGAACTGTCGGGACTGTCACCATTGTTGCCAGGGGAAGCACTTTCTGACCGGAGTAGACCTTTGCACCTGACTGTTGGGGGTGGGTGAGATATAAAAGAGATGGAACGCGTGGGAATGGGGCTTTTGGCTGCTACCCAGTGTGTACTACAGGAGAAGGTTGACTCCCTCTTCACTGACCGACGCCATCTGACAGGTCCGCATTGCATTGTTCCATCCCCCGCGCATACAGACTGTGCATCTCCTGAGACCAACTCCCCGCTGCCCTTTACAGTACTAACCGGTCAGTGCATCTGACATCTGCTCACTCTCTTTGCAATGCTGATCCAGCGTTGCACACGGTTCACAGCAGTGAGCCTGCGTTATTCACTTCGGGACTTAGTACATCTTTAGCTGTGCAGCAGACCTTTCCCCATTCAGCGCCTCGTTCCAGGATCACAGGACCACATATAGGAAGACCAGGATACTTTGTCTCCGTACAGAGACAGTGCTTCACTTTTCTTCAGGATCGGCTCAAAGACTTCTTGTGCCACCTACGGCACCATCGTGGGATTTTCCAGCCACCATCATCCAGGAACCAGAGACTGATAAGTTAACGTGTTATTTGACCTGTTGTTGTTACTTTATTGCCGTATACATATTGTGGGCCTGTATACTTACATCCCTTTACTCCCTGCGTGGAGTATTTACTGCTGTGATAACTATATATTAAAAAAAAACTGTTAAATCTTGCTCTGCCTCCTTCTCATCACTGCATCCCACTTTCCTGCTATTACCTTACACATCCGTTCTCCTAAGAAGAGCTGAAATTGCAGTGGCACAGCAAGGAGCTTGTGGCCCTCATTGAAAGGACTTTGAGGGTAGTAGTGAGGAGTTGTACCAACACATCCAGCCATTGAGATCGTCACAAATTAACTGGAAGTGGAGATTAGCTGTGAGGGACATTAGTGACACACCTCGAATCGTATGATCCACACAGGGGAGGATGGAGCTTCCCATAATGGTTTGCTGGACTTATTATGTAGCATGTAATAGAATTCATGTACCGCACATGTAACCGTGAAGTTCCTTCCTCTGAATTGTGCAAAAGAAGTATTTTTAAAGTGTTGTGCCAGCTATCTGACGTATATACGGTGATGGCGGAAAGTGTGGGCATCCTTGAAATTGTTCCAAAGAATGTGTGGTATCCGTAAAAAAAAACGTATGCCACAAGTACTGCAAACATGGATATGCAAATGGGTGGCATCGTGGTTCCTCAGGTAATCCATGTATTACTTACTTTCACTGGTCGCGCTCTGCTCTCACTCGGATGTCTGGCATGACACTTAGATGAGTTTGTACGGTGCTCAGTGCATCTGTACGCTTTATACTCACCCTGCATTTGGTAAATATATTTGATGCTACAAATTTCTGCACAATGCACTGGCACTTTCCTGAGCTGACTATTTGAGTATATGATTAAACTATTCACGGCGCTTTACTACAAGAAACTTACAAACATCCTCACACCGCACATTAAACATTTCTGTAATGCTTTACTAAATGGCACCCAGATGCCCCCTGAATTCTACATTGCGCATGTGACGGTAATTCCAAAACCAAAGAAAGACCATCTCCTTCCCAAGAATTATAGGCCTATATCGTTGCTAAATGTTGACCTCAAACTCTTTACATCCATCATTACCACTAGGCTCAACAAATTTTTACCTACCCTTATTCACCGAGACCAAGTGGGGTTCATACCTAATAGACAAGGTCCCGACAATATTAGAAGAAATCTAAATATTATACATTCAGCAAACTATCATAAACAACCCCTGCTACTGCTAGCGTTGGACATAGAAAAAGCTTTCGACTCGGTCTCATGGCCCTACCTATTTGAGGTCCTAACCAGATTTGGTATCCCTCGCACCCTTATTTCATGCCTTCAACTATTATACGACAGTCCAACAGCCTACCTAAAACTCCCGTCAACTAAACCTACTCCTATCATCATACAAAGGGGGACGAGACAAGGCTGCCCACTTTCCCCAGCCCTATTTGCCATGGCCATGGAACCACTAGCTGAGACATTAAGGCTTAACACGAACATACTTGGACCTGTAGGGCTTGACGCACAATATAAAGCAAGTTTATTTGCGGATGATTTACTGCTGACTCTATCCAGCCCACTCACCACTCTCCCAAATTTATTTTCAATCCTACGTAGATTTGAGTCGATCTCAGGACTCAAAATTAATGTTGACAAATCCGAAGCTCTATTTCTTAATACCACCAAAGAAATGCAAACAAATATTATTTCCCAGTTCAAATTTACAAAAAATGAACATTATATAACTTATCTTGGAGTCAACCTCACCTCTCATAGGTCGACCCTATTTAAATGGAATTATCTCCCATTAATAAAAAATCTCCGAGCTGACTTAACTAGATGGTCCGCCATGAGGTTGTCCTGGTTGGGCAGGTTGCATGCAATTAAAATGGTCTCTTTGCCTAGATTTCTGTACTTATTCTGCTCTCTCCCCATACCTTTGCCCCATGATACCCTACGCAAAGTTCACTCCATGATCTCAAAATTTATTTGGCAGGGGAAAAAACCCAGAATTCGTCAAAAAACTATGTTCATACATAGAAGACTGGGGGGGCTCTCCTTGCCTAACTTCACACTGTACTACAAATCAGCTCAGTTAGCCCAATTGACCAATGCCTGCGCTACCAACCGTGCACCGAGATGGGTTGACCTAGAATCGTCTCTCTTGTCTCCATTTTACTTGTCGGGCCTTATGTGGTCCACACACAAACTACCAAAAGGTCTACACATTACAGCACCTTTCACAGCACACTCCCTGATCCTGTGGAGGAAGGAAAGATTCAAATTTGAACTCCAATCTGAGTCTGCCCCACTGACCCCTCTCTTCTACAACCCCATGTTCCCTCCAGGACTTGACCCACGTTCTTTTGCATGGTGGAAAGTTAACGGGATTACTACTCTAAAGCACCTCTGCTCACCCTTTAATACAATTTTATCTAGACAAGAATTTCTCCAAAAATACAATCCACCCATTAGCGAAACCTTCCGTATTCATCAGGTTTTCCATTTTGCGGAACGGTTTTTGCAGCGGAAAATCCCTTTTCGCGTGACTGGCTTTGAGCAGAGATGCATGGATGACCCACTGGGAAGGGGAACTATTTCTCTATTATACGGATCCCTCAATGCGGCACATAGAGTCGATAAATTACACTACATGAAACAGTGGGAGGAAGATCTGGGTATCCAATTAACCTTGGAAAATTGGAGACGATGCTGTGACACAGTCTCCAGGGGCAGTCATCAAGCCTCCCTGGCAGAGACATCCATTAAGGTCTTACACAGAACATACCAAGTTCCAAGTAAACTTCACGCCATATACCCCAACATTTCAGATAAATGCTTTAGAGGATGTGGCGCAGTAGGAGATATGAAGCATATTTGGTGGGAATGCCCGATAGCCTCGACTATGTGGCAGGAAGTTGGATTATTAATCGGAAAAATGTATGACCGGACAATACAACCTGACCCGGCCACATTCCTCTTGGGAGCCAAATACCCGGGGTTTACTAATAAATTTCACAGGCTGATAGACCAACTGCTTATGGCTGCCAAGCTACATATAGCTACCAACTGGAGGTCGCCATTTCTCTCTGTCCAGGCAGTTAAAGATAAAATGAACTCAATCCTCTTATATGAACGTATACACGCGACTAGGGAAGATCTGTGGGAGACCTTCTACCAGATTTGGAAACCGTGGATGGATCTTAACACGAACTTAAATCTTGAACAAAACCTGACTTTATCTATTTGAGACTCTGTTGTCCTGTGAGAGATTCTGATAACACCGGGGTTGAGCCGGCGTGGGGTGGGGTGTGGGGAGGTGGGAGGCAGAACTCATAAAACGGAACATAGTTCAACCTTGTCTAGTAAATATACTATAGCTCACTTCGAAATAAAGTGTAGTATCTCATTTCCCTCCCCACTTTCCCTCTTTTATGTCTCCCCATGTTCTTGTCTTGTCATACTTGTATTCTTGAATTTGAGTTAATATATGTTTGGTTTTGCCACTTTGTTCTTATTTGTTCTTTACTGCAGATTGTGAGCCCTCGCGGGCAGGGTCCTCCCTCCTTATGTACCCGTGTGCCTTGTTTTTTTTTTTTTTTTTTGCTCATGTCTAATGTATTTGTCTATATTTGCCCCGTATTTCACATGTACAGCGCCATGGAATAAATGGCGCTATAAAAATGAATAATAATAATAATAATAATAATAATAATAATAATTGAACTCCCTTGTAAGGGAAACTGTTGTTCAACTGCTATGTTAATGAAAATAAAAAATTATTGAAACTAAACTATATGGTAGTGATTGCCTGTTGGGTACTGCTGTGCCACCTTTCATGGTGAATCTTTGTCATTTCCCGGCTATCTCTATTATGTTTTTATATTTTGTAATGTTACTCTGAACTAATAAAGTAAATATATATTTTTGGTGGTCTTGTCCTTGATAGGTTTTCTCTATCTTTTGTGCACTGAACCAGTATATTACATCTTGGCACCCTGGAATTTGTATTTGAGGTGTTTTTGTGGTCTGGTATATATGATTTGATTTGATATAAATATGTTATGTGTTCATTATTGTAACATATGTGGTACCCGGACGGAGTACCTATGGGTTAATAACTTAATGTAAAATGTCCATGTGTTCTTAATGGGCTATGTTTGCAATGTTTGTATGTGATGTACTCTGTGTTATGTCTTGTTATTCCTGTAATGTGGGGAGTTCCCTTTAACTACTGTTGGTAATATGTACATACCAAGTCTATGCTTATGTGTTAGAGTTAGGGAAAGAGCTAGTTAATTTGGTGGTCTGGGCCAGCAGCAGAGAGGGAACAGGAAACTGCTGCTCCCTAGTCAGAACTGCCTGGATAGTAGGACAGGGCAGACGTGTTTCACAGACGGGGCACTGACAGACCCCCTGGCTGGGAGAGGTCTGTTGCCCTGGACTTCAAGGTCTCCCAGGACTTCAGGAACTCAGGAGGAGTCCTGAAGACTACAAGGCTAAGGACTGCAATGAATACGAGCCCCAGGACTCTGAAAGGGTCCCCACTTCTGAAGGGGTTATCCCCGGCGTGTGGAATTTCACTAAACCTTGGCTGCTGCAACTGCTGTGAGTGCAGTTGGAAAGCGTGACAGGGCGAGAGTAGGAAAACCAGTGTTGTACTTGTGCCTTATATCCTCATCACTGTTCAAAAAAAAATTATTTTCCCTGATGGACAACGGCTGTCTTCCGGACTCTTATTCGTCTGGACCGCTGTGACCAGAGGAGAAGGTAATCTGTGGGGGAATAAATTTCTCCATCTCCATTGCCACCATCTATGGGAATTACACTGCACTCGGGATATTCGAGTGCAGTCTGATGTTTCACTCGCACCCATAGACTTGTTCCAGTGCGAGTGAGCAGAGTCTCTCTGCCAATCTCAGTACACCGTGATTGTTCTCTCATGCCGAATCAGCATGAGAAAATATTCCTAGATGTGAGGTGCCCCATTGAATAACATTGGGCCGAGTGCTATGCGATAAAACATCGGAGAGCACTCAGCCATGTTAAACGCTTGTGTGAGTGGGGCATAAAAGAGACTTCCTGCTCACACATAGAGTACAAAGTGAGCTGGATAGTCGCAACTGCAGTGATGTCGCTGAGAAGCGGAGCAGAATGGCGCTGAATCCTGGAGAAGGCAGTGGTAGGGGAGTATATTAATACACTCATAATACATTTAATACACATACACACATTTAATGAATACAAAACTAAATGGAGGGCTTCTTTAAATCAGACCCCAGACTAGAACCTGCAAATAAACACAAACCAGGGGTAGAGGCCATTGGGCAAGTGCCCCCTTTTTCCTTGTTATGTCCCTGCCCTGTGCATACAAATGTGTTATGTATACCTTGTTGTAGGGGTAAAGTTACTATATAAGGGGTGAAGAGGTATCGGTGGCACTTGGAGTTATATTGTTGTACACAAACTCTTTAGTCTTTGTTTTTCCCCTTTTTTAAAACAAAATATTATTATCGTAGAGTTGGAAAAATTTGAGCTTAGAGGAAATGGGAAAGTTTAAGATAATGAACTTAGAGAGTGATGACCCTAAATATTAAAGGGTTATTCCAATTTTTGCTTTAATACCTGAGCTGGAAATACCTGCTCCTAGGTCCTGGCCATAAGTAATTCAAAAAGTGCTGAGCACAGCTGCACCACACTATTTGCACTACTCCCATGGAAATGAGGTTGACATGTGATGGAATTTGTGGAAACACTGTGTATTGCTTTGCTTCTCTGTTTTCGTTATTCACATTCATCAGTATATTAAATGTACAAACAGCATAGTGCAGGTGCAATGGACTAATCTAATAATCTTTAAAAATTCTTGGAGAACAGGAGAAGTCCCAGATAACTGGAGAACAGAAAGTGTTGTTCCTATCTTCAAAAAGGGGAAGAAGGTGGACCCAGGGAACTATAGACTGGTGAGTCTGACATCTATACCAAGAAAGATCTTTGAACAAATTATTAAACAACATGTATGTAGGTACTTGGATAAGAATGAAGTGATTAAACAGAATCAGCATGGGTTTGCAACTAATAGGTCATGCAAGACTAACTTAATTTCCTTCTATGACAGAATCACTGACTGGGTGGATCAGGGAAAAGCTGTAGATATAGCATATCTTGACTTTAGCAAAGCATTTGACAAAGTATCTCACACAATCCTTATTGAAAAAATGACTAAGTATGGAATGGACATGGCAACTGTTAGGTGGATTCATAACTGGCTTAGTGATCGGACCCAAAGAGTGGTCGTAAAAGGCTGCACATCCAGTTGGAAGAATGTCTCAAGTTGGGTACCACAGGGCTCTGTCCTGGGCCTTGTGTTGTTCAACATCTTTATCAATGATTTAGATGAAGGAATTGAGGGTAAACTGAGTAAATTTACTGATCACACAAAGCTAGGAGGGATAGCTAATACTAGAGAAGAGGGAGAGAGGATTCAAAAAGATATAAATAAACTGGAGCAGTGGGCAGCAACTAACAAAATGATTTTTAACAGGGAAAAATGCAAAGCACTACATCTGGGCAATAAAAATGAAAAAGCATATACAGAATGGGAGGAATAGGGCTAAGCAACATCACATGTGATTACTTTGGTATACTAATAGATCACAGACTGAACATGAGTCAACAGTGTGATGAAGCAGCAAAAAGGGCAAATACAATTCTGGGATGTATTAACAGAAGAATACAGTCTAGAACACGTGAAGTCATTATTGCCCTCTACTCCTCTTTGGTCAGACCTCATCTGGAATACTATGTCCAGTTTTGGGCACCACATTTTAAAAAAGACATCAACGAACTGGAGCAAGTTCAGAGAGGAGCGACCAGAATGGTGACTGGTCTGCAAACCATGTCCTATGAGGAGCGTTTACTGGATTTGGGAATGTTTAGTTTGAAAAAAAGAAGACTGAGAGGAGACTTAATAGCTGTCTACAAATATCTCAAGGGCTGTCACATTGTAGAAGGATTATCTTTACTCTAATTTGCACAAGGAAAGACTAGAAGCAATGGGATGAAACTGAATGGGAGGAGACACAGATTAGATATTAGAAAAACCTTTTTGACAGTTAGGGTGATCAATGAGTGGAACAGGCTGCCACAAGAGATGATGAGTTCTCCTTCAATGGAAGTCTTCAAACAGAAGCTGGACAGACATCTGTCTGGAATGATTTAGTGAACAACTTTTTGAAACCTTAAACTCCCTCCTGAAACCTAAAGTGAAGGCCCCCATCACCAATCTCAGTGGTGAGGATCTGGCCACTTATTTCCTAGAAAAAATCAACCACATCCATCAGGATATCTCAGCCCAATCTCCTCAGTGCCTGGATCCCCTTCCCTGCCGCACCTCAAGCTCACTAGACATCTTTGAGCCTGTTTCAGAAGAAGAAGTTTCCAAGCTCCTCACTTCTGCTCCGCCTACAACCTGCACCAGTGACCCCATTCCTTCAACTCTCCTGCAGTCTCTCTCACCAGTGGTCACCACTCACCTGACTAAAATATTTAACCTCTCTCTTTCTTCAGGTATCTTTCCCTCCTCATTTAAACATGCCATCATTACCCCTTTACTTAAAAAGCCATCCCTGGACCAGAACTGCACTGCTAACTACAGACCTGTCTCTAACCTTTCCTTCATCTCTGAACTCCTGGAACGCTTGGTCCACTACCGTCTAATCCGCTATCTCTCAGATAAATCTCTTCTCGACCCCTTACAATCTGGTTTCCGCTCTTTTCACTCCACTGAAACTGCCCTCACTAAAGTCTCTAATGATCTAATAACAGCTAAATCCAAAGGTCATTGCTCTCTGCTGATTCTCCTGGATCTATCTGCCGCATTTGACACTGTGGACCACCAGCTCCTTCTCACTATGCTCTGCTCCATGGGCCTCAAGGACACAGCCCTCTCCTGGTTCTCCTCCTACCTCTCCAACCGCTCCTTCACTGTATCTTTTGCCGGCTCCTCTTCCTCTCCTCGTCCCCTTACTATCGGGGTTCTTGCAGGGCTCAGTCCTAGGCCCCCTCCTTTTCTCTCTATACACTGCCCAAATTGGACAAACAATCAGCAGATTTGGGTTCCAGTACCATCTCTATGCTGACGACACCCAATTATACACTTCTTCCCCTGACATCACCCCCACCCTAATTCAAAATACCAAGGATTGTCTGTCTGCTGTCTCTAACATCATGTCCTCCCTCTATCTGAAACTAAATCTCTCCAAAACTGAACTACTACAGTAGTGTTTCTCCCTTCTACTAACATCACTCTACCCAACATCGAAATTACCCTGGAGGCTTCAACCATAACTTCCTAGCAGCATGCCCGCTGTCTTGGGGTCATATTCGACACCGAACTTTCCTTTACTCCCAATATCCGATCACTCACTCGCTCCTGTCACCTGAATCTTAAAAACATCTCCAGAATCTGACCTTTTCTCACCTTTGAAACTGCTAAGACTCTTACTGTCGCTCTTATTCATTCTCGTGTGGACTACTGCAACTCTCTTCTGATCGGTCTCCCTCTTACCAAACTTTCTCCTCTCCAATCCATCTTGAATGCCGCAGCCAGGGTCATATTTCTGTCCAGCCGCTTCACCGATCTTGTGCCAGTCATTACACTGGCTACCCATTCGTTACAGGGTCCAGTATAAACTCATCTCTCACCCACAAAGCTCTCCACAGTTCAGCATCGCCTTATATCTCCTCTCTCATCTCCGTCTATCGCCCTACATGTGCCCTCCATTCTACAAATGACCTAAGACTAACATCCCCCATAATCCGAACCTTGCACCTCCGTCTCCAAGACTTCTCTCGTGCTGCGCCAGCTCTCTGGAATGCACTTCCCCAGACGATCAGACTGATACCTAGCCCCGACCTATTCAAGTGCGCTTTAAAAACCCATCTCTTCAAACATCTGTCTCCACACCCTCCATGCACATGATAACTGCACTTGATACTTGACTATTGCACTTAAACACATGGGCTGATGACCGGATCATGCAGCTTTATATGAAAATCCCTATTTATTATAATTGCCAGACCTGAAATAACAAGCACTTTTCACCTATTGTGTCCTCCCATTTCCTTGTAGATTGTAAGCTTGCGAGCAGGGACCTCACCCCTAATGTCACTGTTTAAATTGTCTTAACTTGTACTGAATTTATTGTCTGTACATGTCCCCGCTTAATTGTAAAGTGCTGCGGAATATTTTGGCGCTATATAAATAAAAATTATTATTATTATTATTAGTGAATCCTGCTTTAAGCAGGTGGTTGGACCAGATGACCCAGGAGGTCCCTTCCAACTCTAACATACTATGATTCTATGATTCTATGACTATTGGCACAATTCTTTTTTGGGTCGTTGAGACCTAGGAGCAGTTATTGTCATCTTAGCCTCGAAAGGCAAAGATGGGAATAAACATTAAAATACAGTGTCCTTCCTTGTTAGGTTTTCTGTCATCTCTTATTACTAGTGTTGAGCATTCCGATACCGCAAGTATCGGGTATCCGCCGATATTTGCGGTATCGGAATTCCGATACCGAGTTCCGATATTTTTGTGATATCGGAAATCGGAATCGGAAGTTCCCAGTGTATGGTTCCCAGGGTCTGGAGGAGAGGAGACTCTCCTTCAGGCCCTGGGATCCATGTTTAAAAAATAAAGAATAAAAATAAAAAATATGGATGTACTCACCCCTCCGACGGAGCCTGGACCTCAGACGTGCAACCGGCAGCCTCCGTTCCTAAGAATGAGCGAGTGAAGGACCTGCGATGACGTCGCGGCTTGTGATTGGTCGCGTGAGCGGTCACAAGAGCAGTCACACGACCAATCACAAGCCGCGACGTCATCGCAGGTCTTTCACTCGCTCATTCTTAGGAACGGAGCCTGCCGGTTACAGCGGTTACTACCAGGGCGCGTCAGAGGGTGAGTATATCCCTATTTTTTATTTTTATTCTTTATTTTACACATGAATATGGATCCCAGGGCCTGAAGGAGAGTTTCCTCTCCTTCAGACCCTGGGAACCATCCAGGATACCTTCCGATACTTGTGTCCCATTGACTTGTATTGGTATCGGGTATCGGTATCGGCGATATTCGATATTTTTTGGATATCGGCCGATACCATCCGATACCGATACTTTCAAATATCGGAAGGTATCGCTCAACACTACTTATTACATAAAGTGGTATTCCACATGATTACATGCAAAAAAATTCTATCACTGTGTGGGTTTTTATTTGTTTAGAGGGTCTGGGATGTAGTACAGTATGTATTTATTTTGAAGTTTGATGGTTGAGCTTATAAACACTGTTAGTCAAATGCTGTAAGTTGGACAGAGTACAAATAGTGATGTGTAAGGAAAAAAGGCTGTTTTTTCTTTACCACTTCAGATTCCTCTAGATGTCCTAAAGTTGCCATGTACAGTTATATGCCAAATCACCATGAAAGCATGGTCTTAGTGTGAACAATGTAATAAATAGATTGCACTCTTCCTCTCTGGATTCAGAGGGTATTTCTGCACCCATCTGCATGTCCTAGCAAGATCAATCCAAAATGTCTCGCTCATTTTAACTTTTTAATACTAGAAGTTATAATCTACCAAATCTCCTACAGAATTTTCCAGCAGTGTTAGCAGTTCTAAAGACTGACTAGCCTGCATTGAAATATACCGTAGACATTGCAAAAGATTTTCACTAAACACACAGGAATTACAACACTAAGGGTACTGTCACACAGTGCAATTTTGATCGCTACGACGGTACGATTCGTGACATTCTAGCGATATCGTTACGATATCGCAGTGTCTGACACGCAGCAGCGATCAGGGATCCTGCTGAGAATCGTACGTCGTAGCAGATCGTTTGGAACTTTCTTTCGTCGCTTGATCTCCCGCTGTCATCGCTGGATCGTTGTGTGTGACAGCGATCCAGCGATGCGTTCGCTGGTAACCAGGGTAAACATCGGGTAACTAAGCGCAGGGCCGCGCTTAGTAACCCGATGTTTACCCTGGTTACCAGCGTAAACGTAAAAAAAACAAACAGTACATACTTACATTCCGGTGTCTGTCCTCCGGCGTCTCAGCTTCTCTGCACTGTGAGCGCCGGCCAGCCAGAAAGCGAGCACAGCGGTGACGTCTGACGTCACCGCTCTGCTTTCCGGCCGCTGTGCTTACACAGTGCAGAGAAGCTGAGACGCCGGGGGACAGACACCGGAATGTGAGTATGTACTGTTTGTTTTTTTTACGTTTACGCTGGTAACCAGGGTAAACATCGGGTTACTAAGCGCGGCCCTGCGCTTAGTACCCCAATGTTTACCCTGGTTACCCGGGGACTTCGGCATCGCTCCAGCGCCGTGATTGCAACGTGTGACCGCAGTCTACGACGCTGGAGCGATAATCATACGATCGCTGCGACGTCACGGATCGTGCCGTCGTAGCGATCAAAATGGCACTGTGTGACAGTACCCTAAAGCTGGTTAATTTTGCTGTTAAAGCTGTCAGAAAGTTAACATCTAAGTATCTGCAAATAGAAAGTGCAGAATCTGAGATTCTGCAGTGCACTGCTTTTTACTAAGCCCTGGCAAATTCTTTTGCAGACTCACAGCTTTTGGGAAAACTACTGCATAGATTAAATTGAACCATCCATTTCCATCATTTTGTGCCAAGCAAAGAACTTTTCTTTAACTACTTTGTCCAGAAGAAATGCTGACAGCGGCTTTTCGGTTGTGTTGTAAAATGTTTTAAGGCAGTTGCATCTAAATTGCAAAAATCTGGAAGGTTATATATATTTTATATCTGTTTTACAAGGCTGTCTCCATACAAAAACTTTACACTACAAGAGCTTTACTTGCCACTGCAAGTGCCCACATTGCTTATTCTCCCCCCCCCCCCGTTGGACCCCCGAAGCAGGGGAAGAAACACGTTGGGAGGTTACACCGTACATATGGGCAATTGATGAACAGGTTCACACTTGGGTGCTGTTCTAGTCAGGGTGCGAGCAAAGCAGGGGCATGACATGGAGTAATATAGGGATTGGTACAAATTCTATTCCATTATTGGGCCCCCCGCCTCTATTTCTCTTCAATGGTGGACAGATAATGGAGAGAATGAACAAGAAATTGCATTGTGAGATCAAATCAAATTTTTTAACTTGAGCACTACATGAGCACTCGCACTTTGTGATATTATATTTGTTTGTCTTAGGTAAACATTGGCTGCTAATTTTAGGGAAACTCATTAAAGGTTATGTTTTATTTATTCCTAGCCCTGCTATAATTTAATTGTACCTGATCGGTTAGGTGGGTCTATTTGGATCAGATAAATTTCTGATCCTTTGCTGTTTGTTGTAGTACAGAATGTATCAATCATGGAACTAGTGGCAAGAACATCTCTCAAAAACATTTTGGGAGATGTTTTTGCAGATCATAGAATCATAGAATCTTAGAGTTGAAAGGGACCTCAATCCAAGATTCACTAAACAATTTTAGACAGATGAAGGTCCAGCCTCTGTTTGAAGACTTCCATTGAAGGAAGATCACCACCTCTCGTGTTAGGCTGGTCCACTCATTGATCACCCTCTCGTGTCTCCATGTGCAAATGAGAATAAGGATGATCCCTCTACACTGTGACATCCCTTCAGATATTTGTAGACAGCTATTAAGTCTAATCTTAGCCTTCTCTTTTGCAAGCTAAACATCTCAGATCCTTTAACTGTTCCTCGTAGAACATACTTTGCAGTGCGCTCATCATCCTGATAGCTCTTCTCTGATTTGGCTCCAGTTTTTCAATGTTTTATTAAAAATATGATGCTCAGAACTGGGCACAGTATTCCAGATGAGGCCTGGACAAGGAGGAGTACACTGGGATAATTACTTCACGAGACCTAAACTCTATGCTTCTCTAAATAAATCGTGGAACTGTGTTTGCCTTTTTGCTGCTGCATCACACTGTTGACTCATGTGACATCTGCAATCTATTAGTATACCCAAGTCTTTTTCATACGTGCTATTGCTTAGTTCTATTCTTCCCATTCTGTAGATGTAATTTTCATTTTTCTTTGTTCAGATGTAGAATCTTGCATTTCTCCCTGTTAAATACCATTCTATCAGTCGCTGCCCATCATTCAAGCTTATCTAGATTGTTCTGAATCTTTTCTCTGTCTTCTCTAGTGTTAGCTATCCCTCCTAGCTTTGCATCATATGCAAATAAGTTCCCTTATGTAGATCATTTATAAAATTGTTGAACAACACTATGATAACCCCAGGTCATATGTTACTGTGAGCAGCCTGTGTGGCCAAAATTTGCTATTATGACCTTCAGGCATTCATTATAATAGAATTACACACGGCACTCGAGGTTCCTATGTGGTGCTCAAGTAGGGTTTCCAGCCCGTAAGTCCAATAATCAAAATAACTTGGCACTCTGGAGAATATTTGCAAGATGATTATTCCATTTATTTGTGCATCCAGTTAAAGAATTAAACGTTTTCGGTCCATACATCAGACCTTCATCAGAAATTCCTTATTATCAAACTGGAAAAAACTGCACGTAGGTGTATCAGTGCCAAATAGGCCTGCCTTGGGTGCCCCGGGACAAAATGAAGAGAGGCGAAACACGCCTCTGTGTTCCTGAAGAGGCTGTATTGGGTAATGGCGCCAAGAACGTCACTACGGACGGCGCTTATATGCCAGCTATGTGGCGTGGAGGCAGAGGTTCCCGGAGACCGGCGGTCTCCGGGAACCTCTGCCTCCACGCCACATAGCTGGCATATAAGCGCCGTCCGTAGTGACGTTCTTGGCGCCATTACCCAATACAGCCTCTTCAGGAACACAGAGGCGTGTTTCGCCTCTCTTCATTTTGTCCCGGGGCACCCAAGGCAGGCCTATTTGGCACTGATACACCTACGTGCAGTTTTTTCCAGTTTGATAATAAGGAATTTCTGATGAAGGTCTGATGTATGGACCGAAAACGTTTAATTCTTTAACTGGATGCACAAATAAATGGAATAATCATCTTGCAAATATTCTCCAGAGTGCCAAGTTATTTTGATTATTGGACTTCAGGCATTCATTGATATAGACAAATCTAGCACTTTTTTTTGGAAGAAAGCTTTTTTTAAATCCTTTACAACTCTAGAGTTATTAGGGCCACCTCTTTTCCCTACACTTCAAGATTATATAATATTATATTACATGAATGTCACAATACACAGTGACGTCATATATGCACTGTCCACATTCGTGAGGTAATTTTGAGATTTTTTTTCAGAGAAACAGTCCAGCTGAACACTGTTATACAGTGTCCAAATAAAAAGTGGTATAAAGTGCCCAGATAAAGAATGTTATCCAGTGCCCAGAAAAACAATGTTATACAGTACTCAGATAAAGTGTTACACAGTGCCCAGATAAAGTGTCATGTAGTGAGTGGATAAAATGTTATATACTGCCCAGATAAACAGTGTTAGTATCCAAGTAAACAGCGTTATACAGTACTTAGGTAAAGTGTTATACACTGTAGCAAGATAAAGTGTTATACAGTGCCTAGTTAAAGTGTCATACACTTATTAACATTCCCTGCATGCCTTCTGTCTCCTTCAATTGTGCCCTTTGGAATTCTCGCTCAGTGTGTAACAAACTCTCCTTCATCCCTGATTTCTTCCTTTCTGATTCTCTTAACCTTCTAGCTCTTGCTGAAACTTGGATCAAGCAGTCAGACACCACCGCTGCTGCTGCTCTCTCATATGGTGAACTAGACTTTTCTCATACCCCAAGATCGGACAACAGAGCAGGTGGAGGCGTTGGTCTGCTCCTATCACCCAAAATGTACCTTTCCGGTTATCCCTCAAGTACCCTCACTTGTCTTCCCTTCTTTTGAGGTCCATGCGATCAGACTCTACATCCCTTTCCCCATGCGAGTGACGGTGGTGTATCGTCCTCCAGGCCCCTCCCATCAGTTCCTGGATCACTTTGCCACCTGGCTTCCGCACTTTCTCTCCTGTGACATCCCCACCCTCATCATGGGCGATTTCAACATCCCCATTGCTTTTCCCCTTTCCCCCTCTGCTTTTCACCTTTTATCTCTAACCTCCTCTTTCGGCCTCTCACAGCATACTAACTCTCCAAATCATGAAGACGGAAACTCCCTCGACTTGGTCTTCTACCGGCTTTGCTTAGTGGATGATTTCACAAACTTCCCTCTCCCACTCTCTGACCACAACCTTCTTTCATTCTCTATCAAGAATTGCCATCCTGCTCAGGTCACCCCACGTTCCACACTTATTGAAACATACAGGCACCCAGAAACTTATGAAGAACTTGCAGTCCTCATTGACCCCTATCTCCTCCCTCTCATGTCCTGATTCTGCACTGAAGCATTACAATGAAACACTGCAAAGTGCCCTGGATGAAAGTGCACCTCCTATACATAGAACAACTCAGCACAGGCGGCGACAACAGTGGCACACGCTGCAAACACTTTTCCTACAGCGGTGCTTCAGGTGCAAAAAACAACCGTGGAGAAAATCACATCTACCAGAAGATTTCATCCATTATAAGTTTATGCTTAAAGCATACCACTCTGCCCTTCACCTCTCCAAACAAACCTATTTCAACACCCTCATCACCTCACTGTCTAATAACCCTAAACGTCGCTTTGACATTTTTCATTCCCTACTCAACCCAAGAGTGCAGGCCCCAACCACGGATCTCCATGCTGACGATCTGGAAATTATTTCAAAGAAAAAATTGACCATATCCGACAGGAAATTATCTCCCAATCTCCTCATATCATGCACTGCCCTCCCTCACTGCATCTAGCTCACTCTTTGACTTTGAACCAGTCACAGAAGAAGAAGTAATCAGGCTCCTTGCATCTTCTCGCCTGACCACTTGCACCAGTGACCCCATTCCGTCACATCTCCTCCTGTCCCTTTTCCCTGCTGTCACTTCTCACCTAACAAAAATATTCAACCTCTCTCTTCCGGTATCTTTCCCTCCTCATTTAAACATACCATCATACATCCTTTACTTAAAAAAACATCCCTCAACCAAAACTGTGCCGCTAACTATAGACCTGCCTCTAATCTTCACTTCATCTCTAAACGCCTCGAACGCCTGGTCCACTCCCGTTTTATCAGCTATCTCTAAGATAACTCTCTTCTCGACCCTCTTCAATCTGTTTTCCGCTTTTTACGCTCTACTGAAACTGCCTTCACTAATTTCTCTAATGATTTACTAACAGCTAAATCTAAAGCTCACTACTCCATGCTAAGGCTGGGTTCACATTGCGTTCAGTGACTCCGTTAAACGGACTACGTTACACCGCGGCATAATGCAGTGTAATGTAGTCCGTTAACGCCGCCATTGAATGCAATGTCGGACGCATCGCTAGCGCATGCCCACAATAGGCGTGCGCTAGCGATGTGCTGTCATTGAGTGACGGACCCGAGACGCGGGCTGCAGCGTTTCCGGGTCCATCACTGCTAGTGCAGATGGAGCTAGCAGATGCTCCATCTGCGCTAGCGCGATGGAACGTCGGCACTTGCGTTAACAGCAGCCCGTTAGCGTATGTGCTGAACGGGCTGCTATTAACGCAATGTGAACCCAGCCTTATTCTCTTGAATCTCTCCACAGCATTCGACACTGTGGATCATCAGCTCCTCCTCACTATGCTCCTCTCCCTCTCCATCAGCCTCAAGGACACCGTTCTCTCCTGGTTGTCCTCCTATCTCTCTGACCGCTCTTTCAATGTATCTTTTGCTGGTTCCTCCTCCTCTGATCTTCCCCTTACTGTCGGGGTTCCTCAAGGGTCAGTCCAAGGCCCCCTCCTCTTCTCTTTGTATACAGCCCCTAATGGACAAGCAATCAGTAGATTTGGGATCCAGTACCATCTCTATGCTGATGACACCCAATTATACACTTCTGCTCCTGATATCACGTCTGCCTGAGAAAACATCAGTGATGGTCTTACCGCTGTATCTGAAACTGAACCTGTCATGATCTCTGCAGACAGAGATCATAGCAAGCCTATAGAGGGACAAGCTCTCGGAAGATGGAACTATACTGACCATGAACTAAGCCTGCCGCGCAACTAGAAATAGCCAGGTAGCATTTCCTATTTATCGCTAGATGCCCAGCTCTGGCCTAAGACCTAAATAGCTAGCAGAGGGAAATATAAGACCTGGCTCACCTCTAGAGAAATATTCCAAAGAAGACAGTAGCCCCCCACATATAATGACGGTGAGTTCAGATGAAACAACAAACGCAGCAGGAAAATAGTCTTAGCAAATTTGAGGTCCGCTTACTAGATAGCAGAAGACAGATAGTATACTTTCATGGTCAGCAGAAAAACACTAACAAAACACCATCCAGAGATTACCTTAAACTCTGGCATTAACTCATAACGCCAGAGTAGCAATCCCTGATCAACGAGAGCTTTCCAGACACAGTAACAAAACTTCAGCTGTGAACTGGAACAAATAGGCAAAACAAAACATGGACTAAAGTCCAACTTATCTAGTCGTTGTCTAGAAGCAGGAACAAGCACTGAGAGGCATCAGATAACATTGTTGACCGGCAAGAAACCACCAGAGAAATGAGCTTAAATAGCGACACCCACTACTGATGGAACCAGGTGAAACAGGAAAGAGGATGACAAGTCCAATTCCACAAGCGGCCACCGGGGGAGCCCAGAATCCAAATTCACAACAGTACCCCCCCCTCAAGGAGGGGGCACCGAACCCTCACCAGATCCACCAGGGCGACCAGGATGAGCCCTATGGAAGGCACGAACAAGATCAGAAGCATGAACATCAGATGCATTGACCCAAGAATTATCCTCCTGGCCGTAACCCTTCCAGTTGACCAGATACTGGAGTCTCCGTCTGGAAACACGAGAGTCCAAAATTTTCTCCACAACATACTCCAACTCACCCTCAACCAACACCGGAGCAGGAGGCTCAACTGAAGGTACAACAGGTACCTCATACCTGCGCAATAACGACCGATGAAAAACGTTATGAATGGAAAAGGACGCAGGGAGGTCCAAACGGAAAGAAACAGGATTAAGAATCTCCAATATTCTATAAGGGCCGATGAACCGAGGTTTAAACTTAGGAGAAGAGACCCTCATAGGGACAAAACGAGAAGACAACCACACCAAATCTCCAACACAAAGCCGAGAACCAACACGACGATGACGGTTGGCAAAACGCTGAGTCTTCTCCTGGGACAACTTCAAATTGTCCATAACCTGCCCCCAGATGTGATGCAATCTCTCCACCACCGCATCCACTCCAGGACAATCCGAGGATTCCACCTGACCGGAGGAAAATCGAGGGTGAAACCCCGAATTACAGAAAAACGGGGACACCAAGGTGGAAGAGCTGGCCCGATTATTGAGGGCGAACTCTGCCAATGGCAAAAAAGCAACCCAATCATCCTGGTCAGCAGAGACAAAACACCTCAGATATGTCTCAAGGGTCTGATTAGTCCGCTCGGTCTGGCCATTAGTCTGAGGGTGAAAAGCAGATGAAAAAGACAAATCTATGCCCATCCTAGCACAGAATGCCCGCCAAAATCTAGACACAAATTGGGTACCTCTGTCAGAAACAATATTCTCAGGAATACCGTGCAATCGGACAACATTCTGAAAAAACAGAGGAACCAACTCAGAAGAAGAAGGCAACTTGGGCAGAGGAACCAAATGGACCATTTTAGAGAAACGGTCACAGACCACCCAGATGACAGACATCTTCTGGGAAACAGGCAGATCTGAAATAAAATCCATCGAGATGTGTGTCCAAGGCCTCTTAGGAATAGGCAAGGGCAACAGCAGTCCGCTAGCCCGAGAACTACAAGACTTGGCCCGAGCACAAACGTCACATGACTGCACAAAGACTCGCACATCTCGTGACAGGGAAGGCCACCAGAAGGATCTTGCCACCAAATCCCTGGTACCAAAAATTCCGGGATGACCTGCCAATGCAGAAGAATGTACCTCAGAGATGACTCTGCTGGTCCAATCATCCGGAACAAACAGTCTATCAGGCGGACAACGATCCGGTCTATCCGCCTGAAACCCTTGCAAGGACCGCCGCAGATCAGGAGAAACGGCCGACAAAATTACTCCCTCCCTAAGGATACCTGTGGGTTCAGAATTACCAGGAGAGTCCGGGTCAAAACTCCTAGAAAGGGCATCTGCCTTAACATTCTTAGAACCCGGTAGGTACGACACCACAAAATTAAAGCGAGAAAAAAATAAAGACCAGCGCGCCTGTCTAGGATTCAGGCGTCTGGCAGTCTCAAGATAAATCAAATTTTTGTGGTCAGTCAATACCACCACCTGATGCCTAGCCCCCTCGAGCCAATGGCGCCACTCCTCAAACGCCCACTTCATGGCCAAAAGCTCCCGATTCCCAACATCATAATTCCGCTCTGCGGGCGAAAATTTGCGAGAAAAGAAGGCACAAGGCCTAATGACGGAGCAGTCGGAACCTTTCTGCGACAACACTGCCCCAGCTCCGATCTCCGAAGCGTCAACCTCAACCTGAAAAGGCAGATTCACATCAGGCTGACGCAACACAGGGGCAGAGGCAAAACGGCGCTTAAGCTCCTGAAAGGCCACTACAGCATGAGGGGACCAATTAGCAACATCAGCGCCTTGTCTGGTCAAATCAGTCAGTGGTTTAACGACATCCGAAAAACCAGCAATAAATCGGCGGTAAAAGTTGGCAAAGCCCAAAAATCTCTGAAGACCCTTAAGAGAGGAAGGCTGAGTCCAGTCACAAATAGCTTGCACCTTGACGGGATCCATCTCAATGGAAGAGGGAGAAAAAATATACCCCAAAAAGGAAATTTTCTGGACCCCAAAAACGCACTTAGACCCCTTCACACATAAAGAATTAGACCGCAGAACCTGAAAAACTCTCCTGACCTGCTGGACATGAGAGTCCCAGTCATCAGAAAAAATCAGAATATCATCCAGATATATTATCATAAATTTATCCAGAAAATCGCGGAAAATATCATGCATAAAAGACTGGAAAACTGAAGGGGCATTAGAAAGACCAAAAGGCATGACCAAATACTCAAAGTGGCCCTCGGGCGTATTAAATGCGGTCTTCCACTCATCCCCCTGCCTGATCCGCACCAAATTATACGCCCCACGAAGATCAATTTTAGAGAACCACTTAGCACCCTCTATACGAGCAAACAAATCAGTAAGCAATGGCAATGGGTATTGATACTTAACAGTGATCTTATTCAGAAGCCGATAATCAATACATGGTCTCAAAGAGCCGTCTTTTTTTGAGACAAAGAAAAACCCAGCTCCCAAGGGAGAAGAAGATGGACGAATATGTCCCTTTTCCAAAGACTCCTTTATATATTCCCGCATAGCAGCATGTTCCGGCACAGACAGATTAAACAAACGACCCTTTGGATATTTACAACCCGGTATCAAATCTATGGCACAATCGCACTCACGGTGCGGAGGTAACGACCCAAGCTTGGGTTCGTCAAAGACGTCTTGATAATCAGAGAGGAACTCAGGGACTTCAGAGGGAATGGACGACGAAATAGAAACCAAAGGTAAGTCCCCATGAATACCCTTACATCCCCAGCTCAACACAGACATTGCTCTCCAGTCCAAGACTGGGTTGTGAGACTGCAACCATGGCAATCCCAGTACCAAATCGTCATGTAGATTATACAGCACCAGGAAACGAATAATCTCCTGGTGATCCGGATTGATACGCATGGTTACTTGTGTCCAGTATTGTGGTTTATTATTAGCCAATGGGGTGGAGTCAATCCCCTTCAGAGGAATAAGAGTCTCCAAAGGCTCTAAATCAAAACCACAACGATTGGCAAAGGACCAATCCATAAGACTCAGAGCGGCGCCAGAGTCAACATAGGCGTCCGTGGCAATGGATGACAAAGAGCAAATCAGGGTTACAGACAAAATAAACTTAGACTGAATGGTGCCAATGGAAACAGACTTATCAAGCTTCTTTGTACGCCTAGAGCATGCTGATATAACATGAGTAGAATCCCCACAATAGAAACACAATCCATTCTTCCGTCTAAAATTCTGTCGCTCACTCCTGGACAGAATTCTATCACACTGCATACTTTCTGGCGTCTTTTCCATAGACACCGCCAGATGGTGCACCGGTTTGCGCTCCCGCAGACGCCTATCAATCTGAATAGCCATTGTCATGGACTCATTCAGACCTGCAGGCACAGGGAACCCCACCATAACATCCTTAACGGCATCAGAGAGACCTTCTCTGAAAGTTGCCGCCAAGGCGCACTCATTCCACTGAGTAAGCACAGACCATTTACGGAATTTTTGGCAGAAAACTTCAGCTTCGTCTTGCCCCTGTGATAGTGCCATCAAAGTTTTTTCTGCCTGAAGTTCCAAATGAGGTTCCTCATAAAGCAAGCCCAAGGCCAGAAAAAACGCATCCACATCGCGTAACGCAGGATCCCCTGCTGGCAATGAGAAGGCCCAATCTTGAGGGTCACCCCTGAGCAAGGAAATCACAATCCTAACCTGCTGAGCAGGGTCTCCAGCTGAACGAGACTTCAGGGACAAATAAAGCTTACAATTATTTCGGAAATTCTGGAAGCTAGCTCTATTCCCTGTGAAGAACTCCGGCAAAGGAATTCTCGGCTCAGATACCGGAGCATATACCACAAAATCTTGTAAATTTTGTACTTTCGTGATGAGATTATTCAAACCCGCAGTTACACTCTGGAGATCCATTATTGTCAGGTGCACACAGAGCCATACAGAGATTAGGAGGAGAGAGAGAAAAAAGACTGCAGCAAGGCAGACTGGAGGAAAAAAAAAAAAAAAAAAAAAAAAAATTCCAGCAGACTTCTTATAACTCTCCTTTCTCAACCTGGGTCTTTAACACTTTATTGGCCGGTCAAACTGTCATGATCTCTGCAGACAGAGATCATAGCAAGCCTATAGAGGGACAAGCTCTCGGAAGATGGAACTATACTGACCATGAACTAAGCCTGCCGCGCAACTAGAAATAGCCAGGTAGCATTTCCTATTTATCGCTAGATGCCCAGCTCTGGCCTAAGACCTAAATAGCTAGCAGAGGGAAATATAAGACCTGGCTCACCTCTAGAGAAATATTCCAAAGAAGACAGTAGCCCCCCACATATAATGACGGTGAGTTCAGATGAAACAACAAACGCAGCAGGAAAATAGTCTTAGCAAATTTGAGGTCCGCTTACTAGATAGCAGAAGACAGATAGTATACTTTCATGGTCAGCAGAAAAACACTAACAAAACACCATCCAGAGATTACCTTAAACTCTGGCATTAACTCATAACGCCAGAGTAGCAATCCCTGATCAACGAGAGCTTTCCAGACACAGTAACAAAACTTCAGCTGTGAACTGGAACAAATAGGCAAAACAAAACATGGACTAAAGTCCAACTTATCTAGTCGTTGTCTAGAAGCAGGAACAAGCACTGAGAGGCATCAGATAACATTGTTGACCGGCAAGAAACCACCAGAGAAATGAGCTTAAATAGCGACACCCACTACTGATGGAACCAGGTGAAACAGGAAAGAGGATGACAAGTCCAATTCCACAAGCGGCCACCGGGGGAGCCCAGAATCCAAATTCACAACATGAACCTGTCAAAAACTAAACTCCTTGTGTTCTCTCCCTCTACTAACCTACCTTTACCTGACATTGCCATCTCCGTGTGTGGTTCCACCATTACTCCCAAGCAACATGCCCGCTGCCTTGGGGTCATACTTGTTTCTGAGCTTTCATTCACCCCCCACATCCGATCACTGGCTCACTCTTGTTATCTGCACCTCAAAAACATTTCTAGAATTCGACCTTTTCTTACTTTCGACTCTGCTACAATTCTGACTGTTTCTCTTATTCATTCTTGTCTGGACTATTGTAACTCTCTACTAATCGGCCTCTCTCTTACCAAACTCTCCCCACTCTAATCTGTCCTGAATGTTGCAGCCAGGATCATATTCCTCACCAACCGTTATTCTGATGCCTCTACCTTGTCCCAGTCATTACACTGGTTACCCATCCACTCCAGAATCCAGTACAAACTTATTACCCTTATCTACAAAGCGCTCCGTGGCTCAGCAGCACCCTACTTCTCCTCCCTGGTCCCAGCCTACCATTCTACCCATGCTCTCTGTTCTACTAATGACCTGAGGTTAGCATCCTCAATAATAAGAACCTCCCAGTCCCGTCTCCAAGACTTTTTAACGTGCTGCGCAATTCTTTGGAATGCACTACCCAGGTTAATACGATTAGTCCCCAATCCCCACAGTTTTAAGCGTACCCTAAAAACACATTTGTTTAGACTGGCCTACCATCCCAACACATTAACCTAACTATCCTTGTGTGGCACATTCAAAAAACTTAAACCATAATCAGGTTCCTCGCATCATATTCTGTTACCATCCACCTCTCGTGTCTCCCCTTTTTCCTCATAGTTTGTAAGCTTGCAAGCAGGGCCCTCATTCCTCTTGGTATCTGTTTTGATCTGTGCTTATTGTTATGCTGTAAAGTCTATTGTCTGTACAAGTCCCCTCTATAATGTAAAGTGCTGCGGAATATATTGGCGCTATATAAATAAAAAATATTATTATTATTATACAGTCATCAGATAAAGTGTCATGCAGTGCCCATATACAATGATATATAGTGCCAAAATAAACAGCGTTATACAGTACTTAAAGTGTTACACAGTGCCAAGATTAAGTGTTTTTCAAGTTCCCAGTTGAAGTGTTATATAATGCCTAGATAAAAGTTCATGCAGTGGCAGATAAAATGTTATACAGTATCAACATAAAGTGTTAAGGTACCGTCACATTAAGCGACGCTGCAGCGATATCGACAACGATGCCGATCGCTGCAGCGTCGCTGTGTGGTCGCTGGAGAGCTGTCACACAGACAGCTCTCCAGCGACCAACGATGCCGAAGTCCCCGGGTAACCAGGGTAAACATCGGGTTACTAAGCACAGGGCCGCGCTTAGTAACCCAGTGTTTACCCTGGTTACCATTGTAAATGTAAAAAAAAAACAGTACATACTCACCTTCTGATGTCCGTCAGGTCCCTGGCCGTCTGCTTCCCGCACTGACTGTGAGCTCCGGCCGGCCGTAAAGTAAAAGCAGAGCACAGCGGTGACGTCACCGCTGTGCTGTGCTTTACGGCCGGCCGGCGCTCACAGTCAGTGCGGGAAGCTGACGGCCAGGGACCTGACGGACATCAGAAGGTGAGTATGTACTGGGTTTTTTTTACATTTACAATGGTAACCAGGGTAAACATCGGGTTACTAAGCGCGGCCCTGCGCTTAGTAACCCGATGTTTACCCTGGTTACCATTGTAAAACATTGCTGGCATCGTTGCTTTTTTCTGTCAAACACGACGATACACGCCGATCTAACGACCAAATAAAGTTCTGGACTTTCAGCAACGACCAGCGATATCACAGCAGGATCCTGATCGCTGCTGCGTGTCAAACACAACGATATCGCTATCCAGGACGCTGCAACATCACGGATCGCTATCGTTATCGTTGCAAAGTCATTTAGTGTGAAGGTACCTTTATTCAGTGCCCAGTTAAAGTGTTATGATGTGCCCAGGTAAACAAGTTTACACAGTTCCCAGATAAACAGTGTTGCCCTCATATATATCAGATAAAGGTCGTATGAACCCACCAATTTCAACAAGATCAGCAGATTACTTATTGTGTTTGGGTAATTTTCAGCTGTCCACCTGCAGATGATGTTGAGGCCAATAATGTATGTAAAGTGCTGTGGAATAAGATAGCGCTATATAAGCAAAGCATGATTAATAAATAAAAATACATATAAGATCGGAAGGCTGGAATTCTAGCGCCTGATTTTTTTGTCTGGCAGTAGGATAAGCCGCTGCTAGATGATTTTGGCTGCGGCTCTCTCATAGAGAACATAGGAAAGTTTGGCTTAACTCAGCACACAGTCATGTTTAAAGAAAGCTTTATACAGTGCCCAGATAAACAATGCTAAGGAAAATAGTACTGTCACACAGTTCCTATATAAATATTATGCAGTTGTTATGCAGTAGTGCTCTACATTAGTGCTACATATTTTTAAAAGCTGTAACAATATATGTTAACTTAACAAATTTCAGTAATTCACTTTTTCCTGATTTATTTTTAAAGTGTGTCATTTAAAACTAGGCTTTATTCATTTCTTAACAGCATGCCTTGTTGGAAAAATACATCATGACTACTTGGAAGTAAATACCGAAAGCACAGCAACCAAAGTAATGTTAAATGAGGCTTTAAGGGCTGATCAACCTGCATTATCATCAAAATGCATTTTATAAAGCCACTTAGACGTTTATATTATGTTTAATGCTTGATTTCC
The DNA here is from genome assembly GCF_051348905.1 of Ranitomeya variabilis. Classification (NCBI taxonomy): domain Eukaryota; kingdom Metazoa; phylum Chordata; class Amphibia; order Anura; family Dendrobatidae; genus Ranitomeya; species Ranitomeya variabilis. Next base: position 505,957,033 of record NC_135235.1, read on the forward strand.
TGTCTGACGCAGTTTAACCTGCATACAGACACCTAAATAACCTTTTAAATTCTACCTTTTACATCAAGACAGGCTGACAATTTAATGTGTTTTCTTTATCATCAGGCTATTGGAGAACAAGGGGGGGGGGGCACATTTTTAAGAAAAACATCCCAATCAGATAAAGACTGGAATACTGAGTACTTTTTTGTTCTGCTGCCATTGACGTAAATTTGTTGAAACTAGCTAATTTTTGAGTGGTAAAGGTCATGCCACTTGCCAACAGTATTTCTTTATAAGAAAAGCAGAATACTGTAGTGTATACTTTACTCCCAAGCTGCGTCTGCACTATGAAGCCTCTCTTTGTTCACTGAAGTGATCTCCTCCTTGGGCCATAAAACATGTCTGAAGGTCCACAGTAAAAAGGTCAGTATATCAAAGAGTCATTTCATGGGTATTAAAGCAGTTTGATCCAAGTGAAACCACAAAATGGAGGAATTGATGCAGAAATGTAAAAAAAAAGTCTATAAATTTACAGTAAATGTTCCTACAAGAAAAGATTAGTCTATGGTCAGAAAATCACCTATTTAGGATTTTTTCTTTTAGTTTGTGTTCCACTGAATATACTATAGTATTTTTCATTTGGTACTGAAGTTTCTCTAAAACGTGAAGAAGGGCTAATCTTTAAAAATTCAAATTCGACAGATTCTTAAAATTTTCCCTGGAAATTTGATTTGAAGATAATCGAAACTACTCCACAGCCTCCAACTGCCCTGAAAAACATTTCTTTCTTCCTCTCTTACCAATCTTCACTTCTGGCTGTCACACACACTGATGTTAAGGTGCATTTATACCTTGCGTTTGTTTTTCCCCCATTTGCAACTTCTACAATTGCAAAATAAAAAACGCAAAACAGCTGCAGTATGTAAATGCAGACTTACAGCTTCTTCATTGTTTATGGCAGGGGTGGGCAATTAATTTTCCTGAGCGTCCCACATGAGAGACCGTGACTGTTGTGGAGGGCCAAACCAATAGGTTGAAGTTAATTCTACTCTATCAATATATTATAATTATTATATTATTAATCATTAATATTAATTGTATCACTTAATATTGAGCAGAATTAATTATGCTGACATCCTCCTATATATCTTTTGAACTCCAAAACAGTCCCTTCAATATATCATATGAGCCCCCACAGCCCCTTATACACAGGTCCTTCTCAAAAAATTAGCATATAGTGTTAAATTTCATTATTTACCATAATGTAATGATTACAATTAAACTTTCATATACTATAGATTCATTATCCACCAACTGAAATTTGTCAGGTCTTTTGTTGTTTTAATACTGATGATTTTGGCATACAACTCCTGATAACCCAAAAAACCTGTCTCAATAAATTAGCATATTTCACCCGACCAATCAAATAAAAGTGTTTTTTAATACCAAACAAAAAAACCATCAAATAATAATGTTCAGTTATGCACTCAATACTTGGTCGGGAATCCTTTGGCAGAAATGACTGCTTCAATGCGGCGTGGCATGGAGGCAATCAGCCTGTGACACTGCTGAGATGTTATGGAGGCCCAGGATGCTTCAATAGCGGCCTTAAGCTCATCCAGAGTGTTGGGTCTTGCGTCTCTCAACTTTCTCTTCACAATATCCCACAGATTCTCTATGGGGTTCAGGTCAGGAGAGTTGGCAGGCCAATTGAGCACAGTAATACCATGGTCAGTAAACCATTTACCAGTGGTTTTGGCACTGTGAGCAGGTGCCAGGTCGTGCTGAAAAATGAAATCTTCATCTCCATAAAGCATTTCAGCCGATGGAAGCATGAAGTGCTCCAAAATCTCCTGATAGCTAGCTGCATTGACCCTGCCCTTGATGAAACACAGTGGACCAACACCAGCAGCTGACATGGCACCCCACACCATCACTGACTGTGGGTACTTGACACTGGACTTCAGGCATTTTGGCATTTCCTTCTCCCCAGTCTTCCTCCAGACTCTGGCACCTTGATTTCCGAATGACATGCAAAATTTGCTTTCATCAGAAAAAAGTACTTGGGACCACTTAGCAACAGTCCAGTGCTGCTTCTCTGTAGCCCAGGTCAGGCGCTTCTGCCGCTGTTTATGGTTCAAAAGTGGCTTTACCTGGGGAATGCGGCACCTGTAGCCCATTTCCTGCACACGCCTGTGCATGGTGGCTCTGGATGTTTCCACACCAGACTCAGTTCACTGCTTCCTCAGGTTCCGGTCACCTCTTCTCGTTGTACAGCGTTTTCTGCCACATTGTTTCCTTCCAACAGACTTACCATTGAGGTGCCTTGATACAGCACTCTGGGAACAGCCTATTTGTTGAGAAATTTCTTTTCTTTCTGGGTCTTACCCTCTTGCTTGAGGGTGTCAATGATGGCCTTCTTGACATCTGTCAGGTCGCTAGTCTTACCCATGATGGGGGTTTTGAGTAATGAACCAGGCAGGGAGTTTTTAAAAGCCTCAGGTATCTTTTGCATGTGTTTAGAGTTAATTAGTTGATTCAGAAGATTAGGGTAATAGGTCATTTAGAGAACCTTTTCTTGATATGCTAATTTATTGAGACAGGTTTTTTGGGTTATCAGGAGTTGTATGCCAAAATCATCAGTATTAAAACAATAAAAGACCTGACAAATTTCAGTTGGTGGATAATGAATCTATAGTATATGAAAGTTTAATTGTAATCATTACATTATGGTAAATAATGAAATTTAACACTATATGCTAATTTTTTGAGAAGGACCTATACTACTAGATGGTGGCCCAATTCTAACATATCGGGTATTCTAGAATATGTAGGTAGTATATAGCACAGGCTACGTACTATATTGCACAGTGACATAGTATATAACACAACCGACGTAGTATATAACATAGCTACATAGTATATAACATAGCCACGTAGTGTATTGCACAGGCACGTAGTATATTGGTCAGCCACGTAGTATATAGCAGAGCCACGTAGTATATCACATAGCCACGTACTATATTGTAGAGCCACGTAGTATATTGCACAGGCAAGTAGTATATTGCACAGCCACGTAGTATATAACACAGTCACGTAGTGTATTGCACAGCTATGTAGTGTATTGCACAGCTATGCAGTATATGGGTCAGTGAAGTAGTATATAGCAGAGCCACGTAGTATATAACATAGCCACGTAGTATATTGTAGAGGCACGTAGTATATTGCACAGTCGACGTAGCATATAACAGAACCGACACAGCCACATAGTATATTGCACAGCTACGTAGTATATAACACAGAGCACGTAGTATATTGCACAGCCCAAGTAGTATATTGGACAGTCATGTTGTATATTGCCCAGCTACATAGTATATAGCACAGAGATGTAGTATATAACAGAGTCCACACAGTATGTAACACAGCCCACGTAGTATATAGCAATGTGGGCACTATATGCGTGGTTAAAAAAGACTTAAAATAAAAAATAAACATATACTCACCTTCCGAAGGCCCCTTTAAGTCCTGGCGCCTGTGTGTGGTGCACGCGGCAGCTTCCGGTCCCAGGGTTGGTATGAGCGCAGGACCTGTGATGACGCTGCGGTCACATGACCGTGACGTCTTGGCAGGTCCTTCTCGCATAGCATCCTTGGCACCGGAACCTGCCGCTTGCACTGCCGAGGACAGAGCGCGACGTTGGATGGTGAGAATAAGCTTTTTTGTATTATTATTATTTGTAACATTAGATCTTTTCACTATTGATGTGCATACTCAGCATCAATAGTAAAAAGTTGGTCACACAGGGTTAATAGCTGCGTTAACGGAGTGCGTTACACCACGGTCCGTTAACGCTGGCATTAACCCTGTGTGAGCACGCAGCGCTGACTGCAGGGCAGTAAAGCAGCGGCCATTTCGCTGCCAGACTATGGCCGTCGCTAATTGGTTGTGGCAATGGCCATGGGCGTTTTGCCATGACCAATCAGCGACTTGGATTTCCATGACAGACAGAGGCCGCGACCAATGAATATCCATGACTAGTGTTGAGCATTCCGATACCGCAAGTATCGGGTATCGGCCGATACTTGCGGTATCGGAATTCCGATACCGAGTTCCGATATTTTTGTGGTATCGGAAATCGGAATCGGAAGTTCCCAGTGTATGGTTCCCAGGGTCTGGAGGAGAGGAGACTCTCCTTCAGGCTCTGGGATCCATATTCATGTAAAAAATAAAGAATTAAAATAAAAAATATGGATATACTCACCCGTCCGGCGGCCCCTGGACCTTACCGATTGTAACCGGCAGCCTCCGTTCCTAAGAATGAGGAGTTTAGGACCCTCGATGACGTCGCTGCTTGTGATTGGTCGCGTGAGCGGTCACATGAGCGGCACGCGACCAATCACAAGCCGCGACGTCATCGAGGGTCCTAAACTCCTCATTCTTAGCAACGGAGGCTGCCGGTTACAATCGGTAAGGTCCAGGGGCCGCCGGACGGGTGAGTATATCCATATTTTTTATTTTAATTCTTTATTTTTTACATGAATATGGATCCCAGGGCCTGAAGGAGAGTTTCCTCTCCTTCAGACCCTGGGAACCATCCAGGATAGCTTCCGATACTTGTGTCCCATTGACTTGTATTGGTATCGGGTATCGGGTATCGGTATCGGCGATATCTGATATTTTTCGGGTATCGGCCGATACTATCCGATACCGATACTTTCAAGTATCGGAAGGTATCGCTCAACACTATGTGACAGACAGAAAGAAAGAAAGACAGAAGGACAGACGGAAGTGACCCTTAGACAATTATATAGTAGATAAGAGCCCCCACACAGCCTCCCTATATACAGCATGAGCCCCACACAGCCTCTCCATATACTGCATGAGCCCCACACATGTAAAACGTCATGGGCTTCACACAGCCTTCCCCTTATGCGCCATGAGTCTCACACAGTCCCCATATGCGGCATGAGCCCCATACAGCCTTCCCCATATGTGGCATGAGCGCCACACAGCCAACCCATATACAGCATGAGCCCCACACTGCCTCCCCATATACTGCATAAACCCCACACAGCCTCCCCATATACTGCATTAGCCCCACACAGCCTCCCTACATACTGCATGAGGCCCACATAGCCTCCTAATGTGCAGCATGACACCTCCATAGCCTTTCCATGTGCATCATAACACCTCCATAGCCTCGCCATGTGGCCATGCTCAGCATGACACCCCCATAGCCTCCCTATGTGCAGCATAACATCCCCATAGCCTCCCCATGTGCAGCATGACACCCATATAGCCTCCCCATGTGCAGCATGACACCCAAATATCCCATACACCCATACACATGAAAATAATAATACCACATTCTCACCTCGGTCCCGTTCCACTGGTGAGCTGCTTCTGTTCTTGTTCCCATTGCGCTGATTCTCCACAGTACACAGCTGATGGGATGAAATGGCGTAATTGCGCCAGCTGTTTCACATGCTGATTGGTTGAGGAAGTTGCCGGAGGCTCCTCCTCCACCAATGAAGTCAGTGCAGATGGAGACAGCGAGGAGGCGTGCATGGTGTGGCCCGTGGGCATCTGTTTTCCAGCCCCACAACTGTCTCGGTCCATGGGCTGGATGGGAGATAGCCAGAGGGCTTGATGTGGCCCACAGCCTGCACTTTGCCCAGGTCTGGTTTATGGCATTCTCTACCGATAACTAGTTCATAATCACTGAGTTCAGAGAATTCCTAAACATTTTACAGGAATTTGATTTGCAGTGAATCAGTTTGCTCATTTCTACTGAAAAGGCTAATATTTTTCACCTTTCTGCTTATTCAGCAGCAGAAAACTAAATTATGGAAGTATAATAAAAGTGATAGGTGTTATTTCATGTCCTCAAAACGGTTAATATTTAAAACTGCTTGTAAAACCAAGAAACTTTTCAATTTATACTGTGATGAACCCATACCATGCCACCCCACCTGACATCACTATAACGTCAGATGGATCATGTTTAATGCGGTCTCTCTACTTTCAACAACATGACGTTCTGCATCCCCTGAGGACACATAAGGTCAGCTTGGTGCAGTTTTACACAGACACCCGCTTTACACAAGGGAGCATGGGGAATGAGATGATGTGGCCCTCACAGTCACTGATATGGCACCACACTCACTCACAATCCTGAGAGGTTGAGAGGTACCTTTCACAAGCATCAGTGAAACAGAGCGGAGCCAGCCCAGTAGGAGTGCCACTAGTAAGAGCAGCCCAAGGTTACATTGCATATTTAATCACCTTAAGGGGAAACTAGACAATACACCACATACGTGATAGTTACATTTATACAATGGTCAGATATGCAAACACAGCAGTGGTAGGACAAAAAATATAAACAGATGGATCATGTCAATTACCGGGTTGATGTCCGATCATGTGTGTGCTGGGCCGCAGGGGCATGGGCTGCCAGCTGGTCTTAGATCCTTCACAGCACATAGCTTGCCCCCACCTGTCAAAGTGAACTGCTAGCATAACAGAAAGAGAGACCACATTGTCTTACATTAACATTTACCCTCTTTGGGTCACTGCCCACTGGGCTGAACCTAAATCCCCTTACCTTGCCTCTAGCAACTAAAAACTCCAAAACTTAAGATGAGTCATAACACCTTAATAGACAGTCCTAGGGAGGAAGTTTTGGCTTCTTTGGATCCAGATAAAGGTACCTTCACACTAAGCGACGCTGCAGCGATATCGACAACGATGCCGATCGCTGCAGTGTCGCTGTTTGGTCGCTGGAGAGCTGTCACACAGACAGCTCTCCAGCGACCAACGATGCCGAAGTCCCCGGGTAACCAGGGTAAACATCAGGTTGCTAAGCGCAGGGCCGTGCTTAGTAACCCGATGTTTACCCTGGTTACCAGTGTTAAATGTAAAAACACAAACACTACATACTTACATTCGCGTCCCCCGGCGTCCGCTTCCCTGCACTGTGTGCAGGAAGCTCTGAGCAGCAGCGCGGACGCCGGGGGACGTGACAGACATCAGAGGGTGAGTATGTAGTGTTTTTTTTTTACTTTTACAATGGTAACCAGGGTAAATATCGGGTTACTAAGCGCGGCCCTGCGCTTAGTAACCCGATATTTACCCTGGTTACCATTGTAAAACATCGCTGGCATCGTTGCTTTTGCTGTCAAACACGATGATACACGCCGATCTGACGACCAAATAAAGTTCTGAACTTTCAGCAGCGACCAGCGATATCACAGCGGGATCCAGATCGCTGCTGCGTGTCAAACACAACGATATCGCTATCCAGGACGCTGCAATGTCACGGATCGCTGTCGTTATCGTTCTAAAGTCGCTCAGTGTGAAGGTACCTTTAGCCCTTGCTCGTGTTGAGGCTATATACATAATTGTTATCTGGTTTCTACTAGCCATTCTATATATCTCCCTCCCCTGGGGTGTTGGAACTAATCGAGACCATGGGAAGCATTCAGTCCATTCTGGAGAGCTTGGAAACATACACTATGTACAGTTAGGTCGTATAGTATTTCCATAACTCCTTATAGAATTATGTTTCTAGCAAGCTTTCCTCCTGCTAGGACCTGGCTGACTCAAGGTGTGAGATCTGTCACTCACAGCCTTTTGATACTTGACCCCCAACCCCCCCCCCCACCTGCTGAGCTAGGTATTCTTTTAAAGGTGCACACTGAAGAGGGTTTTATAATCCCATGCTAAATAGGAAACAATTGATTGACATGAAACTATATCTCCGGTATTCTTCACACCCCCCTTCATAGGACACCAGGAGGTAGCACTTTCTGGTGTTCACCTGCTCACCCATCTGCAACCTCTCCTCGTTAGGATAACCCATCGGCATTACTGTGGTCACGAACGGCCCTTCTTGTGGGTTCATCACAGTTTGGCGAAGTGGTACTGATGGAGAGCATGACTTAAGTGTAGCAACTTCCCATTCATTCTGGATACGGTGTGTAACCAGCTGAGGAGGTTGTGTTCCATTTGCATGGTGAACTGGTGTCCATACAAGTATGATTTTAGGCTCTGCAGGGCCCCCACAATTCTCCTCTATCATGAAGAAGGCCACATCCCTCAGCAGGAGCTTCCTGCTCAGGTACAAAATGGGGTGTTCTTGGCCCGTAGACTCGACCTGGTTAAGCAGAGCAGTGAGGCCAAAGCCACTGATGTAGATATGTACTACAAACAGCCGTGTAAAGAAGGCTGCTCATAGTACCGAGAAGCTGGAAAGGGTGATCTTCAGGGCTCTTACAGTTGTTTGTCCAATCGACTGCGGAGGGCAGCTTCTTCTTGATGTCTGTCAGGAGCTTCACCAGGCTACTGTATTAAAAGACGAACCTCCTAGCATCTGGCGGTGCCCAGGAAGGAAATCATCTATTTTTGATCCTAGGGGTGGTCCAGGATGTGATGGCATCCACCATCCTAGGCACCGGCTTTAGAGCTCACAGTCTACAGGGGATGGGTGAGGATACACTAGGAGAGGGTAGGGCTGGTCATGTGGAGGTTCAGTAGACTGAGGATCACTGCAGGTTGTAGGCTTGTCGGAAGAGGTGGATCTTCAGGTTCCTTTTGAAGGTTTCTGTGGTAGGCGAGAGCCTGATGTGTTGGGGTAGAGAGTTCCAGGGTATAGGGGAAGCACGGGAGAAGTCTTGGATGTGGTTGTGGGAGGAAGAGATGAGAGAGGAGTAGAGAAGGAGATCATGAGACGATCGAAGGTTGCGTGTAGGTAGGTACTGGGAGACCATGTCACAGATGTATGGAGGAGTCAGGTTGTGAATGGCTTTGTATGTCATTGTTAGTGTTTTGAACTGTAGCCTCTGGGTAATAGGAAGCCAATGAAGGGCCTGGTAGAGAGAAGTGGCTGGGGAATAATAGGGAGACAGGTGGATAAGTTGGGCAGCAGAGTTTAGGATGGATTGGAGTGATGCCAGAGTGCTAGAGGGGAGGCCAGAGAGTAGGAGGTTGCAGTAGTCGAGGCAGGAGATGATAAGGGCATGTACTAGTGTTTTGTGGTTTCATTGTCAAGGAATGCACAGATCCAGAAAATGTTTTTGAGTTGGAATCAGCAAGAGGAGGCAAGGGCTTGGATATGTGGCTTGAAAGAGAGGGTAGAGTCAAGGATCACCCCGAGGCAGCGAGCATGCGGGGTTGAGCTGCGGACATCTGTGCACGCATAGCGGGCATGGGATTTCTTGAAATCCCATCCACTATGCTGTAATGTCTGTCCACTGCACAAATACGCAATGTCCAACCCTGCATCGTTTACTGACCGTGTGCACCTACCCTTAATCCGGCTGAGGATGAATGATTGGTACAGATAGTCCTCCATACAGTATAATGCAGGTCCCATATAGTACATATAGTAAAATGCACGTCCCATGGTCATTGGTAGAGTATAATGGAGCCCCACACACAGTATAATGCAGGTCCCACCCACACACAGTATAATTCAGCGCCCCCACAAACACACACAGTATAGTGCAGCCTCCACACACAGTATAATGCAGACCCCTTCGCACACAGTATAATGCAGCCCCACACACAGTATAATGCAGCCCCCCAGAGTATAAAGCAGCCCCCTCAGAGTATAATGCATCCCTAAACACTGTATAATGCAGCCCTTCACATACACACAGTATAGTGCATTCCCCCCACACACAGTATAGTGCAGCCCACGCACATATTATAATGCAACCCCCTAAGAGTATAATGCAGCCCCCTCACACACAGTATAATGTAGCCCCCCAGAGTATAAAGCATCCCTCTCAGAGCATAATGCAGCCCCCAGAGAATAAAGTAGCCCCCACAGAGTATAAAGCTACCCCCAGAGTATAAAGTAACTCTACACACAATATAATTCAGCCCCCCCTCAAACACACACAGTATAGTGCAGTCCCCACAGTATAAAGTAGCCCCACACACAGTATAATGTAGCCCCCCCACACACAGCATAGTGCAGCTCCCACACACAGTATAGTGCAGCCCCCACACACAGTACAATGCAGCCCCCCACATGCACAGTATAGTGCAGTCCCCCCACAAACAGTATAGTGCAGTACCCCCACACACACACTATCGTGCAGCAAACACACAAACACACACTGTAATGCAGACACACAAACATACACACACTATAATGCAGACACACACACACTAATGCAGGCACACACACTATAATGCAGACATACACACATTATAATGCAGACACACACACACACACACATACACACATATAATACTTACCTCTCCTCCTCATTCCCCAGCTGCTCTGACTTCTACAGAGCATTTCAGCGTCTCATCAGCTCCACTGCGGAAACACGCTGATTCAGAGGCAGAGGGGGAGTGATGGGAGAGGGAGCGTCACATGATGCACTCTCCTCCATCACTAATTGCAACTTTATTGGCATCTATGATGCCGATAAGTTGAATGCGCGATGCAGGTAGGGGGCGGCGCCGCGCCCCGCTTACTCAGGGCCCCATTGTGGTCACTAGCTGGGGGCCCTTGGATGAGCGGGGGCCCTAGATGGCTGCCTGGTCTGCTTATCGTTAATGCTGGCCCTGGATACAACACAAGGAACTTGAAGTGTCAGATCCAAATTTCCTTTGAGAGGATAGTGCACATTTGAAGGAAGTGAATTTAGACCTTTGGTCTTTGGATTTGAAGGAGGACGTAGATAAAGCAGTTAAGGTATGGCAGGGATCGTGCCTGTTCATTGTGGAGGTGAAGCGGTCAGGAATTGCCTTGGTTAATTGAGGTATAGGCACATCGGAGGTATGGTGACCCTTAATCAAAAGATGTGGTAAGTTCCTGTGGGATTAGCTTCCAGGGAACAAAGGAATTGTTGTGTGGGCAATACTATGACAAGTTTGTCAACCCCGAGTTGGAGTGGTGCAACTGGAGAGTACTGTAGTTTGTACTGTCCAGTGTTTAGTGGGCCATCCAGTATCTTCTCACTAAGAAATGGTGATTTAAGTTATGTTTATATTAATATTCTGATCAATAAAGGCTGTTGTAGCCAGTATTTTCATTGTTATTCAGTGTCATGTTTTATCTATTAGTGCCATAGACACTTTTCAATATCCTACAACCCCTGGCAAAAATTATGGAATCACCGGGCTTGGAGGATGTTCCTTCAGTTGTTTAATTTTGTAGAAAAAAAGCAGATCACAGACATGGCACAAAACTAAAGCCATTTCCCATAGCAACTTTCTGGATTTAGGAAACACTAAAAGAAATCAAGAAAAAAAAATGTGGTAGTCAGTAATGGTTACTTTTTTAACCAAGTATAGGGGGAAAATTATGGAATCACTCAATTCTGAAAAATAACACCTGCATTAAATTAGATCTGCTCGTTAGTCTGCATCTAAAAAGGAGTGATCACCCCTTTGAGAGCTGTTACACCAAGTGGACTGACATGAATCATGGCTCCAACACGAGATATGCCAATTGAAACAAAGGAGAGGATTATCAAACTCTTAAAAGAGGGCAAATCATCACGCAATGTTTCAAAAGAAGATGGTTGTTCACAGTCAGCTGTGTCTATAATCTGGACCAAATACAAACAACATGGGAAGGTTGTTAAAGGCAAACATACTGGTAGTGGAAGTGCATCTGAACAGCAAGGTGGATTGCTGTTGAGGGGAGATAGAGAGGAAAAAAAAAATCTATAAATCTTCAGCACAGCGAGTGTGAGCGAGCTGAGTGTGAACTGAGTGTAAGTGTGAACGGCGGTAAGTGTGTGACTTGTGATTCAGTGACTTTGGAATCAGGGAGTTTCCAAGGGAGGAATTGCTTCTGGTTTTTTTTTTTTTTTAAATTAATACTTTGTATTTATTTTTAATTAAAGTTTCTGTGTGGTGCAATCCCCATTAGGAAATGTGCTCCACAATTGTTAATGCCATCCAGTGCACATCTTGCCACATGTATGCAGTCCTTGACCAGCTGGTCGAGGGTGCATACTGCTGTGCGAGATGTGAGCACATTGTGCATTTGGAAGCCCAGATTTTGGATCTAAATGTGCAGCTGGCAACACTGAGATCCATAGACAATATGGAGAGGAGTCTTCTGCTCACAGAGCAGACGCTCAATGGAATAGATGAGGAGGGGGATGGTAGGATGGAGCTGCAGGACAGTGTGGCAGTTAGCTGGGTGACAGATAGAAGGCGGGGTAGAGGGAAGAGTGCCAGGGAGGCTAGTCCTGATCTGGCACACCCCAATAAGTTTGCTAAGTTGGCAGATGAGGGGGGTGCCAGTACAGGGGTAGCACTGCTGCAGCCAGGCATGTCCTCTGAAAGCCGGAGGAGTGACTGCTCCAGTAAGGAGGGAAATAGGAGAGCAGGGCAGGCCAGACAGGTGCTGGTAGTGGGGGACTCAATTATTAGGGGAACAGATAGGGCAATCTGTCACAAAGACAGGGATCGTCGGACGGTGTGCTGCCTACCTGGCGCTCGAGTCCGACACATCGCTGATCGGGTGGACAGATTACTGGGAGGGGCTGGTGAGGACCCAGCGGTCATGGTGCACATTGGCACAAATGACAAAGTTAGAGGTAGGTGGAAGGTCCTTAAAGATGATTTCAGGGAATTAGGCTGCAAGCTGAAAGCAAGGACCTCCAACGTGGTATTTTCCGAAATACTGCCTGTACCACGTGCCACGCCAGAGAGGCAACGGGAGATTAGGGAGGTTAATAAGTGGCTCAAGAATTGGTGTAGGAAGGAGGGGTTTGGGTTCCTGCAGAACTGGGCCGACTTCTCAGTGGGCTACAGGCTCTACGCTAGGGACGGGCTGCACCTCAATGGGGAAGGTGCAGCTGTGCTGGGGGAGAAAATGGTTAGAAGGTTGGAGGAGTGTTTAAACTAGGGATTGGGGGGGAGGGTATTCATTTTATAG